>NC_047039.1:112153608-112796108 GCF_011762595.2 Tursiops truncatus | reverse complement strand
CAAGGGTGGGCGGTGCTGGCGAGTGGCGGTTTGGGGCCACGTCCACCCTGTTCTCTGTTGTTCTCTGCACACAGCCAGGTGCCTGGCACACGGTGGGTGCTTGTTGAACGCAGGTTGCTTGTGAGCGAGGGGCCGCAGGTCCCGTGAGGCTGATGAGGGGATGAAGGCAGGAGTGGAGCTTAGGAGGGGGTGAGGGTGGGGAACAAACCCCGTGTGTCCCAGACGTTCGCAGCTGCCCTTCTGGTCAGCCGTCCGCCTGTTCCTCCGTAGGTCGATCAGGCCGCACTTGGTTTAGCCGTGGTCTGAGCCCCGTGCGCGGCCTCAGTCCCCCCGACCCCTGCCTCCACCCCTGCCCCCGTAACTCCTTCCCTGGGCCCTGAGTTCAGCTTCTAGGCTTCAGCAGTTTGTCTTGGAAACCTGGGGTTCCCCAGATTCATGGAAGTGTGGGTGGAGCTCGAGGGGGACATGCCCCCACACCCTGCCTCAAAACCACAACCGCAAAGTCACAGGGCTGGAACCAGTGAGGCTTTCTGACTTCTGCTGTCAGGGAGGGCCTCCTCCTCGACCCCACCCTGCAGGGAGATGGAAACGGCGCGGGGGTGGGTCTGGGCAGGGCCAGGCTGGACCTCAGGTGCCGTTGGCGAGTTGCCCCGCCTCTCTCCCCGGGTTCGGGGGCTCCATCAGCCCAGGGAGCATTCCCCACCACATCCCGGAGCCCGCCCACAGGGCCTGGCACGTGTGGGCGCCTCAGTCCCCTGGCCTCACCAGCCTGGCGAGCCTCCCTGGAGCAAGGCCTGCGTGGCCCCTGCCTGTCCTCGCCGTGGGCACCGCGGCTGGGAGGCCTCTGTGATGGGGCGTCCGGCAGGCCACGTGCGCTTCATGGTGTTCACCACCTGCCTTGATGGGCAGACGGAGGCCAGCGGGGCCAAGGGCCTGCCACCCCGTCCTGACCGTGGGTGATGGGCCGGGAAGGAAGGGCACGGTGGGCGTGGAAGAGAGGGGCGGCGAGGAGGCCTGGGGGGCCCTGATGGAGCCGGGTGGTTATTTCAGGAAGTCCTGTAGGCTCCGCGGGAACTGAGATACCTGCCAAGGATATGAAAGGGGAAATGGGATGGGACCCCCATCCTGGGCACGCCAGGGAGTCTTTGGCCTCCAGAAGGGGCTGTTGGTGCCCCGGGTCTCCTAGGACACGGGACGGAGTGCAGGAGGGGAGCTGTCCCCCATAGGTGCGGGGGGCGCTTTGAGCCCACGGTGGGTGGGTGTGCGTGTCTGGCAGAACAAGGCACCCCGCGCTCTGTCCTGGGGGCTGTGAACCAGTCCAAGGCCCACCAGCTTGGGGCTAGGGAGGGAGAAGGGCGACCCCTGTCCCCCTCAGCCTTGCCATGGCGGCCGTGCCAGGACCCACCAGTTGAGGCAGAGAAGGGAAGTGGAGGCCCCAGGCCCGGGGTGAGGAGGGGGCTTCAGCCAGCCGACATCTTCACACACGTGCAGGGTCTCCTAGGGCTCCCCAGAGCCTCTGGGCTGACAGCTGTGCCCACGGGAAGGAAGCCTGAGCCCGGGAGGGCAGGGATGCCCTCAGCGTGTGGCCTGGGAGCCAGCTTGGCCGTGACACTGACCGTGACTGATGGCTCCATCCATCCTGCCTGCAGCTGCTTCCCTGGTGCTGCGGCCTGCCTGTTTCCTTAGGGGAGGCGCTGGTCCCGAGGGCCTGCACGTGGGGGCCTGGGAGAGAGGACAGGTGGCCCCTACCCACCCGGCATGGTTTGAGCAACCACAGAAAGAGGACACGCCCGAGCTCCTCTCCTCAGTGCCGCCTAGCGGATCCAGAGCCGCGTGGAGTCGCGGCCGGGCTCCCGCAGCCCGAGAGAGGCCTCGGGCCAGCCTCCAGCCTGCGCCCGCTGCTCCCACGCGCCCAGTGGCCCCTCAAGGCCTGCCGCCGGCCCCTGCAGCTGACCCTCCACTCCTGGCCGCACGGATTTCCTGCCCTTTTCCCAACAGTCCTTTGGTTTCCCCACCTCCAGACGTCTGCTCCGGGGGTGGGGGGGGGGCCCTCTGCCTGGGACGCCGCCTTCCATTGTCCGCGGCCCAGCTGGCCTAGCGGCGGCCCCCGGAAGCCCGAGTGCTAATGCCGAGGCTGCTGCGCCCCAGGCCGGCTTCAGGAGCTCTGCTGCTGGCGCTGCCCGCGAATAGCTCCGTCATCCCAGCGGCAGCCCTGGGATGGAGGCACTCAGTCTTCTCCAGTTTTTACGCGAGGAGCGTCAGGCCCAGAGCGATTAGATGATTTCCCTGCAGTCACACAGGGAATAGAGGAGGCAGAATCCCGCGATAAGCTGTGGCCGTCCCGCCTACGGCCGTGGGCGAGCTCTGCAGGCTGGGCAGGGCGCGTTCCTCGGGGCCTCGGGCACCTGGCTGGTTGCTCAGCGGATGGTCTGGTGGATGGGATCACCGAGCGGCTCTGGGCCGGCCCGTTCCCTGGGGCCCTGGTTGTCCCTTCTGCCGTGTGCGGGGAGTCCCTCAGCGCTTGTGGCTCCCAGGGGCCTGAGCTCACACCTGCTCGGCCACTTAGCACCCGTGGGCTCTCTGCTGGTCCCCTGACCTCCCTGAACCTCCGTGTCCACTCTGGAAAGGGGAGGGCAGCTCTCCCTGCTCGCTAGGGGCTTTCCACGTGACAGATGCCGTGCACGGTGGCCCTTAGCAAACAGTCGGCGCCCCTGCTTAGTTGAGGCTCATCTGGGAGGTGCTCCTGAAGCCTGCAGGTCCTGCGGGGGTGGTTGGAGGTGTGGGGTACGTGTTCTTTGGGTGCAGTGGGGTCCTCTGGACGCCCCCTCGCCCCACCTCCTGCATCTTGACAGCCCCAGGTGGCCGGGGCTGGCCTCCCGGCCTCCTTGCAGCCCCCCGCGAGTCCCGTGGGGTTAAGTGACCTGATAGAACCACAGCCCACCTGAGCAGAAGAATCCAGACCTGTCCAGGGCTGGAAGAATCCCTGCAGGCGCTGGGGCTGGTGTGAAACAGCCTTTGGGATGGTTTGTGCTTTGAGCACCCGGCTCTTCCCATCCCGTGAGAAAGGGGGATGGGAGTAGGGGGTTGGGGCCGCAGGGAAGGAAGGGGGTGAGGTTCCCTTGTGCAGGAGGGGCCCAGCTTGGGGCGACCGGGGGGCAGCGTGGCAGCTGCAGTCCATCCAGAGACATCGTAGGACCTGACTTCCGCCTTTGTCAGGGGTTTGCAGAAGTCGGGGTGCTGGGGGCCGCCCAGCTGGCGTCCTGGCGCCTGTGGGGACCGGCTGGCGCGCAGGATGCGGCGGGAAGCACCTCGGGGCCCTTGGCGCTGATGGGGGAGCTGGGGTGGGCGCAGCGGAACCAAAACTGCTGTGTCATTGCAGCCGCAGCAGCTGTTGCCAGGGTGACTGGTGAGTTTCCCACCCTTCTTCCTGGAGCAGTGTCAGGATGGCGGGAGGGATGGAGGGGTGTGTGTGTGTGTGTGTAAGGGATGTTGTCTCCTCCCTCTCTCCTTGGGTCACACGATCCAAGACCCCTACCCTGCCTGCCGAGGCCGGGGCAGAGTGGCCTGCTGGTGGACCCTGGATCTCCTCCCTCCTTGCTGGGACCAGGCTTCAGTGCCCATCTATGGGTTGGGAGTCCCCAAAGCGCCTGCCTCACCGGAGGATCCCAGCGCTCTCGCTGTCCTGTCGGGGGAGCGCCCAGGAATGGCAGGCGGTGCTTATTTAGGTGGGCGAGGGGCAGAGGGTGTGAGCAGGGGCCTTGCGGGTCCTCCTTCGAGCCTGGGGTCCTGCGGGAGGGTCGGGCCCTGAGGGCAGGACGGGCTCCTCCGGCCTGGCTGAGGAAGTGGTGCCCGGCATCCTGCCTGCGCTCAGCGGGGCTGGGCCCTGCCGCTCTGCGTGGCTTGGGGTGGGCAGGGCCCCTCTCTGAGCCTCAGTTTCTCTCTCAGTAAAGGGGGTGTGTGGCAGCACCTTCCTGGCCCAGCAGCAGGTGCCTCGCAGCAGCCTGCCAGGGCTGACCCCGGCTTCCCCCCCTCAGCTCAACTCGCCCATGAACCCCGTGAGCAGCAGCGAGGACATCAAGCCCCCGCTGGGCCTCAACGGCGTCCTCAAAGTCCCGGCCCACCCCTCGGGGAACATGGCGTCCTTCACCAAGCACATCTGTGCTATCTGCGGGGACCGCTCCTCAGGTAGGCCGCGAGGGCACAGTGGGGACGGCAGGGCCCCCTGCCGACAGGGGGCTGCTCGGAGCTCCGAGCCGCGCACCCGGGACCTTCTAGTGTGTCCACGTCCGGGAGGTGGTAAGCGGCAGCGTGGCTTTGAGGCTTCCAGAGACGAGGCAGCTGTGGTGGTGACGATGGCGTGGGGGCAGCAGGGCTGTGCCCGGGGTGAAGGGCCCTTCGCGTCCCACTCCCGAGCCCGGAGCCCCGGGGGCAGGACGGCCGACCTCCTCGGGCCGCCATCTCAGACGCGGAGACGGCGAGGACCCCGGGGTCCGGGTCTTGGGCGGGGCCGGGATGCAGCCCTGCTGCGCTCCCAGGCTGGCTCCCTTACCCCAGTGGGACGAGCCCCTTCTGCCAGTTGGCCGCAGGCTGCTCACGGCCGCCCCACCTGCAGGCAAGCACTATGGGGTGTACAGCTGCGAGGGCTGCAAGGGCTTCTTCAAGCGGACGGTGCGCAAGGACCTGACCTACACCTGCCGGGACAACAAAGACTGCCTGATTGACAAGCGGCAGCGGAACCGCTGCCAGTACTGCCGCTACCAGAAGTGCCTGGCCATGGGCATGAAACGCGAAGGTAGGTGGTGCTGGCCCGCTCCCCTCTCGGAGCACAGGGTGTGGCTCTGGACTTGGCGGTTGCGCGGCCCTCCTTTGCATACCTCTGATGACGGGGTGCTCACTCCCTCCAGAGGCGGCGGCGGCTGCTCTGTTGGCGGCACATCTCCGGGGGCTGTGAGCTCACTTACCGGCTCTTTCCTGAGTACCTGCTGTGTGCTAGGCTCTGGGATTACGGAAGAGACACTCTCGGTCCTGCCTGCTGGCGGCTCCCAGCCCCGCTGGGGACAGACATTGATCAGAGCCTCTTCAAGGTCATAGTGGGCCCGGCCGAGTGCCTGGGCTCTGGGAGAGGCAGAGGCAGAAGCAGCGGGAGCCAAGGCTGGGGGTGGGAGATGCGGGCGCTGAATGAGCGAGCCCGGGAAGGCGTGCGTGCGGGTCCTGGAGCCTCGTTCCCGCTGCTCAGTAGGGGCCGGTCGAGGAGACCCGGGCCCGGGGTGGGGCAGGGAACTCCAGAGACCATCGGGACGTTCCCAAGCCTGCTGGACGCCAGCTGGGCCTGGACTGTGCTTCCTCCTGCAGATCTGGCCGGGGTGCCTGGCGACCCCAGGTCCTCCCAGCAGAGGGACTCGGGCTGCGGGTCTCTCGGCCTTGGGTTGTGACGTTTATTGGGGGGGGTGGGGGCGTGTAGCGCGGAAGGCCGCTCCCCTGAGGTCGCTGAGCTTGTCAAGCTGTCCAGCCAGACCTGGGCCCGAGCCCGGGGTGGCTCCGCCTAGCCCTTGGCCGTCGTGGGCCTCGGTTTCCCCAGCGCAGGTTCGGCGGCTCCTGCATTCTGGGTGGCGTCTCTCAGTTTGGTCTGCGTCCCTGCTTGAGTGTCTCGTGCCTGGGGCCTCGCGGGTTTAGGAGGTGCTGTCTGGGATCCCTTCTCCGCTGCGGCTGTTCCCATGGTCCACGCGTGGCTTGCCTCCTTCCCACCGGCTTCTGTCGGGGTCTCGGGCTGGCGTCTCACCACCGAGGACTGTTCTCTCGTGGGGACTGCAGTTTTCATCTCCTTTCACTTGTTTCTCTCTTCAGCCCCACTTGTTCTTGCTGAGAAACCGAAACCTCAGCTGGGCCGTGTGGTCCTGCAGGATTTGCTCCTTGAGGCCGCGAGGCTGCCTGTGCAGTGCAGTGATGTGATGGGGCTCGGTGGTAGCCGCTGGTGAGGGGCGGGGTGCCTCCTGGGCTTCAGCGTGAGCGAGGGGCCGGCCTGGGCTCCGGGCCTTCCTGATCAGGGTACGTGTTCCGTGGAGACCTTGGCCCACCCTTCTTTGTGTGGGTGGAGAAGCTGAGGCCCAGAGAGTCCAGGGCTTGTCCAAGGTCACATGTCGGGCTGGAGCCTGGGCTTCTGGCTTCCAGTGCAGATCTATTCCTTTAGACCATCAGGAGGGCAGAGGAAGCATGTGCCTGGCTGGGGGAGGCCTGTGCCCAGCCCCGGTTCCTCTGGCCACCCTTTGTAGTCAGGGTAGACTTCCTGGAGGTGGTGAGTGCAGCGTGGTTCCTGAAGGATGGAAACTTGGGCAGGGGGCAAGCGTGTGGTGGGCAGCGGATCAGTCTGCATCCAGATGTGGAGCCTGGCCAGAGGGGAGGTGCCAGTGTGCTGAGGGGAGGTGGGGCCCTGACATGCAGCTGCGGCTCGGGGCTCCCTGTGGGCACCACGGTGTAGAGTGAGCTGGCCACCCCTGGCGCCTGGTACCACGCCGGGCGCTGGGCACACAGCAGCGAGCCATGGGCATCCGCCCGTTCACAGTGACCGTCGGACAGCCAGGCAGGGCCCCCCAGGTGTGATCAGTGCTGCCTTGGGGGAAGCCCAGGGCACTGTGGGAGCCCAGAGTGGGCCCCTGGCCCAGCCGTGGACATCAGGCAAGGCTTGGGTGGGCAGATGTCCAGCTGACACCAGAAGAGTGGAAGAGTCTTTGGCAAGACCCCGTGCCCAGCTGCCGGGGTCAGCGTACGCCGAGGGCGAGAAACTCAGTGGATGTGGCACTGTGGGGCCCCAGGGGGTGACCGTCCACGGGTCCCCAGGGCTTTCCCGGAAACGCTGACCCCCTCCTCAGGCCCCCTCAGCCTGTCCACCTATGAGCCCTGGGCAGACCCCAGCTGCCTGCTCCCCCAAGGCCTGGGGGAGAGTGGATGACGCCCCTCTCCTGTCCCAGTGGAGCTGCAGGCTCGGGGCTGGGGAGGCACCGGGTCCGACCCCTCCCCTGTGCTCACGGGGGGTGTAGGAGCGCCTGCCGTGTGCGGAGCCTCTTTGGGGGCCCTGTCCTTGTCGCACACACTCCCAGCCGTGGTGCTGTGACGCTGTTCCCACACCTCCCGGGTGGAGAAATGGGGTGCAGGGGGGAGGGGCGCTCGCGGAGGTCTCAGGGCCACACTGGCAGGGCCGGGCTGCTCCCGTCTCTCGTCTGGTGCATAAATATGGAGCGTTGGGCGAGATCCTGAGGCAGACCTGATTTATGGGCCATTAGATAAATACCGGATCCCATCAGGACCCCCCGCACCCCCTTGCCTCCTGCTGGATTTATAAGTCACAAGCAGGCGGCCAGGACCCTCCTACACCGCCCTCTCCTGCTCCCAATACAACGTAAAACTCTCCTCACCGCCGCCGTGCGGCCCGCGAGCCCTGGGGCCACGGGAGGAGGCTCTGTCCTGGCGTGGGTGGCAGCGCCCGTCGTGCTTCCCGTCGCCTGCGGGGCCCGGCCCACTGCCTCGCTCTCGGGAGGAGTGACCGGTGGCCACGGCGCAGCCTCAGTGCCGGCCCTGCAGGGGGCTCGGTCCTGAGGCAGCCTCCTTCCTCTCTGCTGTCCTCGGCGACCCCCGCCAGGAGGGCTCCCTGGCAGTGGCAGGGCTGGTGGCAGCATGAGTTGGGGCCCAGTGGGGCCCAGGGGGACGGGGGCCTGGAGTGACACCCCAGCCTTGGCCGGGAGCACACAGGATGTGGCTTGTCCGCCCCCAGGGCCGGCCTGAGCCCTCCTAGGCGCCAGCCCCACGCGGGCGGCCATGCTGACCGGGCCGGCCTGAGCCCTCCTGGGTGCCAGCCCCACACGGGCGGCCATGCTGACCGGGCCGGCCTGAGCCCTCCTGGGTGCCAGCCCCACGCGGGCGGCCATGCTGACCGGGCCGGCCTGAGCCCTCCTGGGTGCCAGCCCCACACGGGCGGCCATGCTGACTGGCCTCGGTGCCGCACGACCCCTGGGAGAGGCTGTGATCACACCCCCGGGGCAGGTGGGGCACAGGCTTGGGGCTGGCCCCTGGACCGGCCGACCGCAGGGAGGGCCGACGGGCACCCTGCCCCGCGCTGGTAAGGAGGGACGCGGCAGGCCCACGGCGTCTCGTGTCGGGCAACGGCAGGGGCGTGCGCACACACGCAGCCCCTGGGGGCTCATTCCGCAGCATTCCGGGGTTGGTGGGGCCCAGGTGGGAGTTGCCCCGCGGGCCAGCCCTCCCCAGACTGAGCCCGGGCCTGTCCGCTGAGCGTGCAGCTGCAGGGCTCGGGGGCCTGCCTGTGCTCCCGTCTGAAGGGGGGAGACCTGACAGCAGCAGGCTGGAGGGGCACCCGCTGCCCCGCCTCTGCTTCCTTCTTCCTCTCTGAGGAAGGCCTCTCCCTGTTTCCTTCCTGCGCCCCATCCCCTGCCTCCGAGGGACTGGGGTGTGGAAACGGCAGTGCCTGACGCGTGTGCGCCGGCGGGCATGGCCCCGCAGCGGCTGCGGAGAGGCCCCCGCTGGTTCCCCCGCCTCCCTGTGCGGGTGGGGCGCGTGGCCTTGCCTCTCCGAGCCTCAGTTTCCACGGGGTGCATGGGGGTGTCGGCAGGCTCCCCGAAGGGCCTGTTGGGGGGAACGTGGCGGGCGCCAGCCCCGCGCCTGGCGGGTGGTGGGGTCAGAGAGTGGGGGCCGCAGCGTGTGTGCAAGCGTGTGAACCCGCGTGCGTGCCCGTGTATGTTGCACGTGATCATTCTTGTGTGCAGGCGTCTTGTCCTGGGTTGAGCCCCCTGAGGGAAGGAGGGATGTGTCCTCCGAGCTCGAGGGACATAACTCGCCCTGTGACCTCTGACAGGGACATGCCCCGCCGGCCTCCGGGCCAGAGCCCTTGGAGAAGTCCAGCCCTGCCTGCCCCGGGGGCCATGCAGGGGATGGAGGAAGGGCCCAGCCGCCGGCGGTGCCAAAGCAAAGGAGGCGGCAGGCCTGTGGTCCCCCCACCCCCACCCCGCCCAGACACCCCTCCCACCTCGCGGCTTCCTGCCCGGCCCCAGGAGCCGGAGGGCGGCAGTGGGCACTGTGCAGGTCAGGGGGCGGGGGTCCCACCCTGGCTGTGGGCTGCTGCTCCCCAGGACGTCCGGCACCAGCTGTCTCCTGACGCCGGCGACCCCGCTTATGCTGGGCGTTGAGTGCCCCTCCCAGGCGCGTGCTCGGCTGCTGGGGGTGGGTCGGCCCCGGGGGCTTTCCTGGGGATCCCGGCGTGGGGGCCCGGCCTCCTCTGCCCTCCCGGCAGCGTCCCCTCCCCGTGCCGGCCCCTCTGCCCGTGGCTCGGGGCTGGGAGGATAACGAGGCCCTGTCTTGGCCGACGCCTCCCACCCGAGGCTTCCCGGCGCCAGCGGACATAAGTCAAACACAGCCACGTCTAAGAGGTGGTCGAGCTGGCAAAGCATGGCATCCCCAGCCCCTCCCCCCTGCCCCCCCACCCCCCGTGTTTAAATAAAACAATAACATTTGTAATGATGCTGCTCGGAGCGGCCCGGCCCTTCATGGCTTCAGAGCGCTTCACAGAGCGCTCGCGAATTAATTCCGGACGCCCCCACGTAGGAGGCAAGTGCTGAGGGACCCCCACCTGCCACCCTGTCCCGTCTGGAAGGGGAGGAGAACCCCTTAACTGGGCCGCGTCATGGGGGCCGTGCGCGTCCCGAGGGCGCCTCCTGCGGATCCAGCCTGGAGGCTGGTGCCGACCTCGTCCCTCTGTGGCTGGGGAAGCTGGGGCACTGAGAGGCTAGGGGCTCGCCCGGGGCCACACAGCAGTTGGGGCAGAGCAGCGTCTGATTCCAGAGCCTGTAGCTTGAAGCCGCCTGTTCTCCTGAGGGCTCAGCCGCACCCCTTTGGTGCTCTGGGCGTTTCCCCACCTGCTCCAACGTGCCTCTCAGCTTTAGGGTTCTGTTCAGAGGACAGACCCTGGGGACCCCCACCCTCAGGGTCTCAGGGACACCGGCCTGCCAGGGTCCCCATCATTCCGGATGCTGGTCCAGCTCAGCCTGTGGCTGCCGCCCACCGGGTCCACTCTTCTGGTCTGTGACCCCGTCCCCTGTAGCAGACGGCGACACGAGGAGGTGCCCTGCTCCAGCCCGGCATCCACTGTGTCGCAAGAGGCCAGAGCCAGGCCGGCCAGCTTGAGCCCCACCGGCTGTCAGACTTTCCAGAAGCACCAGGCTTGCAAAAACTCTGACTCGAGGCCTCCCGCCTGGCTCCGGGGCCCAGCTGGTGGGTCTGAAGCGTGGGCCGGCCCTCTGTCCCGAGTCTCGCCACACGGATGGAGAATCTCTCGCTCGAGTCAGCGTTTGCGTCTTGGAGAGCGCAGCCCCTGCAGGGGCCATCCCTAAATAGCCATTTGTGGAGGCGGGAAGGATGCGGGGCCGGCCCTCAGGGAGCCCCGCGGCCCGGAGAGGGTCTGAACGGTCGTCGGCGGGGCCGGCGTGGTGGAGAGGGGTCCACGTGGACTGTTGCAGAGCTGTGGGCGGTGTCCCAAGAATTGCACGGGCCCGGGGGACCCCCAGAGAGCAAGAGAGGGAGCCCTCACGCCCCCAGGCTTGGAGGACGGAGCGGGGCTGGGCCGGCAGAGCCCCTAGAGCTGCGGCCTGAGGAGGAAGTGACCGCTGAGAACCGGGGCCGGGCAGGGCGGGCGCCAGAGCCGCGGACCCCCTCCTCCCTCCTGCTGGTGTCCTGCGTTTGCGAGACCCACCCGAGGCCAAGGGTGAGAGGGCCCGGGGTGAGGCCCCGAGCTCGGGCCCCGGAGCTGGGCAGGGCAGGTGGGTCTGGAGGTACGCGTGGGGGGCAGTCCCGTGACAGCGGCGTCTGCGGGAACAGGGCACTGTTTTGCCCAGTCCAGACTTCCTGCAGGGGAGGGTAAGCCTCGACGGAGGCCCAGAGGGGTGATGGCACGTGGGAAGTCCCCCGAGGGGCCGCGCCCTCCCGGCTTCCGGAAGGCTCCATGCTGGGGGCTGCGTGCAGGGCCTTCCCCTCGGTGGGGCTGGGAGTGTGTGAGAGGTTTCACTGCCGCCCTCGGGAAGTCGCCTCGCATAAGCTCCTGCTCTGCCTTGGGGTCTCCAGGGGCCCCAGGAAGCCTTGTGTGGGGTGGGGGCTGAGGAGCTGGTCCTGAGGAGGCCGTGGGCGCCCTGGGAGTGTCGGGGGACGTCTGGACATCTGCTCTGGCTCAGCAGAGCAGGACCAAGGGAGGGCGGCCGGCGGCGGTGGCGGGCCCCGTCCTGGCGCTGCGGCCCTCGCTTAGTGGCATCTGGCGCGTCCCTGGGGAGGCACAGGCCCAATATGCCCAGGGGCTCCCCCGTGCTGGTGCTGTGTGGGCAGCCTCTCCCACCCCGCCAGGCCTCCTTTCCCCGGGTCCAGGGCCCTTGGTGTCCCCAGCAGAGGAAGCGGGGGTGTGAGGGCCAGCAGAGGGCGCTGCAGAAGCCCCCGGGAGCCTTCCTGTGTCTTTGCGGGGCTCTGGGTGGGGTCCACAGCCTGGCTCTGGTTCAGCGTCGCCTTGGGCCTGCTGGGTGACCTCCGGGAGGTCTCGGCCCCTCTTGGGAAAGGGCGGCTTGAGCTGCATGGGCTGTGAAGTCGAGGGTCTGTGAACGCCCAGCCGTGGGGTGCCTGGTCCCCTCGGCCTTCCCTCCCACCCGGGTCTCCGCGGGGATGTGTTGGAATGAACCGTTCCTTCTCCGCCTCCTCCCATCAGCTTCTCTCCCTGGGTTCCCAGAAACTAGGCTGCCCCGACTGCAGCATCTGCTCAGGTTCTACCCTCGTGCTGGACCCCCGCACCCGCCCGGCCGGCCCGGGCTGTCCCGTCTCAAGCCTGGGTTTGACCCAGCTTGTGCTCTTCCCCAGCCCCTCTCCTCCCCGCAGCAGAAAGGGACCATCAGAGATCTGCATCTCACCCCATCCTTTTCCTGGGGCACAGTGGACCCTGTTCTCGGCTACACTCCCCACCGTTGCACCCCTTGTTCTGCTCCCTAGCTGACGTGAGAGGCCCTTTCCTCAGCGGCATTTCTGCTCTGGTTCTAGGCCTTGACGCGTGCTACCTCTCGTGCCTGAATTGCTCTCCCTATTTTTCCCGTTCCTTCAATTTCACTGTCACTTTTTCCGGGAAGCCTTCCTGGCTTTGCCTCAGTCCGTAGCCCATCAAAGCCCTTCTCACTCCACGTTGGGATCCCTGTTGAACTGTCAGTTTCCTGAGAGCTGGGTCCCATCTGCCCTGGCCCTGGGCGGGTCCTGGGGTGACCAGTAGGTGAATGAATTAATGAGAGGCGGCGTGTTCTGTTCTCAGAGCGCACAGCCTCCAGGAGGCCAGGCTTGGGGCAGAGAAGGGGGCCGCAGTCTGGCCGGCTCTGAGCAGCATCCTTCTCCCCGGCCCCGGCCAGCTTGTGGGCGCGCTGCTCGGGCCCTGGCGGCGGAGGGGCTGCCGCGGGAGCTGCGGGCTGACTGGAAGCCTCCCCGTGCCTCAGCTGTGCAGGAGGAGCGGCAGCGGGGCAAGGACCGGGCTGAGAACGAGGTGGAGTCTACAAGCAGCGCCAACGAGGACATGCCCGTGGAGAAGATCCTGGAGGCCGAGCTGGCCGTCGAGCCCAAGACCGAGACGTACGTGGAGGCAAACGTGGGGCTGAACCCCAGCTCGGTGAGTGCACCCCCGCCCTGCTCTGGGGACGGTGGCCCCGGCGCGCTCCTGGGAGGGAGACCCCCTCTGTGATGTCCCCAGTCGGGTGGGTGAGGTTTTGGTTGTTTGGCTCAAAGCCCAGGACGTTATGGTAACCTTCAAGCTTCGTGTTGTCTCTGGCCCATCGTCCAGCTGGGTTTCGGGGGTTCTGTGTCTGCCCCAGGTTTGCGGGCAGCGTTAGGTCCAGACTTCATCTATGTCTCCCGTGTGTGGTCGGGGTGGGACCACAGCCCTGTGGCCTGCCCTGAGGTCTCCCCGGCTCACGGTGGCCCAGACGGCACCGGACGCACCTGCCCAGCTCCCTGCCCCAACCCCAGGGCCTTTGCACGTGCCGCTCCCTCTGTTCCTCCTCGGGCTTCAGCCTCGGAGAGGTGTCACTTCCTCGCGGAGCCCCTTTCCCTTTGACCCCCCTGGTGCCCCTGTTCTGTGGGCTCAGCGCCCCTGACGTTACTCTTCACGGCCCCTAGCACGTGGGGGCCACACCGCAGCGTGTGCAGTGGGTTAATTCTCCATCCTTGCCATCAGGCTGTTCCACGGGACCCTGCCCTGCCCGTAGGTGCTCTCACGTGGCCCCCACCCCCATCTCCGAGTGTGAGGGTCCCGTCTCATCTGTGGGGGGTCGCAGGCCGCCCTGCTGCCCCGCACTCTGTGACGCCCCAGGACCACGGCCCCTCTGAGACGCCCGCTTCGGCTGCGTGCCAGGGAAGGCGGGCCCTCTCCTGGGCGCGCCGCCTCTCGGCCTCTCGTAGAATGACTCCCGTCGGCTGTGATGCTCAGCGGTCCGTCTGGTCTGTGGTCCGGCCCGACCCCACGCCCCCTCTCCGGTCCCAGTGCGGGGTGGGGAGGGCTTCACGACTGAGTCGAAACCCCGAAAGAGAAGTCCTGGCCTGCCAGCTTTTGATTTTGTCAAGTAAGGACGTTATTGGGAAGAAAACAAATCTGCCATCTTCTCTCTCCACGAATTCAGAGCAGGCGGAGGGGGGTCTAGGGGACAGGCAGGCGGGCCGGCCAGGCAGCGGGTCTGCCCTCGTGCTGCAGCTTGAGCTGGGCTGGCCTGGGTCCCCCGCTCTGGGGACGGCTTGTTAGGCCCCTTCTCTCGACACCGGCGACACCTCTCTGCCCTGGGGCAGCCTCGGGCCTCTGCCTGGGGATCCCGCTGTCACCTCCTAGCACGGGGAAGGTCCCGCCCTCTCAGGCACGGGCTGGAACTCCAGAAACTGCCGTTGAATGAGGCCTGTTTTGTCTCTGAGCGGGAATCCAGGCTCGGAGAAGTTAAGTACTTGCTGGAGACCACCCTGCGGGACGGAGCAGGGCAGAGCTGGAGCCCCCTCCCCCAGGGCAGCCCCCCAGGCCTAGTCCTGCACCCACTGTGCAGGCAGACGTCGCCCCCAGCTCTAGGCGTGACTGTGCTCACCTACAAGGCCCCGGCCTGCCCGGGAGTGGCTCAGGGTGACAGCCTGTGCCCCGGACCTGCTTTGGGCCCCTTGAGGGCTCGGAGGGAGCCGTTGGCTGGTGCCCAGGGAGAAGGCCCGACCGCTGGGGCTCTCCTCGGGTCTTCCCCACGCCCCCCGCTTCCCCCTGCATGGCTCCCCCATGCCCCCCACCATCAGGCTTGTGCTCTCACCTCGAGGGGCTGCCCTGCGGCGTGGAAGGGCAAGGAGCACGGTCCCCAGGGAGTGCAGCCTGGCCGCAGTGGCTCCGGCGAGAACCTGGCCCTGGCCTCTGGCACGCTAGCTGCTGGGTGTTTCGCTCGTGTGAGTGCCCGTGGCTGCCGCTGTCCATCAGACGGGATGGGGTGGGCGATGCCCGCAGGGTGTCCTGGGCACGTGGTGTCCGGGGCCCAGCGAGTGTGTGGACTTCCGGTTGACGCTCCTGGGAGGTTTGTTGCAGAGCAGGTGGGGGCGGGGGCGCCCAGCGGCTGGTGCCTGTCTGCCCCTCCCCCTGAGGTCCGCGGACCAACTGGCCACGCCCCGCGGCTGCCGCCTCTCCCGGGGTCCCAGGTCCCCTTTCTGCTCGCCTGGCTCTGTCCGCCCCGGTGGCCTCGGTGCCAGTTGGTCACCGGGCCTCCCACGAGAGCCCTCAGCAGGCCCTTCACGGGGCTGGGTTGTTTAGGCTGCGTCATCGGGGGGCGGATGGTTTCTGTCAGGGGAAGCTCTTCCGAGGGGGCCTCCCCCGTGTGGCTGCCTGGCCGTCATGGTTTCTGGAATGAGGGGTTTCCACATCCCGTGCACGGGCCTCGGTCCCGCGGACCAACTGGCCACGCCCCGCGGCTGCCGCCTCTCCCAGGGTCCCAGGTCCCCTTTCTGCTCGCCTGGCTCTGTCCGCCCCGGTGGCCTCGGTGCCAGTTGGTCACCGGGCCTCCCACGAGAGCCCTCAGCAGGCCCTTCACGGGGCTGGGTTGTTTAGGCTGCGTCATTGGGGGGCGGATGGTTTCTGTCAGGGGAAGCTCTTCCGAGGGGGCCTCCCCCGTGTGGCTGCCTGGCCGTCATGGTTTCTGGAATGAGGGGTTTCCACATCCCGTGCACGGGCCTCGGTCCCGCGGACCAACTGGCCACGCCCCGCGGCTGCCGCCTCTCCCGGGGTCCCAGGTCCCCTTTCTGCTCGCCTGGCTCTGTCCGCCCCGGTGGCCTCGGTGCCAGTTGGTCACCGGGCCTCCCACGAGAGCCCTCAGCAGGCCCTTCACGGGGCTGGGTTGTTTAGGCTGCGTCATTGGGGGGCGGATGGTTTCTGTCAGGGGAAGCTCTTCCGAGGGGGCCTCCCCCGTGTGGCTGCCTAGCCGTCATGGTTTCTGGAATGAGGGGTTTCCACATCCCGTGCACGGGCCTCGGTCCCCCCGTCCCCGGGCCCAGAGGTTGTCCACCCGAGCCCCACAGGCTGGAGCCGGGAGCAGCAGGGTGCCGCGGAGGCCGCCCAGGTTTCCTCGTCTCTGAGAATGACCGGGGTGTCCCCTTCTGGCTAGAACTTTCTGGAGGGGCCTCTGATGCACCCTCTCTGAGTGCCACCCCCGAGTCTGGCCTGTGACACGGGGTCACCCGGCCCCAGCCCCCGGGGCTGCGGTGGGGACCGAGTGGGTCGTAGCACGGTGTCCTTCCTGTGGCTGCTAGGACAAGTGACCACAAATCAAGTGCCTAAGACAGCACAGAGTTTAGTGTCTCACGCTTCTCGAGGTCAGAAGGCTGAGCTCAGTGTCCCTGGGCCAAGTCAGGGCATCGGCAGGGCTGGCCCTTCTCGGGGAGAAGCTGCTGCCCGGCCTGTCCCCGCTCTGGAGCTGCCCGCGTTCCTCTGCTCCCGGCCCTTCCTCCGGCTCCGGGGCCGGCAGCGTCTTCCCTCCTCGACCTCGGCCTCCGTCCTCACGCCTTCTCTCCGCTCTGACCTCCTCCCTGCTCCAGTAGGGACCCTCGTGATGGCACTGGGCCCACCCACTTCTTCCAGGGTAACCTCCCATCTCCAAACCCTTAACTTGGCCGCGTCTGCAGAGTCCCCTTTGTCGGGTAAGGTGGCACATTAGCAGGTTCTGGGGTATAGGACGTGGGTGTCACCGGGGGCGTTATTCAGCCGCCACTGCCGGGTAAGGCGTGTGGCGGGACCTGGCCTGGGGCTGCGTTCTCTGCTCGGTGCTCACGCGGTGCCCCTTCCCGCAGCCCAATGACCCCGTCACCAACATCTGCCAGGCGGCCGACAAGCAGCTCTTCACCCTGGTGGAGTGGGCCAAGCGGATCCCACACTTCTCCGAGCTGCCCCTGGACGACCAGGTCATCCTGCTGCGGGCAGGTGAGTGGCCGGGCCTGGCGGGGGCTGGGCAGGCGTGGACAGGAGAGGGGTGGGGGCTTTGCGGCCCCGCGGGTGGGACGCGGCCTTCCTGCTGCTGCGTGGGGCCGCAGGGGAAGGGGCACGGGCCGGGGCTTCTGCTCCGGCACTGCCCACCGCAGCCTGGGCTTCCCTCCCCTCCCTCATAAGGAAGGATTCAGTTTGGGGTCTCTCCTAGTGGCCTTCAGAGGGGTGACGGGCCGTCTGGGGGACCTGTGGAGAGGGAGGGGTGAGCATGTCCAGCAAGGGCTGCCCTCGGGGGGCTGTGTGTTCTGCCTTCTCCCCCGACTGAGGCCGCAGCCCCTTTCCCAGGCTGGGCTTGCGATGCGCGAAGCTGGTGCAAAAACAGCTCGCTCGGTGCTCAGCACACACCCCACGGCCGAACGGGTGGTGAGGGAGATCCTGGGACCTGGGGGTGGGCGGGGGCGGGGGATGGGAGCGGCGGCTTTGGAGTCCCGACGAGGCAGCCGCCCGCCCTCCAGGCCGTTCTCTCATCTGGAAAGTGGGCATGACGGCCTTGCCGCGTGGAAGCCGGTTTCTGCTGGGACGCTGGGGTCCTTGGCGCAAAGCTCCTGCCAGAGAGACAGTAGGGACTGGCCAGCTGGGAGGTGCTGGGCGGGAGCCCCACCCCACCGGTCCATACGTGCGCGCTGGGCCCTGCGGTGTGCACCTGCTGACGCGTGCTCCGGGCCTGTGCTGGGAGCCACAGGAGCATCGGGCCAGCCCAGCGCCTGCTGGGCCCACTCTTGGGGGCAGGAGGACAGGTGGCAGCAGGGTCAGAGGTAGGAAGGGGCTGGGCGGGCCTCAGTGGGGGATGAGAGGGAGAGAGGCAGAGTGATCGCAGAGTGGCAGGTAGGGCAGGCGCTGGGGGGCTGGTCCGGCCCCTCGCAGAGCTCTGGTCCTTGGCCCTGGTGTTTGGCCAGCGGGGTGTCCCTCGCGCTGAACCTGGGGGCGGGGAGAGCCCGTGCCCAGAGGAGTTTTCACTCTGGGGCACAAAACCCAACACCCAGAGCCGTCAGACCCGCAGGGATTGGGAAAGTCTGGGACCCGGGGTCGGAGGGCGTTCTGATTCACTGACCAGGCAGCGCCTTCCTCTCCCTGGGCCTCAGTTTTCCTCTGTATGAAACGGGGCCGATACTTGCTCTGTGGGGTTGAATCAGCATTCAGTGGGATGATCCTTGTGATACTGGCAGCCGCCAGCCCAGAACCTTCGGGGCACTCAGGAGTGGTGGCTGGGACGGTCACTAGTGACAGTCCTGTGGGACGATTCATGCTGTTCAGTTATAGGGTCATCGAGACACTTGCTCACAGAATCGCTTCCATCCGTCTCTGTAGCCCTTGCGCCTGCGCTGGGCGCGCCAGGGCCTCATGTAGAGAGAGCGGCGAGTTGGCCTTTGGCTCTAAACACCCCTTGTTTCAGCTCAATAATTTGCCGATTTGTGGCATCCACAAAATGTCAGCCTCTGGGAGTTTGCCGTGGGGGGCCAGACTGGCGGCAGCTGCTCCAGGGCCGCCTGGAGAGGGTCCTGGGAGCTCCCTTGTGCTCCGTGGCGCAAGCGTCTGGCACTCACAGAGACAGACTTCCTTGGCACCCTAGCTGGGGAGCCTGGGTTAAGCTACGCTACAGGACATGCTCTGTGCAGGACTTCTCAGGGCCTTTACTGCACGCGCTGTAGAGGCATCCCCCAAACGTCCATGCTCGGGAACTTCCTTTCTGTGGAACGGTCATGGGCTCGGGGTTTCATGGAGCCCACTTTGGGAACCGTGGCTTGGGAGGGTGAGAGCTGCCTCTGGGGGGCCCAACGGGGGTCGGGGGCAGGGCAGCCCGGGGGTCTGGAGACAGCAGTGACCGTGTGTTCTCCCCGCCGCAGGCTGGAACGAGCTGCTCATCGCCTCCTTCTCCCACCGCTCCATAGCCGTGAAGGACGGCATCCTCCTGGCCACCGGGCTGCACGTCCACCGCAATAGCGCCCACAGCGCGGGGGTGGGCGCCATCTTTGACAGGTGGGGGCCCAGCCCAGCCCACGGCCGTGACCTGCTTGGCCTTTGTCCTGTTCACGAGGGTTACACTTGCGGAGATACAGAGACGTGCAAGGACTGAGGTTAAAATCCCTCCGGGGACCCCCGACAGCCGCAGCTGACGTTTTTGGTTTACTTTTCTCCAAGTATGTTTTCAAGTCCTGCCTATGGGAAGGAAAGCTGCCGTATTTTTAATGCAAAGGTAGACTGTGCCGTAGGTACTGTTCTGTGCTGCTGTCATGTCGGATGCGGCGGAGACTCTTACGAGCTGAGACTAAAAGCATCGCGGCGCCTGTGAGCCCGCGCGCACCCTGTCCCCGGGTGCCCGGCTGCATCTCAGCGCTGCTTCTGGCGTGTCCCCGGTGGAGACACCGCTCTCTGCCCCTCGGCACACAGCCGGGGGGCCAGTGCTGGGTAGTGGGTAGGGGGCTCCGTTCAAGTACCTCCAGAATCATGGCCCACCTGCGCTGCACCAGGCAGGGCGGACGGGAGCTACTCATTCCTGTCTCTGGGCCTTGCCTAAGAGCCCGGAGGACCTGGGGACCTGGGTGTCAGCTCAGCCAGCCGGAGTGGGAAGGGCTGGGGAGGGGCGTCCCAGGGTCCCTCGGGTGTGGGGGGCGTGGCACAGGAGTGGTGAGTGGGAAGGAGCGGGTGGCAGGGCGTGGGGGGTGGGGATGGTGGTGGGAGGGGTCCCAGGCGAGCCCCCGAGTACAGGAGCCTTGACGTTAGAGGGGAGCAGCAGAAGCCCCTCCTGTAGCCCCCCGGGGATAAATGTGGGAGCCTGCTGCCCCGTGGGACAGCTCAGGGAGAACAGAGGGGCACCGCGTACCGTGGGCAAGCACTGGTTTAGACAGTGTAGGGATGTGTCTTTGCCGCAGGACGTTTCAGGGCCTTTAACGAGCTCGTGTACAGTAGTGCCACCCAAAGGGGCTGTGGAGCGCGGGCTTTGCTGCCCACAGACGGCTTCTTGGAGAGCACGTCCCCTGGGGGCATGTTTAGAAGTGCGGCCCCAGTCACGCACCCAGCTGACAGCTCTGTGCTTCCAGCTGCTAGAGAGGGGACGGTGATGGGAATGTAATAAGTGGCCGGTGTCGGGAAGTGGAACGGAGCCCGCTCCGGCTGCAAGGAAGGAGCCGGGAAGCCCAGGAGCTGGGGAAATGCCTTCCCGCGGGCGGGCTCCGGGGAGTGGCAGGAATGCGGCGCTCAGGCCGCCGTGTGTGGCCTGCATCCCCGTGGGGCGTGTGGCTGTGGGCTTTGCCCTGGACGTGCGGGGCCTTGGCTCGCCCGGCTGTCACGAGGCTCCTCTTTAGTCTCTGGCCCCCCAGGATAAAATCCCATTCGCAGACCTTGAGGAAGAGGCATGGCGCCCCCGGGGCGGGATGGGACAGGCTGGGCAGCTCCCCCGGTCTCCTGGCTCTTCTCAGCTGCCCTCCAGGCCCACAGCGGGCCTCCCGAGCGCTTTGGGGTTCCTGGCGGGTCCTGTGAGGGCCGTGGTCTGACTTGGGACGTCGGCATTTGCCCGCTTCCCCCGCAGGGTGCTGACGGAGCTGGTGTCCAAGATGCGGGACATGCAGATGGACAAGACGGAGCTGGGCTGCCTGCGCGCCATCGTCCTCTTCAACCCTGGTACTGCCTTCCTGCCGCTTCACCTGCTGTCCAGGCCCAGGTGTCAGCCCGCCTGGGGGACTAGAGGCCCCGGGCTCTCTTCCCCGCCCCGCTGCTCACGGGCGCTGCAGCGTCGGCGACCCGCCCCTTCTCCGAGCCTCGGTGTCTCCCTTACGAGGGGGGCACAGCCGTGCCACCTTCTTCCCAAGGCCCTCGTGAAGGTCGGACAAGGCTTGCGCAGCCGAGCTCATCCTCTGCGGTTTGGTGAGGGCTCTGGCCGGGCCTTTGGGCGCTGTGTCCAAAGCGAGGCCCCACTCGCACCGGCATCCTGGGCTCCAGAGGAGATGGCCTCTTCGCGCGCTTCTGCTGCCGGAGTTCTGGAGCCCGGATGTTTTGGGGGTGGACGGGGACACCGGGGGCAGGTTTGGGGCTGCTGAGGGCTTCTAGGGGGAGGTGCAGGGAACTGACCAGGCGGTGGGAGGATGGGACGGCCCTAGGGGTCACGGGCCCTGACTCCTTGCCCTCCACCGGCTCCAGTGCTGAGGGCCGGGCCGGGGTGGAGATGGAGTCCGCTCGTGGGGGACAGCCCGTTGCCAGGGACGTGTGTTCCCCAGCTTTGTGCTCGAGCCCGTGACCCTGCCAGCATGGGAGGCTGAGCCATGTGTCTCGGCCCTGCCTGGCGGGATCCCCATTGAAGTCGTGCGTGGCTTGGCTCCTGGCTCTGGTTCATCTGTTGGGGCCCAGGCGTGGGGTTGCTGGGCACAGAAGGGAGATGTCCAGGGCTGGCAGAGCCCCAGGGCCTGGGGGAGCCCAGTTGCAGCGGAGCCTGGCATGTTCCCAAGGTGCCCAGGACCCCGGGCCACCATGGCATTCACACTGGGCCGCAGTGCTCCTACTGGGACATCAGCCAGCCAGGGCAGGGCCGATGTGGGACCCCCCTGGTCTGGGACTTACAGGCCAACCGACAGCAGTCCTGTTCCGTGGCTGAGCCCCGGACGCTGCGTCAGCTTCAGACCAGCAGCAGGGAGGCTCTAGCCTCTGCCCCCTGAGCCACTAGGACGGACCATGCCTGGCTGGGGCCAGACTCAGGGCTGTGTGAGCCCACATCCAGATGCGCAGTGGTGGCTGCTGTCCGGGGGCAGCGGGGAGAGAGAGAGAGAGGCTCGTCCAATGTCAGCTTGCTGGGCAACTTCAGGAGATGAAGAAGCCCAGGGGGCTTATTAGCAAAGCTTTGCCCGGCCGGGGGGCTCTCGGTGCCTCGGAGAGAGGCCCGTGACGGCTCACCAGGATGAGCCGGGCGGCCCGTGCTTCTAAGCCTCACCCCTGGGCCCTGGGGGCTTTGGCGACGCTGGTCCCAGGGATCTCCGTCCACAGGCAGAGCCTTCCAGCCTGGACTCCTGCCGCCAGGGTCCCAGGGCTCGGGATGGCTTCAGGGCCCCCCAGAGCGTGGGTCTGGCTCTTCCAGGTACAAGAGGGTTTGGGGCCTTCATCTCGCTCCAGGGGGCTGAGACCCGATGCAGCAGAGGCCTCTGGAGGCCACGCGGTTGCCATGGTAACCAGGAGCCGCCCCGGGGGCAGGCGCGTCCCACTTTACGGATGGGCTGAGTGGCAGGAGGTCAGGGGACTGGCCCAAGGTCAAGTGGCCAGCAAGCAAGCGGTAGGGCCAGGGCTCGAGCAGCCTCGTCTGAGTCGGGGCTCTCGGCCCCTGGGGCAGGTTCCCCGGGCAGGGCTCTCACCTGCGGCCCCTGCTCCCTCACAGACTCCAAGGGGCTCTCGAACCCGGCCGAGGTGGAGACGCTTCGCGAGAAGGTCTACGCGTCCCTGGAGGCGTACTGCAAACACAAGTACCCCGAGCAGCCAGGAAGGTGAGCCTCGGCCCAGCCTCTGCCTGGACGGACCTCGGGGTCTCTTTGCAGACCCCCCGCCCGGGGCAGGACCCCGCCACCAGCCCTTCAGACCCTCTTGTGGATTAGAAGGCGACACCCTGCCTTCACCCAGGGCAGTGGGGGATTGAGGCGCTCTCCCGGCCTCAGCGGGCACGCTCTCACGCTTCCTTGTAGCCCCACCAAAAAGACGGGCCCAGCGCGGGCACACAGTAGGTGCTTGTCGCTGTAAAGCACGTGAACGAAGTCAGTGCCTTCCTCCGCCTGCCAAAGGGAACCGCTAGAGGTGGGGGCCTGGCGTGCTCACCCCTAGCAGGGAAGGGCGCCAGCACACAGTAGGTGGTTTATAGGCGTATGCAGAGTAGATGGCCGTGGTCTGCAGACCTGCCCGTCTCTCCTGGCCGACTGTGGGCCCCGGAAGGGCTGGAATTGTCTCCCTTCTGGGTCCACAGTGCCGGGCGCGCCGTGGGCGTCCAGGAGAAGGGGAAGCATCAGTGACTTCACGGCATCCGAATCTGCTGTCCTGATTCTGCCCCCTCCCTCTCCCGCTGGCCGCCCCGCCGACTGGCACACACGGGCCACACAGGGTTAACTGTCTTGCTCAGCCTCATCTGGTTTGGTTTAGAGTGAAACTTCCCGGAGGAGGATGAGAGGAGGGGTGGCAGGCCCGCCTGTTTTTCCTGGCTTCCCGCCCTAGCCCATCTGGCCAGCTCAGCAGAAAACAGCTCGTTCTCTGGCCCTGTTCCAGCCTCTAAGCTGCGTTTCTGCCTTTAAAACGCGGGTAGTGTTGCAGCCAAGCACGGGGCTTTCCCCCCTGAAATACAGACACTGTTAATAATTAATGAGGCCCTGGGACCCCTGGAGGGGCATGTGGAGAGACCAGGCAGCACGTGGGATGGGGACGGCATGGGGGACAGATGTGGATGTCGCTGGAGGGACATGTGGCCCCGTCACCCCCCCCCACGGCAACTGTCCTTGGCAGCGGGGCCACTAAGCCTGGCGTCCCTTTTCCAAGAGGCTCCCAAAGTCTTCCTGTGTTCCTCCCCCACCCAGCGTCCTCCCCAGAAACTCCCCAGGGGGTGGGCACGGACCGAGGCGCCTCCTTCTCTCCCACCCGCCCTGTCTGGGCGTCAGGTGCCTCTGGCCGAGCTCTTTCTGGGGAAGGTGGGCCCTGGCGTGGGGCCCCCTGGAGGCTGGTCCTTGCTGAGAAGGGCTTGTTGGCGCTCAGACCTGCTCCCAGATCAGGAGCGGCTCAGAAGTGGCTTCACCTTTGGCGCCCCTGCAGCCAGGGGCATTGCTGGTACTCAGATCTCTTCTCGTAGCCCTTCTTCCTGCTTAAAATCCTACTGTGGCTGCCTCTTGCGCTGGAGAAAGCTCACGTGTCGTAGCTTCCCCACGAAGCCCCGTCCAGCCTGCCCCAGCCCGGCCACTGTCTCGCCACTGGACCTTCATCCTGGATCTCCACCCTGGGGGGCTCCTGCCGCGGCAGCCTCAGGGGGATGGGGCAGTGAGCCTGGTCCCTTCCCCAGGGGGCCGCTGGGCGCCGGGACGGAGGGTGGGAGGGCCCGCCCTGCCCGCCCTGCCCGCCCCTCACGCGGCTCCCGTCCCGCAGGTTTGCAAAGCTGCTACTTCGTCTGCCGGCCCTGCGCTCCATCGGCCTCAAGTGCCTGGAACACCTCTTCTTCTTCAAACTCATCGGGGACACGCCCATCGACACCTTCCTCATGGAGATGCTGGAAGCCCCGCACCAAATGACTTAGGCCCCCGGCCGTTCTTCGCACTCGCCGGTCCGGCCGCCCCGCCCGGCTGCCAGCAGCTCTTCTCAGCCGAGCCTGCCCCGCCCCTCCTCTGCCTGGATGTTTGGACTTGGGGGCGTGGCCTGTCACTGCTAAGCCTGAGATGCGCTGCCACCCTCGTCGTTTTCAGTACTACTCGACTGGACCGGGCAGTGGCCATGCTGGGGTGGCGGCCGGAGTGGCAGGAACTGGTGTGAGCCCCGGGGGAGCCCGGGCGGCTCACGGGGTCTCAGGCCCCCGCCCCCGGAGCTGCAGCGGTCAGAGGGTGGCTTTGTTCCGTCACTGTTTTGTTGTCGCGAGGTCCTCTGTTTGCAGGGATCCCTCTGCCTCCTGTGTGTGCTGGCAACCTGCCAGCCCGGCCTCACCCACAATCGGGAGGAGGGGACAGGTGGGGGGGTTGGCATTTCATTGCAAAAGACTCCACCTGCCCCCTGGGAAGACGGGAGGGGCTCTGGGGCAAGCAGCCTTGTCTCCCCTCAGAATGAAGGGTGAGCAACCCCTGTTTCCAAAGATGACTTTCAGCTTTGTCCCCGAGCCAGTCAGAACAGAAGCTGACCTCTGTGCAGGGTTTTGGGGCCACCTCAAGGCTGCAGGGACTGGAGTCACCTGCCCACCCCACCCCACCTCATTTCTCTCTTTGCATCGTCCTGGTTTCAGCTTCTTGTCCCACATGGTCCTGTCTAGCCCTGGGTAACCAACCCTCACCCCGCCCCCAAATCTTGCAGTCTGTGCCCAGGGCCAAGGCTGACCCCAGTCCCCAGTCCTGGAGGGCTAGCCTGGTCTCTGGCCCTCCTGGAAGCACTGGAGGGCCATGCCGACCTGGGCTCTGCTGACCTCTCAAGGGCAGAGGTCATCACCAAGGAGGCCCACAGGGACGGGAGGAGAGGAGAGTCACTTTCCCCAGAGGGTCTTCGGGCAGCTGTGCACGTTGAAGGAGGGACTTGTGGGCGCATGGCTCGGGGCACGGGGCAGAAGGTCCATTCTGGAACGCTCTGGGTAGGGAGGCCCCTTCGCTGGCTGTTCTGTCCAGAGGACTCTTGGGGTCAGGAACCGTTGAGTGCCAGCACCCTTGGGCCGGGGCTGGATGCCCCTCGGGGACAGCCAGCCTGGCTGTTGTCTTGGCCAGCTGATGGAGCCCTTGTGGGAGCTCCATCAACACCTGCTCTGGTTGAGGGCACCCCACCCAGCCCTGCACCCACCCCTGAACCTTTCACCCACCCCAGGCAGGCAGGCCCTCTGCCCCTGGGGCGGGGGCGGGGGCAGGGTCTCTCAGGTTGAACTGGCCTCTTTTGCACTGTAATGCCCTCCCTTTGGTCTGAGTACTTTCCATTTGCATGCCTCGTACTCCATGAACCCAGCATTTGTCAGTGGGGGGGGGGGGGGGGGCTGAACCGGGCCGGGGGCCTGGGGACCCAGGAGTAGGGGTTGGGGAGGAGAGTCCTGTCTTCTCAGCCCATGAAGGGGATGCTCTGCGGTGCCTGTCTTCTTCCCGCCACTCCCCACCAGAGAGGCCCCAGAGCGGGGGTGGGCATGGGGGCTGTGGGTGCCCTCCCCCCGAGTCTGTTCCCCCGGGTGCTGCAAGGGTGCCCCTGGGGCTGGAAGGGGAGATGCCGGCCTCCAGGCCTCTAGGGAGGACGGGGTCCATTCTTTGCCCTCCAGGGTCTGGCCCGAGCTAAGCGTGAGGCACCTGGACAGAAGATGTGGAAGCTTCCACAAACACGTCCTTTCTCTGGCACCCCACCCCGCCCTTAACGTGGTGGCCCAGGCGAGGCGTCCCCTGCCACACAGGCACCCCCAGCCCCGTCCACCATCTGAGGCAGAGATGGGGCGAGCCCACGCCTGCCTAGTTGTCCCTCTTCCCAGATCTCCCTGCAAGTCTTGGCACCCTTTGGGGGCATGCTTGTGTCAGGCAGAGGGACGCCGGCACCCTCAGGGGCCTCCCTCTGGGACCCCCTCCCCCTGGGAACGTGGACCGCCCCGCGGCCCGCCACCCCGGTGCCTTCTGTAGCCAGATGCACCCTGTCCACGCCCAGCCCCCTCCCGCTGCCCTGGACCCCTCGGGAACGTGATGGCTCCAGTGGGAAAGACCCAGGATGGAGCGCTTTGCTGGGGGGTCAGCCTCGTGGGCTGACTGCCCGTAAAGCACTGAGGTCCCCAGGCCACCCCCTCCCAAAGCCGGAAACTCCCTGGCCCCTCGCCGCTCAGCCTTCGTGGCCCCGCCGGCACGGCAGCGTCTCGGGCTCTTGGGGGCTGCCCGTTCATCTTCTCCTCGGTCCGCTGTCATCGATGTTGTCATGCAGTGCTGTTTGTTTGAAAGATGATGGTGGGGAAACGGCACATTACTCAGTAGAGAGGTAGGATTTTTATTTAACCAGACCTTCAGTAGTATTACCAATCTGGTTCAACTAAGGTGATTTTTTGTAATTATTATTATTATTATTATTATTTTGGTGGGACAATCTTTAATTTTCTAAAGATAGCACTAACATCAGCTCACTAGCCATCCTGTGCCCGTCCCCGCCTGCTGGGCGCTTCCGGCACGTCCCCTCCCTGCTTGGACATCAGATGGGCCTCCCGAGGCCGAGGAGTGAAGACGACCACGCCCCGGGTTTGGAAGGTGTTGGCAAAGCCAGACTCCGGC
This sequence comes from Tursiops truncatus, assembly GCF_011762595.2. Taxonomy (NCBI): domain Eukaryota; kingdom Metazoa; phylum Chordata; class Mammalia; order Artiodactyla; family Delphinidae; genus Tursiops; species Tursiops truncatus. The sequence goes on along the minus strand of NC_047039.1, from coordinate 112,769,636 downwards.
TCGTCCCCCGTCAGGCGTCTCCTTGGAAGCTGGCCTGCCCGGGGACGTCCGCCCAGATGACTCCCGGGTCAGCCCCTGGCCCTCTCGTCCCCCGGGGGTGGGGGGGAAGACGGCGCCACACTCGCCGTGTTCCGGAAGGATTCGGGCTGGCAGGCCGGTGGCCAGTGCCGGAGACCATGCCGAGCTTCCTCCACCGGCTGGAACGTGCAGCCAGTGGATAATCAGCTGATGTCGTCCCCATCACGGAATTCGGTCCCTGCCCACGCAGGTGTGTGGTGTACAATGTACCTGCTGTACAGAGACCCTGTGTGCACAGACCTGCTTGCCATCCACACACACGTACCAGTTACCAGCGTTTTCTGTTTATTTTTAATCAAGACTTTCCTCCCCCCCCCACCCCCCGTTTTCCTACAGATTTGCTTCATGTAAGCAAGTACGTAAGGACCCCTCCTTTGGTGAAATCCGGGTTCGAATGGATATCTCGTGGCAAGGAGATGCATCTATTTTAAGATGCTTTGGAGCAAACAGGTTTAGCCGTTCCCAGTCCTTAGAATGCCTTAGCCGGGATGCGTAGCTCACACTTAGAGAGGATGACAAATACGTACAGAGAAGAGAGATGTCTAAAGCATCGGGAAAGGTAGAAAAAAATCTATTTTTGTACAAATGTAATTTTATCCCTCATGTATACTTGGAGGATGTGGCGGGGAGGGGGGACTTGTTTCTGCTTTCAGAGATTGAGGCGAAAGCTTTCTGAGTCAACGTTGGCACGCAAGGTGGAGCGGAGGAGGGAGCTCTCGGGACGGGGCACGGGCTTCAGACGAAACCGCTGCACACAGATGTTTTCTTTCTGGGGCAGGAAGGTGGGCCTGAAACTTTCAAGGGTTTTCTTCCCCTTTCGAGTAATTTCTAAGCCTTGCTCTGTTCTGTCCCTGTTGCCAGCTGGCCTTCCCGAGACTCTGTGACTGTGAAATTACTTCCCCACGTGATTGTTCTCGAAAACTTCGCGGCCGCAGGTGCCGGGGATGCACGAACAATGGTGTTAGAATTGTGGAAAAGAGAAACTCAAAGCCAAACGTGAGAGGAGAAACAAACAAAACATGAGTGTTTAAAAATACATCCCCATTCAGTTTGCCTCTGTGCTGATGGGGTTTTCCTGTCGGTCTGGAAGTCAGCCACGCCGGGGGCTTCCGGCCACCCTGGAGGGGGAGGGCCTGCCGGCCTCGCCCTGACCTGGGCCGGGTCCACACCAGGTGCCCCAACTGCACCCCGGACGGCGGTGTCGGCCTGTCCAGGATGGTGAGGCTGCGCCCTGGGCCCCCCCCCGGGCCCTTTCTCCTCCTGGGTCTGCTCCGGTCGCAGAGCTCCCGGGAGCCTGCCTCTGGGTCTGGGCCGCGTCCAGAGGCCTCCCGAGAGGGCTGCCCTCAGCGTCCGAGGGGCCAGGTGTGGGCCGAGCCCAGCCCCGGTGTCCACACTGGCTTGAACGGGCGGGAGGTTCACACACAGCCACAGAATGAGTGACGTCCTCGAACTGCCCCATTAGGGAGCAGGTAGCGACGCCCCTTCCCCCTCTCGTCCCCATGCTGTCCGTGGGCTGGGCTGGGCCCGGCCGCAGTTTGGTGATGGTCCCCGAACCCTCTCGTGCACCTCCAGCCAGCAGGCACCCTCCAGGGAGCCCCGGGGGTGTCCCGGAGCTGGGAACCCTGAGGGCCAGAGTCCCGCCCGGTGGCGCCGGCCACATGGTACCGAGGGCAAAGGTGGCTTCCGGCAGGAGGGCGTGAATCTCACCACGAGGCCTGTGGCCCAAGAGGCAGGGGCTCCCCTGGTAACCCCCCTAAGATGTGCTCGTGCACATACAGTATACACGGGGACACGCGCGTTCACACCGATACAAACGCTCGTACACGCGTGCACGCACACCACCTCACAAACTCAGCGGCTCCCGTCCCTACCAGGGCTGCAGGCCGTGCCAGTGGGACTCTGGAAGCGCAGGGCGCGGAGGCCTTGCCACCGGACCCGCTGCCAGGTCTGCTGCTGCCTGGGAGGGCCTCCCCAGAGTGAGGGCGTGGCCTTGCCCACCAGAGCTCAGCCTGGACCTCCTGGAAGGGGCGGGCACAGGGAGACAGCCTCCCACCGCCTCCGGGCCTTGCTGGGACCGGCCCGCTCTGGTTTCCTGTCATAAAAGCTCAAATAATACCAGCCGTGGGGGCCTCATCTTGGTCTGAAAAGTGGGTCAGCCCTGGGGGGCCTGGAGAATTGGAGGGTTGCCACCCACTGAGGGCCCCTTGCCCTGCCTTCCACATGCCCAGGCCCACTGGCTACCCTGGCCCAGCTCTGGGCCCGGCCTCCACGGATGGATCCTGCAGGGGTGTCTTGGGCAGGGTGCGGGGTCACAGGTGTAAGTGGGCCCTGAGGAGGGATGGCTGCAATGGCTGCAGGGTGAGGAGGGACCACGGGGGTCTCAGGGGAAGAGCAGGGAGAGGCGGGTTCCCAGGCCGAGCAGGGCAGTGACCGAGGACCTAGCCAGGCCCAGCATCCCCCAAACGTCCAGGACAGAGGCTCCAGGGAGCACACCTGGGCTGACGTCACCCCGGAGGGACAGCAGCAGAGGGGCCGGTAGGTGGAGGGGGCCGAGAGGTGGGTGAGTCCGGGTGGGCAGGGCTCTGACACCCGGCTTCTTGAGGAGACCTGTGCCCCTGGCGAGCCTCCAGTCAAGTGGAGACCCAGGCTGCCTACGGGCATCGCTTGGCAACCTGGCTTCTGGCCTCTCTGCTGCCTCCAGTTGCCATGGTGACTCCTGCCCAGGGCGGTCCCCCTGGACCAGAGATGCTGGGCTTGATAAGTTTATCACCAGCAGGATCAGGTGGTGACAGGATGAGTCAGCAGGGCTTGGGGGTTGTAACCTGAGAGGTGAGATTTGGGTGGGGGGTTTTTGGATGGAACCGTGCTGAGCTCCCTTAGATAACAGGTTCTGGGCTGGGTGCCGGAGCCCAGTGACAGGAAAGGGCTGGCCCTGCCGTCAGCAAGCAGGCAGTGTGATTGGAGAAAGGGCATGTGTGGGAAATGGGGGGGACATCCTGGAAAGGTGGGGTGAGCCCCCCAGTGAGGCCTCGATGCCCAGCAGAGGATGCAGAGGACAGAAGAGTAGGTGTCATCACGGGGCCCGAGGGCTGCCATACCGAGTGACGAGAACCCTGCAGAGATGGTCAGGGGAGTTGAGACCTCAGGCAGGAAGTGACCGGAACGTGGAGGGTTAGGCAGAGCGGCCTTGTCACGATTTCAGTCCTCAGCCCCTGCTACCCACACAGAGTCCCATCTGCCCCCAAACGCAGGGGCTCCCCTGCAGTGGTGGGTCGTCCCCAGCCAGGACGAGGAGAGGCTGCTGCCCTACTACGTGCCAGTGTGGCTGTGGGTCCACGCGGGGCACGGCCAGCCTGCTGGCTGTGGACTTCCCATCCGTCCTGTCCCTAGGGGAGGCGTCCCGACTGCCGGTGACCTCGAGGACTCAGTGTCAGAGTGGACTGGCCATTTCAACCCCCCCGACCCCACCTAGCCGCAGAACCCTTCTACGTGGATGCCCGGAGAACCCACAGGAGGCTGGGAGGGGGCTGCAGCCCCGGGGGCAGCCTCCCTGATGCAGACAGAGCCCCTGGGAGGAGTTCTGAGTCGGGTGACGGGGCCCAGAGGCAGGACCAGCCCAGCCCCCACCCCGGTTACGAGGGACCCCTGTAGAAGGGTGCGCTGGGTGCCTCAGAACAGAGGCTTCGGGGCCAAGCTGCCCCAGGTGCGAGGCGGCACTGCCCCCTGCTGGAAGTGCTGGGGCAAAGCCCACCCTGGTCCTTCCGGTCCCTTGTCCCTCCCATCCCTGCAGCCCGCGCTGCAGTGGGTCCCGATGCCCTACACGCAGAATCACCAGGAGCCTCGCGGAATCCTGATGCCCAGGCCGCCTCCCCCAAGCTGATCACATCAGAAGGCTGGGGTGGGAGAAGCGAGGGCGGCACAGGTGCTTAGCAGGGATGCCAGGGGTGGGCTGGGCAGCAGGGCCTACTGTGTGCTCAGCCTGGGCCGGGAGGTGGGGCAGGCCGGGTCCCGCCCTCTCTGGGCCTCAGTTTCCGCGTCCCCACCACGAGGACAGACGTCTCCACCTCCCAGAGCCGTTGTGATGAGGGGTACAAGACCTTGGTCATCCAGAAAATGCTCTGAAGTCGCCACTTCCTGTGTCACTTCCGTGCGAAGGGACTGTGGCACAGAGGCGCAGACCTGGCAGGGGCGGGGGCTGGAGCCCTCAGAGCTCTGGCCTGGGGCCACGTCTATGGAGGCCAGGACGCCAGGGCTATGGGCCCAGTTCCAGGCCGGGGGACCAGGAAGGTCAGCACCATCGTGTCCTTGAAGGTGAAACTCCAAGGGCAGGTCAGAGCTGCCCGGGTGGGTGGCCAAGCCCTGGGCATTTGGGGATCCCGGGGAGGGGACTTCGTGCAGTCATTCACGGAGGACACTTACCAGGCCCAAGCCCCACCCTGAGGGGCTTTCCACCCCACTAGGGCCCCTGGGTCTGAATCCAGGAGTGCCCGGACATCCCTATCCCACCCCCCGCTGGACGGCCTGGCCCAGCTGTCCCCGAGCCTGACCCCCAGGCCCTCCCTGCCTGGACACCTGGGGCCCTGCCCTAACCTGGCAGGACTGCCGCGGACACTCCGACCCGAAGCCGTGAGGCACGGTGCACAGCACCCAGCGGGGCTGGAAAAAGCTGCTTCCGCCTGTGGGACTGTGGTTGGTTCCCGTCTCCACAAGGCAGAGGTGAGTCCAGGCCCGCAGCCCAGAGGGGCACATGGGTTGGGGGCCCAGAGCCAACGCGCTTCACAGAGGCTTTCCTGGCCGCCCTGCCCCCTGGGGGCTGGTCCCCACGTAGCTTTGAGAAGCCTGCTCTGGCCGGGGAGGGACAGGTCTCCGGGTAGCCAGCAAAGTCGGGCCTCCATCCTCCTGCCCTTCTCGCACCAGCAGCTGCCAGTGCCCAGCCGGGGCCATCCGGGGAGGCATGGGATTCAGGAAGCCAGGCCCGGAGTCCAACCCCGCTGGGGATGGTGGACCAAACGTTTCCCTGCTGGGCCTCAGTCTCCCTTCTATGGATGGGGGAGACCTGTAGTGAGCACGTGCTGTGACGGACGGCTCAGAGCAGAGTAATGATCCTACCAAAGATGAGGAGCCCCATTGCTCAGGTAAGAAACTGAGGCCCGGAGAGGAGGTGACCGCCCGGGTTCAGCCTGAGCAGTGGAACCCCGGCCCCTAGGCGGCGCTCCTGCCAGGAGAGGAGCCATTGTGAGCCCGCCCTGCCGCCTGCTCGGAGCCCAGGCTGCCCAGTGGGGCAGGCGGGGCCCCGGGTGGTGGGGCGGAGCAGCCCGGCAGAGATGCCTGGGGACCTCCCTTTCCGTCTGCCGCCGAGACCTCGGGGAGGTGGGGTAGGGGCTGGGCGGTGGGGCCCAAACTCTGTAGATGCCCAAGGCCGTTTGAGAGCTCAGAAAGGGGAGAGGCTGCCACCGCAGGGGCGTCAGGGCAGGCTCCCCCCAGCACTTCACCTCCTCTGCGGAGGGCTGGGGGAGGGCTGCTCTGGAAAGGGGTTTGGCAGGCTACCCCCAAACTGGCACACAAACGTTTACAGCAGCTTCCTTCATAATTGCCGAAAACTGGAAGCGACCAAGATGTCCTTCAGTAGGTGAATGGACAAGCAGATTGAGGTCCATCCAGACAGAGGGAACGCTCTTAATAAAAAAGAAATGAGCTGTCCAGCCACGAAAAGACAGGGAGGAATTATAAATCCATATCGCTAAGTGAAAAAGCCTAAGAAAGAGAAAAGGCTACATGCTACACGATTCCATTTATGCAACATTCTGTAAAAGGCGGCACTGTAGAGACGGTAAACAGATCAGTGGTTGCCAGGGGCTCCAGGGGGAGCGAGCAGGTGAGATGCAGGATTTTCAGGGCAGTGAAACTATTCTGTACGAGGCTACTGGTGGGTACTGCAAACCTGTCCAAACCCACAGGATTTTACTGAACAAACAGGGAGCCTTATTGCATGCAAATAGAGAATTACTTAGGAGGTTGGGAGAGTCCCAGGTTGGCGTGCAGACGGTGGCAGAACAACCTTCCTGAATCAACCTCACTGAAAGGGTGGAGGGAACAGCCGCCGAGCTAGCAGCTTTGGAGACGAGTGGGGTTTGTAAAGTTAGAGATGAAACGCACTGTGTGAGGCCGCACTTAAGTTGAGAAAGCTGTTTCCGGGGCTGCGGGCTGACGGCTCTGATATCTGATGCTGCTGTATGTCTACACTGGAACTGAACCGTGCCGTGGGGTGGGTGTCGGGGGGGCCTGGCACGTAGCTGCTAGAGTGGGAGGGACAGACCAGCAGGGGAGGCGCTCGAATGACCGGCATGGCAGTGGCTCAGAGCTGGAGATGCAGTACACACTCAGGTCTGGCTTCCTACAGACGGCTGCATGGAGAATACCTATAATTATGTGTAAACACAGCCCAGCGTAGGATACACACAGTTTCCTTGCTCCACCAGCTGAGAGAGACTGGAAGTGACACACAGCTCCCAGCAGCCCCGAGCACCCCCGTGCCCAGATCTTGGTTTCTAACACCATGCTCCAATGCAAGGACCACGGCTTCTGCGGGAGATGCTCCAATGCAAGGACCACGGCTTCTGCGGGAGATCGCTGATTCTAGGGCTGGGGCAGGAAATGGCCAGGATGAGCCTGGAGCATCTTGTCGTGCTAGAAAGTAAAAGTAAAAAAGAACCCCGCAGGAACCACAGAAGCACGACAGTGGGGTCGTCAGGGGGACACAGGATGTGGCTGGCACAGTTCCCAATGGCTGAAGCTGTAACAACCGGAGCTGGGACAGAATAAAGTTGGATTGGATGATAACTCGAAGGATAGCATGAATATCCGTGAGCCTGTAACTCGTATAAATACGTGATTGAATAAATAGACAAACGGTGGACAAGAGACAAATCTCCCTGCAGAAGAATTCCAAAGGAGTTACGTGGACGCTTGCCCTCTAGGGGGTGGAGCCTGACCCACCATCCTTGAGCGTGGGCTGTGCCCAGTGACCTCCTTATAAAGAGGGCTCTACAGGGAGGGAGAGAAAGAGGAGCTTCATGGAGGTGGAGATGGGGCGGAACCTGGCAAACATGACCTCAGCCAGGGATCAAGGTCAACGCCAGCAGTGATGAGCCCTGGTGCTGGCCCGCACCCCTGGTGTGATGGCATGAGGTGGGCACCTGCCCTCTGGGGTCTTCCTCCCCAACCCACCACCAAGTCCAGCCACAAGAAAAACGCCAGACCAGCCCCGGCTGAAAACATTCTACAAAATCCTGAGCAATCTTCTGAGAACTGTCGAGGTCTCGAAAATACGGAAAGTCTGAGAAACCATGCCAGCCCAGGGGAGCCCTAGGAGACGTGACAACTAAAGGTTGGGTGGGGTCCTGGGACAGAGGAGGACATGAGGAAAAAACAAAGAAAATTAAACTACGGACACAAACACAGGCAAACCAACTGAAGGTCTGCGGCGACCCTGAGTCAAGCAAGTCTGTTGGTGCCTTTTTTCCAACAACATGTGCTCATTTTGTGTCTCTGTGTCACATCTGGGGAATTGTCACTGTATTTCAAACTTTTTCATTAATGTTATATCCACTATGGTGATCTGTGACCTTCGAGGTCACGACCGTAATTGCTTGGGGAGCCATGAACGGCACCCATATAAGACGGTGAACTGAATTGATCAATGTGTGTGTTCCGGCTGGCCCACCGACCGGCTGTTCCCCGTCTCTCTCTCTCCCTCCTAGGGCCTTCCTTTGCCCTGAGACACAACAGTATTGAAATCAGGCCAATTAATAACCCTACCATGACCTCCAAGGGTTCAAGTGAAAGGAAGAGTTGCACGGCTCTCACTTTAAATCAAAAGCTAGAGATGACGAAGCTTGGTGAGAAGGGCATGTCAAGAGCTGAGACAGGCCTAAAGCTGGGCCTCTTGTACCAAACAGTTTGCCAAGGTGTGAAGGCAAAGGAAAGTCCTTGCAGGAAATTAAAAGCGCTGCTCTGGTGAAGACACGAATGATAGGAAAGCAAAACAGCCTTATTGCTGGTATGGAGAAAGTTCGAGTGGCCTGGATAGAAGATCAGAGCAGCCCAACGTTCCCTTAAGCCAAAGTCTCATCCAGAGCAAGGTCCTAACGCTCTTCAATTCTGTGAAGGCTGAGAGAGGCGAGGAAGCTGCAGAAGAAAAGTCTGAAGCGGACAGACGTCGGCTGAAGAGGTTTAAGGAGAGAAGCCGTCTCGTAACGTCGAAGTGCCAGGGGAAGCAGCAAGTGCTGATGGAGAAGCTGCAGCAAGTTATCCAGAAGATCCAGCTGAGATCATTCATGAAGGTGCTACACCACGCAACAGATATTCAGTGTAGACAGAACAGCCTCTCCAGGCAAAAGACACCATCCAGGACTTTCATAGCCAGAGAGGAGAAGTCAATGCCTGGCTTCAAAGGACAGGCTGCCTCTCTCGTTAGGGGCTAATGCAGCTGGCGACTTTCAGTTGAAGTCATTGCTCATTTACCATTCCCAGAATCCCAGGGCCCATCAGAATAATGCTCAATCTACTCTGCCTGTGCTCTATACATGGAGCAAGAAAGCCTGGATGACAGCACATCCGTTAACTACATGGTTCACTGAATATTTCAAGCCCATTGTTGAGATCTACTGCTCAGAACAAAAGATTTCCTTTCAAAATAGTACTGCTCATTGACGATGCACCTGGTCACCCCAGAGCTCTGATGGAGATGAGGTACAATGAGATCAGTGATGTTTCCTTGCCTGCTAACACAGCATCCATTCTGCAGCCCCTGGATCAAGGAGGAATTTCAAGTCTTATTATTTAAGAAATACGTTTTGTAAGGCCACAGCTGCCATACTGATTCCTCTGATGGATCTGGGCAAAGTTAACTGAAAATATTCTGGAAAGGGTTCACCCTTCTAGATATGGTTAAGAACATTCGTGATTCATGGGAAGAGGTCATAATATCAACATTAACAAGAGTTTGGAAGAAGTCGATTCCAGCCTTCACGGATGACTTTGAGGGGTTCAAGACCTTAGTGGAGGAAGGAACTGCAGATGTGGTGGAAATCGTAGGAGAACTGGAATGAGAAGTGGAGCCTGAAGATGTGACTGGATTGCTGGAACCTCATGATAAAACTGTAACAGAGGAGGAGTTGCTTCTTCCGGATGAGCAAAGGAAGTGCTGTCTTTTGTGAGTGTGTGTGTTGTAATAAGATTTTATTTACGAAAGGAGACAGTGGGCTTTAGTTTGCTGACCTTTGCCCTAAACTCATGCTTTGCGTATTAACATCTACCAACTTCAATCTCATATTTTTTGCTTTTTTTAAATTTTAATTTTATTTGAGTAAAGTTGATTTACAATGTTGTGTTAGTTTCAGGTGTACAGCAAATGATTCCGTTGTATATATATATATATTCATTCTTTTTAAGATTCTTTTCTCTTACAGATTGTCACAGAGTGTTGAGTAGAATTCCCTGTGCTGTACAGTAGGTCCTTGTTGGTTATCTGTCTTATATATAGCGGTGTGTGTATGTTCATCCCAAGCTCCTGGTTTATACACGACCCCCACCCCCATGTTTCCCCTTTGGTAACCATAAATTAGTTTTCGATATCGATAAGTCTGTTTCTGCTTTGTAATTAAGTTAATTTCTAGCATTTTTTAAAAATTATGTTCCATATATGAGTGGTATAATCGTCTGACTTACTTCACTTAGTATGATCATCTCTATGTCCGTCCGTGTTGCTGCAAATGGCATTATCTTATTCCTTTTAATGGCTGAGTAATATTTCACTGCATATATGTACCACATCTTCTTTATCTATGCCTCTGTCGATGGACATTTAGGTTGCTTTCACATCCTGGCTATTGTAAATAGTGCTGCAACGAACGTTGGGGTGCACGTGTCTTTTTGAATTATGTTTTTCTCCGGGTATATGCCCAGTAATGGGATTGCTGGGTCATATGATAATTCTATTTATAATTTTTTGGGGAACCTCCATACTGTTCTCCATAGTGGCTGTATCAATTTACATTCCCACCAACAGTGCAGGAGGGTTCCCTTCTCTCCACACCCTCTCCAGCATTTATTGTTTGTAGATTTTTTGATGATGGCCATTCTGACCAGTGTGAGGTGATACCTCACTGTGGTTTTGATTTGCATTTCTCTGATAATCAGTGATGTTGAGCATCTTTTCATGGGCTTTTTGGCCATCAAAAGTGTTTTCTTGAGATGGAACCTACTCCTGGTGAAGATTCGGTGAAGATTGTGGAAATGACAACAAAGGATTGAGGATGTTACACACACTTAGTTGATGAAGCAGCAGCAGGGTTTCAAAACATTGACTCCAATTTTGGAAGAAGGTCTACTGTGGGCGAAATGCTAGCAGACAACATCGCACACTACAGGGAAATCGTTAACAAAAGGAAGGGTCAGTTAATTCAGCGGACTTCATGGTGGTCTTATTTTAAGACATTGTCGCAGTCACCCCAACCTTCAGCTGCCACCACCCTGATCAGTCAGCAGCCGTTAGCATCCAGACCAGACCCTCCGTCAGCAGAAAGATTACGGCTTACCAGTGGCTCAGATGGTGGTTAGCATATTTTAGCAATAAAATATTTTAAATGAACGTTTGTACATTGTTTTTTTAGACCTAATGCTATTGTACACTTAATAGACTACAGTACAGTGTAAACATAACTTTATAGGCCCTGGGAAACCAAAACATTCCTGTGACTTGCTTTCTTGCGATATTCACTTATTGCAGTGGTCTGGAACCGAACCCGCAATATCTCTGAGCTGTTGCCTTAGGTAACGTACTGAGATTGGTTCATTAGTTACGACAAATGTGCGATATGAATGTAAGATGTTAGTTAGCATGAGGGCAAGCTAGGCGAGGGGTCTATGGAAACTCCCTGTACTATCTTTGCAACAATCCAGTAAATCTAATATGATTCTAAAATTAAAAAAGTTTATTTAGAAAATCAAAGCAGCATATATACACAAAAAATGTGGCCTGAATACTGACTTACAGAAACCAGTGTGTTTACTGAAGACCTCTTGCGAGACAGCCCAGCTGTTGCGAATAAGGACGTTGCTTTTTCAGAGATATTCCATATCCAGCCTGTGTGTAATATCCCATATTCAGGAGGGGGTGGGGAGAGAGAGATGGAGGGAGAGAGCATGGTGGGGGGCTGCTGGGGTCTGGTGACGGGAGGGGGCTGAAGAGCTGACCTGCTAGACTGACTGGCTCTCCCTCACCTCCCTCCCTCCCCACTCCCTCCTACCCCTCTAAGGTCACTAACTAGGGTCTCTGTTGTATGTGCCTGAGCCCCTTCCCCAGCAATGAAAGCTCTCTGGGAATGGGCATGACCCCAGTTACAGAACCACATGGACAAGTTTTCATGCAGTAGCTCAGCTTTTGTGTTTCAATCTGAAAGGCCCCAAACTCAGCTGATAGGGGAGAGCCCGGGTGCCTCGGACGAGGGAGGGTTGGCTGCTGGGCGGAAACCAGTCCCATCTCACAGCCGGTGCCCACCCGGCAGGCCCATGGTCTGGCTTCCAGGCCCAGTGAACGCACCAGGGATGGCAGGGGTGCAGGAGGCTCAGCTGGACACCCAGGCCACACCATATGTTACCCCTCGGGGCCCAAACTCCAGCTCTCCAGTAGATCACCCCCAACTCATGTTCTAGGTCAGCAGGACCTGGGCTGGAGAGGTCCCATGTGTAGGGGGTGGGAATACTTTCCCAATAGGGAGGCAAGGTTTTCTGATTTGTCTGGGGTTGGATGAGGTAGGCGTGGGAGGGGAGATTAGAGCATCCTTACGGAACAGGAAGTGAGCTCTTCAGAGCCTCCATGACAGTGTCTCAGGGCCCTGCGGGTGGTGGCAGCTCCGGAACCCAGTCCTGGGTCTCAGCCGCCCTGCCCCTGGGTTCTGCAGTCACGCACATCAGCTTCCCCGCTCTGGAGCAGAATGTCACAGGTGGGTGGGTGTAGAAGGTGGGGCTCCCCTGGGCCTCAGGAGGCTGCCCAGGGGGTAGAGGACCAAGATATCGGGGTTGCTGGAGGGCCCTGAGGTCTCAGAGGGCCCTGGTAGTTGGAGGAAAGGGTCCAGGAATTTGCCAGTGAGTACAAATCCAGTGAACTTTGGGTGCAACAGATAAGTGAGATTTTAATTTAAAAAAACAAGAAATATACCAAAAAACCTCCCCCAAACCCACAAAACAAACAAATGAGTTAGGAGCAAATAGAATGTGGATTGAGGGGCTGTTCTGAGCTGTTCATCTCCAGGGCCAGCTGTCTGCCCTTTCCAGTCAAAAGCAGGGGCTGCCTGGGGCACTGTGTTGAGAAGGATTCAGATGCCTGATGGGTTGGTTCTGCCACAGCCTTAGGAGAGTGGAGGCTGTACACTTACCAGCCTGATAGAACTGCCTCTGTGTAGCTGTGTCCATGGGTGAGCTGGAATGTGTGAGAGGGCAGCTGGCTTAAAGGTCCGGAGCTAGCTGACTTCACTTACTCATCCCTCTGACTTTGGTGGTTTCTTTCTGTTGGTCCCGCCAGGACCTCTTAGGGCTCTAGAAATCCCACCAGTTCCTGGACACCCTCTCCTACCCCTCCAGCCGCCCCACTCACAGAGGCTGTGGCCCTTCTGTTCCAAGAGTTACAACAGCTTGTAAAGCTGGGTTGCAGTTCTCTGGGTCGACAGTGGGTGGCGCTCTCTAACTATTCCAAGCGGAAAGTTCCTCTATTCTGCAACTTTAGGGTTTACCAAACCGAGATAACTTACTGATTGAGCAAGTTCAATAAAGCCTACCTTTGTGCACAGAATTCTGTGGATTATAACTTCGAATTAAGTCAGATTCAAGGAAAGAGCCATTTCGTGATCTATTACCTGCCAACAGCTTACCTTGACTTGTGGGGCAGCAGGTGAGGGTGACTCCAATAAAAATAACCTCCTTGGAGTACAGGATGGTTGTGAAACTCATCACGAAGGGAGGTATTCGCCCCCCCCCCCCCCCCCCCCCCCCCACTAGAGAAACGCATGCCTATCTGGGTATCTTTAATGTACCTAGAATGAGGCGAAAACATCACCAGGTGCCTCCACCCGGCATGATGGCAGAGATGGGGCTGGGCTGTCAGCTCCCCATTCCACCACCAGAGGACAGCATTGCCCCACTGAGTGAACCCCACCACCAAGCCTGGTGGCCGGTGCTGATTGGCTGAGCCCTGACGTCTCCCTGGCAACCGCCTCCAGCCCTCCCTTTCCCAGTGCCCATCCAGCAGCGTGCTGCTTTGTGATGGACAGGTGCTGTCCCTCCGCACTCTGTCCCCTGAACCTGGGGCCGAGGAGCTGCCCAAATGGACGGTGCCAGATGGTGCCAGTAGCCAGGGGCCCCATACCAGCATCTCTGATTTCATCTTGGTTGAGGGGCCCTCCTTTTCCCCCAATGCTTTTCTTTCCCACGTCCTGTTCTGGAAACACAGAGCAGGGAAAAAAAAAAAAGAGAGAGAGCAAACTTTCACAACCAGGTGCAAAGGCAGCGATCATCTCACACCCCATGGTGGAGAGTGGGCCGGGGAGGGTGCAGTGGCTGCCTGCCGAGAGGAGGGGCATGCAGAATGCAGGAGATCACCGGTGGAAGAGTGGAGGGGCCTGGGACATCCACCCCCAGCTGGTCTCAGCGGAGGTCCCGTGGGAGCTCCCTCTGTGGCCAGACCTTGTGGAGCGAGAAGCGATTATGAATTTTGACCACCTTGGACCCCAGTGCCACACCCCCAGCTTTTCCCCGGAGCCTGTAGAAAGCCTCAGGCGGGCACCTTGCCAGTTCAGAGTGAGAATCAAGTGGTGGGGCAGGTGGGGAGCCCCAGGAGGTGTCTGGGGAGACGACCTAGACGGCGTGGTCGGGCCGGGCCTCAGTGAGGAGCCAGCCCGCAGAGACCCAGGGAAGGACATCGCAGCCTCCCGCTTCCTTCTCCAGCTCGGCCTGGCAGACTCTCAGCCTGAGCAGAAGGCGGGCACCCAGCCTTCCCACTGCCTGCACAGCCCGCTGTGAGCCTGCAGGTGCAGCCAAGGGCGTGCTTGCAGACCTCTGCACGCTCACCGGAGCTCCCCGTCTACCCCTCGGGGTGCACCGCCCAGCTTCTCCCCAGCGTGCCCCGAGACCCCAGCACAGGGCCAGGCGCACGCTGCCTGCGGCGCGGGTTGGCTGTAGACTCCAGAGGGGGGAGCTGTGGTTTAAACTTCACACATCGTCTGTGTTTTAACAAGACGGTCATGGGTCACGCTGGGGTGAGTCCGAGGCTCCAGGGCAAAGGCAATGGCGTGTGGCCCTGACCACCCAGTCATTTGTTCATTCATTCAGCAAACACTGCCTGGAAACCTGCACGGGCCGGGCCCTGGGCTGGCTTAGGGGAGAGCAGAGTCTGTCCCATAGAATGTGACGTGTGTGGCCGAAAATTTTCTAGTAGTCACATTAAGAGCCACGTGAATTTTAACAATATATTTAATTTAACCCAATGTGTCAACTATTATTATTTCAACATGTGGGCGATCTAAAAATTATTAGTGAGCTATTTTACACTCGTTTTTGGGTACCAAGTCTGAGGTTTGGTACACATTTTACACTTACAGCACATCATCCCCACTTGTACAAGCCCCACTTCAAGCTCTCAAAAGCGACATGTGGCCAGTGGCTGGCATATTGGAGAGTGAAAATCTAGAACATTCTCTTGGGGCTGCATGTAAGGAGGGGAGCCAATGTGGGCTGATCTGGGCCAGGAGGAGGCCACGCCCAATGTGCTGTGGGAATTCAGAGGAGGGAGCAGCCAGGGGGGGAGGAGGCTGGAAGGCTTCCCAGAGGAGGTGGCATTTGAGCTGGGCACTGAAAGGAAAATAGTAGTTCTTTGGGTACAAAGTAGGGAAAAGTAAACCTTCTAATTTCATTCCTCGTTGCCTAGGTGGGGTCTGAAGAAATCAAGGACTTTCCGTGACCTCCCACCAGCTTCTCCTAAAGGAGCCGCTGGTTTAAATCCTCTTCTTCCTGCCCCTGGGCCAGTACACATGTTTTGCCATCTTTTAGTTCCAAACACCAAGGTCTAGAGGTTTAGCTACTAATAGGCGGGCCATAGACCTTAGCTGTATTGGCCAGGCCATTGGACAGCATAACCTGGCCCTACTGCTGTGTTATGAGGCCATTGTGTGTGCCTGTGCCTTCCAGAGCCTTCACTGAGGTGTTACAGGAAGGAAGTGCAGGTGGGGATTCCCCAAACTTGTCTGTAACCAGGTACGATCTCCTGGCTGCCGCTCGGGCAGCCTTCCTTAGGTCTGACGGAAACGTCTCTGCTGCTGTTGGGGTCCCAGGCGAGGCTGCTTTGCAGAGCTACTCAGATGCCGCCCATACCTGTGGCTATTCCCAGGGGCCAGCCTGGAAAGCTGCCGTGTTCATAAAAACCTTTAGATGTGAATCTTCCAAAATGTTTCTACAAAGAATCAAAAGGTTAAACCTGCATCAGGGGCGTCTCTGGAGAGGTGACCGCTGCGGGGCGGCCGAGGGCTGTGACGGCTCTGTGTGGCCAGAGGCACATCCCTTCTGCTTTCTGGGGTGTCAGCTTTCCTTTCTGTGGAAAGAGGGGGTTTCTCTGGAATCGACACCGTGGTTCCGGGGGATGGGATGGGCAGCAGGATGACCTCCCTTTCCCCAAAGCTCCGTCCTCTGTTGTCTGGAATCTGAGCTTCGGGGCTTCATTCTGGGGGGGGGGGAGTATCACCCTCTGCCCTTACAGACACTTGCTGAACCTTTGAGACTGAAGTGGTCCTGGTCTTTCTTCTCGGAGGTCCTGGGAGGGTTTAGCAGGGGCCGCTGTGAAGGGTGCTCGTGTCACTGGAGTTGAGGGAAGAACCCTTGGGTGATGGAGAGGAAGCTGGTCCAGCAGCCAGTCCCAGCCCATTGCAGGGTCTCGCCGAGACGTGGGCCCAGCTCGCTCTGCTGAGGGGCCGGCTGCATGTGAGACTGGGTTTGGACTTGGGCTCCGGAACAGTCTGGCTCCGTGCCCCCATCCAGCCTCTGTTCCGTCGCCTGTAAGATGGAGGTGACGGCGGCCCCACCCTTGGCCCCACGCCTGCCATATGTCTGGCAGGGGCTGTAATTTTGCCAGATGCTTTCCCTCCTCGCCTCCCCAGCTTGGGCTCATTTGGGCAGACTGCCTCCCAATATGGTGCACGGTGGGTCACGGTCCCTGTGCAGTAAAGGCTAACCCAGCAGACCTGGGCTGCCCACACCCTGCACATTCAAGAAAGGTCCGTCCCTGGCCCGGCTCCCGGCAGGGACCTCTGAGCCCTTGGGACATCCTGCTGATAAGAGCATCTCTGTCTACCTGGGGCACCCCAGGCCAGGCCAGAGAGTCTGTGAAATGATGGGGTTTATGGGGGGGCTTAGGGGCTCATGGTACCAGCTCGACCTCTGCAGGGGCTGGAGGCTAAGGTCACCCACGTGGGCAGTCAGCCATGCCTACATGACCCACCCCAAACGAGAACCTGGGCATCAAAGCTCAGGGGGGCTTCCCTGGCTGGCAACCCTCACCCGTGACATCACACGTCCATCAGGAGGGGCTGGTGTCTGGTATCTCCTGGACCTGCCGCATGCGGACCTTCCCTTGGCTGGTTTTTACCTGTCCTCTCGCCCTAATAAACGTTAGCCAGGAGCTTAGCGGCTTGTCTGGGTTCTGTGAGTCCTTCCAGTGCATCATGGAAGCTGAGGGTGGTCGGAGCCCCTGGACAGCAGTGTCAGTCTCCCTGCTGACTGGCCCCGAGGCTGGTGGGGGGGCGTCCGTCCCATTTCTGTCTCGACCCCCAGCAGGCAGGCTTGTGTCCAACAGGCCCTGTAGGACGTCCTCAGACGCTGGGACATTTTGCTGAGGGCTTCCCTGTCCAGGTTCCCAGCTCTGCCCACCGGGCATCCACCTGGCACCTACAGTCCTGGGGAGAGCCAGACTCTTTCAGGTCGGGGGACCCTCCCTGAGGGGGGTCCTCTGACCGAGGCCTCCCCCCGTCCACCCCACCCCATTCTGAACCTGGAGGCACATAGGTCAGAGGGGACACTGCCTGGTAAGACGTTGGACTCTGCGTCTGTGTGCAGACGCTGAGTTGTCTCGGAAGGGGGAGCGCTGCGGGCTGGCTGGGGCTGCGGGGCTTCCAAAGGCAGCATCTGGCTCTCTCTCCCCCGGCTCAGGGGCTGCCTCTGTGCTGCCCTCACTAAGGCTCGGGGGGGCATCCAGGGGTCCTCATGTGCCAGCTCTCCCAGAGGTGCCTCGGTCCCCAGCGGTGGGTCTAGCCAGGCCGCTGCTCCACGGGCATCCCCGCCCGACACACCTTCCCCATCTTTGCCTCCTTCCAGGAGGGGCGCTGGGTCTCCTTCCAGGCTCTGAAGCCCCTCCTCCCACGGGCCCTGTGGACCAGCCTCCAGGTGAGCTGGTCTAGGTGACGTGGTCCCCGATGCCAGCCCTGGACACACCTTCCCCATCTTTGCCTCCTTCCGGGAGGGGCGCTGGGTCTCCTTCCAGGCTCTGAAGCCCCTCCTCCCACGGGCCCTGTGGACCAGCCTCCAGGTGAGCTGGTCTAGGTGACGTGGTCCCCGATGCCAGCCCTGGACACACCTTCCCCATCTTTGCCTCCTTCCAGGAGGGGTGCTGGGTCTCCTTCCAGGCTCTGAAGCCCCTCCTCCCACGGGCCCTGTGGACCAGCCTCCAGGTGAGCTGGTCTAGGTGACGTGGTCCCCGATGCCAGCCCTGGACAGAGGCTGCTTGTCATGAAGGCGCCCAGCCGCTGTGAAGATGTGGCTCTCCCACGGCCACATGTATGAGCCACTGAGCTGGGATCACACCCGGGTCAGCCTGAGCCCCGAGCCTGGACTTGACGTTCTGCCCTGCTTTTTCCCAGGTCATGGCCTGCGTTCGGCCCACGGCTGGGCCAGGGCCCCGCATCCGGGGATGGGGGCTGCCCCGGAGCCCTGTGGCCCTGTGGCCATGTTCTGCGGGTGTCCGGACCTGTGGCCTGGCTGGAGCCTGTTGCCTCCTGCCGGCCTGAAGCTCTGGCTGCCGCCCCCGCCCTGCCACGTCGCCACTTCCACCCGGGCCGGCGGGAAGCCGCACGCCTGCTCTTTTTTTGTAATGTTTGGAGGGTTGCTATTGCAGGAAACACCTGGACGTGGTCCAAGGAACATAATAAAAAGGAGAGAGGGCGAGAGGGAGTGGGGGAAGAGGCAGGGGCTGGGGAGGTTTGGAAAAACCATCTGATTTCACTTTGCAAAGACAACTGCAATTATGTCTCTGAGGGTTTCGAAGTCACTTCAGATTCAAACCATGCCGGGTGACGTCAGTGGGAAAATATGAAGCTCGCCACTGGTTCTGGGACACACACAACATGAAATAGGTCCCAGGCCGGCTCCTGGCCCTCGAGCCAGGCCAGCTGATGACCCATGGGGTCTTTTGCACAAGGAGATAAGCAGAACTGGGGGAGACGGGGTCCCCTGCTTTGGGTGTCCTGGGTTGTCTGGTCTCAGCCCCACAGCCTGGGAGGGAGAAAGGGCGCCCACTGGGCTGCTCCCGAAAAGATCAGTGTCTCTCGACCCTGCCAAGAGCCCGCTGGCCCCGGACGGAAACGTCACGGCGTTGCCGGGCCTGCTCTGCTTCCCCTCCAGCCTCGTCGTCAGGAGGGTCCCCTCGGGGCTGCGGGGGTGACTCGGCCCTCAGGGCTCTGCCTCTGAGTGCCCGCGGCTCCCGCACTGTCCAAAGTCAGCCCTGTAGCCGGTTGTCTGGGCCCCCCACGGTGTCCCCAGCCCCTGGCTACCGTGGGCCCTGGAGTGGGGGGAGGATGGCAGCCCACCTCTGTCCACCTCTGTCCTCGGGACCCTGCTTGTCCCAGCACCTCCAGACGGGGTCTCCAGAGGGCGGGTCCCTGAGCCAGGGGCCCTGGAACACGGCGGGAGCTGATACGGTCCTCACTGCACAAGGGTGCTAAGTCCCCTTCTCCGGGGACTCTCCCCACCCCGCCAGAGCCTCAGACCCCTCCCAGACCTAGCGGCAGGGGGCCCCCCGGGCAGAAAGGGCCTCACCTGCCACTTATAAAGCCCTGTCAGGCACAAGCCCTGGCATCTCCGAGGAGTCACTCCAGGGAGGTCCGCACAGGTGGCCCGGCTTAGCTGTCATCTCCACGTTCTGTCTCAGAAATGCTTCTTGAAATAAAACCCAGCAGAGAAGCCCAGTGACAGTGCGAGAATGGGCGAGCGTCTGCCTGGAGGGATTCAGATCCCAGTTTGCTGGCAGCTGACTGGTGCCAGGCCCGAAAGCAAGGGCCCACGGCCTGAGGCCAGGCACCGGGGTCACCCCCGAGCAACGCCGCTGTGGGCTCTCAGGAGCCCACTCGAAACAAGCCCACTTTTCAGCGGGGAGGTAGACATCCTGGAGGACAGGGGACTCGCATTGGGGCCCGTGCTGGGGCGAGGCAGAGGGCCAGGGGCCTGCTAGGCGCAACGGCGCCTGCCGGTGGGGCTGAGCCTGGAGGGGGCCCTCGCTGTGACCCAGCCCTGACGGATGGGAGGGGGACAGAGCCTGGCGCAGGATGGGGTGGGGGGCCAGGGTCGAGGCTGTCTGTCTGGGAAGCGATTCAGCAGTGGCTGCAGCAGAGCCTTGACTCATGGGCTGGGGCCTCCCGGCCCCTGGGGGTCTGAAGACATTTTTTCCATGGAAAGTAGCCGCTGGCTCTCTGCTTAGCAGGGAGCTCTCTGTCTCCCTCCCACCGCCTGCTGGGGCCTTGGCAGTGGGCTGCACTCTCCTCGGGCTGATTCTCTTTGCTGGACTTTCCATGGGCCTGGGGTGGGGCGGGAGCGCCAGGCAGGGGTCCTTCAGGAGGTTCTGGACGCCGGTCAGCCTCCAGCAAGCACTGTCCCCTGAGACCTCAGTTTGCTGCCTGCTTGGGGTGCGATGAGACAATGAATGTCAAGGTCTGGCTGTAGGGGGACAGACCTGATTCCTTCGTTAACTCTCTGGGGGAAGATGGGGGCGTAGGGAGGTCCAGGAGGTGGACCGTCCTCTTGGTGGGGGGCAGCGGAAGTGGTGGACGCTTGAGTGTCTGCTGATGCCGCTAATTTTAGGAGCGGCTACCCCGAAACCTCCCCACCGGGTGCTGGTGGCGGGGCACCTCCCTGCCTGCGTGTTTACCCGGGGCTGGTTCTCCGCTGGGGGACCCTGGCCATGAATGGTTAGTCAGAAACCCTCCTTGGAGCCCCTTGAAGGCCTCATCGCCCCACGGGAAATGCAGGCACCCCAGGAACCCAAGAACACTTGCTGACCGAAGGGCTTGCACGTGGGGCAATGGGTCTGCAGTGATGCTTGAAGCTCAGTGCCACCTGGTCTGCGGCTGCACTCAGGACCTCAGCTCCTATCTCCTCTCTGTAGCTCGGCTGGGAGGGGCAGGTCCATCTTGGACAGCAGGCCTCCAGCCTGCGTGGGGGGCCTGGTGGCTGGAAGCGGATGCAGCCTAGGAAAGACCCCAAGTGGCTTATCCCCAAGTGGTCTTGGCAACATGGCCCTGGGGCTTCCACAGAGAACAGTCTGAGACCAGTTGCAATCCTACCCCCTCCTCCAGGAAGCCCTCCTGAACACCCCTGTCCACCTGAGCTTCCTCCTTCTTTGGATTCTGCCGCCATTTGGCACATGGACAGCACAGTCTGATCTTCACGTCTTCTGCATTTTTGTGAATGGAAGTCTTGTCTCTCTGAAGAGCCAGGGGCAGGGCTAGGCCTAAGGTGTGGCGGTTGGAAGGCCCCCCCAACATTGGCTGTGTTGACCAATGGGAAAGCGGGGCCAGGTGTGTGGACCCTGAGAGGGCCCCTGGCCTGGCTGTGATTCCCGGCTATGCCACCCACAGCCTTCAGGGACTTGAACGGGCTGCCCATGGGTCTGAAACTCAGTTTCCCCTTCTGTGACATTAGCAGCACTGGCCTCCCTGGGTTACTGGGAGGATTTAAGGGGGAGGATGGATGCAAGCCCCCAGCCCAGTGCCTGGTGCCTGGAGGGGCCGGGAGCCCCCAGAGCTGGGGGCTGGCTTCAGAATGCCCAGGCCACGTGCCTCTTTCCTCAGGCCTGAGCATCCTCCAGGAGGCCCCCCTCCGTGCCTGCCCAGTCCCAGCTCTTCATCTGTGCTCTGGGAACCCCAGGCCGCTCACGCTGGTGGGTTTCTTTTTTTGAGGGTGGGGCGTTGCTGCTGTGCTTTGAGACTCTACAAAAGTCCCACTTCTTCTTAAACCTTTGCCCACTGTGGCTCCCACCGGCTGCAGTCACCACTGCATACTGGTTGTCGACTGTGGGCTTGGGGCCGGGTCTGCCTCCTTACAGAGGCCCTGGGCAGCTCCCAGGGCTAGTGGCCTTGCTTGTCCCAGGCGACAGGACGGGAGGACGAGGGACCTGGGCCTGGACGGTGTGGGGGGGACCCAGCCACATCCTCCTCAGCTCATCTGATGCACGTGCGTCAGATGTTGAGCATCTTTTCACGTGCCCGTTGGCCATCTGTATGTCTTCTTTGGAGAAATGTGTGCGTAGGTCTTCTGCCCATTCTTCAATTGGGTTTTTGTTGTTGTTGTTATTGAATTGTAGGAGCTGTTTGTATATTTTGGAAATGAAGCTCTCAGACCTCAGGCAATGACGAACCCTCCCTGAGCCTCAGCTTCCCCACTTGTACGATGGGACTGATGCCCAGCCGGTAGGGTCATTGTAAGAGTCCATGAGCCGCTGAGCGCAAATGTTCCGCTCAGGGCTCGGGCCGTGAGGTACCCGGGGAGTGGTGGCCGGTGGCGGTGGCGCTTGTCTGGGCTGTGAGGCCCTCCGGCCGGGGCACCCTGCCTGGCTGCTCTCTCTGAAGTCCGGAGGGAAACTTGTCGAGACCTTCAGATTCCCCTGGAGCAAGCTCTCAATTTGCAGTTTGGGGGAACAGAGGCCTGGAGAGGTTGCAGAGTCAGGGGCGGCTGACTTGTCACCGTCTGAGTCGTGGGCCTCAGGGACTGGGAGGGAGCAGGGTTCCGGCAGGAAGCGGATGCCCCAGGCCACTGGGCCAGCGATGTGAGTTTAACGAGTCATCTACACAGCGGGGTTGGTGCGGGGGATCCAAGGGCTGGTGCAGGGCCAGGCTGGGAACAGGGGTGGGTGCTGTCACCGCCATGGAGCCACAGGTGGGGAGGAGCCCAGAGCCCTGCAGGGAGCCTCATGGGAATCCTCAGAGGGGACGCTGCAGCCCCGTGCCCCGGCTGAGGGGAGCAGAACTAGGTTACTCCCCGGCCCTGCCCTGCCCCTGCCCCGCCAGCTGAGCCAGCAGGAGGCTGGAGGGCAAGAGAGGATACGGGGGGTGGGGGTGGGGTGGGGGGGTGGCCCGGAGCTTGGAGGCGGGTGGAGGAAATGGCACTCAGGTCACTGAAGTTAGGAAGGTAGGACCCTCCAAAATGACAAATGTCTGTTTCTGAGAATTTATTTCAGGAGGTTTAAGCAGTGCTTGACTCAGCAGTGAGCCCCCATCCCCTACCCACCCCCCCACCCCTGCTGCTGTGAGTCCAAAGTCCAGAAGCCCCTTCGCATCGGTGCCAGGCTCCCTCCCCAGACACTGAGGCTCCCCGGTGCCCTGGTACAGAGTCCCGGCACCTCTGCCTCGAGCCCCAGACCAGGCTTCCGCATCCTCTCCCAGAAGTCTGCCTGCAGGTTGCTGGGGGCTCCCGGCAACGGGGCCATTGCTGCACCCGTGGGCGGGGTCTGGTCGGTCTGTGAAGTCCCTTTGTCCCCTCTGGGCCCAGAGCAGGGCTTCTGTGCCCAGCACCACGGGCGTCTGGACTGGCTGTGTCTCTGTGGTGGGCGTCCTGTCCAGCGCAGGACATCAGGGCACCTGGCCTCTACCGCCTGATGCCAGGTGTCACCCCCACCCTGGCTGTGATGACCACGAGTGTCTCCAGCCATTGCCAAATGTCCCCCGGGGGGCAAAAATGCCCCTGGTCGAGAACCCCAGGCCTAGAGAAATAAGCCCCCTCCTGAGTCAGGCGGGATTCGGACCAGCCCGGGTGTGGCCTCCTCCAGGAAGCCAGCCCTGGTTCTCTGCAGAGCTCTCCCCAGTTGAGCATTTCTGCTCTTTTGGTGTGAGATGCTGTGCATCCGTCCAGGGCGCTGCTATAACCTTCCCCTCCCTCCCGAGCCCTGGGGCCCTCACAGCTGGAGGCCCCGCCCTGGCGGTCCTGGCCTGCGGCACGGGGACCAGGTGGGCTCCTGCTGCGGGAGCTTTGGTTCTGGCTCCTGGAGGCCCGTCCCTGTGAGGCCTTCTGGGTGACAAAAGGGACACTGAGGCCCAGAGAAGGGCAGGTGTCGCCTGAAGCTCTGTCTGCTGGTCAGTGGCCGAATCAGGTGGGTCTGGTGCACGGATAGGTGCACGGGCGTGGGAGAAAGAATCTTCCAGAGCTCGGTGAAGAATGGTGTTCCCGTGCTCTGTGCTCACCCTCCAGAAGTTTCCAGCATCTGACAGGCCGATATGCCCCGCACAGCTGTTCTCATCGCTGGCGTGGGGCCCCTTTCCTGGGCATCGGGTGCCAAGCTGCCTTCTTCCAGGTGGCATCTCTGGGCCCTCCCGTGCCCTCCCTGGTGGGGATTTGGGTTGTTCCCAGTGGGGCGGGGTACCCGGCCGGCCGACACCACGAGCATCCCCAGGCCTCCTGGACGGCTTTCAGGAGCGCAGTGGCCGGGTCGAGAGCATGTCCCTCGCGTCCCCACGTCGACAGGACCCAGACGGCATCTTGGTCACCTGAGGGTGAAGTGCAGGCGTTCAGAGTTGTGCTGGGGAGATGCGGAAGAGGCTGTCACGGCTGCCAAACCCAGGCTGTCCCCAGAGAAACTGTGACAGCGCACCGCCTGGCCGAGACGGCCTGGGGGAGGTTCCTGGCGTGCTGGGACCGCCTCGGGTGGACGGCACGGCTCCCTTACCTCCGAGAAGTCCTGTCCCTGCTAGTTGGAGGGTCCTGGAGCCTCCGGCTGCTTGGCGGCCGTCAGCCGGTGAGGGGGCCTTCACGTGACAGCTGCCCACCCTCCGCAGTGCTGGGGATGTGGGGAAGCCTGGGCCCAGCGCTCGGGTCCCCGCCTCTCCTCCCTCAGCCGGAACTAGCTCCTGACGGGGCTGCTCCGATGCTCCTTGGAGGCCGAGGACAGGTGATGGCCGTCTGTTCATGCCACCTGCCAAAGGCTCCCCTGAGCCCCGCACTGCCGTGTGCCCCGGGGACTAAACGGGAGAAAACACTGTGACAGGCGCCTGGCGGCGCGCGTAGGGCTTGGGTCCTAGGAGAAGATCTCCCACCTTCTTCTTGAGAGCAAGGAGGGCCGTGGAGGGTTGGTGTAGCAAACCACCCTGAAACTTGTTGGCTTAAGGCAACAGTAGCCGTCGATCCTCCTCTACCGTTTCTGTGGGTCAGGAACTGAGAAGCAGCTCAGGGGTGGTCCTGGCTGGCGCTGCATCCTCTGCGGGCTTGACCAGGGCCGGAGGAGCTGCTCCCGGGGTCGCCGCCGCGTGGCGGGCCGGCTTGTCCCCCTGCAGGACCCCGGGAGGGGGGCAGGGAGCTGCTTGAGCGTCCTCACAACATGGTGGCCGGCTCCCCAGCACACGTGGTCGGGGCCCAGGGGAAGCCACCGCCTTGAAGTCCTGCACTGTCACTCACACGCTGTCCTCCTGGTCACCTGGCCCTCGGGTGGCCCGCTCGGCTCAGCCGGGTCCCAGCAGTGGCCTTTCTCCAAGATGGCCCTCGTGGCACCAACCTGTGGCCCATTTTCTCACACTCCTGACTCTTCTCACTGGGACCCAGCGTCTGATACGCGGGATGCTTCCGTCAGTGTCTGGGTTGAGCTGGGCCCCAGGCCTCCCTGCTTGCCTTGTGCCCAGGCCTAAATGGCCCCTGGGGGGCCTGCGGGGACTGTTTTGTGTCTTGGGGGGAGCATTGCAGCCTGGTGGGATGTGTGTTCCAACTCCGGCCGCCTGACCTCAGGTATGTCCCTGGGCTCCCTGGCCTCGGTTTCCTTGTCTGTCAAATGGGGATAAAAGAGGAACCCCCTCCTCAGGCATAAAGGTTTCAGCACAGCATCCGGCCGAGAGTCAAGCCAGTGTGACGGGACTGTCCCAGCGGCAGCTGCCCTAAGCCAGGCTGTGCGCCGCGTCTGTCTGTCGGCCTCTGCCCTGGGAGGGCTGTGCTGGGCCATGCGGGCCTGGGGGGAGGCTAGAGGCAGATGAGGGCCACTCACTTCCCGGCTGCAGGCTGCTGTCGGTGGCTATGGGGAAGGGGGGGCGAGGGTGGCACCTGTGACGCGGGGCAGCGCCGGGCACGGCGAGAGGGCCCAGCCAGCTCTGCACACCGAGGCCGCGTGCGTTAGGAACGCAGCTCTGGCGCTTCCGGTGTGTCTTCTGCATCTTTATTGCAGCTGAACTCCTGCTACTCCTTTTCATGGAGACAACCAGTCAGTCACAGCCCCCATGCGGCATCTGTCTGCCTGAAGACGGTCTGTAGGGTGAGGGCGTTGATGTTGCTGGAGTCACAACTGGGCAATAAAAAGCCCAGCCAACAGAGCACCCAGCCAGGCAGGAGGTTGGAGCAGCCAATGAAACGGGGACATGTCGGTGGCTGAGACAGGGAGGCCCCTGGTCGTCCCGGCCATCTGGTATCCATCCACAGGCCTGTGGCCACGGACCCTCCCCAGGCTCCAGAAGTTTCCATGTTTGTGCAGGTCACTGGCCTGGAGACTGTCCCAAACTTCTCCACAGAATCAGTTTCCATTGCCTGTTACTCAATGGTCTTTTTCATTAAAAAAAAAAAAAAGAATAAAAAAGTTTTAAAAGGAGGGCAGAGGAGTCACCCTCAAGGCTTGCTTAGCGTTCACTTCGGAAGGCGCAGGAGTGAGGAGGTGTCTGCCCGGGAAGGGCCAGGCTCCGCAGGAAGCGGGTCGGGGGAGAGCTGCCTCTGTGCCGCCCGTCCCTCTCCATCCCCACGGCCACCTCCCCGCGAGGCCACCTCCACTGCCCTCTGCAGCAGCAGCAGTGTCCGGGTCACCCCTCTCTTGCCAGAGGTGACTTAGTCATCTGTCCTCACCCCAATCTGATTATCTCTCCCATGAGGAAAAACCCAGAGTCCCAACTTGAAGGCTGCTCGCTCTTAAGCTGCGGGTCAGGCTGGACCTCCCCTCCCCTTACCCCCGCCCAACCCTCCCGGAGCTCCCGCCGCGGGCACCTCTGCGCTCTCCTCACCTGGCTCCCTCTTCCCCTCTTTCGGTGCACGGCTGAGGCCCCAGAGACGCACGGCTGAGGCCCCAGAGGCACCCGGCTGGGCTCGGGGCCCTCCTCTGCACCCCCGTTCCCCAGGAGCTCAGCGCAGCCATCCACTTCCACCCTCGGACAGCGGCCTCTGCGACGCCCCGTTGAGCCTCCCTCCTTCCGTGTCCCCAGGCTTGGCCAGTGTAGGTGCCTGTGGGCGTCCAAGCAGAGCCTTGTCCAGAGCTCAGCTGCATCCCTATCGTGATGGTGGGAGTGGGCGTGGGGCCGAGGGAGCCGCCCGGGACCTGTGAGCAGGCAGCCCAGGGGGCCAGGAGGAAATGAAGAAGACCTTTCTCCTCTACAGTTCCCCTTGGTCTTGGCCCAGCCAATGTGGGGCCTAGGTGGCCAGTTAGCTCTAAGCTAGCGGCCTTAGCCCCCAGAGATCCCACCGTAGACAGAGCTCCTGTTCTGCACTGGATATCTGAGTCCTTGTAGGGGGTACATGCGGAGAGGTTGAGGATGGACCGCGATGCTCTATGCCCCGTGGGGAGAGGCGGGGGCATCCCAGCAGGCGCGTTGTGTGGCCAAGACATGGTGGTGATCAATGGAATATTTATAAATGGATTATTTCCTGCCATATCAATAAACAAAGGAGGTCACAGTCACCAATGATGGCAGCCCTCCGACATGAGCAGGTGAGCCCTGAGGAAACGCAGGGTGTGAGAACACAGGACACAGGCCCCAGAAAGCTAAGGTGTACGTCAGTCAAGGAATGATTTCAGTGAGCCCAGACTCTTGCATCTTCCCATACACAGAGAAGTGCTAACTTCCTTTTTTTTTTTTTTTTTTTTTTGCAGTTCGCGGGCCTCTCACTCCTGTGGCCTCTCCCGCACAGGCTCCGGACGCACAGGCTCAGCGGCCATGACTCACGGGCCCAGCCGCTCTGCGGCATGTGGGATCTTCCCGGACCAGGGCACAAACCCGCGTCCCCTGCATCGGCAGGCGGACTCTCAACCTCCGCGCCACCAGGGAAACCCAAGCGCTAACTTCCTTAACTTGAGATATCTGGTTTTCTTTAATTAACAATAATCCTCTGACAGTTCCCCACTACCTGCCCTTTGTTGCAAAACTCCAGTATATCCCGGAGCCCCCCCGGCCTCCTCGGAGCAGTTTCTCAGAGCCATCTGAAACGCTGTCTCCCGGGCTGCAGTCCTCATTTTGCCCCCAATAAAACTTAACTCGCAACTCTCACGTTGTGCATTTTTTAAAGTCAACAGTGGGGTTCCCAGCTACATCCCATGCGGGTGAAAACCTGACACCCACTGGGGCCAACCTGTGTGGAGGGCATCCGTGTTTGCGGCCCCTAGGGGCCATCTTGGGGCTTCCCGGGCAGGCAGGCCTCTTGGGGTAGAGCCAGAAGGTCTGAGCCACTGCGGCTCTGGAGCGCCGGTGTCCTGCTTCTGTTCGGCTCACTTAGCTGACCTCTGCATGCCCGGCCCTGACCCACGTCCCTTGCTTCACTGTCACTGGGCCCGATGGCCTCAGCTCACGTGCTAATTCTAGGTCTGGAGCTGCAGCTGAAGTCACCCGGGCCCTGCAGGCCGGCTGAACTGAGGGCCAGGAAGTGGAGGTGGGCTCTGGGTGCCCTACAGCCCTTGATCTTCCTCTCTCGTCTCCAGAGAAGGGCCCCACCTGCGCGTAGGTACGTGACCGGGAGCCCGGGCGTGACCTGGGGGGCGGGGAATGGATGAAAGTGTCGAAGCCCTGTACAAGCAGCCTGCAGTTACACCATGATGACCAGACACTCCAGACTCGGGGCCCTCCGGGGATGCACCCAGGCGGCTCTCCCGGGCATCCCTCTGCCTACACAGTGGCTCGGTTACCCCGGAGCCTCCCCCGGGGATGTCCCTAACTCCCCCCCTAGCAGCCGTGCCCCCAGGGGAGGAGAGGCCACCCTCGCTGGCAAGGAGCCTTCAGAAGGCAAGTGACCACGGAAGCCTGGACCTTTGTGAGTCCCGTGTCTTCAGTGGATGCCCACCTGCCAGACGGAAGGTCTGGGGAGAGCAGTGCAGGGCTCCCAGGAGGCCTTGGTGGCCTAGAAACTATTTTGAATAAGGCGTTTGGGTCCCCCAAATCTCTGATCTGCCTGAAAGCAGAGACGCCCAAAAGAACTCCAAAGAATCCAATTG
The DNA here is from genome assembly GCF_011762595.2 of Tursiops truncatus. Taxonomy (NCBI): domain Eukaryota; kingdom Metazoa; phylum Chordata; class Mammalia; order Artiodactyla; family Delphinidae; genus Tursiops; species Tursiops truncatus. The sequence continues at coordinate 112,741,039 of NC_047039.1, read as the reverse complement.
TCATAAATCCCGTCCTCGGAGGCACCAGTAAAGACTGTTTGCACGAGCGTGCCGGGGCTTACACACCGCACCCGAGCAGACACGTGCAAAGCTGTCACAGCTCCTGCCCTTCTCCTAGGGGCCCAGGAAGCCTTCCGGAAAGTCACGTGTTTTCCTGCCAGTACCCTTCTCCCCCTCCCCTTCCCCATCATGTACCCGTAAGGCGGCATATAAGCCCCACGTTCTAATTGCCTGAGTCAAATTTTTCTGTGAACTCCCAAGTACAAATGCAAAGGAATAAAAATCTGTCTTTTCTCTCCCATAATCTCTCTCTTGCCTCCAAAACTGAACATAAGAGGACAGGGGAAAAGTTTCACCTCCCTAACGGGAGATGTTTCCAGAACCTCTCACACGTTGAAGGGAGCCGGGGTGAGCAGGGGTGGTAGGCCCAGGGTGGGGGTCAGCTGACCTCTTTCCTGCTGTGCACCACGTGGTCTGGGTCCCTGCCTCTGCCTGGCAAGCCTGGTGAACTCCTATTCACCTGTCCAAGCCCTTCCCTCCCTCCTTGCCTGAGTGTCTGTTTTTGCTGCCCTCCATGAATCAGGTCCTGCACCAGGTAGTTTAGGTAAAGTGATGTCCTTACTGTTTAGAAGCAGGTACAGACAGGGGAGGCGAGGCTTAGAGGGCCCACAGGGCTGACACTTGTGCTGCGCTGACCAGGCCGGCCCCTCCCCTGGGACACCCCACGACCCAGCTGTTAGGGACCACACACTGCCCCCAGCTCAACCATTTGCTCCGAGGTCCAGGCGAGTTCCTGTGCCTCTCTGGACTCCAGTTTCTCCCCTGCACCATGAGGCCTTTTTACCAGCAGACCTGGGCCCCTTCTGGCCCAGAAAGTCTGCGCAGAGTAGGAAACCAGCCACACGGATTCAGCGTTGCTATTGTATTTAGCAACTGCAGAAACAAACTCACCATGAGCTGTATTTTGGCCCTAAAAAGAGGCCATTTGAAGAGGGTGGGCTGGCCTTTCTGGGCCTGTGTGTCCGGCAGCTGGGAGCTGGGGCTGGCCGGGAGAGGAGGCCGGAGGAGCCTGGGGTCAGGCGTGTTTTATGTCAGGATGTCTCGGGCTGCGCGGGAGCCTCAGCGTTTTGCCAGAACAACGTTTAAAACATCTCGGGAAACATGCAGCCACTTCGTTTCCACGGGACGTGGCCCAGTCCTCCCAGCTCCTCCGTGAGGGTGGGGGACTGGGCGGCGGGGGAGTGGGGGACGCCGGCTCCAGAGAGAGAGAGAGAGAGAGGCTGCGGCCCTTGGGGGGCTCCATGCTCGCCGGTGCCCGGCCTGCAGCAGGCCCTGCCCCCTCCCTGCCCCCTCCTTCCCACCCTGTCCCTGCATTCCCCCTTACCTCCCTCTCTTCCTGTTTCCCCCCCTACTCCCTCTCTCCCCTCCTCTCTCCCCCTACCAGCCTCCCGGACTCCCTCACCACCCGCCCCAGAGTGTCAGAGCTCAGTCTCTGTTTCCTTCACCCCCGAGACCGCCCTGGGACCTGGGCATAAACCCATTTCACAGATGAGCAACCAAGGCCGGGGTAGGGGCCTGGCTGAGTCCAACCCACCCAGTGTGGAAGCTGGGAGCTGGACCAGCTGCAGAACTTGCGGGCCCCAGTGCAAAAGGAAACTGCAGGGGTCCTCGTTCGAGGATAATTAAAAATCTCACAACCACAGAGCACGGCCTCCTGAGCGCGGCCTGTCTGGGTCTTCGCCCCACCCCACTTGCACTCATGCCCGAGGCCGCGGGTGTGACTGGCCCCAGGTCCTGCTCACAGGCCCTCCTGCCCCACTGACCCTGACGGGCCCTGAAGTTGCGGACACTAGGAGGCAGAGGAAGCCTACCCAAGCAGGGGCCTGGCCACGGGCAGCCCGGGGGACCTGAGGGGTGTCCTGGGCTGGGGTGGTGGCTCACTCTTCCTCAGGTGGTACCCCGGGCCTCGGGGTTGCAGGAACCGTCTGGAGGCTCAGTGCCGGGCCTTGAGGCTCTTGCAGATGGAGGGTTTGACCGGGCCTTACTCTGGAGCCGCAGGCCTGGGGCAGGTCACCCCAGTTCCCAGCAGGCAAGGCGGAAGTCACGGCGCCGACCACAGGAGCTTTTCTGAGGACCCTTCCCTTCACATGTGGTCATTGGCATGCCACGTGCCGGGCCCTGTCCTCCCATGTCCTAGGTCCAGACAGAGTCCGTTCACTAGCGGGGTGTTGGGCTGTCACGTCTGTGAGGGGCACTTGGTGCCCTCTGGGGACCCTCAGTTCCACCCTGCCAGGGTTCCCAGCTGGAATCAGAGCCCCAGGACCTGACCCTGCCCCACTGTCAGCTTTTCCCAGGAGGAGGCTGGGTGGTCTGAGCTTGGGGCTTCTCTGGCCTTCGGGGTGCAAACTGCATGTGATCGTGGCTCTGGCCCCTGCGGTGAGCAGGGCCCCAAGGTGCAGGGGGAGCTGGGGAGGAGGCTGCGGCCTGCCCTCCACGAGGTCCCGCCCAGGCTTGTGTCCCGTCTTCCCACTCGGGGCATCTCCCGGGGAGTGAGGGAAGCACTTGGCTTTCCTCCCCAGCTTTTCTTCTTGTCCGGGCTGCGCCTCACATCTGCTCGGGAAGCCTGCCCTGACACCCGCATTGGGTGTCCGTTTGGGAGGCCGAGGGGTGCTGGGACTGGGCTGGCTTTGGGGAAGAAGCTCTGTGAGCCTCTGACTTGGGCCGACTTTCTTTCGTCTTGGAAACTCGGGAGGTGACGGGGCTCCGTCTAAGCGCCAGGGCTGAGCTCGGCCAAGCACTGGGGCTCGGCTTCGTGGTCCTGACCTGGGCTGAGCCTGGTGGCTGGAGCACCCGGCAGCTGCATGGCTGGGGAGGGGGTAATGTGACCCCCCCGGGCATCTGTGACGGGGGTGGCCGTCCCCCCTGCTTGGGCTGTCGTGAGATCACCCGCATTCAGTGCCTGGGTCCCCGAGCACGGCACAGTCCCGGGTCAGTGCAGCCCTATGGCTCCTGCCTTTCTCTGGGGAGATCTGCAAGGAGGCGGGTGGCTTGTGTGTGGAGGGGGAACTGGAAGAGGGCCTTGCGGGCCCTGCGTACCCCCCAGCAGCCACCCGCACTGCCCTCGGGATGAGGCCAAGCCCTGCTGGTGCCCCTCCCGTGGACCTCTCTTCTCCCCCAAACACCCTGCTCCTGCGGCTTCCCCTGGGGGAGCATTTGCAGACCCCTCGGGGTGGGAGGATGTGCTGGGCAAACTCCCAGAACCTTCCAGAGCCACCTCCTGGGTGTTCCGTCATCACGGGCTTCCCCCGCAGTGCCTCACATCTGAGGTCTGCAAGCAGCAGGGCAGCAGCGGCTGGAGCAGGGCCAGCCTGGGGCCAGGCCGTCCCCTGCCTGCTCCGTGCCGGCGCTTTCCGTCAGTGCTGCCTTGGACGGTGCCGGCCTCCTGGTCTGGACGGTGGGACTGCCGGGGGAGGATTTAGCCTGGCCTGGAGATAGTGCCCCACGTCCACCTTGGAGACACTTCACGCACAGACACTCCAGGCACACAGTTGGCACTCAGTGTGTTTAGGGAGAGGGTGGCCTGTACAACCGCAGGAGACACTCGCTTTCCTCCCCAGGCATCAGCTGTCTGCACCATCAAGACAAGGGGAGGGCCAGAGGCAGCTCCGTCCCGGCTCTGGGATGCCACCGGGGCCTGGTCTGGCCTCCCTCTCGCTCCCTTCCACCGTGGCCTCCTGGGAGCCCCTCCTGCCTCAGGGCCTTTGCGTTTGCCGCACCCTCTGCCTGGAGCACCTTCCCAGAACTCCAGGCTCTCTCCGCCACCGCCGTGTCCTCACTCGGGTGTCGCTTCTGAGGGTCCCCGCCCCCCCAACCCTGCTCTCCATCTCCTCCCTGCATCTTCCTTCCTCAGGTGGGGTCGGCAACCCATATGCTTGTTTATTTGTTCTCTTCGGGGGACCCAGAGCAGAGACATAGGCTTTGTTCCGGGCTGTGTCCCTGGTGCCAGGGCAGACCTCGCACACAGAGGCGTGGCTTTGGCCCCGAGGGAAAGCGTGGTCCTGGGAGCTGGGTGAGCCCCTGCTGCTGGTGGGGGAGACCTGCATGTCCCGCACCCTGACCAGCTCCTGGGCCCTGTCCCTGCTGTCCTGGGCTCGGGGGACAGGCACAAGCCAGTTCTGCAGGGCAGAGGAGGGCAGAGTTGGAGAAGGGCATGAAGGGGAGGGGCGTGAAGGGCCAGCGGAGAGGAGGGGGTGCCGCTGGTCCCAGTAGGGTCCTCCCCACCCCCTGGGGAGCCTGCCTGGGTGAGGCTGCTGGCCGGGGCGGGCGCTCAGGAACTGCCACGTGGACGCGGCCTGCACTCTTCCTCTTCTGCACCCATGTTCAGGAAATGAACTTTTTCCTCCTCCTTTTCTGGGTGGCTTCCCGGGGGTGGGGGGTGGGGCTGTGAGGGGAGGCGGGCCCTGGCCCAGGAGATGCTCCTGAGCGCCTCTCCCCACCCAGGGCTCTCCCCTCTCCCAACCAGGCCCCCCCAAAACAAGCCACACCCCAACTCCGCCCGCCCCGGAGCCCTGAAGCCCAGGGAGGGTGTGGGTTGGCTGGGATGCAGCCAGGGTCAGCGGTCCCTCCAGCCCTGACACATTATCAGAGTGGGGCTCCCTGGAAGCTTCCAGAGCCCCTGGAGGGTCTCAGCACAAGTCCGTGAACACACACGGGACCCCCACCTGCACCGCCGGCTGCCTCGCTTTGACCCTCTGTGTGCCGGGCTGAGAGCTGCAGGGGTGGCCAGGTGGGTGTGGACCCGATGTGCGGCTTTGGTGGTGCACAGGCTGGTCCCAGCCTGGCCACGTCTCAGCTCTGCAGCCTTGAGCGAGTGGCTTTCGCTGCCTGAGCCTCAGTTTCCCTGCCTCTGTAACGGTGTAAATGCTCAGTCAGTGGGAAGAGTTGTGGCCACCGAGGCGACTGCTTGTGTCCCCCGGAGCTGGTGGGGCAGCCTCAAGGGACCAAGTGAGGCCAGAGCCCTGGGAGGGAGGAGGGTGTGGGAGCGGGCACACAGGGATGCCTGCCCACCGCATCCTGCCGCCTCCCAGGCCGGCTTCTCCTGTGTCAACCCCGAGACAAGCTTGCTCCCCAGCCCTGCCATCAGCAAGTCTAGGACTGTGGCCTGGACGCCACCATTGCTCCTGCACCGCGACTGACTCAGCCCGTGGGGAGCCCGGAGGGAAGGGGCGGGGCGGCCGGCCGAGCAGATGCCTGGGCCCGGGCCTGGAGCGGCCCAGCTGCCCCACTCTGGGCAGAAGTCCAGCCGTGCCCTGGAGCCAGGCTCTGGGGCAGGGGCGCGCTGATGAAATCAGAATTAGACACAAGCTCACGTCCCCTCCGCCCCCTCCTCCCTCTGGCGGGAGTCACTCACCCCTCCTTGTAAGTGTGTTCTTGAGCACACTTTGGAAGGGGAAGGAATTTTAAGTCTTTGTGAAGTTTTATTTGGGAATACAGAGACCAGGTGGACAAAATTAGTTGCACCTAGGTTTTATAACACTTGTGACATCTATTCAGAATGCTTCAGGGGCTTCCCTGGTGGCGCAGAGGTTGAGAGTCCGTCTGCCGATGCAGGGGACACGAGTTCATGCCCTGGTCCGGGAAGATCCCACATGCCGTGGAGCGGCTGGGCCCGTGAGCCCTGGCCGCTGAGCCTGCGCATCCGGAGCCTGTTGCTCCGCAACGGGAGAGGCCACAACAGTGAGAGGCCCACGTACCGCCAAAAAAAATAATAATTTTATATATATATATATATATATATATATATATATATATAAGACTTATACAATGAAAGCTACAAAACATTATTGAAAGCAATTAAAGAAGGCTGAAATAAATGGAAAGATATCCCACATTCATGGATCAAAAGACTTTATACTATTAAGATAGTGGGCTTCCCTGGTGGTGCAGTGGTTGAGAGTCTGCCTGCCAATGCAGGGGCCACGGGTTCGTGCCCTGGTCCGAGAAGATCCCACATGCCGCGGAGCGGCTGGGCCCATGAGCCATGGCCGCTGAGCCTGTGCGTCCGGAGCCTGTGCTCCGCAACGGGAGAGGCCACAACAGTGAGAGGCCCACGTACAGGAAAAAAAAAAAAAAAGAATGATTCAAGTGCAGTTTTTGATACTCCTTTCAAGGGAAGTGGGAAAACGTTTTTGAATTCAGTACTTGAGGAAAATTCAAGTCCCTTGGGATGCAGTTCTAAGCCAGCTTTTGTTTCTCTCTTAAAAGGTCAGAAGTCCTGGGGCTCTGGGTGGGGGGGGGGCGGGGAGGGCGTCCGGGTGGTTCTGGCTGGGATGCTGTTGTCCAGGGCCGTGCGGCTGAGCAGAGCAGGTGGTGAGCCTGCTGTCAGTTCTCAGTTTGCACCCCCAAACCCAGCGAGCCCCTCTGCACCCCAGCTTGCAGGTGGAGGGCTTTCCTCCTCCCCCATCTCGCTGTGTGGGACCCTGGACCACCGAGGAGCAAGCCGAGGGGCTGGCTGCGCTACAGGGGGACGGCTCTAGGACACGTGACCCTGCCCTCGGAGGGGCCCGCTTCCACCCTGCCGGGGCCACGGAGTGCCAGGAGGTGCCTTTCAAAAGGCGCGCGATTCTCCGCTGAGGACAGCCTGCTCCAGCCTAGGGGCCTCTCTGTTTCTCCCACTGAGGCGGGTCTGTTTTCCCGGCCAGGGGACAAGCCCAGTGTCCGCAGTCTCTCCCAAAGCATCCTCCTTCCCGGATGACTCTATGACCCGGTCGCTGCTCTGGCGTCCTCAGACCGAGTCCTGTGTGTTCCCCGTCTCTCCACTGCTGGGGTGGCGCCCCCTCGTCCCTAATCAGGCTATGACTTAACCCTAGTTATGGGCCCTGCGTGCAGGGGAGGTGGGGTGCTGTTACCAACCAGGGTCCTTGGCCTCCTTAAGCAACAGAAATTGACAAGAGGCCAGATAAGAAGTTCAGGCGAGGCTGTACCGCGGCCCCTGCTGCAGCGGGGGTGGGGGGAGCGAGCGAGAATAAACAGGTTCCCTTGCTCGCTTTCTCCCTGAGGGAGGGGCCAGCTGCTTCCTTATATGGGGCGAGGGTAGGGTGCCCGCCCCCTTGGCGGTGTTGCGTGTTGCGTGCAGGGGGCATGCGCAGTACCCTGCTTTTGCTCTCGACTCTTCAGAAGTGGCGGTTGGGTTGTTTTGGTCTCTTTGTATCTTTTGTCCAGAATTTGCCCCGCCTGCGCATGCACGCAGTTATTTTTAGTCCCTTATGGTTTCTTTGTATTTCGCCGCTCCAGGAGGCGTGTGTCCACCCGGGTCCCGGGTCCCAGGTCCCAGCCTGCCTCAACCACACTTACTGTCTCACAGGGGAGGCCCCCCACTCTGTGGGCAGGGGTGGGGTGTAGCTCGCAGGGCTGGGTGGGCTCCAGCTGTGGCTCGGAAGGCTTGGAGGACCTGGGGACGGGCATCTTCAGATATTTCATCCCGTGTGCCGTGGTTCCAGCTTCCCCCAGCCAGGCCCCTGACCTTGGCCCGGCAGGCCTGCCTGGTCGGACGTTTGGCTGTCTGTGGAGTCCAGCCACTCTGACCATCCTGGCCCTCGGACTTGTGCTGGGTGTTCTCAGCCGCGCCCCCCCCCCCCAGGGTCCCTGGCTTGCACACCTGCGCTCTAACTGCCTGCCCTGGCCCCCAGGGGTCCCTCGTCTTTCTCTGGGACATTGGTGGGCTTCGCAGTGACCATCCAGTCTTTAGTCCTCACAGATACCATCTGGTCCCTTCCAGCAGCGCAGTCCCAGTTCCTCCTGTTCAAAGTTTCGACACCTGGGCCGCCAGCCCTGCAGGGGGTTTGAGCCTTGCGAGCCAGCAGGGATGGAATCCGTGAGCGTTTCGCTCCCCACCCCTCTGGAAGGGGGGCTGCCTTCTCAGACCACTCGGGAACCACTGTCTCAGGCTGGGTGTTCCGGAAGCAGATGCTGTGCCGGAGGTGGGGGGCCGGATGTGTGTGAGGGGTCCACACTGCGCAGGGCAGGGGGAGGTGGGACTGGGCCAAGAAAGTGTCTGCAGGGGCTTCAGGCCTGTAAGGCGTCGCCTATCCCCGAGGGCGCCCCAGAGCCACTGCCCCCGACAGAGCATCCAACGTTAGGCTGCGGTGGCTGAACCTCTAGAGTGACCTCTCGCTCGCTCTGAATGTGGGGTGAAGGGAGGGGCGAGACCTCGAAGGAGGTGACAGCTAGAGGCTGAGCGCTGAGCGCTCCCTGGGGCTGGGTGGCGGGATCCCGCTGGAGGAGCTGTGCCAAGCCCAGGTCCTACGGGGACATCAGGGCTCAGTCATGCTTGAAAGGACTGCTGCCTTCCCCAATTTTACAGCAGTGCCAGGAGAGGGCTGACGCAGCCCGGGGGTGGGGCTCGGCCTCCAGCACCCTGGACGCCTCTGGTCTTTACCGTCCGTCTTCCTGGTGGGCTGGTGGCTCTGTGCGGGCAGGGGTGCGGTCTGCGGTCTGCCGCTGTAGCCGTTCTGGGCACGGCTCAGCTGTGTCTATTTTGAGCACCAACTGTGTGCCAGGCTCTGATTATTTCCCAGAGGAGTGCCGAATGGGTGCACGGCGTGGCTACCCTCGTGTGTCTCCTGCTGGGTCCCCCACCTTGTCGGGACCTGGGGCTTTGATTCCGGGGTGGTGAGTCTGAGCGGGGAGCCTCGTGCAGCCGCAGGACCTCGATGGCCTTTTAAACATTTGAAGGGGGGAAAAGCTCCGTGTTTAGTTTGCTCATGGGTTGGCAGAGAAGTGACCTTTCAGGCCATTTGTGAAGCGGCAGTAAACTGTGACTGAGGCAGGAACTGGGTCAGGACGTGTCAGCGAATGGGTGAGGCCAGTGGTCCTGTCACAGAACCGGCTCCCTCGGGGCTCCTCTGTCTGCTGGACTATGTGGGTCTCCTCGCCAGCCTCTGACTCACCTTGGGGACAGATTCACTGGCTGGACTCAGAAGGGCGAGTGGCCACGTGGAGTCTGGGCCGGAGGCACTGCCATTCACGCATCCATTCCAGGGAGAACAACCCCTGGCTCAGAAAGGCCTGTCACCTTGGTATAACGCTGTCACCCCAAACCTATTTCACTGTGGAATCTTCTTTTCTCAAAACACCTGTTACTCTTGCATGCACACTGGTGTTTGACGGAAAATGTTTTGGGAAGTTTTGACAATAAAGTTTCCTTTATTGTCAAAGGAAATAAGAGAAAGTCCAGGGTAGATTCCCTTGTCCATGGTTGAGGGAGAGACATAAGCCTCTCTTTGCAGATGGCCATGGGGGTCTCTTATGGACTGAATGGGCCACCCCCTTCATCTAACCCCCAGTGAGACTATATTTGGACATGGGGCCTTTATGGAGGTAATTAAGGTTAAATGATGTCATAAGGGTGGGGCCCTGATCCTATATAATTAGTGTCCTTATAAGGAGAGGTGAGTCTCTCTTTCTCTCCCTGCCATGTGAGGACAGTGGGAAGGTGGCCATCTAAAAGCCAGGAAGAGAGCTCTCACCAGAGACTGAACTGGTTGGAACTTTGATCTTGGACTCTCAGCCTCTAGAGCTGTGAGAAATGCTTTGCTGTCCAGGCCCCAGTCTATGGCATTTTGTTATGGCCGCCTGAGCAGACTAAGAAAGGGTCTGAATGTCCAAATGCTTAGCAATGCTAATGCAGCATGAATGGTGGCTTTGGTTAAGCAAATACAACCATGACACCCTTGGGTGGTAGCCAGAGAGAACTGAGCTTGGGGAGCCTCTGGTGAGCTGGAGACCTTGGGAAAGAAAGGGGCGACAGGATCCCACTGGAGCCGAGGTAGGTTCCCAAGTCACAGTTGGCTTAGAAACCTTGAGCATGAGTTTGTGTTTTTGAGGCTGACCTTCTTTCTGGTTAATGGGTCTTGGGAGCCAGAGTGGTCTTCAATATTTGAGTAGTCCTTTGTGCATTTTAGCATGATCACTGAAGTTAGAGATATTATTTTCTTTAAAACGCTCAGCAGAGTAAATCCTCCGTCCAGTCTAGCTGCCACTTTGAGCATCTCGTGCTCACCACCAACGTAGCAGTGTGAAATGACACACTTTTGTCATCTCGCGGTTTCTGGGGCAGGAGGCTGGGTTGCATCTGGAGGCTCAGCTGGGGAAGAGTCCAAGCTCCTGTGGCTGTTGGGGGAGGATCCAGGTGCTTGTGGGGTGTCACATGAGCGCTTCCGTTTCTTGCTGGCCGTCACCTGGAAGCTGCCCTCAGTTCCTCGCTGGCCGTCGCGGGGGCTGCCCTCAGGTCACCCTCAGTCACGTGGGGCCCTCTCACATGGCAGCTCCTTCATCAAAGCCAGTAAGGGAGACAGTCTCCCAGAAAGATGGGCGTTATGCAGTTCTGTAAAGTACTCGCAAAGGGGACATTCCATAACTGTTGCTATAGTCTAGTGATTACAAACAGGGGACAGCTCAGCCCCCACTCAAGGGGAGGGGGTTACACCAGAAGGCTTGGATCACAAAGCCACTTTAGGATTCATCCAGCAGAGTCTGTTCTTTGGCCCCCAGTGATTCATGTCCCTCCCGCCTGTAAAAAATACAGTTATCCTTCCAAGGGTCCCAAGAGTCTCCTCCCATTACCGCATTTGCTCAAAGTCCAGAGGCTCCGCAGTTGGGTGTTGGGTGAGGGGCTGACCCCCACCCCCCCCATTTTTTCTGTTTTTGGCCACTCCATGCTGCACGGTGTGCAGGATCTCAGTTCCCTGACCAGGGATCGACCCTGAGCCCCCTGCAGTGAAAGTGGAGTCCTAACCACTGCACCGCCTGGGGAGTCCCCGAACCCCCATATCTGCCCAAGGTGCATGAGAAGGAGAGCGGGAAGAGATGCTACAGAGGACGAGGGACCACAACAGCCAGGCCTGCGGGGGGGTGGGGGGGGGCACTGCAGCCAGGGGAGGTGCCCACTCAGCACGGGTGCCTGGGCTTCTGCACGGAGTTTCATCCTTGGGATTATGCGGGGTGGAGATGCGCACCCTGAAATTTACATCGAGTTTGTTTTACACACAAACAAGTGATGTGCAGCCCTTGGCTCTTCCAGCATCCCTCCGCAGAGCCCTTGGGCGACTGTGCTGGCGCTGGCTTGGCCTGGTCCTGGGCTCGAGGGGAAGCAGGTCGCACCCTCCAATGCAGAGCATGATGAGGACCTAGCCGGCCCCGGACCCTGAGGGCCTGACCTTGGGTTCACCAGGACAGAGGCCAGGGACATACACTTCCTCTCAGAGCCGGGCCAGGTCAGTGGAGGGACAATAGGAAATGTCCCACTTCCGACTTGCCCAGGGCCCGTATCTGTCAAATGGGAAGAGCGGCCCGGCTGTGTGCGCCTCACTGGACGGTAATGAGTGTCAGGTGGGAGGCTGGCCTCTTCAGGCGCTAGGAGGTGTGGGGGCACGCACCCACAGGTAGGATCAGCGTGCAGCGTTGTCCAGGGGCCCGGGTGCTGTGCGCCGTGCCTGGGGAGGCGGGCAGTGGGATAACCCCTCCAGACACATTTGGCCTCATCTGTTGAAGCTCAGCCTGCCGTACGCTGTGACTCAAGGCTCTTCCCCTCGGGAAACGCACACATGGGCCCCAGGAGATGTGTACCAACATATTTCAACAGCCCAAAGCGAGAGGCAGGCCAACTGTCCCTCCACAGGAAAATGGGTAAGTAACTTGTCGTGTGTATAGGCGAACAACATTCAGCAATGGAGATAAAGGATCTTTAGCTGTGTAAACGCACGACGAATGTCAAACGTAACGTGCAGAAGAGACCGGATACCAGGAAGAGGTAAGCAGCACTGCGCCGCTGACGTGAAGCTGGGAAACGGGCAGACGGCACTGAGCTCCGGGATCTCGGGTGAACAAAGAGGTGGGGAAGTGAGAGGAAATGTGGGACCGGGGGCCAAAAGAGGGTGGTTCTGGGGACTGGGATGCAGAGTGGTCTCAAGACGATAGGTAAAGTTTTCTTTCTTTCTTTTTTTTTTTTTTGCGTTATGCGGGCCTCTCACTGTTGCGGCCTCTCCCGTTGCGGAGCACAGGCTCCGGACGCGCAGGCTCAGCGGCCATGGCTCATGGGCCCAGCCGCTCCGCGGCATGTGGGATCCTCCCGGACCGGGGCACGAACCCGCGTCCCCTGCATCGGCAGGCGGACTCCCAACCACTGCGCCACCAGGGAAGTCCTAAAGTTTTCTTTCTTAATCTGGGTGGTGGGCATGGGAATGCCGGTTTCATTTTTATTGTCTTTAAAATAAAATATCCCCACGTTATAACCTTTTCTATATCTGGTACCTAGGATAATACATACAGAACGGCTTCCCAGGTGTCATCATGTCCTTTACACACGTTACCCTCCCTTAATCCTCACCACCCATCCATAACCACCTTGTTGTTGCCCCCATGAAAGATGGTCCATCGGGCTGCTGCTGGGGACCAGGCTCCGGGTCAGTGATGACATTTCCCAGCACCTCTGTCGCGCCTGGGTGGAGCCACGTGGCCAAGGTCCAGCCAGGGGAATGTGGGCACCGTCTTGATCCCTGGTCCCTAAACCCTCCACACAACCCCCCACGCGCTCCCTTCCTACGCTGACTGGGTGTTGACTTGGACACTGATGCCCATGGTGACTTTGGGAAACCACACTTGGAAGAGCCTCTGTGAGCCTGGGTCCCTGCACAGCTCCCTGGCTTGGAAGACCAGGCCACCCGCCTGCACGATCGTTGGATGTGACACAAGAGGAAGCAAACTTCTATTTTCTTGGGCCACTGAGATTTGGGCCTTAGGTATGACAGCGGGGGTCAGCAGACTATAGCCTGGGAGCCACATTTGTTACCTGCTTTCGTGTGGACCTGAGCTAAGAATGGTTTTCCATGCAAGGCTGGGGTGACTTCAGCTGTGCCGAAGCTGGGCTGGCCTCCCGTCTCCACACATCTCCTTGGTTCTGAGATTAACTTTTCAGTTCATGGTTCACGGTCCTGTGGGCTGGAGAGCTTATCCAAGGATAATAACCACGGGCTCATGAAATCATAGGATTCCTGGGGCTGGGCGGGACCACAGGGGGCCCTCTGCTCCATCTCCTTGTTGGACAGAGCGAGAGACTGGCCCACAGCAGGCAGGGCGGGCCAATCTCAAATGACCTCGTGTCGGGAGGTCTGGAAGCTGAGCCCTGGCGTCCTCTGGAGGCCTGGCCACCTTATGCTCTCTCCGCTCTGTGCCTGAGGCAGTGGTCCCTGCTCTGGGTCCCTGTACCAGGGGGTTAGCTAGAGAGCGGGAGTCCCTCCACATCTGGGTTTGAGCTCAGGTCATGGGCCCCCATCTGCTTTGCTGGGGCTCTGCGTCACATGGTGTGGAACAGAAACCCAGATCAAAGGAAGCCGTGTCCGCTGACCCTCTGTTCTTTTCCTGGGTGTGTCCCTTCCTCTGTGAGGAGGACGATGGGCAGGGCTGGATGTAGACATCCCTGGACGTCCCAGCAACAGCCTCGCCACCAGGAACACGCTCTGTGGCCATGAGCACAGCAAGCCCTCTTCCCATCTGCTGTTGGAGACTCTGACGGGATTCCCCTCGCTTTGTCGACACAGTGATGCCTCCTCCGACCTCCTGGAATCTGTCTCACTATCTTCCCCGGCAAAGACTGCTAATGACGAGTGAACGCCTTTTCTCATATTGACGTATTGACAAACTTGACCTCTGGGAAAGCGACCCAGCTTCCAGCTCTCCATCTGGTGGCCAGGGCTGTCTATACCCCACACGTCTGACACAGGAGCTTCCCACTCTGTTTTCCTCTTTTCGTCGGACGGGGGAGGCCTGCTCTGCTCGCCCGGACTCCTGGTTCCTTCATTGATCTGCGGGCACTGCCGGTGGTGGGGCTGCCTCAGCGGCTGCACCACAAAACCACGGCGCCCACTCAGTAGATCGGGCTGCTCCTGCTTGGTTCTCCTCTGAGCGTTCCTCGGACACCCAGGCTCCACCCGGAAGCCTGTACAGAGAGAGCACGGCTACGTGTGTGCCTCTGACCACCCGGACCCGGAAGTGCTTGGGGCACTTCCTCTTCCCTTCCATTGGTGGGAACTAATCACACGGTTCCACTCAGCTGCAAGGGAGGCTGGGAAACTGGCGGGGCACCGGCCCCCAGCATAACTACACCTCGGAAAGGGAGGCAGATACTGGCGGGTCAGCTGGTCATTTCTGCCCCTGGCTCAGGCCTCCCCATCTTGGCCTGGTAACGCTTCCTTTAACTTTCCACAATCTCAGCCATTGTGTGTTGATTTTATGGTCAGGTGATCAGATCTGAGGGCCATCTACCATCTGCCTTCAGATCTTCTGTGCCATCTCTTGTATGCTAGTGCTAGATGAGGGGACAGTGGGAAACTCGGCCAAGTACTGGGTTGAACTTTTGGCTAGACTTTGTGGGTGAGCAGACTGTCCCATATCCTCCACCAGCTGCGTCTCCTGCATTTCGATCTGCATTGCCGCTGGGATCACGGAAGCAGAAGGTGGGTGTTTTGGTGGAGGTATCTTTCTAGCTGAAGCAGGAGGGGCTGCTCTAAGACAGGGGCAGATTCTTAGCACCTCCGCCACAGCCCACGGGCCATTGTTAGTTGGCCACTGAGCCCCGAAGAAGCCTCAGAATCCTTCTTAACATAGAGCCCCAGGGGAAAATAAATGAAGGCCAATAAAATGAGAAAAGCAAAGACTGCTTATTCAGGTCTTGCTATAGCAAGGGAGTCATGTATCACGACTTTCATTTTGGCAGAGACTCAGAGGCAGGCAGGGGAGTGGGGTTTTGTTTTTAATTAATTTATTTTACTTATTTATTTTTGGCTGCATTGGGTCTTCGTTGCTGCGCATGGGCTTTCTCTAGTTGCGGTGCGCGGGCTTCTCATTGTGGTGGCTTCTCTTGCCGCGGAGCACAGGCTCTAGGTGCGCGGGCTTCAGTAGTTGTGGCTTGCGGGCTCTAGAGCGCAGGCTCAGTAGTTGTGGCGCATGGGCTTAGTTGCTCCGCGACATGTGGGATCTTCCTGGACCAGGGCTCTAACGCGTGTCCCCTACACTGGCAGGCGGATTCTTAACCACCGCGCCACCAGAGAAGTCCCAGAGTGGGTAAGTTTTATAGTGGAAAAAAGGGGACGGATATGCCGTGATTGGAGGCTGCTGGTCTGGGGAAGCTGTAGGAGGGCTAACCAGAAGCAGGCATCCTATGTGATGGGTTAGGGTGTATAGAGTAGATGCTGGAATCAGTTCCTTACTACTGATAACTGGTTTTCCAGAATCTCGGCTGTAGCAGTGAGGAAGGGTCTACTCCTTGCAGACAGATATGATGCCTGATACCACCTGGAAGGAAGCATCCTCTCCCTCAGGATTTCGGGAGACGATGAAAGTTGCAAATGGCTGAGCCTACAAATTAGCATGAAAACTCTGGGGAGGACACTCTGAAGTCACCCACGACGTGGGTATGTCCGACATCTAGAAGAGGCAGGCAGTGGGACCGGAGGATACATGACCAGCTCCTTCTTGCCAGAGAGCTTGGGGCTTCACCCGGTGATGCTGTGAGGGCAGACTTTTGCTCTGGTCTTTTCCCTCTTTTCTGCATAGGTGGTCCTGAAAGAGCAGTTCTGGGGTCAGTGGCCTGCGTTCAAATCCTGGCTTCACCGTGTGGGATCCTGGGCAATCTAATGACCCTTCAGAACCTCCCGATTGTAAAACTGGGGTGATGGCGGTGCCTGCCATGTTGGGCTGTTGGGCGGAATCCACGAGATAAAGGGGGAGAACACTTTGCCTGGGACCTTCCCTGAGTGACCGCTCGGCAAAGATACCCAAGGATCACGTTACTGTGTTTCTGTCTGTGCCATGCTGCTCCCAACCTGGCCTGTGTGCACCTAAGGGACTGGAGCTCTTCATCGTCACTGGAGGAACCCTTCCAGCAGAGCGTTTGTGTCTCGCTGCTTTTCCTCCAATAAACTCTCCAGAAAGAGTTGTCTGTTCCCAGAGGGCTCTGTTTGCCATGTGTGCCTCCACGATTCTTCCCGTCTTGCTTCTTCATTTGCACGCTTGTTATCCTGGGTCTGTGCTCTCTCCGTAGATGAAGAATGGGCTTCATCATAATCTGAGCCCCAAACAGGATCCTTTCGTGGCCAGAAATACGGCCCCCAGGACAGTGGTCCTGTGGCTATTATTACCGAGCCGGGATCCTGGGATACAGTAGGTACATAACAAAGTCATTCACACACAGCAATTGCCTAGTGTGTGCCAGGCACAGTGTAAATGCTTGAAGAAGAGTGGTTTTCCCCCTATTTACGGACGAGGCTCTGGGGTAAGTGACTTGCCATGGGCCACGGAGGGGCCGAGAGCCATGATTCGAAGGCCGGTCCAGCTCCAGGGATGCCTACTTAACTGCTCCGGTGCCCTGACCTCCCCGGTGGTAGCAATTTCCCTGCTCTCCCCGCCGCACCCACTTGCCTCCCAGCCCCTCCAGCTACAGCAAGTGTGGGGTAAATACTTGTCGTGGTGGAGTTGGAGCACGGACCACTGCTGACGCGTGTAAAATTCTGTACGCGCCCTCGGAGTTGGGGAAATGGGTGTCAGGGAAGGTTTTGGAGAAGGTGGGACATGGATTCTCTCAAAGACTGGTCATGGCGGCCCTGTCAGGCCTCATCAGCCCACCAGAAGGGCTGTGTCTAGCCCTCCAGCTGGGGCCTGTGCAGCCAGCGGGCCCAGATCTGCCTCTGAAGGACTTCAACACCGGCATGAAGAAACAGTCCCTATGTTTCAGAAGAGCCCGCTCAGCCCCGCCCAGCATCTGCTAGAGATTAAGGATCAGTGAATTCGCTCCCCGCCCGCCCCTGCCCTCGAGCGTTACTGGTTTGCTGTGTCTCTAAATGGACAGTTAAGATTAAAGTGAGTTCCAGGATTTTGTGCAATCCTTGAAGATAAGAAGTCCAGCTGGGGTTTGGAGCAGAATTCTTTGTGCTGCCGAAGCATTCCTGAGAGTCCAGTCACAGAGAGGCCGAGCTTCCCACGTGTACCGCTTGCCGTCACCAGCTGGGGGGGCTGGCGGGGGGCTGGGGCCCAGATCGGATGGCATTTCATTCACGCCTTCATTCAGAGACTTGCTGAGTTCCTGCTCTGGGCTGGTACCTTGCCCAGTGCCGGGAATACAATGATGAGAAAGAAAGGAAAACCAAAAGTACCCCCAGCCTGTTCCTGCTCCGGAGAAGCTAGCCCTGTAGAGGAGAGGAGAGATTTAGCCAAGTAGCCGGGAACTGAGTGTAATTACCTGGGCGGGAGGTGCTGAAAAGGCAGGTGCCGGAACCACGGAAGAAGCAACGGGACCAGAGCTGTCTCGGGGGCCGGGGAGGGGTGGGGGCTTCCTGGAGGAAGCGGCTTTTGAGGAAGCGGCTTTTGACGGATGAGTAGGAACTAGTGAGGGGGAGGGACAGCCTGTGCTCCGTGGCTGGAGGGAGTGGGGCCGGTCCAGGGCTCTAAGGAGGTGACGCTGGAGCAAAGGCACAGGCGACAGTGGGGAGGCAGTGGGACAGGTTGGTGAGAATGGATGGCCAGCCGGGCTGGAGCAAGGTCCTGGAATGGACCCTGTAGTCTCGGAGAGATCCCGGCGTTTGGGAAGACAGGGGAGCATGGAACGTCACCATTTACTGACCGATGAGGCAGTATTTCAATATTTTGTGCCCCGTCCCAGTGGTCCTGTGTCCCAGAGGCACTGCAGCCCTGGAGCAATGGGAAGATTTTCATGGGAGTAGAGTGTGTGGTGGGGATGTCATCAGGCGGCATCTGGCTAAGCCCCGCTGACTGCAGGGTGAGGACAGGCTGTCAAGGACGTGAAGGGGATGTACCACCAGGTACCAGGGTCCCACTGTCCTCTGGGCGCGAGAGGGCGCTGGACACTCGGCCAGGCTGGGCAGGGTGGACGTGGGGTGGACCTGGAGTGGAGGAGTGCTGGGCTCTGGGTCTGCCTGGGTGAGTCCACCTTGAAGCCTCCTTTCCTGGCGCAGGTGGCAAATTCGGCAGTGTCTCCGTCCCTTCGTCGTGTGGTCGATTCTGGGGAATGACTTTGTACTTTTCCTTCTCCTTTTCAGACACAGCTGACCTCTTCCTGCCCAGGAGGGCCTCAGGGCCTTAGTTTGTTGTAGACTGGCTTCCCACCAAGTCAGACCCCCAGGCGAAGATTCGGATGCAAATAATTTACATTGGCGGTGACGCTAGGAGTCACTCGGGGCGGGGCCACCGACGGGAGTGTGCCTGACTGAGCGGGCCTCTGAGTCGTCCCGATGAGGGTGGTGACGGTGCTGGGGTGCTTCTTGGCCCTTCTCATCCCTTATTCTTCGAGGGTCATTCTGGGCTTTCGATCCCCTGCATTCGTGGACAGAGCAACCCCACGTCAGAGAAGCATGGCGAGCGGGGGTCGCTGTGGGAGGGAGCTGTGTGCCGGCGGCCTTGGGGCAGGTTGCGGGCATGTGGGCGGGGCATCCGCCCGGTGGGGATGGCCCGTCCTTTGCACTGTTCAGATCGCTTGAGGCTCTCTGTAAGCCCATCCTGTCCTGTCTTTGACGCTTCAGTGTGGTGGCTCTTAGCACCCCCCCACGCCCACCCCAGAAAACACCTCCCTTCAGGAGAGCTGGTGGGACGAGCTGCAGCACTGTCACTGCAGTGCCCTCCACGGCATCAGCGAGACGCCCCGCCCTGCACCCACGCCCTGTACCCGCACTTCTCCTGGCCTGGGCTGCTTGCTGTGAAATAACCGCAGCCTTCCAGCCCCGGGGTGGCTGCTGTGATTGCCCATGACTGTCATCCCCAGGGCGGCAGCCCCAGGAGGGGGCCCAGGACGATGCCTCCCTGCCCCCGTCACACAGAGAGGGGGCGGAGAGGTAGGTCGGAGAGACTCCTGTCTTTGCTTCACGCTCAGCTGCCGGGAGGAACCCAGAGCCAGAAGGCAATTGTCACGTCAGGGTCACAGGGACCCTTGTAAACTGCCCTGAAGGAAGGGCTTCATCCCTGGGGACTGGGACCCTTGTAAACTGCCCTGAAGGAAGGGCTTCATCCCTGGGGACTGGGACCTCTCATCCTCCAGAGTGTGAAGCTGTGGGGTCGGGAAGCGCAGGTTCCCCCCGGTGGGCACGGGAAGCCGTAGCGAGAAGGCTCACTCCGCCCTCCACACCTTGGCTCGGGGACACGTGTCTTCTAACTACTGGGGTCAGAGCAGTCACTGTACGGTGGCCATAGGTTCAAAATGCATATTGTACCTTGAAGGACAACGGTTCAAAATATATACTGAAAGTTTCTCTTTTCTCTTTCACTTCATATACTTCTATCAAAATGAAATTCACTAACATGTAATTATCCACTTTAAAGTGAGCAATTCAGCGGCATTGAGTGCGTTCACAATGTCGGGTGACCATCACCTCTATCTAGCTCTCCAACATTTTTATCGCCCCACAAGAACACCCCACAGCCATGAAACCATCGCTGCCGTCCTCTTCCTCCCGTCTCCTGGCAACTGCTGATCGGCTCTCTGTCTCCACAGACCTGCTTATTCTGAATGTTTTATATGCATGGGATCGAACGATGCGTGGGTCTTCCGCGCCTGGTTTCTTTCACCGAGTGATGTTTTCTCGGTCCATCCCCGTTGCAGCATGGACCAGTACTACTTCCCCTTTTGTGACTGAATGATACTCCGCTGCGCGGTAGACTGCGTTTGTTCATCCATTCTCCTGTTGCCGGGCACTTGGGCTGTTTCTAGCTTTTGGCTATTAGACACTGTATCTTGAAGGACAGTGTCCTAGCTCCACAGTGGTCATTGTCAAGCCGAGGCAGTAGCTAAGCCTTTCAGGAGCCTTTTATATTCTAGCAGGCTGGAGGTTCTGGGTGACAAGGTATGAGACAGGATCCGTGGGTCCCGGGGTCATGGTCCCATTGTCACTCTACCTTCACCATGACGGGGATCTGCTGGCCTGAGGCACATCCTGCTGGACCCTGTGTTGTTGAGTGAGATGCCCTGTGAGGTCGTGGTGAATGCTGTTGGCAGAGGCTGTGTGGACAGGGAAAGAGAACCCACGCCTGGAGCACTGACCAATGCAGGAAGGCAAATTGCCTCCAGGGCAGAAAGGCTGATGGTTCTGATATACTCGCCTTGACACAGGGATGCTGGCTGGCTGCGCGGAGGAATGGCCGTCGCCCTGTGCGGGGCTCAGCGGTGGTGTTGCTGCTGACAGCTGCACACTCAGCAGGGGCAGAAGCTAGAGCAGCCCCGGTGAGAGGGGCCTGAGGTCGGTGGGCCGCTGCAGAGTCCCCAGCCTCAGCGGCACGCAGCTCTGTTCCCGCACTCATTGTTCAAGCCCTGGGTGATGAGAGAGAGGCTGGCTGACCCTCTCCAGGCGAGCATCCCGCCTTCGTGGCTGTGCTCACACCAGTGCCCCCCAGAGACCATCACCTGCAGGGGAGCCCACCTACCTCTCGCCAAGACCTCCGGGTCCCTGACCTTCCAATCCTGCTCCTTTCAAGCCACTTACCCCTGCCCCAGACGCATGGTGTATGCTAATCTTCTGCCGTTTCTGCTGCCACACGAAGTTGATGACAAGCTTCCTGCTTGACGCTCTGTCTTTCAGGGCCACCCCCAAGTGAGGGGGGCTGGAGCATGGTGGGTGCTGTGGTCTTGACGGGCGTGAGTCACTAGGCGGCCAGTGGGTGGGGAGGGGTGGAAATTACCCGTTAGGAAACCATGAATGGCGTGTGCAGAAGGAAGGCCGAGTGGCCATGGAGTAGAGGCAGAATAGGCTGAACCCCCCCCTGTGGTTTTGTCATTTATTGAATGGTGCAAATCCACAGCTATTTTTTTTTATTGCTCTTGGTAATGCTTTTAAAATTTTGCAATAAACCCATTCAGTGGCAACCAGCAGAAACATGAAAATCGCACTTAAAAAAACGATTGAAGTTTGATTCCTTTTCCTCGAGAAAGTGGAACATTTAACTTGTATGAACTCGGTGTGGACCTTGAGCTCCAACGTGGGGCAGTGGTGACAACGCTGAGTGGGCGGGAGCCAGAGGGCACGGCTGTGGGTGTGGTACCAGCTGGTCACCAGTGGGCGGTCCCCCGAAGCCTGGGGCAATGGCACAGGTGCCGCCGCAGGTCAGGGGCACGTGACTCCGAAGCCCGTCATTTTTTTCAGAGGGAACGTCTGTTCTTTGAAATGGATTTTGCTTGCTTTTTTATTCCAAGTCTTGTTGTACGCGCATCCTCAGAAGAACTTGGCGAGCCATTGAGTGACTCCTGTTCAGATTAGCGACATCAGTTGTTTCAAGCAAGAAATCAGTTAAATTAATTCCAAAAATGTTTTGCTTTTTTTTTTTTAATCCAGTGGATGGAATATAGGTAAAGCAATTGGAAGTTCATTCGAACAAATGTGAAATAGCTGATGTCCTGTCAATCCTGGTGCAAATTCAGTAACAAAACAAACCCTTCAACATTGAAATTTTGTTCATCTTGAAGGGGTTTACGAGATGAATTTGGAAGGATCACAGCACTGTGATAAAAAATACAATATTTTGACTAAATTAAGAAATCCATTATTATTGGGAACTGCTTGTGGTTTGTATGAAATTCCTAACTGCATTTAAGCTAGCTTGATGTGTGGCCAATAGATATAGAAGGTGGAGTCATCAAAATGGACTTCCCTGGCGGTCCAGTGGTTAAGACTCTGCGCTTCCACTGCAGGGGGCACGGGTTCGATCCCTGGTCGGGGAACTAAGGTACCGCATGCCGCGTGGTGCGGCCAAAAAATTAAAATTAAAATTAAACTGAACTATAAAATTTGTTTCAAAGGTGATGTGTCATTAAAGAAAAAACCCTTCAGCGTAGCAGCTTGTACGTTCTCTGTTTGCTGCATGCCATCTGAGTTCAGAAATGTCTGGGCCATCGAAGAATTACCTGGGATGGTATTGAACGTTTTGGAAAAGGAGTCTTTTGCATTGGATTGAAATTCGCTGGGAGAGCTTTCATCAAACGTTTTGACAAAGAGTCAAAGCACGTGAGCTTTTGAATCTTTTAAGAATTGTCATGATTGAAAACAAAGTCTGCAGAGTTGAGGCCACTGATGCTTATCCCTCTGAAAGCAAAGGAGGAAACAGACAAATTTAACTGGAGGGCTCAGACAGTGCATAAGATCCAATTTCAAGTTGTATAATTGTGCTTCGGAAAATCGTACTTGTGGGAAGAATGTTTTGAGGGCGCTTTTAGGTTTAATTGGATACATTTACTTCCTGAAGCTAAATGGAACAAAATTGAGAGAGCTGTTCAAGGGAATCACGTGTAGAGACCACCCATCTGAATGTTGCCTGATAAATAGACTTGCCGAAGAAAGGCTCTCTGAGTAGAGATGCACCTGAAAGAATATTGGGGTTGAAATATGTACACGTTTAGGTAAAACAAAAACAACAAACCAAGACTCCAAACAAATAAACCTAAGATTGCAAATACCCTCCGTTCAGCAGAAATTGCTTTGAGCTTATCGGGTATCTCAGCATTTATCAAGAATATATTTTCTCAAATAGAAATACTATGGTTTACAGAGAAAGGGCTAGCAAAGGCCTCAAGGAATTCAGATTAATTCCCATAAATTTGAATGATCTGCCAGCAATTTCATGAAAAACATAAAAAATAAGACCAACTTGGAATAAACACCAGCAATGAGCATTAAAGGTCCGCGCGGCCGAGATGGGTAACGGACCAAGGATGATAAATACAGACACACGTTTTATTTCACTTTAATGTACTCAGATGTATTTTCCTACTTTTAGAAAGCATTTTATTTTGGGACATAGTTTTGGGATCGAACTATTTTACAGAATCTCCATTACAATACAACCAACTTGCAGGTGAAAGCGCGTTGCCAGCCCGGGTAACTTTGGTTACGGCTGACACCCCTCCGCGGCTGTGTCTGTACTTATAATGCCTGGTACGGTGCCAGGCACTCAGCTCAGTCATGTGGAACTCTAAAATTGGTGTTTATCTTAATGTGGTCTCAAAAAAAATTCTTTTTCATGAAATTTCTGGCAAATCATTCAAGTTCATGGGAATCAATCTGACTTCCTTGAGGCCCTCACTAGCTCTTTCGCTGTCGACCGTCGTATTTTTATTTGAGGAATATCCTCTCGATGGAGTCTGGGATGTCCCGCGGTGGGGATGAACCCAGCGTCACCCTAGCTGGGCTGAGCGAGAGAGATGGCATCGGCCACGACCCCCTGGGCGCCGTCTGGGGAGCACTGCCCCTCAGGCGCCAACTCTGGACCGTAGCCCCGGGGGCACAGGCCCCTTCAGGTCAGACCGGCTCCTCAGCGTGTCCCTGCAGCCAGGACCCAGTGGCCTCCAGACATCTCTTTCCCTCTGCACCCAGACCCTGGGGGAAGGCAGGGTCTCAGCCTTAGGTTGTGGGGAGCAGAGGGCTGGCTGCTCCGGGCCAGCTGTGCGACTTGCTCTGGCTTCTGGTAGCAGATGAGCTTGCGGGCTTCAGCGCAGAGGGTTCCGTGGAGGGGCCTCTAGACGGGAGGGGGATGCAGGGACAGGCCGGCCCAGGCCTGAGGGCCACCTTCCACTGTCTCAGATGGGGGTGCCCGGGGAGCACTGTGCTCCTAGGCGTGGGACCGGTGGGCTGGACCCCTGCGAGGATGGACCAGGAGGGTGGCCAGCGGGTGCGGCCACGGGGCCTGGACCCAGCCTGGCTCTTGCTTGCTTTCAGACCCCGGAGCTCACCCAGACTCCTGCGGCTGCTGCAGAGGGCAGGGCCTGAGCTGGGGAGACCGTCTTGGGGCGGGGTGCCCCTCAGGAGGCGCAGTGCTGCCTCGTGGAAGGCGGGAGGTGGGGACGTGGCGTCTGCAGCCCTCGCCGGCCGGCCTGGTCTGTGGGAGGCCCGGCGGGGTGAGTCATGGGAGCTCAGAGCTGAGCGGAACGGGGCCCAGCTGTTCGCAGGGCGGCGCGGACGTCCCTGTGTTATTGCAAACTGAGCGGGGGTAGGGGTGTGGGCGGGTCCCGCGTGCTGACCTCCCTGGGAAAGGCTGTTGCAGGCCGCAGGCTGCCGGGTGGGTACGGCTCCCCCCGGGTCCAGCCTGCACCGTCTGGCACTGAGGACTTTCCGGGGACCTGAGCCCTTGTGTGCTGGAGCCGGGAGGGTCCTGGGCACACGGCACAGCTGGTCCCCCTGGTCAGGTCTGGGTAGCTGGACAACGTTGGCTGTCTCTCCTGATACGATGGCCTGGGATGGGGAAACCGAGGCACCCAGAAATCAAGTAACAGGCCCAAGGCCCCGAGGTCACCAGGCTTGGAACCCAGAGTTTCCTGGGAATAAATCACTGCTGTCTGTTCTGAGAGCTGTGGTCCAGCCCAGGTGACGAGTGCTTGGCAGTGACCCAGCGCCCCCTCCAGACACGCACATTAGGCTGTTTCTCCCACTAGCAGGAGGCAGCCTCTGGAATCTTCTGCTCCCGCCCCCTGGCAGGTATTTCCACCTGATGAGAACTGATGGGCCATGTGACATTTGGGCCAGATGAGGGTGTTCAGAGGCTCCAGTCTCCAGGGCTGCAGGAACACTACACCTCACAGCGAGCAGCGGACACCCACCCTGGCTGCTGGATTCTGGACGCCCCTTTCCACACCCGAGCTCCCGCTCAGGAGGCCCTCCCTGCAGACCAGACCCCCCCGCCCCAATCCTCTCGGTCCCTCTCTCCCTCCCTGCGAAGCCCCTGGAGACTCCAGGCTCGGAGCCACTGCCTGCATCACCCCACGGCCTTCTCCTCTGTGTCTGTGTCTGTCCTCTTCTCATAAGGACACCGGTCCTTGGGCTTAGGCCCACCCTAACCGAGGAGGATCTTTTCTCCATCCTTAACTAATTACATCTGCACAGACCCTATTTCCCAAGGAGTCACATGCCGAGGTTCTGGGTGGACACGAATTTGGGAGGGGCACTATTCAATCTACTTTCTTATGAAGAGGCAGAGCTAATCAGAGAACGCAGGAAGCACAGACCTCCTCGGCTTCCTGGTTACTGGCCCCTGATTGACAGGTATGTTAACACTACCTGGCTGGATGGTCGTAACACAAGAGACTTCATTATTTGCATACGTTCAGGGCTCATTTAGACTTACCCACTTTTTTTCACCCAACTTTCTATGCACTCCTTCTCTTCTTACAAACATTCCTTCCATCTGGAATCACGTAAGGATATGCCCGGAATTCTCCCTTTAGGATTTCCTGCAGAGATAGTCCGTCGCTGGTGAACTCTCTCTGTGTTGTTATCATCCTGAAAATGTCTTTATTTTGCCCTCATTCTTGGAAAGCATTTTCGCTGGGTATTTTCTTTCAGCTCATTGAAGATGGCCTTTCACGGGCTTCTGGTTTTCATTCCTGTATCGGACAAGTCAGCCGTTAATGTTACTCTTTAGAAAGTAATCTGTCTCCTTCTCTGGCTCTTTTTCAAATACATTTGACCTTTGAACACCACGGGGCTTAGCGACTCCGAACCCCGGCTCCCACCATGCTGTCAAAAATTTGCATATAACTTTTGACTCCCCCCGGAGCTTGACTATTAATAGCTTACGGTTGACCGGAAGTCTTACTGATATCATAAACAGTTGATTATACATATTTTGTATGTTGTATGTATTGTACATGGTATTTTTAAAATAAAGTAAGCTAGAGAAAAGAAAATGTTATTAAGAAACTTGTAAGGAAAAGAAAATACATTTAGAGTATTTATTTATCCATTCTATAAGTTTACATTATCTGTTTACAGGATGAATCGTCTGCCGGTACCTATAGCAATATTGTCTTATATGATACAAAACACAGTACATGTTAATATGTATGACTAGCAGTGGACATCAAAAATGAAAAGATAACGTGAAAAAAATCATTTATATACAGGTGTAACGATTCATGCATTCATAACAAAGACACGGCAGTACGATTGCTTTATGGTCACCTGGTGTCATCAGTACAATTGCCTCACAGTAGCCTAACCTAACACTAACAAATGAATCGTTATAAAATGTTTATGGCATACGGTATTACTGTCATGTTCATAATACAGTATTGGAAACATTGTTACATTAGAAAAAACACCTCTGATGATAGGCTGGTACTGTTTCCGTAGTATCTTCAATTAGGAGAGAGAGAGAGAGAGGCATACAGTAAGGTAATGTGATTGTTTGGAAGCAAAGTTATGAAACAGTAAGAAAATGAGCACATTATTAATTTTATATTAAATATCATTCACCTTATGCCTACGTCAGGATAGAACCGTATCTACATAGATTTTATGCATTCATGACGTGTGTCTTTTTCTTAATTTTTTCGATATTTCTAGCTATGTGGTTTGTCTGCGAGTTTTTTCCTATTGTCTCGAATCTCCAAAAATTTTTCCAATATACTTGTTGGAAAAAAATCTATGTTGAAGTGGATCCGCTCAGTTCAAACCTGTGTGGTTCAAGGGTCAACTGTAGTTCTCTTTCTCTCTGTAGTTTTGCTAAGATGAGTCTAGGTGTAGATTCCCTTTTGTTAATCCTACTTGGGGTTCATCGGGCTTTTCTGGGGATATTTTGTGTGTGTGAGTTCCACCAGTTCTATAAAATTCTCAGACGTCCCCTCTTCAAGTATTACTCTGAGCTTCTGTTTTTTCTCACCTTCTGGAGCGTGGTTAGACCAAGTCATTCTTTTCTCCATGTCACCAAACCTGACACCTTTCCCATCTTCTTGCCTCTCTGCGCTGCAACCTCTAGAACATCTCTGCTCTGTTCTTTGCTTCAGTGCTGTTCCTTCAGTTGAATTGGGTATACTATGAAAATCAAAATCCAATAAATAATTTTAATGAATGTATTTTTCATTCCCAGGTTTCTCCTTGTTTTTACCCTATTGGTTCCTTTTGAATAGTTTCCTGTAGATTTTTCCATCTGGCTCTGATTTCTTTAGGCTTGATAGAGACGTAGTTGTTTTATAATCTATCTGATTTTTCCAGTGTCTGAGCTCTGTGGGTGTGTTTCCTCTCCTGTTGCTCACTCTTTGGGTTACGCGCCCTTCTGCGCTTGTACTGAGACCTGCTTGCTGTCGTGAGTAGATAATTTGTGGAATTCCTTTGAGGTCGAGGCTAAGTGGGGAAAGTCCACATTTGGTCCTTCTGGGTCCTGGGCCACCACAGAGCCAGGGTCACTTTGAGGTAAATTCAGGTGACTCCAGCCCCACGCTCTGTCCTGAGGTGGCTCCCCTGTGGTCCCTGGGGGGGGGCCTTTAGTGCGTCTGTTTCTGGTTCACTTGTGTCCTGAGAGTGGGGCCCTTCATGCTCTAGGCTTTACGAGTTGTGCCTCCTGGGGGCTGTCCAGGGCGTGCGGGCCTGGGCTGGGGTCTCTGTGTCTTGAGGCTATTGAAACCCAAGGTCCCTTTGGCTTTTCCACAAGTTCTCAATTAAGAACATGTTCAGCTGCACTCACGTCTGTGGGCCTGCCCCCCTTAGACTGTGGCCTCCTTATTCCTTACTATCTTGTTACCTCATTGCTTTAAAAAACTTTTTAAAGCACTTTTGTTCCTCAGTGAGAGATTGGCCTGATTAACCTAATCTGTCCTTTTACCAGAAGTGTAAGTGAAGGAAACCTCCCACATCCCCGCATCTTCTCATCCATCCGTCCAACCATCCATGGAAACAACTTAGGTTGTTTCCACGTCTTGGCTATTGTAAATAATGCTGCAGCAAACCTGGGGGTGCAGATGTCTTTTGAAGATAGAGATTTTATTTCCTTTGGATAAATACCCAGAAGTGGAGTTGCTGGATCATATTGTAGTTCTATTTTTAAGTTTTTGAGGAACCGCCGTGCTAAGTTCCATAGTGGCTGCACCAATTTACATGGCTACCAACGAGGGGTTCCCTTTTCTCAAAGTCCTTGCCAACGTTTGTTATCTCTTATCTCTTTGGTAATAGTCACTCTAACAGGTGTGAGATGATATCTCATTATGGTTTTGATTTGCATTTCTCTGATGATTAGCGATGTTGAGTATCTTTTCATGTACCCATTGATCATTTGTATATGTCTTCTTTGGAAAATTGTCTAT
The DNA here is from genome assembly GCF_011762595.2 of Tursiops truncatus. Classification (NCBI taxonomy): domain Eukaryota; kingdom Metazoa; phylum Chordata; class Mammalia; order Artiodactyla; family Delphinidae; genus Tursiops; species Tursiops truncatus. Next base: position 112,712,925 of record NC_047039.1, on the reverse strand, counting down.
TCAGTTACTCTGCCAATTTTGAAATCAAATTATTATCAACTTTTGTTACTTCATAGCATGCATTCTTTTTTTTTTTTTTTTTTTGGTGGTACGCGGGTCTCTCACTGTTGTGGCCTCTCCCGTTGCGGAGCACAGGCTCCGAACGCGCAGGCTCAGCAGCCATGGCTCACGGGCACAGCCGCTCCGCGGCATGTGGGATCTTCCCAGACCGGGGCACGAACCTGTGTGCCCTGCATCAGCAGGCGGACTCTCAACCGCTGCGCCACCAGGGAAGCCCAGAACTTCGTTCTTAATATAACTTAGCTATTAGTCCTTTATCAACTATATGATTTGCAAATATTTTCTCCTATTCTGTAGGTTTTGCCTTTTCATTTTGTTGATGTTTTCCTTTGCTTTGCAGAAGATTTTAGTTTGACGTAGTTCTCCTTGTTTATTGTTACTTTTTGTTGCCTTTGCTTTTAGTGTCAAATCCAAAATCTTTGCCAACTTGTTGTCCTGAATCAACTTCTTCCAAACTTCTGCTAATGTTGATATTTTGATCTCTTCCCATTAATCAAGAATGTTCCTAATGGTACCTAGAATGGTGAACACTTTCTAGAAAGCTTTCAATTTACTTGTCCCAGCTGCATCAAAGGAATCACTGTCTATGGCAGCTGTCACCTTACAAAATGTATTTCTTAAATAATAAGACTTGAGAGTGGAAATTCCTCCTTGACCCAGGGGCTGCAGAACGGATGCTGTGTTATCAGCAAGGAAACAACACTGATCTCATTGTACATCATCTCCATCAGAGCTCTGGGGTGACCAGGTGCATCGTCAATGAGCAGTACTATTTTTAAAGGAATCTTTTGTTCTGAGCAGTAGATCTCAACAATGGGCTTGAAATATTCAGCGAACCATGTAGTTAACGGATGTGCTGTCATCCAGGCTTTGTTGCTCCATGTATAGAGCACAGGCAGAGTAGATTTAGCATTATTCTCATGGGCCCTGGGATTCTGGGAATGGTAAATGAGCACTGACTTCAACTTAAAGTCGCCAGCTGCATTAGCCCCTAACGTGAGAGTCAGCCTGTCCTTTGAAGCCAGGCATTGACTTCTCCTCTCTGGCTATGAAAGTCCTGGATGGTGTCTTCTGCCTGGAGAGGCTGTTTTGTCTACACTGAATATCTGTTGCGTGGTGTAGCGCCTTCATGAATGATCTCAGCTGGATCTTCTGGATAACTGGCTGCAGCTTCTCCATCAGCACTTGCTGCTTCCCCTGGCACTTCGACGTTACGAGACGGCTTCTCTCCTTAAACCTCTTCAGCCGACGTCTGTCCGCTTCAGACTTTCCTTCTGCAGCTTCCTCGCCTCTCTCAGCCTTCACAGAATTGAAGAGCGTTAGGACCTTGCTCTGGATGAGACTTTGGCTTAAGGGAACGTTGGGCTGCTCTGATCTTCTATCCAGGCCACTCGAACTTTCTCCATACCAGCAATAAGGCTGTTTTGCTTTCCTATCATTCGTGTCTTCACCGGAGCAGCGCTTTTAATTTCCTGCAAGGACTTTCCTTTGCCTTCACACCTTGGCAAACTGTTTGGTACAAGAGGCCCAGCTTTAGGCCTATCTCAGCTCTTGACATGCCCTTCTCACCAAGCTTCGTCATCTCTAGCTTTTGATTTAAAGTGAGAGCCGTGCAGCTCTCCCTTTCACTTGAACTCTTGGAGGTCATGGTAGGGTTATTAATTGGCCTGATTTCAATACTGTTGTGTCTCAGGGCAAAGGAAGGCCCTAGGAGGGAGAGAGAGAGACGGGGAACAGCCGGTCGGTGGGCCAGCCGGAACACACACATTGATCAATTCAGTTCACCGTCTTATATGGGTGCTGTTCATGGCTCCCCAAGCAATTACGGTAGTAACCTCGAAGGTCACAGATCACCATAATAGATATAACATTAATGAAAAAGTTTGAAATATTGGGAAAATTCCCCAAATGTGACACAGAGACACAAAATGAGCAAACGCTGTTGGAAAAATGGTACCGATAGACTTGTTCAACACAAACCTTTAATTTGTAAAAAACACAGTATCTGCAAGGTGCAGTAAAGTGAGGTCTGTCTGTATTGAAAGGACTATCTCTTCTCTATTGTATAGTTTTGGCTCCTTTGTTGTAAGTGAATAGACCATATATATGTGGGTTCATTTTGGGGCTCTCTATTCTGTTCCCTTGGTTTATGTGTGTGTTTTTATGCCTGTACCATACTGTTTTGATTACTATAGTTTTGTAACATAATTTGAAAGCAGGAATTGTGATGCCTCCAGCTTTGTTCTTCTTTCTCAAGATTGCTTTGGTTATTTGGTTTCATACAAACTAGGATTGTTGGTTCTTTTTCTTTTTTTTTTGGCTGCGCCACATGGCTTGTGGGATGTTCCCTAAACAGGGATTGAACCCAGGCCACATTAGTGAAAGCCTGGAATCCTAACTACTAGGTCACCAGGGAACTTTCCTGGTGTTTTTTGTCTTTTTTGTTTTTAATGACTGTTGTTTTATTTTATTTATTTATTTTTAAAAATGCACCATTTCATTTTATTTTTTATTTACTGCTTTTTAGGCTGTGCCGCACGGCATGTGGGATCTTAGATCCCTGACCAGGGATCAGACTTGCACTGCCCGTAGTAGAAGTGCAGAGTCTTAACCACTGGACTGCCAGGGAAGTCCCTGTCGGTTCTATTTCTATGCAAGATGCCATTGGAATTGTACTGAATCTGCAGATCGCTTTGGGTAGTGTGGACATTTTAACAACATGAATTCTTCCAATTTATGAGCATGGAATATCTTCCCATTTATTTGTACCTTCTTTAATGTCAAGGAAAATTATTTAAAGCTTGAAAATAAGAAAAAAAAAAAGCTATCCTTTCTAAGTCATCCTGGGGCAGTATTTAAGGCTACACAAGGAATTTCCTTATCTAGAGAATGTGCCTGTGGACTTTGCTGTTTACTATTAATTAAGAGTTTGGACTTTGTGAAGTTATGTTAACTTGCAGATTTGCATCTGGCGGTAAGGTGACCCCCAAGGGTTACAGTTCTCTTGCCGGTGGGACCCTGACCTGTGTCACCTTTAACTCACCTGCCCTGATCCTCAAACTGTTGCAGCCTCTTTTTGGTTCCTGTATTAATGAGCTAATGAATTGTTGATCCATGTTCATTTTATATTTGTGTGACAGCCTTGCTTTCAGTTTTCTGAAAGTTACACTCTGACAGCCTCAGAGAAGAGTGAGCAACCTGCAGCTGTGTCCTGTGCAGAGATCACATGCCGGTGTTGGGTCTCGGGCCAGACCAGACCCCCGACGTCTGTGGCCCCCCTGCACTCGGCTCCCCCGTCACACAGGGCCCATTATACCATCGGTCGGAGGTTCTCCTAAGGACCAAATGAGACCCCATTAAGCTCTGCGGTAACAGCTATAATAATGATACTAGGAGGAAGCCTCAGTCTCCATCACCTCCACCCATAACAGGGAAGGCCCCATTTAAAACCTGGGGCGGGGATCAGACAGACACCCTCCACCCTCTGCCTGCTGGATCCTTCTACGTGGGTGGTCCTCAGAGCTGAGCTCCCAGGTCAGCAGCCCCAGGCCCCTGGCTTATCAGGAACTGGCTCCCTCTGGTTTAAACAGCTTTATGAGACGTAATTCACATGCGCATGGTTCTCCCACTTAAGGGGCCCATGGCGTGAGTGTGGTCACAGATGTGCGCAGCCATCACTGCTCTCAACTTTAGGGCACTTTCATCACCTGCAAGAGCACCCCACGCTTTTTAGCCGTGACCCCTACCCCACGCCTCCACCCACTCATCTGCTCTCTGCCTTCATGGATTCGCTCCTTCTGGACATTCCACGTGAATGCGATCATCTAATCTATGGTCTTTGGTGACGGCTGGGAGCTGGGGGAGACTGCAAAGCACCACGGAGGAGGAATGGCGGTGACCCTGCCGGGGCGGAGGGAGGGGAGCCTCGGACCCCCAGCCACGGCTCCGGGACAGCTGGTGGCCCTTCATTCATCCCACTGGCATTTCCTGAACGCCAACCATGTGCTCGGCGCCACGTCGGAGGTTGGGAGACGCCCGTGAACAAGGCACAGGCGGTGCCGACCCTCCCTGGAGGCCCAGCCCAGAGGGGAGCGGTGAGCACTCAGGGGGGCGAGGACTGTGACAGGGCAGCTGTCCTGGTGCCTCTGGTCACCTTGGGCCCACCCGGTGGAGGGCCGCTCGCGAGGTGCCTCCTGAGGCGGGTCCAAGCCCGGACGAGGCGTCATCTGTTTTTACTTTGCCGCCGCCTGGGCCAGAGTGATGTCATCGGAGCTCTCGGCCTGGCGGGTGCTGGCGGCCGGCCACCGTGACAGCTCGACTGGGAACCCCAGCTGATGAAGAGGGCTGTGGCCGTCCAGGCCCCAGTGGGGACCGAGGCCTGGTCCAGGAACCCTGGCCTGAGCCGATGGGCAGGGGTGGGGTCTCCCTCCTGCTGGGATGAGGGGCTAGGCTGCTGCGCTCCCACTCCCACAGCCCCTCACCGCCCTCATGTTGCTAAAGGGCCGGCGGCAGGCCAGCCTGGCCGGGCTCTGTGAGCTGACGCCCGGGCCCAGCCCTGTGGGGAGGCTCTCCCCCCTCCTTGAGGGTTTATCCCCCTTCTGCTGCCCGTGACTGCAGGGCAGGGCCACTGGGGCTGCTGGGCCAAGGGTATGGGCTGCCAAGGGCCTCAGGCTGGGCCACACCGAGTCCTGCACGGATGGGGCGAGAGTCCCGAGGTGTGAGTGGCCTGAGATCTCCAGCTCTGGCCCTGACCCTGGGGTTATGAGCTGACAGCGACCGCCCCACCCCGTGCCAGCCCAGGAAAGCAGGTCATCACCTGTAACCCTCCAGGTGTCCGTGTCCCCACTTTACAGATGAGGAAGCTGAGGCCCAGAGGCCTTGTGCAGAGTGGAGATTGAAACTCACGTCCGGCTGACCCCAAAGCCATGCTCTTGGCTCTGCCCACATGCTGTTACTGGCTCAGGGTAAGGAGTCCTGGACAGCGGGGTCCTGAGCCCTTTTCCGTCTGCACTGTGTGGCCTTGGGAACAAGCAGTCTCTGAGTTGCAATCTCCTCTCCTCACAAAGTGGGGTGGTGGTGGTGCTGGTGACACCTTCCTAGTGGCTTGTTGGGAGGGTTGGGTGAGATGACCGATGTCCTGGGGCCCACATTTGAAGAGCCGGGGGAGGACATGGAGGGAGGGCCGAGCCCCCGCAGGTCACAGTGTCTCTGGATGGGCACCAGGTCTGGGAGAGGTGGCTGGGAGTTGTTGACGTGGCCCGGCTCGCGGGGGATGTGATGCTGGGGCAGGAGGGTAGACGGAGCCCATCTCCCGGGCCTGCTGGGCCTGCCCAGAGCCTCCCCCTGGGGAATCCTGCCCCCCTCTCACCTGCTACCCACCCCTGGTTGACAACACGTTAACAGACGCTCCTGCTTCAGGGTAAGCGGCCTCTCCGTGGCACCTGCATGCACCCTCCAGGGGCTTTCTGGGAGAGCGCGTTAATGCGGCGTGGCGGTAGCCGAGGACGCCTCTGGCGGGGTGCGGTCCTCTGGATGCCACGTTTGGGCTGACTTTCCTGCCAGCTCCTCAGGTTTGGAGACCCTGTAGCCAGGTACGCAGCGTCCCCGCCACATCCCACGCCCACCTGGCCTCTGCCTGCTCTTTCCATTGGCCTATGTTTTTTGTTTGTTTGTTTGTTTTTTGCGGTACGCGGGCCTCTCACTGCTGGGGCCCCTCCCGTTGCGGAGCACAGGCTCCGGAGGCGCAGGCTCAGCGGCCATGGCTCACGGGCCCAGCCGCTCGGCGGCATGTGGGATCCTCCTGGACCGGGGCACGAACCTGCGTCCCCTGCATCGGCAGGCGGACTCCCAACCACTGCGCCACCAGGGAAGCCCTGACCTATGTTTTTATTCCCTAAAAGACGCTGTCATTTGCATTTGTGCTACCCCTTCCAGGAGGCCTTCTCTCTGTGTGTCACAGTGTGGGCGTCCTGCTGGGCCTCTCTAATCTTGTTCTTCAGTTAATCTTATCCCCTAAGCCAGCCTGCAGGCCATTTAAATGTCTGTGGGCTGTTGACCCGGAGAGACATTTCCCAGACTAACCACGCCCCGCCGCTCTTCCATACTTTGAACTCTTCATTATCCTAAATGATACGGCTGAGAACATCTTTGTATATAGAGCTCCTCGCCCACCCATTCCAAAAAAATGATTTTCCCTTGGACGGACTGAAAGGCTCTGAGCCTCTAACTGCCTCTCTGTGCGTCCCCAGGGCACTCGGGGGACACGGAGCTGGGTCCATCACCCCCTGGCTTCTGCTGCCGGGCTTCTGACCCAGACTCCCGTGGGCCGTGAGTGCTGCCCCCGCCCTGGCCTGTGAGCCGGCCTCCTGCCCTCTGACTCGCCCGGCTTTGTTCAAAGTGTCTTTCTCGTGCTTGAACTATTAAAAGAGAAAGAATTCTGTCTTCTTTCCCCCCTGGAAGGCTAAAATGTGCCCCTGTGTTTCTTGCCTTCTCCATTTAGGGAAATGTCAGCCCAGGTTCACTGTCAGCATCTCCCCCCACCAGCCCCCCAAAGACCCGGGCTTCAGCCTGAATCCTGCTCTTCCTGCCGGGTGAGAAGCACAACTTCTCAGCCTCAGCAAGTGCGAGAGCGCCCTTGGAGGGGCGGGTGCGCCTGAGCTGGTGGTGCCCCTTCCTGTCCTGGGCCCTGTGGGTGCAAACCCACGGCAAGCCGGTTGTTTCCACAAACCCTCAGGCCGGGCTCTTGCGGTTCCAGGCCGGCCCCTGCACGTGGATCCTCTCTTGGACCCATTTCTCAGATTCCTGCTCAAGTCCTGCTTCCCACACCCCCTCCGGTCCTCCCGGAGCTCCAGCCCTGGGCTGTTACTGTCACATATGGTTCTCACCCCATCAGACCCAGGGGCCCTTTTCTAACATATTTTTACCAGTTCCTTTATGATCCAGAACTGAAATGCAGAGATGATACAGCTACTCTCACACATGATCCTGTGAATGAAGAATGTTGCCTGCACTTACAGCCGCCGAGCCATCACAACTGGGAGAGATGAACGTCTGTTGTTTGCAGCCCCCCGTTTGCGGTCACCTGTTACAGCAGCCCCAGGACATTTCCACGCCAAGTCAATCAACTCGTGGTGCAAAGGAGATGCTTTAAACGGCTTCCCAGGTGCTGCTCTCCATGGGCCTCTGTCGTGGGTGCTCTCAGCAAGCCCTTTACACAGAGCAGCAAACAGGCTCAGAGATGCTGGGTGACCTGTCCAGGGCACACAGCCAGGAAGAGGGCGCTGGGTTCCAACCCACGTCTGTCTGACCCTGGGCGATGCACTCAGCCTGTTTTGTCTGTGGGTCCCATCAGGGGCGCAGGGGTGGGTGACGTGGGTGCCCTCCGCCCCCTCCCTACATTCAGGGGGTCCCTCCTGGCGCCTTCGCTGGCTTGTGCCTCGGCCCCGCCTCTCCCCGGGACCTTGTTGGGGAGCGGGCTCTGTCCTCTCTCTGTGCCAATGAGGTCACCGCTCCTGGCGCTCAGTAACCAAGACACAAACCTGAACCGTGGCCCCCGCTGTGGGCTGGGCAGCGTGGGCCTGCGTGGGCTAGGGGTGTCCAGGGCCTGGGCCCAGCGGGAGGGCCGGGCGGTGGCTCTGGGGCCTGGGTTGGTCTGTCCTCCTAGTGTTTGTGTGACAGCCACAGGGCTGGCCCTGATCGCTGGGGACGCGTCTCAGCAGGTCTGAGGGTTCGTCGAGTTTCCTGAGCTCCGCTGCAGGGCCTGACAGGAGCTGCTTCTTGGGTCAAGCGCCAAAACTCTCCACACCCATGCAATTCCCAAGAAGAACAGTGCTAACCCCTTAAGTACGTGTGAGCATGTCTACGGAGTTTGGTTTTGGCCCAAATGTTGTTATTCCCCCAGAAACCCCCGTTATTCACGTTTTGCCCGTTTATGTTTGGGTATCCAGGCAGATGCCCGCTCTGCCACCCGGAGAGAGGGGCTGCGTCGCCCCCGAGCTGACCGCCTGCACCCCCCTTGCCCGGCCCGAGGCCCACGGGGACCCCGAGGTGGGAGGGGGGAGGAGCTGCAGACTGGCTTTCCTCCACCCCTTTCAGGCCAGAGTGGGCATCCGCCCTCTTCTCTCTGCCTCTCCGTCTTCTCCTCCCCACCCCCCATTTTTTATTATTATGAGAGTTTTCAGATGTTCCACATTTCAAACAGAAAGGAAGAAAACGCCAGCAGGCCCACGCTGGCCCACGCGGCCACCGCCTGGCCTCAGCGACACCCTGGCAGTCTTCTCCCAGCTCCCTCCTCACGGGTGGGAGGTGGGTGTGTGCATGCAGGGCTTCTCAAGCACCCGTCTCCCTGCTGATGGGGTAACAGCTCCCACCGGGCTCTCCTCCCCAGTCTCCCCCTCCCTGGCCAGACATCTGTAACCAGTCCCTCTACATAATGCGCTCAGCTCCCCAGGCTGCCCGTGCTTCTGTCCGGACCCTGATGGATGGATAGCCGCGGGAGGCTTCTGCCCCTCCTCCCCTTCCACTTTTTCTCTTCTCATTCGAAAGAAAGTTGCAGACACCCCATGCTTCACCTCCAAACCCTCTGGCTTTTTTGGCCTCCGCTAAAAGGAAGGTCGCGCTCCATCATCAGCGTGATACCGTCCTGGCCCTGGAGAACTTTGCAGTCTCCTCACTCTATCTTTCATTTCTTCAGTTGTGCAGAGAGGCACCTTCTGGCTTTCTGGGTTTTGGGACCTAGAATGTAATCCGCATCTCCCGCTTGGCTCCGCCTCTGATCTATTTCACGGGAGAACACCCCCCGCCCCCTTCACGTTTTCCCAGGACACTGACTCATGGACGTTTTGGAGAGCAAGCCGGTCGCCTCGTGCACTGTCGTAGTCTGGATGTCCTCGGGCGTCGTTTTCCTTGCTTCCCCTGTCCCCTGTGTTTCACCTGCAAAGGCTGGATGAGGTGAAAGTGAACGTTTTTGAGAAGATCACTTCCTGTCCGACCTGGCATCACATCACGGGCCTTTCTGAAGCTGGCAGGTTGCTTCAGCGGACACTCGCCAGGTTCCCCCTGCTGTGCCAGGAACATCCAGGACCCGGCTCCTCCCTCTTCCTTGCTGCAGGCCGGGGCCTGGGTGCCGCTGAGGTGTATGTGGCTGCCCCGTCTTGGCTCTGCTGGAGACCCCACGCAGCCTTCAGGGCTGCTGGTGCCGCCCTGTGCCGGGGGGTCACGGAGCGCCCTCGCTGCCTTCCGGCCCGTCGGACCTTCAGCAGAAGGAGGCTGGCCTAGGTCTGAGGGTGGTGGCCTGGGGTCTGCAGCTCTGCCTCGCGCTTTCCGCAGCCTTGCGGACACTTCTGACTGGACGGCGTGCAGCTGGGATGACCGAGTCGCAGGTAATGGTGAGGGGGTCAGTCAGGAGCTTTCTCCATCTCCAAGGCCTCAGCTGTGCCCTCTCCTCCGTCTCTCCTTCTTCCTCCAGGGAGCCCGCCTGTGTTCAGACATGCTGCAGGAGAAGGCAGAGTTGGGGCCTCTCGTCCAGGACTTCTCACTGCCAAGCTGCAGAGATCCGCAACCCAAGATGCACTGACCAGCTGGCAGCTCTGAGCCGTGTTCGAATCCCAGCCTTGAGATGCAGCCAGAGCTGCTCAGATGTTTCCACTCAGGGTTTGGCAAAGATGTCCCGACAGGGAACAAAAGCTAAGAAAGGCAGTGCCCTGGGGGTCGAGGGCAGGGAGGAGGGCTGCTGCCCTTTGGGAGTTTGCTGTTGGGCTTCCGCCGGTCTCCTCCTCCGAGGGTGCGGCCACGACAGGCGGGCAGGGGGCGCGGGGCGGGAGCGGCCCTCCGACCTCCCCGGGATGCCGGCTCTAGCCATCGCTTCTGGCGTTGGTCAGTTTGTGTTACACAGAGCCATCTACAGAGCCAAGGGGGACAAAACTTTTGTGTGTAACCCAGGGAAACAGAATCCACAGCCTGGGCAGCTCCCGGGTGTGGGCCGCCAGTGAGGGGTCCCGGAGCCCAGGAGCTGGGAGCCGGTGGTGTCATGGAAAGAGGTCTTTGGCTGCCAAAACTCAGAAAGAGCTGGACGCCTAGACCAATGCTAACGCAGAAACCCCCAGCTCACCTTCATCTGCCGTGCGTTCTCAGGAGAGACGAGTTTAAAAGAGCCCAAACTTCATCCTTTCGATTCAGGTATTTTCTTAATGGAAATCTCGCCTCATTCCATGAGGATTTTAGGCAGCTCCCGGGAGACGCGTAGAGAAAAGTATACAGTGTGGAAGCAGGAGGAACACTCAGGGCCCAAAGTCTGGAACCAGAGCGGGGGATGGTTGCACAAGGTCGAGAATTGCGTAAATGCCCTTGAAGTTTCCACTGTAAAGTGGTTACAATGGTAAATTTTATGTTTTGCGTTTTCTACTACAGTAAAATACAATATTAAAAGAAAACAAGAGTCCGGGCCAGGGAAGATTGTCATTGGAATGGGGTGGAACGGAAGAGGGCTTTTCACCAAAAGGCCTTCCCAGCTGATGAAATGGAGGTGGGGTTTGCTCTCCACTCTTCAGTCGGCAGCCAAAGGGCAAAGAAAACCGCATTCATATCCTTCTGAAAGTAGAAGCTGAGCCCCTACGGTGTCAGGCCTGTGTGGGGGACACAGTGCTGGTAATGAGGAGACCCAAATAGCCCTGCCCTTGGGGATCCCGCGGCGGTAGGAAGCCCTTTATACAGCTGCCCCTCGTGGTGAGGACAGCAGCGTGATTTCCACGCGGGGCGTTTGTTTTCAGGCCCTGGACTCTCCAAGAAATCTCCCCCGGCCTCCTACGGGGAACAGGGTCCAGAATTGGGCACCACGCAGGAGACGAGGAAATAATCTGATACTCTATGGACTTTGAATCAAGAAACTCAAATGAGAGAAAAGTCGGGCTTATGACACAACAGGACATGCACTGAAAGTGACAGGCCTGGAAGATGGCAAGACACCCGGAGAAGGGGGAATCAAGTGGCTGCAGACGTTCCAGAAACTTCCTGGAGGAGAGAACGCTGAGGCAGACGCCCGGGGCCAAGGGAGGTCTTGTGCGCAGGGGGAACCGTTTTGCCACCTTCCCCCACCCCGTTCCTAGGCAACCGCGCATTTGCGCCCGAGGACCTACGCGCCTGGCAGGAGAATTGGGAGGGGCCTCCCCGTGGGGCTGCTCCGGTGTCCTCACAGGGGCAGGTAGCGTGGTGGCTGCTTCCCCAGAGAGCTGGGGAGGCTGCAGTGACCTTTGTGACCCAGTCTTGGAAGCCACGCAGGCCTGCTTCAGGGCGGGAGGGGACCACCGTCCTGGCGGCAGGAGGAGGGGAAGTAGAAGACGGAAGAGGGGCTGTGATCAAAGCGCTCACAGCTGAGAAGGGGCGGCAGTTGATGACAGGCATGTGTCCTGAGATTCGGGAAGCTGGGTGACGAGAGGTAAGCCACGGCAGACACACAATAGCACATGGGGGCTGTGAACGGAGAGAAGGTCCTATGTAATCAGACAGACAGAAAAGACTGATTCCCCATCAAGGACAGCCATGCTGACAACAGACTCTCAAAGAACAGCGACGGGAAGGCATCTCCTAAGGCGCTCCAAACAGCACTCCCCTTCCTTCCATCATATGCCCATAAAAGGCCATTTAAAAAACGTGGGATAGGGCTTCCCTGGTGGCGCAGTGGTTGAGAGTCCGCCTGCCGATGCAGGGGACGCGGGTTCGTGCCCCGGTCCGGGAAGATCCCACATGCCGTGGAGCGGCTGGGCCGGTGAGCCATGGCCGCTGAGCCTGTGCGTCCAGAGCCTGTGCTCCGCAGCGGGAGAGGCCACAGAAGTGAGAGGCCCGCGTACCGCAAAAAAAAACAAAAACAACAAAACAAAACAAAACAAAACAAAAAAACATTGGGTAAAGACAATGTCAGACAAACAAGATCTGAGTTAGAGCTCCACAGACGCTCAGGAAAAGGACTCAGAAAATATATGATTCAAGAGGAAAGAGAATGATCCAAAGGGAGAAGGAGATGCCAGAAGGAATGGTTTGCAAAGGTTTTGTTTAGAGTTTCTCACATGTTTACCAAACACAGAAGGAGGCTGTGCTTGGAGGTCAGGGAGGGAGGGGTGGGGGTGGGCTCAGGCACAGCCTGCATCCCCTGCAGGCAAAGTGGCCACCACTGTCCCAAGGGCGCTCCTACACGCCTGCACGCGCACACACGCATTCAGTCAGACTGGTGCTGCTGTTGGAAGAAATGGTAAAAAGAAGAGACCCAGCCCAGCACCAGCCTCGTCCGCTGTGACTGTAGAAGACAAATCTCATTTGAGGGATGAAAAAGATAGAACTCAGGTACCAGCCAAGAATAACAAGAAAGGTGGGAGGGTTGATAGGAGTGAAAGTAGTTCAGATTCCTGCTCTCGTTTCAGGGAAAGGTAGAGAAATCAATTTTCAGCTTAGATAGGCACGTCAAACCTCTAAGGATAACTGCTAGAAACAAATAGAGTGGAAAAAGCAGCAGAGGGGAAAGACAGAACTGAAGAGAACCTCAGTCCCTAGAAAGGCAGGACAGGGCTGGGCGGGGAGCCTGGAGGGGTCAGGATGGATAGCAAGAGCTCAAGGAAGACAGAGTGATTTCAAGTACACCCGCCATCACACTAAACATACAAGGACAAAACTTACCAGTTAAAAGATGCTGACAGATGGGAGAAATATATCAAACCTAGGCTGTGCTGTTTACATACGAAATTCCTCACGAGGGGAGAAAACAAAGGCAGGGCCACCAAGGACCCGGATCCTTGGCAAGTGAAGTCTTGGGTCACCCCACCAGCAGAGGTCATGCAGAGGTCAAGGGGCAATGGAACCCTAGGTGGAAGGAAGCCCCACATTGTTCCTGTCCCCCCTGCCCCTTTCCATTTGCCCTGCAGGAAAAGCGCTGGTACAGCCGGTTGTACGTTTCAGGGGGGAGCGTGTCCTGTAATCATACTGACACTGCCCACGATGATGTGGCAGCTCCTGGGACATGGTCCATCCTCTGTGCTGGGGACATGAGCTTTTCAACCAGAGGGAGGACAGGACTGGATGAGTGTTGAGGGGCAGAGGGGTGGAATGTGTCTCATTATTTTTTTTTTTTTTTTTTTTTGCGGTACACGGGCCTCTCACTGTTGTGGCCTCTCCCGTTGTGGAGCACAGGCTCCGGACGCGCAGGCCCAGTGGCCACGGCTCACGGGCCCAGCCCCTCCGCGGCATGTGGGATCTTCCTGGACCGGGACACGAACCCGCATCCCCCGCATCGGCAGGCGGACTCTCAACCACTGCGCCACCAGGGAAGCCCTGATTTTTTTAAAAAAAAAAAACAGCTTTATTGGGATGTAACTCACATACCAAAAAGTTCACCCATTTTAATGTATGATTTAGTGGTATTAATTACATTGACAATGTTGTACAACCATCCCCACTATTTATTTTCAAAACACTTTCATCACCCCGACAGAAACTCTGTCACTGCTACGTAACAACGTCCCATCTCCCGCAGCCCCTGGTAACCTCCGATCTACTTTCTGTCTCTGTGAATTTGCCTCTTCTCAATATGTCATGTACAGTATTTGTCCTTTTGTGTCTGGTTTCTTTCGTCAGCGTCATGTTTTCAAGGTTCGTCCATGTGGTAGCACGAATCAGTGCCATTCCTTTTTAGGGCTAAATACTATTCCACTGTAGGGATGGCCATGTATTGTTTATCCTGCGTCTGCTGGTGGGTGCACGTGTCTGCACCTTTAGCTAGCGTGGGAAGTGCTGCTGTGAGCCTATGTGTACCTGGACTTGGGTTCCCGTTTCCAGTTCCTTTGGGTCTGTACCCAGGAGTGGACTCACTGGGTCATCTGGAAACTCCACGTTTAGCTTTCTGTTTTCCAAGGTGGCTGCACCATTTTACATTTGTTGGTGTTTTGCTTGCCCCTCTGTACCCATGGTCCGCCTTTCGCCCCTCTGCTCTGTCCTGAGGGTGGTCCTGGGTAGACCATATCAAAGGCACCTTGCTCCTCTGGCTTCCAGGTGGACTCAGCCACTGGGTGGGGGTGGGAAGAAAGGAGGGAGGGGAGTAGGCAGGCTCTGTGACCCGCCCCCCCCAGGTCATCTCTGCTGGCCGTGTATCTCCTCCCAGGCTGATTTCTCCACGTGGGGTCTGGAAACTACCTCCCCTCCTCCCGGGGGGCTGGGATGGCAGCCCCCAGTCACCATGCTGTCCCTAGGGCACCCGTTCTCCTGCACCACTGCAATCGTCCCTTTGGGAATAAACCCTCCTTGAATGATCTTGTCCTGAGAGAGCACTTGCCTCCTGTTGGGGCCCTGACTCAGGCGAGTTGGAAATCAGACCCTCTGCAGGTTCCGATTGGCGTGGCCCTCTCTGTCTCATCCACATCCAGCCCCACACCAAGCCCAGCGCCCAGCACACGGCAAATCTCAGTAGATTTTTTTTTTTTTTGATAAATAAAGGAATGATTTCAGGATTCAGATCAGGTCCCTGTATTCTAAGCACAACAGAGACTCAGAGCCCCTGGCCTGGGTCCTGAGAACAGAAAGACTGGCTTTCCCTTTAGGGGCCTCCCATCTACAGGACGAACCAAACAGGGCATTCCCAGAAGAGGTGGAATTTCCTCCGGCAGAAGACCTCGAAAGCCCTGCAGTCGACGTTCTGCCCACTTGGGCTTACCTGGGCAGGGGACCAATCCTCTCGAAGTTCAGCGTCTTCATCCGTGAGATGGGGAAATTGCTAGCCTTACTGTGATGACTGCAGAGAAGGCTTGCAGAGAGGGGCTCGCCTTGCCTGGCGCATACAGGGAGGCCTGGGGTAGCCTCTGTGATGACCTCATACCTCACACCTGATGATACGTCCTTAGGGCGCTGAGTGCCCCTCCTGAAATGCTCGTGGTCTGACAGTGTTGACGTGTCTTCTCAGCACGGCCCGCCACATGTCTTGTAACCAGGGCAGAGGCACAGATGCCGAGACCAGCGGGTTCCAAACCGCCGGTCACTTCTCACCCTGCCTGCCCCACGGCACACAGAAGGAGGCTTAGTTTCCACTGAGAGAGGCGGGCAGGAAGGGTTTCTTGGGGGGTTGTGGGGTTGCTGGGGCGGATGGAGATGAGGGTACTTCCTTCTCACAGGGTGCCTGGGGAAGGGGCGCCAGGGAGCCCCCGGCAGCCTGACTTGTGTTCTGTGGCTTGTGGCTGGTGGACCAGCTGTGTTTGGAGCCCAGCCCTGCCCGGCTGTGTTCTTAGTAAGTAGCATCGAGTACAGATGCTCGGGAAGCATTTGCTGAATAAATAAACACCGGACATACAAGTCCAGAGAAACCTACAAAACAGGAAAGAGCGCAAAGAAGTTTATAAGTGCCCGTTAAGATGCCCACGCTGGGGTCTTCCCTGGTGGCGCAGCGGTTGAGAGTCCGCCTGCCGATGCAGGGGACACAGGTTCGTGCCCCGGTCTGGGAGGATCCCACATGCCGCGGAGCGGCTGGGCCGGTGAGCCATGGCCTCTGAGCCTGCGCGTCCAGAGCCTGTGCTCCGCAACGGGGGAGGCCACAACAGTGAGAGGCCCGCGTACCAGGAAAAAAAGACAAAACAGAACGCCAACGCACGGAAACAGCTCCAAACCCATAGATAGGGATTGGGACGAGTGAATTGTGGTGGGTCCGCGTGGCAGAATGCTACTCAGCAGTACAAGGATGGGTAACGGTTCCGTGAATCAGCAGGGATGAATATAGAACAGAAGTGAGGGAGCGAGGCAAGTGGGAGACGTGATAATCGATGCTCGGGCCGTAAATGCCACACCTGCCGCTGCCGCAAGATGACCACAGACTTGACAGCTTAACGCAGTGCACACGTGCGATCTCACAGTCCTGGGGGTCAGAAGTGCAAGAGCCGCCTCACTGGACTGCAGCCTGGGTGTCAGCAGGGCGGGGTCCTTCCGGAGGCTCCAGGGGGCCATCGGCCGCCCAGCCTGTCCCAGCTCTGGAGGCGCCTGCGTTCCTCGGCCCTTCCTGGGCTCCCGGAAGCGTCTTCCCTCCTAGACCTCAGCCTTCGTCCTCACATCTTCTCTCCGCTCTGACCTCCTGCCTCCCTCCCGTAGGGACCCTCGTGACACCACAGGACCCAGCCCCATCGCGCAAGGTAACCTCCATCTCCAGATCCTTCCCTTAATCATCTGCAGAGTCCTCTCCGATAACCGAGTCACGGGTTTGGGGACTTAGAGCATCTTTGGGGGCACCGTTCTCCCCGTCACACGGGGATTCAAGAGAAAGGTGGTCTCAGGGATTCCTTGGCGGTCCAGTGGTTAGGACTCCGCGCTTTCACTGCCGAGGGCCTGGGCTCAGTCCCTGGTCGAGGAACTAAGATCCTGCAAGGTGCGCAGCATGGCCAAAAAATAAAGAAGAGAGAGATGATCTCTGGGGGCGGGTGGGATGGGATGCAGGCGGTGCACAGAGGGGCTGTTTCATTATTATTATTATAAAGAACGGGAGAAGCAGCATCTGGGCCCCCCCACGTTCCCCCAACCCTCTCCCTCAGCGTCCTCCAGACAGCTCAGTCCCCAGGGCTGCACCTCTGTGCCCAGGGATGCTTGGCCATCATGACGGGCGGGGGGTCGTGGTGGTGTATAAATACCCCAGCTCCCTACCCTTGGGGATGTTACTTCTGGAACCTTTTCCCAGCATGCCCCTGCAGCACCGCACCCCCAGTCCCCTGCTGTGAGAACTGACTTCACACATTCTTGTGTGTTTTTTTGCGGAGAGGTTAACAGTCCAGTGGACTTTGGTACGTTCAAATGTTGTCCGACGGTTACCTCTATCTACTTGGAATACATTTCCCTCAGCTGAATAGCAACCTGTACCCGTCACTCCCGCTCATCCCCTGCATGTCTCGCTTCTCCCCTCAGCACCATGTCTTCGGGGTTCGAGTATAGCTTGTGTCAGCGCTTCACCTCTTTGCACGGCTGAATGACACTCCGTTCTGTGGGTGCCCACGCGTGATTCATCCATCCAGCACGGTACCGCTGCCGTATCAGCGCTGTGTGCCCGGGCCAGTCCTCATGTGTCCACCTGGAGAGGATGCTCTTAACTGGTGCCTCCCCTTTCCTGTGGCCCACTCCCCGCCCCCAGCGTTCTCTCCATCCTCCAAGTGAACAGCCTGCCCTCCAATCCCTGTCTCTGTTTCTGGAGAAACTAAAATGGCACAGAAACTTCATGAACGTTGACGTTCGTGGTGTCTGAGCCATCTCCTCTAAGCCCGTGCTGTCCCGCGTGGCAGCCCAGTCACGGCCGTGAATTGAGATCGAATCAGATTCCACCTGAAGGTTTCCAGGCAGGCAGGTCACGTTTCCAGTGCCCCAGGCCCCACGTGTCCGTCCAGCGCTGCTGAATCGCACGGGCAGAGGTAGGACATCCCCCATCACAGAAAGGACTACTGGGCAGTGCTGCTATGCACTTTCCGATGTGTTTGAAATATTTTACACTTAAAAGTGTACATTTTTGACACTTAAAAGTCCCCAAACAAACAACGAAAGCAAGCTGAGTTTGGGGCCCGAGGGGAGCAGGTGAGGAGGGGGGCAGAGCCGGCTGGAAGGTGCTGGTGGCACTGGCCTGGGTGAGCTGCCTCGGGGAAGCCGGGACTCAGCCTCTCAGCCTGGAACAGGGTCCCTGGCGAGCTGGGCGGGTCTGGGGACATGGATGGGGCGCTGGATGGGATTGGGGGCGCTGCGTTAGCACCCTGATCATTGGAGCAGGGACCCCATCTGAGGGCCAAAGACAGGAGCTGCAGGCCAGGACCTTACTGGGCTGTTGGTGAAACTCCACAGATGTCTGTGCAGTGATGTGACCCCGCAGGGCTACCCGGGGCAGGCAGAGTGGGCACTTCCACGCTGGGAGGGGTCCCATGCCCCCACCCTCCACCCTGGAGGTCACTGCTGCTGGGGGGCAGGGCCACCTTACTGCTGCTTCCTGGAATGTCTGGTTCAAGGCCACTCCTGCCCACCAGCTGGGCCCCCGGCTCTCTGACTCCTCGGTTCCGTGTCTGGGAGATGAGGCCCCCTGGCCTCCCACTGTGCTGGGACACCCACCTCCTCCTATATCTGGCCTCCTTTCTTATGCATCTTCTTAATTTAACCAGCACTTCTGGAGAACTCACCGTGTGCCCTGACGGCTTTTAAACATTCGGCAAATTTTAGCTCCTTGAGGATGTCGTGCTCCCGTGAGACAGGTGCCCTTACGAAGTTCACTTTCCAGACGAGGAACCTGAGGCGGGCAGGATGCACGAACTGTCCCCCGTCACACAGTCAGGGTGGCCGCGCCTGGCGCAGAGTCCCCGCGCGAGGGCAGCAGGAGCTGTCCTCCTGTAACACATTAAGCTGCTTGGGAGTGAGAGGCAGGGCCCTTGCTCAGCCTTCCCCGGCCCCCCTGTGCTTTGGCTGGATGGAAGCAACATCTCGAAGCAGAGGAAGGAGCTGGCAGCCCTCAACCTGTCGGCAGGGAGGCCGCAGGGACCGGCAGCCCTGCCTGGGGCGATGCCCGGCTGCGCTCTCCACTCACGCTCACACTCTGAAGACTTGGAACTGGGCAGCCCGTGTGTCCATGTGTCCATCCCGACGCGGCGTTTCTGCTGCAAGTTTTGTCCTCCTTCCCGGGCTTCCTGGACCACAGTGGTCCCCTCCCTGGAATGGACGTTCTGGGACTGCTCAAAGAACATTCTAGAGGAGTGACGTGAGGTCCACCCATTGGAGGGGCCTCGCTGTCCTTTGTGGGGTCTCAACACCGCCCCCCTTTGAGCTGCTGCAAGTTCAAGTTTCTTGGGGGGATCCTCCCCCCAGGAAAGTACATGGGGCGCTTTCTCATGGACTTGGCCCCTTCCCTTCGGAGCCAGAACACTGGGCACGGGCTGGAGACGATTAAACAAATAATGTGGGAATAAATATAAACAAGGGTGCCAGGGACCACGGAGGCCAGCTCTGCACTGGGTCCTCCTTCCCCAGGTCTCCCAAGACCCATCATGTGGAAATTAAAACTCCATCTTCCAGGAAATTAATGAAAACCGCATTTACGAGCAGCTGTTCTCGGGTGTGAACTCTGTTGAGAGGCCAGTGGGTCCAGGGGTGAACTGCAGAGGCCCCGTCCATCCTCCGTCTGTAAAGGGCCCCTGGGAACGCAGCGCTGGGGGCAGACAGGTGAGGCTCCACGCTCAGGGCAGCCGCAGTCAGGAGGTGACTGGATTTGCCCTCAGGGGGAGAGAGACACCCAACGGGCTGATCTTCCTTAAATACATCCTTTGAACCCTGTGCTGGTACAAGCACAGGGTTTGCTCTGGGCCTCAGCACGCGTCCCTGGCGTGCCAGCAGCCCCTGGCGTACCCAGCAGCTGTTACTTTAATTAGCAATCCAAGCATGTTTTTGTAAGCTGAAGGGGTGCACTAAATGTCTAAGATTCCATATTTCTGGCCACTTCTATTGCAAGAGCTTGAACAGTGGGCTAAACACTCTAAGCATCACTTAATGCCACGCTTGCAGCAAACTCTGAAGAAGGTTCCGTTCTCACCTCCAGTTTACAGAGGGGAACGCAAGGATCAAAGAGGGGGAGTAACTTTCCCCAGGTCACTCAGCTAGGAAGCGGCTCCCCAAGTCTACGCTGGGAACCCCTGTGCTCCACCCAGTGGAGGGGTCTTGGAGGGCTGTGTGCCAACACTGGGCCAGGCGGGGTTGAAACAACGACTCAGAAGTGGACTCTCTGCTCCCTTACCCTGGAGATGTCATCTGCCAGGGGCCCGGGGGGTAATTCCCTTGCTTTATCGTGGTCCAGAGGAAGGCGGAGTGTTTTGCTAAAAGCTTGCCCACTGGCATCACAAAGAACTCATCTTCTGGACTACAGACTCCTGTGCTGGATTGAGTAGCAAAAGGTATTTTCCACATGAAAGTCATCTGCATGGGAGCCTCACAGATGGAAATAAAATATTTACCATTTGGAACGAAATTGCAACTGGAGCAAGAAGCGAAGGAGGTGGGGGCAGTGGGGGAGGCCTCAAATACAGACAGCTGCTGCCTAGCTGTGGCTGTAAGTGGGGGCAGTGGAGGAGGCCTCAGATACGGACAGCTGCTGCCTAGCTGTGGCTGTAAGTGGGGGCAGTGGAGGAGGCCTCAGACACGGATAGCTGCTGCCTAGCTGTGGCTGTGGGAGAAGGGACTGGGCCTTGAGGCTGGGCCCGGGGCTGCTCTGTCCCCCTCCGGCCGTATTGGGCTTTCCAGGCCTTCGTCTAGGGGCACGTCTGCCTGCTGCCCAGGCCCAGGTCCCCTCCCCAGCGCCGCGAGCCTTGGGCCGGCTGAGGCTCTGTCCTCACGGTGGGCCCACGGTGGTCCCTCCCCCACCCCTGCCCATGTGCTCCCCTTTAACCTGCCTCCTCTCTGTCCCCCCGCCCATGGCCTCACTGTGACCAGCTGTGCTCTCTCCCCCGCGGACCCCGCTACCCCATGGAGATGTCCAGAGAGGCCCTGGGGACCCAGAAGGTCCAGGTGAAAGGATCTCTGGCAGCCGTCATCCAGGCCACCCTTCATTCCGGGAAGCTGAGGGCCGAGTGGGAAGGGAGCTTGCCCAGACGGCTCCTGGACTGAATGGCTACGTCCAGGCCCCTCCAGCTCTCACTGTCTGTGACTCTGGTTTTCCTGAAGGAACGTCAGTTGTAACACACAAGGTGATCGCGGCTGAACCGGAGAC
The DNA here is from genome assembly GCF_011762595.2 of Tursiops truncatus. Taxonomy (NCBI): domain Eukaryota; kingdom Metazoa; phylum Chordata; class Mammalia; order Artiodactyla; family Delphinidae; genus Tursiops; species Tursiops truncatus. The sequence goes on along the minus strand of NC_047039.1, from coordinate 112,692,137 downwards.
AATGATGGAGAATTATTTCCTTATCAGCGGAGTGGAGATTCCACTGCTCGTCCTTCCCAGCTGGGCAGTCCAATCCCTCTTCCCCGCTCGCCCCTCTCCCGGGACGGGCGAGTCACGCGCGGTGTGAAGGGTGACCAGGTGTCTGGAGAACGAGCCCTGTGCTGCCCGCTATTGGGCCACGCCACTCCCTCTAGGGCCCCGAAAGCAGCCCCTAGGGGCCTCCCCTTACAGCTGGTGAGGACCCTGGGATGGTCTTACCATGGGAGACATTTGTTAATACCTTGTTCTTAGTTTCCCGGGGACTGAGGCCCGCCGCCACCCCCCCCCCCCGCCCGTCCCTAGGCCCTGCCCTCAGAGTGACCTCCACACTGGCCTGCAGTGCCCCAGGGAGCCATGCCTCATCTGCAGGACAAGCCCCCCCCTGTAGATTCTCTGGTTCAACTAGAGGGAAGAATCCCCCTGGACCTCTGCCAAGGGTGTGGGGAGCGCGTCTGGAGCGGCTCCAGAGCCGGAACCCAGAGGAGGGGGATCCTCCCAGCCTTTACGACTGGCTTCAGATGACTTCCTGGAAGTGGCCGAGCGTGGCTCGCAGCCCCGGGGCCTCGTCGGGGAGCAATGCTCCGTGCAGGGGAGAAGCACTGCCTGGCCAGCCTGGTTGGGCTCCAGCAGGCAGGAGGGGCTGCAGCTTCGCTTGTCCAGCATCTGTGGAGCCCGCGGGTGCTCTGGACTCCTTTCCAGCACCCTGGCACCTTCCTGTGGCCTCCAGGATGGTGATGGTCTGCTCAGGACACAGCGGAGTCACCAAATCTTCCTGTTTTCCAGGACTGCTCACCCAGTCAGGTCCGCCCTACAATTTGCTGTTAGAGCGCTTAGGTGGAGAGAATCAGCCTCACACGTTTTGCAAGGATGATACAAACCACTTCAAGAAATAAACCGTTAGCCCGAGCCCCTCACGCCCACCGTGATAAGAATAGCACTGGCTGCCGGGGAGCGGCTTCCGCCATGTGCCAGGTTCCGTGCCAGGCCTCACCTGCTGTGTGACCTTGGGCAGGGACCCAACCTCTCTGTGCCTCGGTTTCCTTGTCTGCATCACGAGGAGGATGAGGGTGTCTACGTCACAGGGAAGCGTCCAGAGCAGCTCCCGCGGCTAGTGCCTCGGTGCTGGGGCAACACCTCCGTTGTTTGCAGTGTTCTTGCCTTTACAAGCAATGGGGCTGTAAACACTCTCTTGTGTGTATCTTGGCGTACTTCCTTAAGAGTAAGTAAAGTCGTGGAGCGGAATTCCTAACTGAGAGGCTGAAGGTGCATGTTAAGTGTCGACTGGGGTGAGCAGAGTGTCCCGCCAACAAGAACACGATTGGCCTTGCACCGTGGCCTCGGGCCGGCCTCTTCTGCCGAACCCTCGCCAATACCGGGTATTGAAAACGTTCACATTTCTGCCAATATAATAGCTCAGAAATCACTTGAGTTGGGTTTCACATCTTTTCATCTAATTGGAGGCTTTTTGATTTGTATAAGCTCTTAGTTTATTAAGGAATGGAGCCTCGGTCTATCCTGTGGCAGGATTTTGGTTTTGTTTTTTGGCCGCTAGATTATCTTTGAATTTGGATAATCTGTATGTTATAAGGACGTACATATGCACACATGTGTGTACATGTGTACGCTTTGCAGAACCTTCACATTTTTTGTATTCAAATCAGTCAATATCCTCTGATATGACTTCTTTTGGGTACAGTCTAGAATGTTTTTTCCCACGCCAAGACTGTATTATAAATCCATGTGTGATTTTGCCCCTACTTTTTATGGTCTTATTTTTCATGTTTAAAACTCCATCCTTCTGGAATTTGTTTTGGTGCAAGGAGAGAGTAGGACTTCAGTTCTTCCTTAAGCTTTTTGCCTCCAAATGACTAGTCATTTGCGGGACCATAATTTACAGGACATTCCATCTTCTCCCTCCAACTTATCATCTTCTAAGAGCCCACATGTCTTTCTGGGGTTATTTCTGGATTTGCTCCGTTCCGCCGATGGGCTGACATCTCCAGTACCAAGCTGTTTTAAATGTGGTGGCTTTAATGTCAGAGAGGGCTGCTTTGGTGACTTCGGTACTGAAGCAGAAATTCCTAGTCTGTCCTCATGAGTTCATTATTTTATTTGAACTGAAAAATTATCTCTTAAATTCCCTGCAACACCACCGCGGAGAATACTACTGATATTTTCCTGAGGATTCAGTTCCATGAATAGATAATTCTAGGAAGAAATGGCAGTCTTATATTTAATATGCCTCCTATCCACGAAGAGTTTCCTCTTCCATTTTTGTCTGATTTCTAGAACTTAGGTTCAATGCTTTCCTCGTATAGATATCTTTGTCAAACAGGCTTAGTCATTTTGGAATGCTTTAGTGTTTTGTAAATAGGTTCTGTTCTTCCTTTACGTGTTCTTGCTGGCTTTGTTTCTTTATAGGAAAGCGGTCGATATTGTCCACTGATTTTGTGACCAGGCCCTGGGCAGGGTGGATGCCAAGCCCGTGTATCTCTTGGGTACCATCTCTGCAGAGGACGGGGCTTGGGTGGGGCGTCTAGGCTCCAGATGCAGGGAGGTTGTTTGAAGTTGGGAGAACAGCTTATCTTTTGCATCCTAGACCAGCTCTCTGCCTCCTCTCATTAAAAAATGTAGAAACTGGGGACAGGGAAAGGAAAGGATTACCCCGCACTGGACCGTCTGCGGGAGGCGCTTGTAATTAGCACAGCCTTTAATAACTGAGATTCCTTCTCCAGCTCACTGGAGGCAGCCTGAAGACACCAGCGGTGAGTCACACGTGGGTGCCGTTGATGGACGGTGGCCCGGGAGAGCCAAACTTCCTCCCACCCGGAGCTCCCGCCGGGGTAGGTTTCCCCTTCAAATAACAAACTAATTTTCTTTTCTTTTTAAGAAAGGCCTCGATGCGGTTACACAGCAATGGGAAAAAAGAGCGTACCTGGCGACACAGATGAATCTCACTTAAGGCGTCATTCGAGGCAGTGGGGGCCACTCTGGGCGCAGGTGAAGGGACAGAGGTGGGAGGGGCTCACGGGCTCTCAGCGGCCGCCACCTGGCTGTCGACACCTGGGCGCGTACTCCGTGATCGTTCACTGAGCCACACTTGGTTGCTTTCTGCGCTTTCCCGTCACGCGCATCCCATGAAAAAATAGTTTCAAAAAAGTTCCAGGGTGCATTTTAGTAAAGTTCATTGTTCTGAGCGGTAAAGTCTAAGCCGGGGAACATCTGGATTTCCAGGTCGCAGGAAATTACAGGCCTCGTTTGGAATACCAACGACACGGCCCCCACATCCATCAAAGGCGGGATGGGGAGTGAAAGCATTTCTCCCGAGGCGGGCCCAGCAGCGGGGCGGATTGCCCTCCTCGAGAAGAACCCATGGAGTATTTTTAGTGCCTGAAAGTCATCTTGCCCTCCTAAGTTTGAACTTCATGTCGCAAGGAAGAGAGCGTGTGTGCCTCTTCCCCAGAGAACGGAGGCTCAGCTGAAGTTACAGAGCAGCGTTTGTGGCCTCAGTCAGCGAGAAGCCAAACTCCCTTGCACTTCAACGGGCTGAATTTTCATTCTGACCAACCAGGGCCGTGGTGGTTTGGCCCGATTACAGACTCCAGACCCGCGGTTGGCACAGTCCACGGCCCCTTATGTCTTCAGGAGGTTTTCAGGTGGGAGGCATCCGTGGTCTGACACATGGGGACCCTCCTCTGGGCAGTGGGTCCGAGGCCGGGCAGCCTACATCTTCTCGGGTTGCAGGGAGAGCGGTGGAACCCCATCCATCATATTCCCCAAGGACCAGGAAGAGGTTTGGTTGACTGGGAAAAGTGCAACGTGAGCTCCTTCTGGTGGGTTCTGCATTCTTTCCTAGTGAAGTATTGTGCATGGAAAACCAGAATATATGGTCAGCATTCTTCCTATAAACAGAGCAATTGTACATTGTGGAGGAATTACTTAGCGATGACTGGGGGGAGGTTGCCATGGTTACCCTTCCCCCACCACGTGGTCCCAGCTGCTGCCTACGTGGAACTGGGCAGTTCAGTGCCCAACGGGCATGTGGCTGCAGAGGCACCGCTGTCTTGCTTCTCCGTTTCCGACAGGACCTTGCGAGAGCGGGGCTGTCATTACCAGCGTGTTTTTAAGTTTCCCCGGCGTCTGTCACAGGAAGTCCCTGTGGAAGCCCAGGAGGTGAAATGGACTGAGGTGGGATGCTCTCGGCATCGTCTGGGGGAGCAGTACCCCCAGCCCCGCGGGCAGCCTCTGAGGCCCAGTGGACCCCTTGGGGCTCCAGAAAACACTGTATGAAAACTACCAGACTCTTCAACATCTGCCCAGAGGATCTGTTTCTCACCCTCTAAATGCCGCACCTTAGAAAGTTCATCTCCAGTCTGTATAGATCCAGGCAGGCCTGAGTTCTTTCTAGCATGAGGCTGCCTACTGTGTACATGGAGTTCTTTCTCACTGGTTTTCAGTAGAATCTCAGATGTTTTCCTAGAGGAATCTAAGCCTGGCTCCCGCCCATGTTGCAAATCCCAGTCAAGAGTTCCACGTGCACACGGAGCGGCGGCGCTTTTTTCCACGGCTAGTTTACGTGCAGCAAGTTCTTCCAACACCCCCTCGAAACGCAGTCAGTGGACAGTCAATCCCTATGACTTCCTCGTACAGCTAATTAAAAGCACGCTCGCCGCGGGACGAGGCTCCTCGTGCTGTCCTGCCCCTGTTTGCTGGAGGGACGTCTGGGGGACCGTCAGGGACAGCTGCCTATCAAGTGCCCGTGTCCCCCCCCCCCATGCAGGGTGCAGCTTCGGGACCCCTCCCTCTACACCTGGTCGTGGCAACTCTGGGGCCGGGGTTTGGACTTCCGACTGGAAGATGGATTCTGTGGAAGCCTTGGAAATACAGAATTATGCGCAGATGGTTTTGGGGGGTGCTTTGGGGACCAAGGCCTAAACGAGTGAGGAGCACGGGCCTGGGCAGAGGGAGAGATGGGCTGTGGAGCAGAGGCACCAGGGCCGCAGCGCACCCCACGGGGAACGCTGGAGCGGGTGGCGGCCTCCAGGGAAGGGGCAGAGACTCTGTATCCTGCCTCACAAGTCACTGGCTGTGGGTGGCCCAGGGAGGGATGACCCTGCACAGCGGGCTCCTCTAGCCCAGAGCGGTTGCCAGAGAGACGCGGCTGCAGCGTGGGCCGTGAGCACCAGGATCCTGCCGCACAAGCCTTGGCCCGGTGGCCACTCCAGTCACCCCAGGGGTACACACTCCACCTGGGAAAACAGCTCCTCCTGGGCTCCGGTTGAGCCCTTCTCCGGGGACACTTAACAGAACAGGTTGGGGGTGAACACAGCATGCCCCCCCCTTGCCCCGTTGCCGCTGGTCTCAAAGGGGAAAAGGACGGCCAGTCACCCTGTTGGTGGAGTTACTTCCCTCTCAGCTGCTGGTCTCCTGGCACGAGGAGGCTGAAGTTACCGGGGGGCGGTTGGGGGGACAGCTGGGGGAGCTCTTACTGTGTCTGGTGAAAGCGATTCTCTCTGGAACCCGGAGTTGTGTGGATAGAAGGACAAGCTCCCCCTACTTAATCGCTGGGAGTGCTGGTGGGAGGGACCACCCAGCCTGCCCTCCCCTTGACTCTTAGACCCGTCTGTGTGTTGACCCTCTTGGCAACAGGTCACTGATTTAGGGGGGATGCCATGTCCAGGAGGGGGCCCCGTCCTCACGCTCACAGGGTGTCGTCTCCAAGCTCACCCCTCAGCTGCATCTTCAAAGGCCTGTCCGTGGCTCCGTCAGGCCACAGCTCCTGGGACGTGGAATGCCCGAGCCGGGGCAGGCTGACCCGCCAGAGCTGATGGTGTGCGTCTCCCCCAGCTCTGTGTCAGAGACGTCACGATGAGAGCTCGGGATCCGACAAGGTGGGAATATTCACGCCACGGAAATCGGCAAGTGGTTCAAAGTGGGGCTGTCCTCCCCCCAACCCCTTGAGCTGGTAGTTAAACACTTTCCGGCACAGAGCGGGAGCGCCCACAGCTGCGCTTCCCAGCTACGCAGCACGCGTGCCTGGGTCTGTGTATCGCACGCGTGTATGTTGCCGTCTTTCACCCTCACTACAGCCCCATCATACAGGCGTTGTCTCCACTTCACTGATGGGGAAAATCGGTGCAGAGAGTTCAGGGAACTTCCCAGAGTCCCACATTGAACCCAGGTGTGTCTGACTCCAGACCCCGCCTCCTGAAACCCTCACTGTCCCGTGGATGTGTCTGGTTATGTTTCCCTTCTGGCTGAAATTCATTCCGTCGCTGACACCCAAACCATTTCTGACCACGGAGATCAACAGCGTCACTTCTTCCCCAAGTCCCTCCTTGTCGGGACACCGACTTTGGCCTCTCAGGGGGTGAGCGACTGGACAAAGCAGAGTGTCAGGACTTCTCGGGTTCTTGCTGACTTTCCCGGGGAGCCAGAATCTGTGGAATCCCCGTCACAGGCCAGCCTCGTAGGAGGGAGCCCTGGAGCCTCCTGAGCGCTTCTGTCTGGGTTTCTGCCTGCCCAGCGGGAGCCACGGTGCCAGCCTGGCGCTGGGGTCGGCACGGCGTGCAGGGGACGGGACACCGGTCCCCGGAGGAGCTGAGGGTCCCAGCCGTACCATTTGCCTCCAAAGTTGTGCGGGTGGTTTATGGGAGAAAGCCAGACTTCCCAGCCCCACGCTGGGCTGAAATCACGTGCAATTCATAGTACACACACTTAGCGAGACAGAGACACTGAGACATTCTTAAAATATTTCGTAAAAAGCATTAAGGCTGTCATTTGGGAGAAAATAAATGTTTTTTTTTTTTTTTTTTTTTGCGTTACGTGGGCCTCTCACTGTTGTGGCCTCTCCCGTTGGGGAGCACAGGCTCCGGACATGCAGGCTCAGCGGCCATGGATCACGGGCCCAGCCGCTCCGCGGCATGTGGGATCTTCCCGGACCAGGGCACGAACCTGTGTCCCCCGCATCGGCAGGTGGACTCTCAACCACTGCGCCACCAGGGAAGCCCAATAAATGTTTTATTAGGCTTCTTTTCCCTTATTCCAGTGTACACGATTTGTTTTTTGTTTAGCCCTGCATCCTGGGGGGCGGAGGTAGGTGGGCGCTGCCCTTGGCGGCGTGTGGGCCTCTGAAGGCCTTCCCTGGCTGGGGGTGCTCTGCCGTCAGAGCTGGGGGGCTTGCTCCGATGCTCCGCAGGGACCTTGCGGGGGCCTCCCTGAGCCGACCTCGAGGCAGGAGGTTCTCGGGCCTCCGGCTGCCTCTACTCCTCTGCCTCTTGCTGCCTGCGGGACGTTTGGAATATCCATTCCAAGTGCTTGGGCCAAGTTCATGCTCTTTTCCCGCCATCAGAAAAGGAGGTTTTCTGTCTGATGGCAATAACTTTCACTGTGAGCCGCTGACCCCCATCTCTGGTTTGTCGCGGGAACCTGCTCTGGGGCAAAATGGGGGCCTGGTGGCTCGAGACGGTGACCTCACTGCTTCTCAGCTTCTGAGCCCCGTCCCGTTCCCGCGTCTGGTCAGCCCTCAGGACTGCGTTCTCGGCATCATGCATTCAGCAAGCCTTGCTGAGCTGCACAAGGTCAGCCTGGCGCAGGCACGGGGCCCACCGGGAGGGCTCAGCTATGGCCCCTGCTCAGCATTGGGGAACCAGGGTGGACATGTGAGCAGACCTGAAGGAAACACAGGCTGTAGCTGCTGCCTGTGGGAGACCCTCACCCCCAGGCCCCTGGGGAGCCATCTGTGTCCCTCCCCCAGACCTGGGACCCATGGCCCACTTGCTGCAGTTCCCATGTAATTGAAGGGGGACAAGGGGACACGCCCCATGACCAGCACTCACAGGTCCGTGAGTGGCAGTGCCAGCCCCTGGCCTGGATCTCACCAGCCCTCGGACCCCCAGGCCCAGCCCTCTCTGCGCTCACCCAGCCCTCCTCCCAGGACTGGGTGCACCTATGGGCTGTGCCCAGACAGCATGAGTGGTGAGGGGGAAAGGGCAGGGACAGGGCAACCCCCTGGGGATGGGCTAGGATCCCCAGCAGGGAGCATCCTTGATCTCCGTGGTGGTCACGCTACCCAGCTGGGTCCTGCTCACTCAGGTGCTGCCAACCCTGCTGCTTCTTCCACCCCCAGAGCCCTGCCTTCCCTGTCCTCTCCTCCCTGATGTTCTGGACAACTGTAGCTTGGTGTCCCCTCTACTGCCAGCTCTGAGAGCTCAGGCAGGCCCCTGCTCGCCTTTGGGCTTCCCTTTCATCTCTACGTAGAGAGATGTTTTTCACTGACAGTTCTGATCAGTTACAAGTGGTGGCCCACGGCGGTGTTGAGAGGGATTCTGAGGCAGACTCGAATCTGTAGGAAGGAGAGCGGTGGTTGATTAGCAATGTCTGTCTTGGGAATGAGAAGGAAGAGGGGCCAGGTCAGATGGGTGCCTGTCCTTGGCTGTCCTGCAGTAGACACCTCCACCCCTTTTACACCCTCTGTGAGGGAGACACGGTGCCCGCCCTCGTTTTGGAGCTGAGGGAGCGAGGCCTGGAGAAGCTACACAGCCGGGGGCAGAGCCCGCTGTCAGGCTGGGTGCGAGGTGGGCTTGAGGCGCCGTCGTCCCAGAAAATGGAAAGGTTGGGTCACCAAGGTCTCGTGTCCTGGCTCCCCGTCCCCCAACCCAAGCAGAAACCCCAGAGGTGCCGGGAGCCGCCCTGCAGGAGCCCCCGAGGTGAGAGGGCATCCTGCTCGAGCCAGGGAGCGAGGCTTCTGCGGGGATGGGGCGGGGAGGGCTGGAGCTCCCAGCGGCCTGGCTCTGTTGCATCAGCCTCCCCGGCCCCGCCTGCCGCTGCCGAGCGGCGATCGCAGCTGTTCTGAAGCTCAGGCAGTCCGGTCTGACGGCCCCTCTCCCCTCCGGCCCCTGCTCTGTAGGCGCAGAGGGACACGTCCATTCTCCCTTGCTTAGATCTGGAAAGCTCTTTTTCACACGTGTTGACTGTTCTGCATAAGAGGTTTGTCTTATTCATCCCTCAATCCCCAAAGCCTTGGCACAGGCTGGGGACAGAGAAAAGCCGTTCCTGTGACTGATTCGTGCTCCCTCGTCATGAGGCATTAGAGTCACAGTGACACCAGCGGGTGTCGGAGCCGATGGAGGCCCCATTGAGCCCTAGGTGATAGGACCGTTCATCTCGGGAGCCTCCTCACGGAGATGGGACAGGAGGTCGGTACGCCCTTCTCTGACCCGCTCCGCTGCCAGCCAGTGGTTGGTCTGGGGCCCGCTGCCCTCTCCCTCCACCCAAGCCTCTTTCAAACCCCCTCCCTGACGGTGCAGCCCCAGCGGAGGAGAGCTATAAATCAGCCTTCTCTCTGGGATGATTAAAAAAAATCTCTCTATTAACAGCTGACTCACAGTCTAAAAATGTGCTCATGGCATAGCTGTGGCCGCTGCCCCTGGTTTGGTGGGACCAGCCCGAGCTCACTCAGCCAGCCATTCTGCAGAGGACGGCCCTTTCCAAGCAGGCGCCGCCGCCAGCGACTTCCTGTCCGCCAGCCACCCTCCGCTGTTCCTTCCCCGCCTTCAGCCCTGGGGTTTGGCCCGAGACCCTGATAGAGGGGGATGGGGGGAAGAAGCCATCTGGAGGGGAATCAGTGTGCAGATGAGAAAGGAAATTGCCCTGAGATGATTGAAATGACAAACAGAAGGGAAGCTAGGATGGCCAAGTCGAATAGAAGGGGGCGAGGGGAGGGGCTGGGGTCCGTGCCCAGCAGGACTCTGGGTCCCCTGCCTGGCCAAGCAGTGCTCTGCTCTGCTGACCTGGGGGCTGGCGGACAGGGCCCGGGTGGGCATCCCTGGGAGCGGTGGGCTGGGCAGGCACGGCCGGAACCCCTGGAGATGGAGAGGGTCTTTCAAGAGCTGAGGGGGGAGGTTCTCCCGGGGAACCTGCTGTCGGTGACCTAAGACGATCCACGTGGTCGCAGAGGGACCACCAGCTGCAGGCTGGGCCCTGGTGCTGTTTGTCCCTTTAGCAGTGAGAAAACGGAGGGTTTGCTCCCGCCGGTGCCTGCATCCCGCAGCCACCCTTCCTGGACCACGCTTTCCTCGCGGGCAGGGCCGTGCGCGGCCTTTCACCGGGCGCTGGCCTCAGGCCCTTGGTAAACATCCCGAAGGATAAACTCTGAGCTTAAGCGGCTCCACGGTTTAGGTTCTGGTTTTGCCGAGGCCCCTCACAAAACACATCTCCCTCGGCCGAGCCAGCCTGCCGTGCTTTCTCTCCAAGCAACTGGAAGTGACTGGTTAGGGGCTGGGAGTGACGGAACGCCGCCACCAAGCCGGACGGGTCCAGCCGGCGGGGACAGTGGCCACACTGACTGCCGTCGGTGAGCAGGCCTTCGGGGGCTTCCCGACCCCGCAGCTTCCTCGGGCCTCAGAGGCGTCTGGAGGCTGGATGGCGATGGGCTAGGGGCGCGGCTTCCCACGCCGCTCCTCTTGGGTCCTGGGTGGCTCTGCTGCCGCTCAGAAGCCCAGGCAGCTGCCAGCCATCTGGGGCAGAAGGAACAGAGGGCACTGCCCCGAGGACGCCCCCAGTGGCCTGTGAACGTTGCCACAGCCATGGCTCTTGTCACTGGACCTGCACACAGCAGACGCTTCTAGAATGCCCACTGCGTGCCAGCCACAGTGCCGGTCCGGCGGACCCAGCCCGTATGAGCCCGGCCTCCGTGTTTGGTCGGGAGAGCGGAGGCGGGGGCTGTGGTCTCCTTCGGCACTTTCCGCCCCATTCTCCTGGACTCCCCGGGGGGGGGGCAGGGGACAGAGGCAGCCACCCCCCTACCCCCGCACTGTGCCTTGTGTCCAGACTTTCAGTGAGTCCCCCTGGGAGCCGGCTGTGATGACGCAGGTGGCCACTTCCAGCCCCCAGGACTCGACAGACACACACAGGGTTCACATCTGTGTGAGCTTCTCCACTCATACTCTGGGACCCTTCAACTCCCCCGTAGTCCCTAGAATCCCAGCTCCCCCAGGTGCACTGCCAGAGCCTTCAGGGAACTTCCCAGGCGACTCTGGAAGGTTCTAGGTCCCTCCATCTTCACAGAAAAACGTGCAGATGCACCTGGTGATGACGGTGATGTTTTGCTGTTTCCGACACCTCTGATGAGATCCCAGGCTGAGAACATCTCTATCTATCTCCTTACATTTTCTTGCTGAGAGCCATTCCAGGCAGAGGAGACGGAGGAAGGTCGGGGAGGGGGCGTTTAATTTTCCCATGAATATACGGAGTGCTCTGGCCACAGAGCGACACCCACCCACTCGGGGCTCGGACAGTGCTGGGTCTTGAGGGAGCCGTAGAGCGAGCTGGGTCCTGCAGGCCCGGGGGAGAGAGCCAGGTGCGGGGAGGTGGGGCGGGCGCTCCAGGCGACACAGGTGAGCTGATGCGGGAATGCAGGGAAGTAGGCGGCTCAGATAAGCACATATAGAGAGATGGGCAAGGGTGAGAGCTGGAGTGTGAGGACTAGAGGGGGTGGCCCAGCCCCAGCCCAGAGGAGGCAGGTGGAGTGGAGGCTGGCGCAGGCTGGGGGCTTAGCCGGGTTCCCTCCTCCTTGGTCTGAGAGCGACTGGGGTTGGAGTCTGCCTTGACTGTTACCTGGCCCCTGGGATTCGGTTCTCATCTGAGACGCGGGCTGACTCCTGCTGTGCCTCTGGGAGGACTGGGTGACGACACTTCAGCTGTTACAGTGTCCTGTCCATGTAGGCCCCAGGGGTCCACCCTGGCGAGCCGTCTGCGAGTCTGCAAGTGAGGAGTGCCACCCAAGCCGAGCCCTGGACTGAGCACAAATTAGTAACCGGCAGTAAACTCTGGAGGCGGGCTCAGGTGGTCACCTGGTAAGTTACAGATGAGCCCCTTGTCCGTTCGCAGCAGGACAGACATCACCAATCCATCCCGCCTCATTCCTGCCCGGTCGGAGGCTGACCTCGCCCTGCTGTCCTGTCAGCCCCGGGGAGACACCTCAGCGGCACACAAGGTGACATCCAGTGGCCGTCCTGGCCAGGGGTCCACCACGGTCCCAGGGAGGAGTTGGGCTGAGAGCAAGCACACATGATGTGTGACCTTTGTCTTTTGAGGACAAACCGTGGAATGTGTGCTTGGGGCAGGGATCAGAGGAGGTCTGGGACTGGGGCATCTGGAGAGCAGACACGAAGGCTGAGCTCATTCTCATGCTGGGCCAGCAGCTCCCATGAGGCCACACGAGGTGGCCGGGGCTGGGGGTGGGGATCAGGGTGGGGCTCCAATTATCCAGGGAAGCCCAGAGGGTAAGTGGTCCCCAGGTGATGAACCCTCATGGGGGGAATGTCCAGTGGCTGCAGGGCTCTCGGATGCTCTGGGTACAAGAAAACTGGGGCTTTGGGAGGGCGCCTGAGGTGTGTCGGGTGGAGAGGAGGACTCGGGCCTGGTGTCCATCCCACTCACCATGACTGTGCTGTGTGGCCTGGGGCAGGTCGCTTGCCCTCTCTGGGCCACTGTTTCCCTATGATGAATCTGCCACGTCCCTTGGTGGCCATCATCACGTGGATGCTGCTTTCTAGGCCAACAGTTGTTGAAGCGGCACAGATGAAGGGACAGCTGGGGGAGTGTGGGACCCTGGTGTGGAAACGCCTTGGAACTTATTAAAGAGGCTGAAGGTCATGGGAAGTTTCTCTCTCGACCACAGAGCTTGTCAGGGTGGGGAGGACACTTTGAAGCCTTTGATACATTGCTTACCACGTTTGGAAGCAAGGCACTGAGGGCCAGCTTGGACGGCAGATGAAACAGACCCTTTTGTTTTCAGACAGCAAAGTGAGGCCCAGAGCAGGCGGGGCCTTCTCCGGGGTCCCCGGAGGCAGCCTAATCCGGAGGTTCTGATTCTAAAGCAGTAGAGAGTGGAGGTCTCCCCCAGCCCAGCTGCCGTCTTGTTGGGTGTTTCCGGGACATGCTCCTTCCTCAGAGAGCTTCCGGTCTCACGAGGCAAAACCTGAGGTCTGTGTGAGCAGAACGGGGTCAATGGGAGCGTTTCGTGAGCACCTGCTGTGTGCCAGCCTGCGTCAGGAGCGTCCACGCTCTCTGGGGGGCCTGTCCGTCCACCTGAAGACATCGCACTGCGGGTGCCAGGGGCAGGGTCCAGGGTGTGGGCAGGGAACCAGCAAACGTGGCGAGCGGCAGTGGTCGCTGCGTCCTCCCAGCACGTTGGGCAGTTTTGAGCGCCCCACTTTACAGATGGGGAAACAGAGACCCACGGGGTCAGCCGCTTGCTCCGGGGCTGCATGAGAGTCAGGGCAGAGCAGCTTTGCGTCCAGCTTTGCCTGAGGCTACAGCCCCCGCGCTTCACCGCTGGGCTCCGTGCCCACGGCAGAGGCGGATTCCTGCCAAACTTTCCTGGCTGCCTTGGGGCGGGAACTGGGGAGCCGTCTCTCACTGATGGTGGCTGGACCGTGCATTAGAGAGAAAGCACCAGCATGGTCGGGGGTGGGGCCACTTGGACCACGTCAGCCCTGCGCCTGCAGAGCCTCTGGCCCAGATGGCCGGGCTCTTCCTATACATTATGTGTCTGCCTGAGATGTGAAGTCTGCAAGGAAACAGATTGACGCCAGAACACTGGGGGCTCAGGAATCCCCCGGGGGGGAAATGTTCTAATAGGCAGGAAGTGAGCTGGAGCTGGGCTGTGCGCCTCACGCACCGTGATTCAGAGTCCCCGGCCCAGCCAATCAGCTTCCTGGAGCAGCCACTTGGCCTGCAGATGTACGCGGAGGACAGACAGGGGCCCACATGAGGGAACGAGGAGTCTGTCAGAGGGCAGAGTCTCCTTACCTTTCGAGTCTCCCCGCAGTCACAGGGCGAGTCTCCACCTGCCATATGCAATCGGGTCCCCTCACGTTTCTGTCTGTGCTACTCTCCTGGGTCAGGGTGATGGTTTCAAGGCTTGTGGCCGATGAGAAGAACACGCTGGAAAAGATGAAAGGTTAGACAGTTTTGCAACGCTCCCGGTAAAATGTGGTTCCTAGGCTTCCCAGCCAAGGCCCTCTCGCGAAGAGCTGGGCCCTGCGTGTTGCAGAGAATAAAGCCCGGGTTGGGAGGCAGCCCGGCCCAGTGGGTAAGGACCCAGCGATGGCATCAGACCCCCTGGGTGCAAATCCTCACTCACCACTCAGAGCTTTGTGACCCTGGGCAGCCACGGGGCCTTTGAACTTTGACTCCCTGGTCAAGAGGTGGGGTAATGCTGCCTGCAGGGGGAGTCCCTGTTCACGGGATGTGTCCCTCCTCTGCCCGGACCCTGACGCGGCCTCAGTAGGACCCAGGCACTGGGCTGCAGCTTTGGGTCAAGTACTACAGGGGCCCTCACGGCGGAGGCAGATCACTGAGATCCAGGGATGGACCCACCCGGAACCACGGAAGGACCCTTGGCGATCCTAGGGTGGGACCTTCTGCAGGGAGGGGAGGGGCTGTGGGATGCAGGAGCAGCAAAGGTCGATGAGGTTGTTGTGACCTCGACAACATAGCAAAGGATACACAGCTTCTGTGTGTAGCAGACGTTGTTCTAACGCATTTTGTGTGTTAGCTCATGGACTCCTCGGGACAACATACCAGGCAGCTGTATTATTCTCCTTATTTTCCCGTTGGAGAAACTGGGACACAGAGGTGCTGAAGCCACTCACCCCAGTCTCCCGGCTGGGAAATGGAGGAGCTGGGACTCAAACCCTGGCCGCTTCTCCTGTGGGTTCACCCAATGCCCTGGGCCCGCTGGGTCCTTGGCAGTGGAGGCCAAGGGGAGAGCTGGTTTATGTGGAATTCCAGATCCCCTTCACTTCGTTTTGTTTGCTGAGAGGTACGTGTTGAAGTTATTAATTATTTTCGCATATGGATGACCAATGGTTACAGCCTCGGTTGTTCAAAAGATGATTCTTTCTCCGTCGCATCGTCTTCACATCATTGTCAAAAATCAGTTGAACAGCGCCAAAGAGCAATGAATTACTTAAGCGTAAACTTCATAAAATATGTGTAGGATCTATAGATGGAAAAGCACAAAACACTGGTGAAAAAAATCAAACTCTTAACTATGTGGAGGGAAAAGACAAACCAGAGATGGGGATAAAGATTTGCAAATCTTGTATCAGTAAAGGACATGTATTTAGAACATAGTAAGAACACCGCAAGCTCAATGATAAGAAAACAACCGAATTAAAAACGAGTAAAGATCTGAACAAACTCTTCACCCAAAATGGTGCATGGCAAATAGGCATGTGAAAGCATGTGGAGCAACAGGAAAGCTCGTTCGGGGCTGGTGGGAGCAAAATGACGCAGCCTCTCTGGAGGCCAGTTTAGCAGTTTCTTCTAAAGTTAGATGTAGACCTGCCGTGGGATCCAGAATCACACTCCTGTGTATTGTTACCTATGTGAGCTGAAAACTCACGCTCACAGAAGAGCTCACGTGGGAACTTTTAAGCAGCACGATGCATAATCACCCTAAGCTGGAAGCAACCGTGATGCCCTTCCACAGGCGGACAAACCAACGGTGGTGCTTCTGGACACTGGCACAGAATCGATCAAGAAGAAGAAAAGCGCTGCTCGTTCATGCAGCACCATGGATGAGGCTTAAACGCATTCTGCTAAGTGAAAGAAGCCAGACCAGAAAGGCTACATATGGTAGGATTCCATGGATATGACGTTTTGGAAAAGGCAGACTATAAAGATAGGGAAAAGATGAGTGGTTGCCAGGGGCTGGGTGTGGGAGAAGTGGTGGAGAGGCACAGAGGGATTTTTAAGCGGTGGGATCACTCTGCGTGGCACTGACTGGTGGATACGTGACACCATGCATTTGTCAAAACTCAAACAGCTTGTCAGCACATGGAGTGAACTTTGATATATAAAATGTAAAAAATCAACCAGAATGTGAGGGGATCCCGAGATGGAAGGCAGATGGTGACAAAAGACTAACTGTATTAGATACGTGTAATATAACATCTCTGAAGGGAATGGGGGAAAAGAAGCTGACCTAAGTGACTATGGAAAAGGGTATTTTGATTAGAAACTGTAAGAGTAAAGATGAAAGGCATTGTGCATAAATGCTGAGCTGGTTGGGAATATTCTTTCTCGTGGGGGTCTGGGTTGACAGTTCTGAAGGTGCTGTGCAGGAACACTGGCAGGGAACAAATAAGTGAATATAAGGTGAGTAGTGGAATATAGGTTTCTCAGTGTTGAAGGGGGAGGTTACACACAAGCAAAGGGGAAAGTTAGAAAGGACCATACGGTACTGGATTAAAGTTGGATTCATAAGAATGGACTCAGGGCTTCCCTGGTGGCGCGGTGGTTGAGAGTCCGCCTGCCGATGCAGGGGACGCGGGTTCGTGCCCCGGTCCGGGAGGATCCCACATGTCACGGAGCAGCTGGGCCCGTGAGCCGTGGCCTCTGAGCCTGCGCGTCAGGAGCCTGTGCTCCGCAACGGGAGAGGCCACAGCAGTGAGAGGCCCACGTACCACAAAAAAGAAAAAAAAAAAAAGTGTGGACTCATATTAGCTTAATGTGGATAGAGATGGCCAGATACAGAAATAATTACAGATATGTTTGTATACGCAGATTACTGTACACACATGTATTTCCCAGCTCTGTCAGCTGAGAAGAGTGAGAAGCAATGATGTCCCGGCAGCAATGAGCACACCCAGTGCCCAGATCTTGGTTTCTAACACCATCCTCCAATGAAAGGAAGCAGGGCTCCTTATAGAAACAGCTGATTCTAGGGCTGGGGTGGGAGATACACACGATGAGCCTGGAGCATCCTGTAGGCACAGAAGGTAAGGGTGGGTTCAGAAAACAAACGGGGCACAGGAGCCAACCTGAAAGAGTTACCAGCGGCCAAAGCTGCAATAGTTGGGGCAGCAAAACCAAAATGTAGAATTGGTATTTATAAAATAAATACCCACAATTCCATACTGATATAAATAAATGATTGAATAAATAATAAACAGGGAGAAGAGACAAATTTCCCACACAGAATTCCAAATAATTCACGTAGACCCTCCTGTCTACCCCCACCAGCCCTGAGAGTGGGCTACACTCAGTGACTTCCTTGCAAAGAGGAGAGTGTGGAAGGGAAAAGAGAACCTTCACGGGGCAGAAGGCTGGCAAACACGACCTCAGCCAGGGCTCAAGGTCAAGTTCAACAGTGATAAGTCAGGTGGACGTCCTGTGCCTCTGGGAGGGTGGCACCTCGCCTCTGTGGTCTCCACTCCTCGAACCCAGCACCGTCATGAGAAAAACCCGAGACACATCTCAGCGGAGGAGCATTTTCCCCCAAACACCTGCGCAGTCCTCCAAACTGCCAAGTTCACCCAAAACAAGGAAAGTCTGAGGAAATGTCACAGCTCAGAGGAAGTTAAGGAGACATGACTAAATGTAGTACGGTGTCCTGGATGGGATCCTGGAACAAAAAAAGGACATTAGGGAAAAACTGATGAGCTCAGAATGAAGTGGAGTTTTGTTATAGTTTCCAAACCAGTGCAGTTACAAATGTTCCAATGCTGTTTCTTACTTTTGCCAACTATACTGTAGTAACGTAGTAACGTAACATGCTAACAATGGGGGAACTGGGTGCTGGGTGTGCAGGTGTACTGGAACCCTGTACTATCTTTGCAACTTTTCTGTAAACTCAGAGCTATTCTAAAATTTAAACTGCATTTGCACAAAACGGTTGGGGATGTTAGTGGCTCTTTCTGGGCTCTCTATCTTACTCCATTGATCCCCGTGTCTATCCTTTTTCTATCACGTGGTCTGTGGCTCTGTAGTGTGTCTTGAAATTGGGCAACACGAGCCCTTTAGGAGGAGGGGGACAGGCGTCCTTTCCAGGTGCCCTGAGCCCAGGACGCTTCTATGTGTGGGCCTTGGAGACAGAGTGCCTAGGTTTGATCCCCATTTCAGTTCCACCATTTGCTTGCTGTGTGACCTAGGGTAATTCACTTAACCTCTCTGTGCTGGTGTTTTTGTCTGTCCAAAGGGAAGGTTACTGTACCTCCTTCACGGTGTTGCCTAAGGGTTGAGTGAGCTGACACGGCATGAATGCTGAGGACAGTGGCTTTGTAAGGCAGGTGCCTGACCCACTGCAAAGACATCCCTCCTCAATAAACACCTTCCCACTGCACAACTAGATAAAGAGCTCGGCCGCCCCTCTCATGACGTTCTTTTAGGAAATCCTGGGGGACCAAGGTAACTGGCCTTCAAATGACCCCGCCTTTCCCTTCCTGAACCTTAATTCTCTCTCTCGGGTTTCAAATTTGCCAATAAAGAGTGACTCCACCCTGGATCCCTCAGAAAAGGCAGAACTTCCAGTCGATGCTCTCTCTACCTGTGACGTCGCTATGTGGGGTCAGACCTACGTGAGGCGTAGACCCTCCAGGACCCACGAGTGACAAGCCTTGCTTTTCCATCGTTCCCTGAAGGGTGTTGCTGAGATGCGACTTGCAGTCAGGAGAACCACAAGGGTGGGTGCAACCCCACATTGGCTCCGGTGGAGAAATGTCTGCAGGAGCTGCCAGAAGAAGCAGGCGACCACGTGAGTGTTCTCTGGCCAGTATCCCTTCCCAGCCAATAGCATCGCTATGGATAGAGTGAGACCGGCACAAAACAGCCTGGTGCACCGTGGTGTCCGCCATTCTTATCTGGGAGTTGGCACGTGATAAAGGTGGATTGAAGGGACGAATGAACGTAGGGTAGCCACTCACCAAAGGCCCTGGTCGTCGACTAGAGACCTCAGGGTGGGGGGCTTGCTAGCCAGGCGCACAGGACGCAGGACGTGGCTCTTGTCCTTGTCCGTAATTGTGGATGGCGTGGCGAGCTCACCCTGCTTAGCTCTCGGAACTGTGGAAGGCCCTGGGCAGGGGGCCAAACCTCAGGGCTGTGACTGGACACCTGTGGGGGGGACTCACAACCATCCCCTGGCTTTGCAACCACATCACCAAAGAAAGACAGGTGCTGCGATCACTGAAATAAAAATCATAGGAATAAAACCAGAACAAGCTGGGGAAGGAGCCCCGGAGCCCCACTGTGCTTCTAGATGCGAGAGGGCGTCGTTCTTCAGCGCTGTTTACTCATCGATCGTGCCGTGGAAATGGGCTTTAAAATGCTGTGGAACGTAAAGTCACAGCGAGGTATCATAATGTCTAGCCAGGTGGAGGAAAATGAAAATATCTGTCAATATCACGTGTTGGCAAGAATGTAAAGCTTTGGGATGCCTAACCTCTGCCAGTCGGAGTGGACGTGGGGCAATGGGTGGGTACGACCTGGCAGAGCTGGAAGTGTGCCTGCCCTTGAGCTAGAGGTCCCACCCCTGGAAAAGCATTCCGATGGAGCCTGGGCTCGTGCGTGCAAATGCCCGTCGAGAGAGAAATGGTGAAGTGTGGCGTATTCATGCAAAGAAATTGCACACGGCACGAGGAGCCAGTGACAACAAAAACCGGGACCCACAAACCCCACACACATCCACACGCGCGTAAACTGAGCTCCACAAAACAACACGGATAAACCTAAAAACATAATGTTGAGGGGGAGAAAAAGCCCAGACATGAAAGAACGCTTACGGTATGATTCCATTTATATAACGTTAAAACACAGACAAAACTAAACTGTATTGTTAGGGCTGCATAATTAGATAGTAAAGCTAAAAAGAAAAAGAAGGGAGCAGTTACCATAAAAGTCAGGGTGGTAGTTACCTCTGGAGGGCTGAGGGGGGCCGTGCTCGGGAAGGTCAGGGCGGAGGCATCTGGCTGGTGGCAGCTGTCTGTCTCGACCTTGGTGGTGGATCCGTGGCTGTTTGCTTTATAATAATGTATATATTCTTATATATCTTCAAAATTAGGATAATTTAAAACATTAAGCTATATGGGAGAGCTGAAGCAATTTGAGTGTCCTTGGAAAGATATCCTAGAAAACAATTAAAGGAGGCCCCTGGTGGCTCTTGTCACAAAGCCTCCTGGTGTAGTAGAAAGAGTAAGATCTTGAGAACAAGACGGAAGAGGGTTTGAACCCTGGTGCTGCTACTGGTTAGATATAAGGCCCCCAGGAACCTCAGTTCACCAATCCATGAAATGGGAACAAAAATATGTACCCAGAAGGGTAGGTGCCCAATGCCTGGCCCAGAATCAACCCTGGCAGATGACCTCCATTATGGGTGATGCTGACATTATGACCAGGGTCCAGGTGGCCACCATCACTTGCTTCGGTACATTGTTCCCACTTCCCTGTTGAGAGGTGGAGCTCGTTTTCCCTCCCCTGCATCGGGGCTGGCCCTGTGTGCACACTGACTGAGGAAACATGGCGGAGATTGTGCCCAAGAGCTTCTGCATCTGGCTGAAGGTCAGGCTCAGGGGCAGCTTCCTGGGAGGGCAGGTTATCCCTGCGGTCGCAAAGCCAGCTCCCAGGAGACGTGGCTCCCTGGTTCATGGGGTGCCAGGTGTCTTCAGGTGCCTCTGGGAGTCTGGAGAAGGTACACATAGGACCCGATCAGGGTGTGTCTTGTTAACAGGAACAGGGACGTTTCTGCCAGGTGTGCAGCCTGAGACTCCGGTCACAGCTGGGACAGTCCTTAATCTAATTAGTTTCCAAGTGTATCCCGAGGGCGGGCTCTGTGCCTGGGTGCGGCCACAGCCCTGGGGATGCAGCGTGAAGGGCTGGCTTCCACTCCTTCCCTTGCAGAGGTTACACCCATAGAAGAGCTCAAAGGAGCTCCACAGACCCTGGCTGGCGTGGGACCTCACCCCAGGTCTGGGGGCGAAGCTGAAGGAGGAGACACACCTCCAGCCACTGACCCCCGAGCCTGGTCAGTGAGACCAGCAGAGGGACCACAGTGGTGGGGTGGGTATGGGGGGTGGTCGCGTCTTGCTGCGATTATGGACTCACGGCAGGACACCTCCACCTTTGCCAGCCTGTGAGTGGGATCAGAACGAAGCGAATCCCACTGCCTTGAGCCCACTGCTCACCCGTGAGGTCTGGCCCCTCGCCGCGTAAACTGGTATAATCTTTCCAGGAGGAAACGTGGCACACCTTCCCGCACTCTGAGCATTCATGCTCTACGGCCCAGCGAGCCCACGTCTAGGGATGCATCCTAACCCCACCCTCTCACACGGATTCCAAGACCCGCGCAAGGAGACGCTCACTGCAGCAGTGTTTACAGTAGAAAACCCTCAACCCTAGCTGAGCGCTCACCAGGGAAGAATTGCTTACATAACTTTTGATGCAGCCCCAGATGAAATCCTGGGAAAACAGCTGGGAAAAAAGAATGAGGCAGTGGCCCCAGGCTCATGGGTGGGATCCTCAGCGTCCTACAGATGTCATCCGTCCTCACTTCATGCTTTCATCCGTTGGAATGCCAGCGCAATCTCAAGGAGGCCTGTGTTTGTTTTAACGACACTTGAAAAACTGATTCTACCACAAGCATTGCTGAGCAAGGACCAGGGCGGGAATATAAGCAAGACAAGTTTGAAGAAGGAGGTGGTGTTATCTGCATTTTCAACTATTAAGTCTTATAAAGTGATGGCAAAAAAAAGGGAGATTGGTGTAGCGGGGAGAGAAAAGGGGCCCAGTGGGTCAGAGCCGGGAGCCCGGGGACAGGTCCGCTCCCACAGGGAAACTCACCAAGTGGCAGAGGGACAAGTGATCCTCAGGGGAGCCCAGACAACAAATGATGTGGAGATCATTGTTATCAGGGTGGAAAAGAGAGAAAATCAGGTTGTGACATCACATCACTCACAAATTATATATTCCAGATGGTTTAAGGACCTGGTGTGATGAGCATGTCAGCATTACTAAAAGAGAAAGAAGGAAGCTATCTTGAATCATCTCAAGGTGGGGAAAGATTTCTTAAAGGAGGCAGCAAAGAGGATGCACAGACCCCAAAACGGTTTATAAGTTCATCTGTTTTAAGATGAAAAACCTCTTATCGTGAAACAACACCATGGGCAGAGTGAAAAGGCAAGCCTCAGAGCAGTAGAAGATATTTTCATCATACGTGCAATAATGGCTTAATATCCCGAATGCATAAATTATATCCCTATATCCATATATCAAAAGGAAAAAGACCCCTTTCCTTAAAAAAGCAGGGAAATCGGCAAAATATATGCATACGAAACTCACAGCAGAGGAAATCAATGTGGACGAGTAAATAAAGAAAGAAATGATTCATTCATTCCTTAAAGGAAGCTCGATCCTACTATGAGGTTGAGCCCTGTGAAATAATATTCTCAGTAGGTCAGCACGACAGAATATTGGTGCTTTCCCATGGTTCTGTCCTGGTAATCAGGGAAGTCTAAGCTCCAACTTGGTGAGTGACCACTGCATACCCACGTGGTCATCAGACGTTCATGTCTGGTGATGCCACTTCCTGGTGAGAATGTGACACTTTCATACTCTGCCCCGTCAGCGGGGCTCAACTTGGGTTGCCACAGGGACCTTGGGAACAATTTGGTGGTATCTTGTGGAGTTAAAGATGCGTATATCCAATTCTCCTGTACTTCTGAGAGGAGGTGAAATGGGGCAGCTGCTGTGGGAAACAGTCTGGCAGCTCCTCAAACGATTAAATGCAGAGCTACCATGTGACCCAGCGATTCCAATTCCTGAAATGAAGACACACGAGTGTTCTGAATTATCTGTAACAGACAGACTGGAGGAACAACCCAAATACCCATCAATTGATGAATGTGTGAATAAAATGTGCTGTTTCCATACGATGGAATATTATGTGGCCATAAAAAGGAATGAAGACACTGACACACACTATGACCTGGATGATCCTGGAAGACATGCTGAGGGAAAGCAGCTGACCACAAAAGTCATATATTATATGATTCCATTTATGAGAACGTCCAGAAAGGGGAAATCCATAGAGACAGAAAGTAGGTTAGTAGTTGCTTAGGGCAGGGGGGCTGTGGTACTGGGGATGATCGCTAAAGGGTAGAGGGCTTCTTTTTGAGGTGATGAAAACAGTATGATATGGACTGTGGTGATGGTTGCAGACATCTTTTACTACACTAAAAACCATTGAACTGAACATTTTAAATGAGTGATTTGTATGGTATGTGAATTATACCTCAATGAAGATTTTTATCTTTTATTATTATTATATTTTGGCCATGCAGTGAGGCATGTAGGGTCTTAGTTCCCTGGCCAGGGATAGAACCCGAACCCCCTGCAGTGGAAGGGTGAAGTCTCAACCACTGGACCGCAAGAGAAGTCCCAGATGTTTGTTCTTTTTTTAAAGAAAACAGGCTGCAGGCACATCACCAGGAAAGTGGATAAATAAACAAATGTGGAATCCACTCAATGGGGAAGTCTTAGGTGGTGAAACTCAGTGAGTAAAAAGTTGCAAACATTGAAGAAAAAGCTTTTGAAAAAATTTAACATGGATTCATGGTAAAAGCTTTCAACAGAGTGGGTAATGAGGGAATATATCTGAACATAATAAAAGCCACATATGGTAAGACCACACTAACATTATAGTCAATGATGAAAAGATGAAAGCATTTCTCTATGATCAGGAATAAGACTAGGATGTCCACTTTCACCAATTTTATTCAAATTAGCATTGATGTCATAGCCACAGCAATCAGACAAGAAAAGAAAATGAAAGGCCTCCAACCTGGAAAGGAAGAAGTAAAACTGTAGCTGTTTGCAGACATCACGATACTCTACATAGAGTCCTAAAGATGCCTTGGAACTACATTGTAACTAACAACTGAATTCAGTAGAGTTGCAGGATACAAAATTAAGACACGCAAACTGTTGCATTTCTATACACTAATACACTAATAATGATTTGGGATGCAGTTCAGCTCATAACTCTCAGACCTCTGAACCCCAAGTTGTTTCTTTTTCACATGCAAAATGGATTGGCCCAAGAACCAAACTAAAACTCTTCCTTAAATTCCATTTCTCTAGAATCACTCTTTGGTAACACTCTTTGATATTCATAAAGTGAAATCCAGTACAGCAATGCCAATGAACGATATACAAATTTATGCAACTTTAAATTCACAAACAACGTGAGAAATGAAAAAAATCTAATACAAAAAAAGTAAACACACTATTGTTTTCTTTACTTTCACTACTTTTGTGTTTTATATCATCTAAGTTTATATCATCACAGCAGTGGTTATCCTAGGTGTAGTAACAGGGAAGGAACCAATGGGGGTGTCTCTGGGGTCTGACAATATCTCTTTGTTGACACAGGTGCCACAAACAGAACTGTGTTCAGTTTGAGTAATTTCATCGATCCGTGCACTTAGGACTTGTGAGTGTATTTAAAACATTTAAAAATACATATCATTAAAAAAAAGTTTAAGGTAATACCCGGGTTTGCACACAGAGTTTAAAAGTCATGGGCAATGGCTGTAGATCCTGGTCTGAGGGGTACCCCTCCCCATCCACATAGACCTCCTAACCTCCATGGAGCAGGTCCCATGCCCTGGGCTTCCTCAGAGCACAGCCACCTCAGAGTGGTCGGATGTCTCACCTGGGAGCTCAGGGCTCCAGTAGTCAGTGCCTCAGCAGAAGAGCAGAAGGTGCAGGGCCCTGTGACCCAGCCTTCTGTGTCACTTGCCTCACTCACCATACTCTGTTGCTCAAAGCAGTGACAAGTCCATGGGGAAGGGATGTAGACCACATCTCTTGATAGACAGTAGTAAGGTCCCATTGTAAAAGAGTGTGTGGGAAAGAAGGTGTGGCTGTCTCCACCTTTGGAAAAGATAATCTGTCACTTCCAGCTAGATGCACGTGGCCTCCTGGTTATTGGCCAGTGAGATGGAGATGGAGTAATAGTCTTTATTTATCTCCCCTTCCTCCTTTCCTCCCTCCCTCCCTCCCTCCCTCCCTCCCTCCCTCCCTTCCTTCCTTCCTTCCTTCCTTCCTTCCTTCCTTCCTTCCTTCCCTCTTTCCTCCCTCTCCCCATCCCCTCTATCAAAAGATTTAAAAGAATAGATTTTCAGGAACCTCCTGTTGGGTTCTACTAAAAAGCATCAAAGGAAACACTAGCACAACTTACAAGGTCAAGTATTTTGTAGTCATCACGAATGAAGCTGTCTGAACTGTGGCATCTTTGTGAGTCTCAACCCATGGCAGATCTGGACTGACCTGGGTTGGGTCCCAGCTGGGGGAGTTGGTAAGTTCAGGTGCCCCTCACACTTCCTTTTTGTCTCCATTAGCAGGTTTTGCACTGACTTCCCTCCTTCCACACCTGTCCTCCTTACCACCAACACGTCCCTGTGGGTCTGCTTGCCTGGAATGTGGCTTCAGAAGTGGTTTCCACCTCCTGTCCAGGCAGGGCAGCTCTGAGTGCCCCCGCCCCAGTTGGGTCAGGCCCTTAAATGATTACACTGCGTCCCACACACCCTAAGCAGCCCCTTGAGTCAAATGTCTATGGTGCGGAGGAAACAGCTCTGGGCAGGGGTCAGAGCTGTGGCCCAGGCAGTGTGACCTCAACATCACCATGTAACGTCAACCAGAGCCCCCTCCTGGGCCTTGGTGTCCTGAGACTCATGAAGGATCTGGCCAGAGGACTGAGGGGTCAGCCCTGACAGCTCCCACAGGCCACAGCTGTGGTCTTGGGAGCTACGTGGTGCCTGAGCTAGGCTTCCTGGCCCTCAGAGATACCCTTCTTCTCTGTTTACCTCCAGATATCTGGGGGGCTGGGTTGCAGAACCCTTGTGTTGGGATTGATATGGGGTCGGCACTAATCCACCTCTACTTCATGTCAAGGAATTGAGTGAGGATGGGACAAGTACCAAGGTCTTGGTGGCCCTGGACAGACTGTTTCCAGAATCAGGTATTTCCTTAAATTTTGTGACATTATTCGCTCCCTAGAGCACGGGGTCAGCCCAGCCAACCCTAAGCCCAAGGAGTGGGTTTTGTCTGCTCGATTGATATTTAAATAAATAAACGGGAACACACACACACACACACACACACACACACACACACACACACACACACACTCCAAAAGTCTTGTTTGTAGCTACTGAGTCCAAATATTCAATCTATGGCTATTTTCTTTGGTGGAACCCTAACTAAAGGTCACATTTAGAAACCAAAGCTGACTCTGATCAGAGGAGGTTGATATTTTAAACAGCTGCCCTAAAGTAACAGAGTCAATTGTCACCACGCTAATGTGCTGTAATACATCTGTTGATTCCGTGCCGGATTCTGACACAGACACGGAGGTTGTCGATTGCTTGAAGGCTTAACAAAGGATTGCACGCTTTTCAAGAAAGAAGTTTACTTTTGAAATGTTAGGATGTAGGAAATTCATAAAGCATTTTGGCAAAAGACAAAACAAAGTGAACCAACAACAGTCTGGAGGACATTATTCATTCAAAGAAAATACAGGAGGAAAGGCAAAGATGATTGAGGGACAGAGGCATCACTCGGGTGACTGTCACAGTGTCACTGTCTAGGTGCACATCAAGGTGACCGAGATACCCGTGTTTTTAGAAGGAAAGGTGAGTGACAAACAGGGAAGACGCTCACCAAAAGTGAAACGAGAGTCTGTAAATAAAGGCCTCCCTGAAAGTGACAAATCACATTTTCCAAAAGACGAAAAGAAAAATAGAAGTAGACAATTAATGAAAGAGGCAAGAGGGATGAAGGAGCTCTTCAGTCAGGACGACGGCCGGTGCCGGCGGCACTCGGCATCCTGCCCAGAGCCTGTGCATGTGCGTGTTTAGGCAACAAATCGCCTTTAGCAGTGAGAAGGGGTGCTCAGAATGACAGGATACCATAGCGTGGTCCTCCAAGAGCTTCTGCAGGTCGAGAAGATGGACAAGGACACCTGTCGGTGAAATCAGCCTGACCTGGATTTCCGGCAACTTAAGAGTGTCAGGAGCTGTCAGGAGCTTAGAGCCTCCCAGCCCGTGTGCCCCAAATGTGGGTGACATCTCCACAGGTCCACGGTGGGGAAACTAAACAAGGACAGCTTTTTTGCATAAAACTCTGTTCACTCCACGTTCAGCAGTGTCCTTTATTCTACTGTCATGAGATAGAGGTGACATTAAATCGTGCTTAAAAGTTGGCTACTGCTAGGTTCTGATTTTTAAAAAAACTTTACCTGTTGATAGCATTCCCAAACCTGGCAGTCGCTAAGCTGAACGTGAGCGCCGTGAGGCTGCGGAAGGGGCAGGGACGCTCCAGGGACAAGAGGACGCAGAGCAGAGAGCTAGGGCGCCGGGTGTGTCCCGGGGCGACCCTGGGTCCTCCCTGACACCTCATTCTGACCTGGTGAGCGGGGCCCAGGAGCCCTGGAAGGTTTTAGTGTTCAGGCTGTGGTGCTTATCCCTCCGGGGCAGTCACCACACTTAGCAGGTGGGGGCCACCCCTGGGCCATGCCTGCCTCATGGACCGGTCTCCTCCTGGCCGCTTTCTGTGCAGTGGACGAGCTCTGTGGCCTCGGCCTCCACAACACTTAGGATGGAGGCCAGCACTGAGAGGCTGGCTGGAGGGGTGGAGGCCGGTGGGTACCGGTGGTTGGATGAGCACCACTCCCCTGAATTAATTAGATGGGCCAGTCTGGCTTTGGGAGACGTCTGCATAAATGGGCTAGTGTAAACGCACTCTCCTGGCTTGGAGCGCACGTTGCGGGCTTTGGAAAGGTGTGTGTCGGTTATTGGAAATCGTCTCCTGGAAATCCTTAAAGGACCAGGTGGCAGAACAGCAAAGGACTGTTTGCTCCTGTGCAAAGAGTCAAGAGAGGCTGTGAGAGAGTGTCCAGGTTTTCTTAGACTTTCCAAAGGCTGGTTGGCGGTGGTGCCGAGGACATGAATCGCCCATGAGGAAATGGTTTGTTAAGAAAAGGCCCAAGGTTTGCAAAAGCAGAATTAGTGTCGCCCAAATTAGTGTTTGTGGTTTTGTTTTACTTAAAAGCATAGAGGCTCTGGGGCAGTAGAACGACCGTAAGGCATCAGAGTTAAAGGCAATGGCTTTGGAATGAGAAATACATCCTCAGGAAGGAAGGATTGGGAGTTTGGGATCAACAGATGAAAAAGCTAGTATATATAGGATGGATAAACAACAAGGTCCTACTGCAGAGCACAGGGAACTATATTCAATATCCTGTGATAAACCATCATGGAAAAGAATATGAAAAAGTATATATATATACGTATAACTGAGTCACTTTGCGGTACAGCAGAAATTAACACAACATTGTAAATCAATTATACTCCAACAAAATTAAAAAAAAAAGAAGTACATCCTCTAAGTGACGTTGGGGCTCACCTGTGAGACGGGGCAGCAAGGCCTGTGAGAGGGGTTGCCAGGAGCCCACACGCTGCTTGTAACTGCACCCGGTGCCCAGGGAGCGGGAGGTGTTGTTTCAGGTGCTGCTGGTGGGATTATCCTTTTCTGCACGAGCGGGTGGCAGTTCATGAGGTGCTGGGGTTCCTGAGCCTCTGTTTACCTAGATTCCAAGCCCTGTGATGTGACTGGCAGGGGAATGATTTTAGACCTCATGCTACTAGGGATCACGGTCAAAGAATCCCCGAGAGTCTAGGCGAGAGCATCGTTTCTGCTATCTGCCCCAGTGTCTAGCTGGGCTCTCTCGCATGTGGTCCGGGGAGCCCATTAAGAGGCCCCTCCTACATCCGGGTGTCTAAACCCGGACGCTCTCCTGAGTATCTTCCCCACAGCCCCTGAACTCCAGTCCCGTCTCATTTCCCCCCCGCGGCTGCTGTAACAGATGACAACCCGAGGAGCTTAAAATAACACACGTTGACCTGCTCATGGCCCTGGGGGCCAGAGGTAGAAAATCAGTGTCACTGAGCTACGATCAAGATGCTCCCGAGGGCTGGTTCCTTCTGGAGGCTCCGGGGACAATTGTTCCCTTGCCTTTTCCGCCTTGTTTGGCTCATGGCCCCTCCTACATCTTTAAACACAGCCCTCCCACCTCTGCTTCTGGCCTGCATCTTCTCCTCTGGCCTCCTGCCTCCCTCTCACAATGACTCTTGTGATGACACTGGGACCAGCCGGACAATCTGAGTACTCTCCCATCTCAACATCCCTAATCAGGTCTGCAGCATTCCTTTGGCAGTATCAGGTGACTTTCACAGGTTCTAGCCGCTAGGACGTGGGATATCTGGGGCCATTATCAGCCGACCGCATCCACCCACGTGGTTCCCGTCCTCCCGGAGGTTCCCAGGATGGGTGGGGTGGACGCAGCATCTCCCTCTGCCCTTCCACACCCCTGCGTGAGCTGCTGGCCAAAGGCAAGGCCCTGGGGGCCCCGCGTCCTTCCCTGTGTGCTGGCTCTCTCTTTCACAGGTGCGTCCACTGGGATGCTCCCAGCTAATGCTGGGGGGTGGGAGGAGAGGGGGATGGCCCAGGACACCCTGAGCCTGGCTGTGTGCCCCCCTCTCCATGTTTCAGCAGCATCTCATCCCAGTGCACCTCACCAGCAGGTCCTGAGCCATCTGTGCAGACTTGGGGTTGACTTTCATCCTTGACACAGAGCAGGTGCGGATAAAAGATTTGTTCGATGGCATTGAATTGATGGGGTCCCCTGGGCTCTCCCCCTGGCAGTGGGCTTGGGGTTTGGGGGTGTCTGTGGTCAGGTAGTTGCAGGAAGTCAAGGAGATGAGCTCTAGAGAAGCGTCTCTGGGACGCCCCTCCAGACGACCAGTGGGGCAGGGAAGCCGGGGGTGAGCCTCTTCTCTAAGACTCTGCATAGAATCCGGGGCAGGGGTGTGGTCATGACTGATCTGACAGCCCATAGCCAGCTCTGAGCCTGAACACTACAGTCATGGTCTTGAAGCAGAAAGAATGGGTGAGGAACAGGTGAATGAATTAAATGCAAACCCCAAGGCGCAAGAAGATATTTACAGCACGGAAAATTGATACAGGACTTGAATTCAGAATATAGAAAAGCAAATCTGTAAGAAAAAGACCCAAATCCCAACTGAAAAGTGGGCAAGAGACTTCAACAGGAACTTCAGAAAAGAGGTTCTTCAGAGAGCTGATAAACCTCTGAAAAGGTGCTTCACCTCACGAGTAATCAGGAAGATGCCGGTTAAAATCACAGTGAAAATCACTGTGGTCCATCCGTCCGATGCAATATTATTCAGCCATAAGAAAGGAATGAAGTACCAATACACGCGACCACAGGGGTGAATCTGAAAAACATTATGTTGATTGAAAGGAGCCAGACACCACAGGTCACACATTATGCGATTCTGTTTCTATGAACTCTCTAGAATAGATCATCTCTAGGGACAGAATGCAGATGGCTGGGTGCCAGTGGGGAGGGAGGATGGGAAGAAATGGCTTAAGAGTTGAGGGGTTTTACTTTGGAGTGATGGAGATGTTTGGGAACTAGACAGAGGTGGTGGTAGCACGACCTCGTGGATGTACTACGTGCCATGGAGCCGCTCACTGTAAAGTGGTTAATTTTATGGTGTGTGCATTTCACTCAATAAATTACTTTTTTAAAAACCACAATCACATACCTGCCTAAATGGCTCAAGTTAAAGACAACCGACAAACCACGTGTCAGTGAGAACGTGGAGCAACTGGAACGCGCACGCGTGAAAACATGCAACCCTGGCGACTTAGCAATTCTGCTCCTTGGTCCATGCCCAGCAGAAATGCGTACGCAGGCGCAAGCAAACACGTGCGCCAGGATGTCCATCCTAGCTGTTTTGTAATACCTCCAAGCTAGAAAAACCCACGTCCATCAAAATAGGATAGGTCAGCGGATGGCCACATTCCATAAGAGAATACTGTGCAGCGACGCGGGTGAACAACGATTGCCACGTGGACCCATTCGGTCGAAACTCTGAAGTAGAACGCAGAGGGAAAGAACTTTAGGCAGAAATAAAAACAAACACTTGTGCGATTCCGTTTATCCGTAGTTCAAAACAAGCACATTTTATCCCACTGCCTTTGAAGGTAGGGCAGCGGTCACCCTTGGTGGGGGCCGGGGAACAGTGTTGGGGGATGGGGGGAGGACTGCTGAGACCCACATGATGTCTTATGTAGTAGGACCAGCGGGAGCCAGGAAACCATTACGGGACAGCCGTTAGGGAGAGGAAATTGAGTGCTCGGCACAGAACTGGTTCCCTTCCATTTGACTCATTCGTTTGTTCAGTGAATACCGTCAGAGTGACTAGGACGCACTCAGACCTTATCAGGCACTGGGGAAATACATATGAAACTGTACGACCCTATTCTCTGAAGCTGAATGTCTGGTGGGGAGACAGCTGGGCAAACAATGACAACAGGTGTGATAACTGTTTTCAAGCAGACAGTACAAGGGAGCACAGAAGCTGTAGAAAGCACTAGATCTCTTCTAAACACCAACTAAAGGCTCCCACTGGTTGGGAGGTTCCACAGGCCTTATCTTTTAACCCCACAATTACCCTCTGAGGTGGTGTCCTCAGTTTCCCATGACCAGGAGAGGACAGGGCACTGGGAGAGGGCGTGTGGCTGGGACCGGAGCTCTGGAGCGGTGGGGTGGGGCCTGCCTGGCCGGTGGGTCTCAGTGGTATCCTCCCCACTTCGAGCCCGAGACCACCCTGAGTCTGCCGCCTGTGGACCCCTGTTGCCACTTGGGGCCTCTCCTGTTGCCGGGGGCGCACGGCTGGCCTTGTCCCAGGCAGCAAAGGCAGACAGGTTCCACATGCAGCTGGAACCCTGGCTGGTGCTGCCCTGAGGACTCCAAAACCTGCTTCTGGACCATGGCTACGCTTGGCCCTAGAGGCGCCATCCACCTCCGACCTGTCTTCCTGGCCTCTGGGAAGAGGGTGATGGGGCTGGAGCGGATAGACAGTGAGCCGAGCGGGGCCTGGGGGCAGGGGCGTGCCACCTGGCCTGGCCCTGGGTGAACGCGACCATCCAAGCACCAGGTCACCGCTAGGGAGAAGCGGCTGTGAGGGGCCTGCCGTGGAGGGACTGACCTGGGCTAGAGCTAGATGTGGGAGCCTCACTTCACTGAGAACCCGAGAGGCCGCATGGGGTGACTTCTGAGCGGCCGTGGCCCTGCTTCCCATGTGGGCCCCCTGGAATGTGCAGCTCCTCTGGGAACTGAGGGGCCAGGGGGTCAGGACGCCAGGCCACACGCCACCTGTTGGGCCCTGAAGCTGATGCGTTGGCCAGGAGCGGCACGTGGGGTCACAGGGTGCAGGGTGGGCTTCAAGCGGGCCTGAGAGCCGCATGGTGTGGGCACATGGATGCCCATGGCATTTCTCTGGGGGTTGGTCCCAAACGCTTACCATCAGGTCAGGACCCCCGGTTTTGGTGCCCCCCCTCTTTTACGGGTACACTGAGCTGCAGGTCCTCCCCACCAAGCTAATGCAATCGAGAATGGGGTCCCTGGAGCCAGTGAGGCGGGCGGGAGGTGGGGTTCACTTGGATGGCGTAGCCCAGGGGATGGGGAGCCACGAAGACCCTGCCCCCCACCTCGCTGGCCTATTCTCCCCCAAACAAGACTCTAGTGTTTTCCATTCCCTGCTTAAAAACCACCCAGGGGTCCCACCAGGCTCCGGCCTCTGTCCCTCTTTCTGCACACCCCTCACCTGTGCACGCTGGGCCTGGGGCAGAGCCCACCTCCTTCTGGCCCCTCGGCTGGGACCCCCTGTCCTGCTCCCACTTCCTGGTGAAAGCCCCCTCTCCCGAGACGGCCCCGGGCTGCTCCCCGGGCTGAGCTGAGACGGCCCTGCCCTTGGCTCTTCTCTGCTGTTGCCGCCTTGAAATCGTTCCCACTTGCGGAACACGGGCCCCCATTTTGCGCTTGCGCTGAGCCCTGCAGATTCCGCAGCTGGCCCTGTAGGGTGGGCACGTTTCCTCCCGACCTCGGATGCCCTTTGGCATCGCAAAGCAGAGAACGCCTCTTGACGGCGTCACCCCACACAGAGACCCGGGACAGTGCCCGCGCCCAGGGTGGGCGGGCCCAGGCATCAGCCCCCAAGAGGGTGCTGTGTCCCTCCTGGCCTACTATTGCCACCCAGAGCCAGGCCTGATGGCCACCCGTCCCCGAGCGGTCCTGCACTGTGCAGACATTCAGGGGCACTGTCCCCAGGACTCCAGTGGTGCTGTGGGACCCCTGAGCCCACTCCCTCATCCCCGCCCCGAGGCTGCACTCTGCTTCGGTCGGAGCAAACGAGTACGCATAGCGGGTGCCCGAGAAACTTCCCTCTTCTTGGTCACCACCCTTTCCTGAGAAGGAAACCCCGGCGAAGGTACTGGCTGTGACCCTGCCCCGACCTCTGACCCTATACCCGGTCTGCAGGCTGCTCTGGCCACACTGGCCTTGCTGCTATGCCTGGGGCCTCGCTGGGCCCAGCAGTGGGTCGAGAAAACACCACAGCAGGACGCTTAGGGCTGAGTCCCAGGCCTGGTCCCTCCGCCCATTAACCAGCTCTTCCCAAACGGCCTCCTCTTTTTGGACCTCGGTTTTCCGCTCTGTAAAATGGGGGCTCAGACAATCTGCTCTCTCTGAGTGCTGTGGTTCCAAGGGGGAGGGAGAGAGCTGAGCTGCCAGGGTGGGCCTTCCTGGGGAAGACACGCCAACCCGGGACAGGCCCCAAGGGCCTTGGAGTTGCCCCTGTCTTGTCTACCAGCTGGTTTTTGCCCACTTTGGGGGTACCAGGCACTCCCTAAGTTTCTGGGTGTTAGGGGTAGGAGACGGATTAGCAGACACAATGAACAGCACAGTGAGGAGCCTGGACTTTGGCCTGGGTGACGAAGACAGAGGGTCCGTTCACGGAGGTAGAGCCCGCAGGAGAACACAACGTGGGAGAAAAGATTTGGGGCCTGGCCAAGGTCAGTGAAAGGTGGGGCAGGTGGATCTGCAGGTGCGGAGCTCAGGAGAGGGGCTCGAAGCAGGTGGAGATGGGAACCCAGCACCTGTGCGTGCCCCCTGGAGGTCACGGGGTGGTGGTAAAGGCAGAAGACCACCCAAGACCGGGCCCTGAGGGTGTCCAAGGAGACTCCAGGAGCAGAAGGAGTCCTGGAGCTCCAGGGGAGGCCGTCCCGAGGCCCGGGAGTGGCCAGCTGCGTTGAGTGCTCTGGAAAAGAGTGCAAACCCCAGGACGGAGGAGCGTCCATCTGCTTGTATCAGTCACGTTTAAACATTTCTGGATCTTATGATGCTTTGACGTTTTGGGGGCTTTTCGGTGAGACTGTCCCTCACCAGAGGGGAGCAAATTCCTGGAGACAGCAAGCCATTCCCTGCAAACAGGCCTTTCACATGCAGACCAACAGTCCAGAGCCCACCGCGACCACCTGCCTCTCTAACTCCTACACAAGCCAGGATCCCCAGCCTTGAATCTCCAGCCAGGTAGTTGAGAGCCAGAGGTGCCCAATGGCCCAGGGCCCACTGGAGTGACTCAAGCCCACCAGTGCTGAGCCTGCCTCGCCAGGCCCTAACCTCAGAAACCACAGTGGAGCTTCTGGGCCAAGCTCCCCCTCCCTCCTAGGCTACGGCCCACCCTGGTGCTTCCCCGTGTGGCCCTGCGTGGCCCGGCATGGCTCCTCCCCTTGAAAACTCTAAGTGGTAAACTCTTCTTCGATGCCATTGTTCACCCGTGTCCTCCCTTGGTTACCTCTATAAATTAAATCCCGGGTACCATGGTGAAACGCCGCCCACTGTACCCCTCCCGGGTGGTTAAGCTGTGCCTCTTCCCGCCTTGGTTCTCACAGATGCACAGCCCACAGCCTCTAGCCGAGCGAGCGCTTTCATAAACGGCACAGATTACATCCTCGGCGAGAACATGCTGTCTTTCCAACCTCCCTCTGCCCCCTTCCTCCACCCCTGCCGGGGGCCCAGACACTTACTGAGTCTTTCCTGGTTTTTTCCTTAGTCTTTTGGCCAAAAGATGCCCCAGGATAATGAAGAAATGTATTTACAGTAGCGATATTCGGTCTGGTGGTTTCTGGAATGAGTTAGCCGCAGGAGAATTTCTGAGCGGGTTTTTTTCCAATGTGGAGGCAAGCGGCGGGCGGGTCACTGGTGAGGTTCCTGATGCTCTAGATTCTTCATCCTGAGCCCTCAGCAGAGCCCGCTCCGTGGCACGTGTGCCCACGGGATAATGCGCCCTGGGCTTGCAGCCACCGCAGAGCCGCTGGGGACCCTGAGTGGCAGGGAGCTGACCCAAGGGGGGCTGCGTTCGGGTCCCTGTAATTGTGTCCCTTCACCCACTGAATGATCCAGGATCTGAAAGTGAGGTATTTATATCTGTTCCTCAATCAGGCCCCGTAAGACGCCGGGCTGGCGGTGTTCCCCGGCTGCTAATCTGGGGCCGACTGTTCCAACACACTTGGGTTCTTAGAACAAAACAAAACTTCCTTCGTTTCAGATGTTCACTAATTTAAACTGGCCCTTGGCCACGGGCTGTGCGTCCCCGCCTTTGTCTGTGGCCGCCTCCCTGCCCCCATCCAGGGCCCCTCCGGCGGGAGGTAGCAGAGGCGTCGGCCGTCGTGAGGCCTCGACTCCAGCCTCCGTGGACCCGTGTGCAATGAGAGCCCCAAATCTGCTCTGACTCGCTGTGCAAACATCCTCTGCCCTCCGGCCTTGCCGTCCCCCTCCCGCCCGACCACCAGGCCCCTTGGGTTCCCAGGCCCGGGCCTCAGGGTTCTCTGATGGGGGACACTGCCCCCCCCCCAGGTGGACAGTGCTGGGTGAGGCACCGGGCCAGCGGGCCGCCTGGTTCTGGAAGCCTCTCCCGACAGTCTGAAGTTCACCTGGGGCCACCTCTGCCGGGGGCTGGCCTTCTCAGGAAAGCAATGGGTCACTTTCTGTCTGCTCTCAGGGCCGGGAAAGGCCTGGCTGTGGGTGAACGTCCACGTCGAAGTCAAGCCGCCTTGTCTTCAGGCTCCGAACAGCCCCCTGGACCTGTGCCCCCTCCCCCCTCCACCTGGCGGCCCCTTCTCACTGGGCATCACCCTCCGAGACCCTCACCCTGCAGTCCTGCTCTTCCTCTGTGCTAAGCCGCGTCAGCACTGTGATCACTGCTTGCCTTCTGCCCGTCCACTGCCAAGCTCAGGCCCCACCCTCCAGGCACGCCGGGAGCACAGCTGGCCGCGGGTCACTGTTGGATGAATAACTCGGGCAGACCCCACTGTGATAGCCTGCAGGCATCTCCCACACCCTCTTGTCCTCCAGTCTCAACTCTCGGGTGAGCGGGCATCTTGGGCAGGGACTCTCCCTCCTCCCTCCCTCCTCCCTCCTCCCTCCTCCCTCCCTCCTCCTCCCTCCCTCCCCCCTCCTCCTTCCCTCCCTCCCTCCTCCCTCCCTCCCTCCCTCTTCTCTCCCTCTCTCCCCCTCCTCCCTCCCTCCCTCCCTCCTCCCTCCCTCCCTCCTCCCTCCCTCCTCCCTCCCTCCTCCCTCCTCCCTCCCTCCCTGCCTCTTTCCTTCCTTCCTTCCTTCCGTCCTTCCTTCCTTCCTTCCTTCCTTCGTTCCTTCCTTCCTCTGTCCATCCATCTCTCTCTTTTTAGGCTGGTTTCCCTAGGGCTCAGCATAATTTAACACATAAAATGTGCTCCATCAACACGTGTAGAACGACTGGCTCAGTGAAGAGGCCTGGCAGGAGCCCCTGTGAGGACTCAGTCTTGCCTTCAGCAAATATATAAGAAGCGTCTCCGGAGCGCCAGGCTCACGTGTGCTGTGCTCGGGGTCCAGCCGGCTGGGCCCCTCTCCAGTGCCTCAGGGCGCCCCCAGGTCTCCCCCTGGAGGGCGGGTAAGGGTGGGGAGCCCACATGGGTCCACGCAGCAGGGTCTGCCGTGCGTGCTGCTCTCTGGGGCCATCCTCCAGGCCAAATGCCCATGTTGGGATAATTCCGTGGTCGGGGCAGGTGTTAGGTGTGAGGACCCTTGATCCGGGGCATCCTCTGCTGCTGGAGCCTGGGTAGGTGCCTGCACGTGTGTGGGACTGTGCTGTGAGGCTGTACCATGCCCCATCCCTGGGCAGCACTTAAAAAGGACACTCCCCATGCAGGACTGGACACAGAGCAACATTTCCTCCTCCACAGGAGGCTTGAAGGTGTCACCCGCCTAGTCCAGCCAGGTGGTGGCCACAGAGACCTCATCTGCTAGATCACGGGGGTCCCCTGCAAGGTCTGGAGGGATGGCAGGGCATGCAGGAAGCCGGAGGAGCTCCAGACCTGGTTTTCATCCTCCGGTAGCCCAGCATGGCCCCAGGGAGTCACGAGGAGCGCCTGCCGTGGACATGGCGTGGGCAGTCAGGGGGAACACGGGCAAGGCCCATCTCAGCGGGTGCTCCGTGCAGGACCCCAGGAGCCATCACCCCCCTGTCTCCCTACGAGGGTTCCCCCCTCCCCCCAGCCAACGCGCCCAGGAAGGACGGGTCCGATGGATCGATTCATCGATGCTCTGCCCTCGGCCACTGAATGCTGCCCAGGACTCATGTCTGAAGACCCACTGTCCCCCGGTCTAGTAACATACACTCATACATGGGAGGCCGTGCTCCTGCCGGAACACTGCAGGCTCCGTGGTGAGAGCGGGCACTGGTAGCCTGTTTCACTGTTTCTTGTCATCCTGAAATCAGCTTAAATGTCACTTTCCGAGAAGCCTTTCCTCAGCGCCGCCAGTCGGGTCCCTGTTGTCATGCATCCCGGGGCACCTCACCTCCTGCCGGTGAATGAATGATCTGTCCAGAGCCCGCCGGGTGCCCAGCACAGAGCATCCTGAGGACTGGCATGTATCTGTCTCGGCTGCCTCTGTGCGGAGGACCTGGTGAGTGGTCTGTCCCCCCTGGAGGGCACAGTGTGGGGACTCCTGGGGACCTGGACCTCAGTGAGGCCTCCCGAGAGCTGCAGGGGAGGTGGCGCCCAGCCTCCCATTCCCCTGTGGCCACGGGCTGGCCACGTGACCTTGGCCGGGCTGCACGTCCTCTCTGGGTCTCCGTGCCACCATCCGTCAACTGCAGGTAACATCGGGACCACGATTCCTGAGTCCCCTTGAGGAGGCGCTGGAGCCCAGTGAGTCAGTCACACGGCAGCCTAGGTGTTTGGTGGGTGTGTTGACTTGGATGAGGGCGACCCTCCTCAATAATCCAGGAGGGGAGGGCAGGACTCAACCGGAGCAGAGTGGAGGCTTCCCTGAGGGGCCAGGACCCTGTCCCAGAGCATCCAGCCCGCCCCCCAGCAGCCTGCCCTGTGGGTCTCCCACTTGCCCTGCCAGCGCCCCAGGCCCACGAGCCGACACGTGGTCAATCCGTCCGCATCTCCTGCTTGTCTGGGTCTCTGCCTGACGCTTGCCGATATGAGCTGATGGGCATAAAATGTCCAGCTCTGTCCCCGCCCATGGAAGACACGAGCTGAGAGCCAGCCCCTGTGACTTACCAGGTTTGCGTCGCATGAGGCAGATGGTATGGCGCTCAGGGGCCTCACAGGGTGACATTGGCGCATGTGTGGTCACCCGGTGGCCCATCGCTCGACTGTGAAGTGCTTTTGCTTCCTGGGCCCCTCTCAGTCGACAGAGGCTGCAGGACCCAGGGCCACTTTCTGGCTTTGGAGCCAGCTACGGCTGGAGTTTGGGATTCAAGGGTCTAACCATGGTCTGGCCTCACAGCCCCAGTGCTACCCACCTGTAACTCGAGGACAGCAATGCCTACCTGATGGCCTTGAGGAGAGGACAAAATCGGATAACGGACCCAAGGCGGGGTGAAGTTGTCCCAGGCCCATGTTCCTGGGACAGGTTTGTCTTCTCCAGGGCTCCTGGGCTCCTGCACCTGGGTTGTAGCCTCTTCACTGCTTTAACATTCTAATGCATCACCTGTTTGTTAAAGGAGGCCCCACTAGCAGGGAGAGGACCCCAAATGCAGGCTAGCTCAAAGTGACTGGTGGATGCCAGGCTCAGGTTCACTGTGGATGGGTGTACAAGTTGTGCACTGCACAACCTCGGGGATCTGTCCACAGACCAGGATGTGACCTGTGCCCCCTAGAGTTGTGCAGTGGCCATATCTATCCAGGTGCACCAGGCTTATGGACTGAATGTTTGTGTCCCTCCAATTTCACAGGTTGAAGCCCTAACCCCCAAGGTGATAGTATTTGGGGGTGGGGTCTTTGGAAGGTGATGAGATTTAGCTGAGGTCATGGGAGTGGGGCCCCCAGACTGAGATTGGCTTCCTTATAGGAAGAGGAAGAGAGACCAGAGTTCACCCTCTCTGCCATTTGAGTGAGAAGTGACACGGGGAGAAGGTGGCCATCCGCAAGCCAGGAGGAGAGTCCTCACAGGAGACAAGGCTTCAGGCATCTTGATGCCAGATGTCCAGCCTCCTGACTCAGGAGAAACAAATGTCTGTTTTTGAAGCCACCCAGGCAATGGTTTTTGTTACAGCAGCCGAGCTGACTAATAAGATGGTTATGAATGACCATCGTGCTGCCCACTCCTTGCCTCAACCTCAGTGGCTGAAAGAAACTGCACACTTGTTCCACAGCCTTTTTCCTTTCCCCAGACGGCTGAGATTTAAAGGGAAAGT
Source organism: Tursiops truncatus (assembly GCF_011762595.2). NCBI lineage: Eukaryota > Metazoa > Chordata > Mammalia > Artiodactyla > Delphinidae > Tursiops > Tursiops truncatus. Next base: position 112,652,637 of record NC_047039.1, on the reverse strand, counting down.
TGTAGACAAAGAATGAGGAAACGGGACAGAACCGGGGCCAGGTACCAGTCACTCCCCATGATTGCCTTGGTTTCCCCATCTGTAAAGGAAGCCTAGATTCTCATCCATGGTCTCTACTGGTGCTAAACTCCATCTGTAATCTTGGAGGAGTTGTTGGGAGACAGCCTCTAACTTGCACACAGCACAGCATGGGTCCTGACGTTCTGCATCTTCCAGGACATCCCTGCCCCTCAGCCACGCACGCTGGTCTCTCTCGGGGGGTAGGGGTGGAGGCAGCCCCAGAACACGCTCCTTCCTGCCCACGCCCTGCGAGGACCCAGGCTGTCTTCGGAGCACTGAGTCTTCTCCTTTCTCCCCCTTTCCTTATCTCGCCTGCAATTTATTTGTGCCTCTGTAAAGGTAAAAATCTGGAACGATTTTCCCTCTTTTCTCCCCTCCACCTTCAGACTTTTCTGCATTGAAAACCTATTCAAACAAAACTGAGATCAAACAGTATAGATGCTTTTCTAGCCTTTAATCCCATTTGATCTCAGCCTCCATGCGCCCACCCTTTCTTAACGAGGGAACACGCCACACACACCCAAGTGCTGGTGGTTCCTGACAGCCCCAGTGGGGCTCTGACGCATCGCTGGTTAGAAAAAGTCGCATTCAGGGCCAGAAACTTGCATTCACACTGCATAAGGACACGTAGGCTTTTCTTTTCTCCTGTGCCAAAGGCGCTCCTGGTGGACAGGGATGGCCACTGCGTGCTCACGGGTCCAGGCACCACCGCTCGGAGTCATGGCCCATGCGGGGGGTGAGTGGCCCGCGTGTCCCCACCAGGCCCACCTGGAGTGCAGTGCTTGAATATGATGACCTGGAAGGGGGAGGTTGTTCTGTCCGTCTGCGCCAGGCTGGCCGCTCTGGCCGAGTCTGCGATTGTCATTAAGGTGCTGTTGCCAGCGGCCATGACCTGCTTGTTAGCAGGGCTGTTGGACGGAAAGAGACTTGTTTTCCAGGAGCAAGGAGGTCTCTGGGCTCCAGGGGGTGCAGATCCTGGGGCACCTGGCTGGTCGTGTCAGGGTCTGGGTGCTCTGTTCCAGGGGGAGGGGGAGCCCCCAGATGTGTTCCCATGAGAAAGAGGGTGTAATTCTGAAACACCTAAAACACGTGGATTCTTCAGATACAACTAGCTGGCTGCCTGGGATCCAAGTTACATCATCTGTTGTTGTCTGGCTTGAGAGGGGGTGGGGAGGCAGAGGGAGAGATGCAGAGCGAGAGACGGGGGAGGGAAGGAGACACAGAGACAGAGAGGGAGACCCAGAGGTACAGAGAGAGACCCAGAGATACAGAGAGAGAGACAGATGCACAGAGACACACAGAGACAGAGATAGATACAGAGACAGACTGAGAGACACAGAGACAGAGAGATACAGAGTCAGAGACAGAGACACAGAATGAGAGACAGAGACAGAGAGACAAGCAGAGAGAGACAGAGAGAGGGAACAGGAGCCTGAAGGGTCGGCAGCCCCAGCATGTCGGCTGAAATGCACATTCCATTCTGGAGTTTTCACTGGAAACCAAAGTCTCCAACCTGAGTTCTGCCACATCCTGAGCTTCAGATTAAAAAAAGCTGGTTTTTAAAGATCAAGAGGAACCAGGGATTTAGAAAATTAGATGATCGCGTTTTTGCCAGGTTGGCACATTCTTCCTTTGTAGAGTTGTGCCTGCTTGTGACCCCTGAGCAGAGCAGGGTCCCTGACCACGTGGGCTGAAGGGAGACGTGTGGATGGAGTTCACTCTGGCAGTCAGGTAGTCACCAGAAGACCCGCTGCTGGGCTGGTCCAGCCTCGCTGTCTGCGTTCTGCCCTCCCAAGGTGTACCTCTGGAAATGCCCCTGCTCCCTGGATGCACTCAGGCACCACCCCCCGTCATCTGGGCTTTTCCAGCTTCCCACTAGCCTCTGCCAGGGAATCTTGGCTGCCGTCTGGTAACCTGGGTGCCGAGGGCCTGCTTGCACACCATGTCTGGACAGGTGTGGCAGTCATTCCCACTACTCACCAGTGTCCAGCCCCCTCCATGCCTGGGCAGAGAGAAGGCTGGTCATTTCTCCTGCCATGGAACAGGTGATGGGCCAGTGTCTGGTCACTGTGTGCAAGTGTCAGGAGGTACATGTAGCCTGAGGGAGAAACACTCCCTTGTTGTTTTAAACTATGAAGAAATTGGGGGATGTTTGTTACTCAGAATAACCTAGCCTGTGCTAACAGATACAGGAAGGAAATATTCCCCCCTTACTAAAAAGGAGTGAAGTGTCCTTAGAAAGGTAACATGACTTCTCAAGGTCATGGACCCAACTAGCGGCAGAACAAAGTCAAGGTTATCTGACCCAAGGCTGGCCTTTGACCCAAAGCAGGACCCTGGGAGATTGGGGTGGGGGGGAATCTGGGCTGATTTGCTCCTTTTTTTCCCTGGGAATGACCCGAGGCCCCTTCTTATGATTCCATCCTCGCAGGATGGGGAAAAATGTTTCTGTACAAAGGAGCAGAAGCCAAGTTGATTTCAAGATTTCTCTGCAGTACAAAACGCCGACTGGACCAACATCCTAGTGAACTTGAAAGATAAAGGTCCTGACCCTAAATTCCATGCCCGTCCATGCCCGTTAACCTTGCGAGGTGGCAACAGGAAGTCATCCTCCTATAGGCAACGTGTCCTTCTCCAAAGATATTCCTGAAGGGTGCGCTCCAGCCCTTCAAGAGAGCCAGATGGGGACACTCGCTGAGGGGAGGTCACGAGGTGGGGGGTGGCAGTGACACATTCGTTCCATGCGAATCCTTGTGCATTTTGGTTATAAAGTTGAAAAATGCATACATGTGTTTGGAAGGTCTTTAGGGAGTAAATGGAAGAGTGAACATTTCTGGACTAGATGCATGTGAGTGGTTTGTGTTGTATGATACTCTGAGACCTGGGTGTGGGGGGGTTCCTATGCCCTGTTTGGGCCTCAGTTTTTCTGTTTATAAAAGGAAAACGTGACCTTTCACCTTGCAAGGGCTACTTCACTCCTCAGCTAGATTACTGGGACACCGTTGACTATTGGGTAGGGAGACTCTCCCATCCCCCGTCCTGGTCTCTCACCAACATTCCAGAAGTTTTCAGTGACAATTCACTCCAGGGTTTCTGTGTGCTTGCTTAAGGAATGGTTTTATTCATGGAATTCCAGGACGCCCCAAGAAATCATTTGAGGCTCCTCAGAGAATTGTAGAACCAGGACTCAACGGCCATGTTTGTGGTTTGAGGGAGTTAACGGGATGAATCCAGTTTGGGGAAAAGCTGACCTGTGACTAAATGCTGTCTATAGCTTGACAGCCCCCACTGCAACCCCCAGATGGAACAGATAGGGACTCAGCCCAACCAGCCTCCAGAACCGCCCCCGCCCACCCCCATGGCCTGCCACCACGGTGGGGTGGCCCTGAACCTCCGTCGGCTTTGGTTCTGCAACTTTTTCCAAACCTGAAGCGTGATTCACGTCCCAGATCGACTTGTGGAATTTCTGAAAGCTGAGGAGTCTGTGCTTCCCAGAGGCTGCCCTACTCCCACCTTTGGTGGCAGCCCGAGAAGGAAGCTGGGAAAACACGCACCGCATTCTTCCTGCATGAAGCACCGTCCGCATCGGGGAGGAGGACATGGCTAAGAGCCTGGATGACTCCCGGCGTCTCAGACGGCTCTTGGTAAATCCGTTTAGACTGATTTTATTTGACAAGCCCAGTAGTTATCTGACCCCGCAGGACCGCTGACGGTCCATAATATTGCCGTTTGCTGACAAAGACCGTGGATTAGCTCTTCTTCCCATTGCTGTCGCTTTTCTTCTTAGAGAAAGAAAATACTGGCCAGAGTGGAGGTGGGTGGTCCATCCCTTGTGCTAGCCGAGGACACATTGCCATCCCCCAGCAAGGCGGTCCCCCGGGAGGACTCCACGTGCTAGCAGTGCTGGTAAAGAGATGAATAACCCCTGTCTGGTTAGTGGCTGTTTGATTTCCTCATGCCAGTGAAAACCGGTCGTTTTCTACTGAGCTTTTATCTGGAGTGGGGTATCACCCCTGCTCCACAGCAGAGCGATGAGAGATAAAGGCCACAGAGAAGCGGCGGTCTCTGCGGGTCTCTGAGCCATCGGGGGAGCAACGATGCAGCCACTGTGCGGCCCACGAAGGATCACAGGAGAGGGACCCACCAGAGGAGGTGACGGGGAGCAGCTTCCCCGTGGGAACTCTTGCAAAACTGGGACCTACTGTGGGGTATGTGCTAAGGGGCGTCATGGGCAGTTTCCCTGCGGCTAGATAGACCCTGATTCTTCCCCTTTATTTTTAAATTTTTGCGTTAATAAGCTTTATTTTTCAAAGCAGTGTTAGGTGCACTGCAAAACGGAGTAGGAAGTACAGAGATCAGCCGTATCCCTCCTCCCCCCACACTCTACTTACAACCCTCCTCCACTCTCACCATCTCCCACCAGAGTGGTAGCTGGTTACAACGGATGGACCTATGTGGACCTGTCATTATCACCGAAAGCCCATAGTTTACACCGAGGTCACTCTTGGTGGTGGCCATTCATGGATTTGGGCAGATATACGATGACACCTGTCCATCATTACTGTTTCGTATGGAGTAATTTCACTGTCCTGAAACTCCCCCATCTATTCATCCCCCTCCACCCCCTGGCAACCACTGATGTTTTTACCGTCTCCATAGTTTTGTCTTTTCCAGGACGTCATATAGCTGGAATCACATAGTCTGAAGCCTTTTCAGATCGACTTCTTTCACTTACTAACGTGCATTTAAGCCTCCTGCATGTCTTTTTATGACTTGATAGCTAATTTCTTTTTAGTGCTGAATATTATTCCATGGTCTGGATGGACCACCGTTGATTTATCCATTCACCTTCTGAAGGACATCTTGGTTGCTTCCAAGTTTTGGCAATTATGAATAAATGTGCTATAAACATCTGCGTGCCAGTTTCTGTGTGGATATGTTTCCAGTTCATTTGGATAAATATCAAGGAGCGTGATTGCTGGATGATACTGTCAGAGTGTGTTTGGCTCTGAAAGAAAACTCCAAATCGTCTTCCAAAGCGGCTGTATCGTTTTGCCTTGCACGCATCAGCCGTGAGTGAGTTCCTGCCGCTCCACAGCCTCCCCAGCATTTGGTGTCGTCAGTGTTTGTGATTTTGGCCATTCTCACAGGTACGTAGAGGTATCTCATGGCATAATTGTTTTGATTTGCGTTTCCCTCGTGACGTAGGAGGCGGGGCATCTTTTATGCTTATCTGTCATCCGTTTACCTTCTTTGGTGAGGTTTCTGTTCATGTCTTTTCCCCATTTTCAATCAGGTTGTTCCTTTTCTGATGGCTGAGTTTTAAGAGTCCTTTGTATATTTTGGGTAACAGTCCTTCATCAGATGCGTCTCTGCAAATATTTTCTCCCTGTCTGTGACCTGTCTTCTCGTTCTCGTCACATTCTTTTTTGCAGAGCAGGTTTTTAATTTTAATAAAGTCCAGCTTATCAATTCTTTCTTGCATGGATTATGATTTGGTGTTTTATATAAAAGGTCATCACTGTACCCCAGGTCATCTAGATTTTCTCCTGTGTTATCTTCTAGGGGTTTTATAATTTTGCATTTTACATTTAAGTCTGTAATCCATTTTGACATAGTTTCCATGATGGTCTGTGTTTAAATTCTTTTTTTTTTTTCTTTTTTGCACGTGGCTGTTCAGTTGTTCCAGCACCATTTGTTGAAAGACTATCTTTGTCCATTGTGTTGCCTTTATCCAAAGCCTTATTTATTTATTTAGTGGTACACAGGCCTCTCACTGCTGCGGCCTCTCCCGTTGCAGAGGACAGGCTCTGGACGCACAAGCTCAGTGGTCATGGCTCACGGGCCCAGCCACTCCACGGCACGCGGGATCCTCCCGGACCGGGGCACGAACCCGTGTCCCCTGCATCGTCAGGCGGACTCCCAACCACTGCGCCACCAGGGAAGCCCAAAGCCTTATTTTTCATACTTGGCTCATCATGTGTCATATCCTTTGGACATACCATAATATATTTATCCAGTTTCTATTTTGGGTATTGATTGTCTGTTTTGTATCATTTCGCTGGTAACTGTCGTACTGTCATGGATTTACCTAGGGGCTTGCTGAGTCAAAAGTGTTGGAATCCTTTTGGAGCCCTGGACACATTGTCCTCAGAAATGGCAATGCAGTTTGCCATCAGGATAGGCAACGTTCATCCACCCGAAAGCTCACCAATGCTGAGGACTATCAGTGACAAAATCTTGATGAGTCTGGAAGCTATGCTCTTTCCATGTACCCTCCTTTGATTACTAGTGAACTTGGATGTTTATTTCAAAAGTTTCTTGAGCACTTTCGGTGTTAATTTTCCGTTCATGTCATTTGACACCTTTGCTTTATGAATTGGTAATAGTTCCTTAAAGGCCAGGAACATGAACATTTCTCTCGTGTCGTTTCCAGAGGTTTCTCCAGCTTGCCTTGGCCCTTCACTGTGATTCATCATGTTCTTTTTTTGTTGTTGTTACTGATGGAGGTTTAAATATATTTTTAATGCTTTTTCCCTTTGCTTTTTATGCTTACAAATGTCTTTCTTACCTGGAGCTTGTGTAACGATTGTCCTCTACTTTTAATGTTGTTTCATGTCTTCACTTTTTACATTCTGCTCTGATTCATCTGGACTCTGTTTTGGCGTAAGATGGAACTCTAGTTGGCCGTTTTCCTAAATGACTAACTGGTTATCCAGCTCTTGGCTCTTTGGTGAAGAATCTTTTCTAGTTCCACTTATTTGAAAACCTCCTCTTACACAGTCTGTTCCTAGACCTTTTGTGCATTCTTACTGATTCTTACTAGCTGTGACATGAGCTGGTGTCATACATTTAAAATCACCGAGGATATATGTATGTGTATACACACAACTTTATTATAGTAATTGGGTCACACTATATAGAGGCTGAGAAGTTCCAGGATCTGCCTTCAAGCTGGAGAACCAGGAAAGCTGATGGTGTAATTCAGTCTGAGCTCAAAGGCCTGAGAACTGGGGTGGGGGAGGGGAGAATGGTGTAAAACCCAGTCTGAGTCTCAAGACCCAAGACCCAGGAATGCTAATGTCTGAGGACAGGAGACGATGGATGTCCCAAGTCAAGCAGAGGGCAAATTCTCCCTTCCTCCACCTTTTTGTTCTATTCAGGCCCCTGATGGATTGGATGATGTCTCCGTGCATTGGGGAGGGCCATCTTCTTTACTCAGTCTACAAATGTAAATGTTAATGTCTTCCAGAAACACCAGACACTCCCATAAATAATATTTTAATAACTATCTGGGCATCCCTTAGACACATACAATTATCAAGTTGACACATACAATTAACTATCAAAATGCGGGACAGCGTGTATCATGACACTATGATTTTTCCCCAAAGGCCTTGGCTACTATTCTCATTCATTTATTCGAGGTTAATTTTAGAATCACTTTGTCAAAATGCCCTCCTGGCAGGAATGAAGGGATTCTCTGTGGCAAAATAACTCAGTACAAGTGGGCACCTATGCACCAAAATGGGCCTTCACCATGAGGACCTTAGGTGAACACCAGCTTCTGGGTTCATGGCCTTCCAGGAGGCAGTGGACGCTGAAAGGCCACAGCCTGTCTATTGAGGTGATTCTAACGGAGTCTATTGCTAAAACTCCAAGGGACTCACATCTGCATTATTAAACATACCCCCAAGGTCCCCCCGGCGAAGCCAGGAAAACTGTCTATAAAGAATTTGGCATTGAGTGGAGAAAAAATTCTCCCTGAGAATTTATAACCATAAGCCAGTCCACACATGCTTTTCAGCCCAAGTTCACACTACCTGGATGATCCAAAGAGTCTCAACCTGAAAATTTAGTTTAGAGTGGTCATGGGATGAGTGGTTGTGGGTGGGCAGCACTGTGATGTACTTGAAGGAAGGGAATATAAACCCTGTCTGGGGAAACTCACCTTGAAATCAGGCCTCCAAAAAATCCCCCAAATAAACCCACTACAAGGGGCTTGAGTTCACAATCAGAATCACATTACACACAAGGAAACAGGGCCCCATGAATAAGACCCAAATGAAAAACAAAAAGCAAAATGCAGCAACTGTGAGAATCAGACACACTGGACCTCACATATAGGAAGTATTGAAAAGAATATAAGTATGCTTAACATGTTTAAAGAAATAAAGAGGAGACTGAAATATGGGTAAGGAGCAGGAGAGTATTTAAAGAAATGACCAAGCAAATTTGGAAAAGAAGCCAAATATAATCACTGTAAATGAAAATAATTTCAACTGAAATTAAAAACTCAATGGATGGGTTTAACCACAGATTAGACACAGTTAAAGAGAGAATCAATAAACGGGGAGATAGAGTTGTAGAAATTACCCTGAAAGTAGCACCGAGAGAAAAGGAGCAGAAGCTATAAATGAGAGATAAGAATTATGGGAATAGAGTGAGAAGGTTTAACTCAATTCTAATCATACAGAGTAGACACAATATTTGGTGAAATAATGGCCAAGAATTCCAAGAACTGATAAAAAGATACCAATCTTCATGTTCATCAAGCCCATCAAATCCAAACAGGACATATAAAAACCTCTCAATATTCAAAGACATGTGAGTGAAAGTGCAGAGCCCTAAAGTATAAGAGAATATATTAAAAGGACCAAAGAGGGACTTCCCTGGTGGCACCATGGTTGAGAATCCATCTGCCACTGCAGGGGACAAGGGTTCGATCCCTGGTCCAGGAAGATCCACATGCCGCAGAGCAACTAAGCCTGTGCGCCACAACTACTGAGCCTGCGCTCTAGAGCCTGCGAGCCACAACTACTGAGCCCATGTGCCACAACCACTGAAGCCTGTGTGCCTAGAAGCCCATGCACCACAATGAAGAGTAGCCCCTGCTCGTCGCAACTAGAGAAAGCCTGCGAGCAGCAATGAAGACCTAATGCAGCCAAAAATAAATTAATTAATTAATTAAAAAAAAATAAAAGTATCAAAGAGAAAAGACAAATATTCCACAAAGGAATGGCAATTGGACTGACATCTACTTCATCAGTATCAACAGTGGTCACCAGAAGAAAATGGAATCATTATTCCATGGCAAAAATGTGATTATTTACCTTGAATATGTATACCCAAAGGAAATATCTTTCAAGAATGCAGGAAAAATAAAAGTGTCTCTATTAATAAATCTCCCCTCGAAGAAATTCTAGAGGATGCATGTCAGGCAAAATGAAAGCAATCTCAGGTGGGAGATTAGGTGCAAGGAGAAATGGTGACCAAAGTACATATGCAGCAAAGGTAATTAGACATTGACTGTGAAGAGCAATAAAAATACTTTATTGGGTTAAAAAAATTACCATAATAGAATAGAAAAGTCAGGAAGGAACAGTCTGAGTCAAAGAGTTTTGAATCTTTATTGTTTGGGAGTAGGGTAAATATATGGATTGACCTTGAATTTTGATAAGTTCAACATATATGTTAAAAGGTCTAAGGTAGCCAATTATAAAATAAAGAGTGTGTATAACTATAAAGGGAAAATTAGAATTAAATATTCAATCAAATAGAAGAGAGAAGAAAAAGAAACAAAAAAGGCAAGATAAAAAATACAAAATAAATGATGAAAATAAAACCATATATCACTAATTAAAATGAATGTAAATAGTCTAAAACCTCCATTAAAGATAAAAATGGCCAAAGTGTATTTTTTAAAAAATCCAATTATAAGCTGTTTAAAAGAAACATACCTGTAGCATGAGGATACAGAGAGGTTGAAAGAGTGAAAGTTAGGAGACCAAGTACCCAGTAACAGAAAAGAAAGAGTTATATTAATATCTGATAAATTGACTTTAAGGCAAAAAAACTTCACTAGGATAACTCCCTTCCTCACTGCAAATGCAAGAACTTTCCATCAGTTTAACCCCACTTACACCTCCATGCCTTTTGTGCTACTGTTGCCAAATATTTTGCTTTTCCCAGCGTTATAATACCAAGAAGACATTACTATTAGTCTTGTCTTAAATAAATATTTGCTGCTAATTATCCACATGTTACCTTTTGGGGCTGTCTTCATTCCTTCCTGTAGTTCTGTGATTCCACCTGGAACTATAGTCCATCTGGAATACTAGCTTTCTTTTTTATTGTATGGAAACATCTTTATCTCATCTCAAATTGTGAAGATATTTTCACTGGCTATAGAATTCTTTATTGGCACTTTTTTCTTTAAGTGCTTAAAAGACGTCATTCCATTGTCTTTTGGTTTCCATAGTTTTGTGGAAAAGTCAGCCAGCATGCTTGCTGTTGCTCCTTTGAAGATAAAATGCCTCCTACCTTTTCCCCACCACCACCCACAGGCTATTTTTAAGATTTTGTTTTGATTTTTTAGCATTTAGACTGTGATATGTTTCAATGACTATAATTAATCAATAATACACATTGTAGTTTCTAAAGTAAACATTTAACTGAAAAGCTGATACAGGATGAGCATGGGCTAACAAAAAGGTTTCATCTTTTTTAAACATTTAAGTGGAAATGAAAAGGGCCTAGAATAAATGACCAAAATAATTGTTGAGAAGAAGAAAATTTTGAAGAATTTACACTCTCAAATTTCAAGACTCTTTATAAAGTTAACAGTCCTCAGGACACTGTGATTTTGGCCCAAGAATATAACATAGAGACTCCTGGGCTTCCCTGGTGGTGCAGTGGTTAAGAATCTGCCTGTCAATGCAGGGAACACGGGTTTGAGCCCTGGTCTGGGAAGATCCCACATGCCGCAGAGAAACTAAGCCCGTGCACCACAACTACTGAGTCTGCACTCTAGAGCCCGTGAGCCACAACTACTGAGCTCGTGTGCCTAGAGCCCATGCTCCACAACAAGAGAAGCCACCGCAATGAGAAGCCCGTGCACTGCAACAGAGAGTAGCCCCCGCTCGCCGTAACTAGAGAGAGCCCACACGCAGCAAAAAAGACCCAACACAGCCATAAATAAATAAATGTATATTAAAAAAAAAGAATAGGGCTTCCCTGGTGGCGCAGTGGTTGAGAGTCCGCCTGCCGATGCAGGGGACACAGGTTCATGCCCCGGTCCGGGAAGATCCCACATGCCGCGGAGCGGCTGGGCCCGTGAGCCATGGCCGCTGAGCCTGCGCATCCGGAGCCTGTGCTCCACAATGGGAGAGGCCACAACAGTGAGAGGCCTGCGTAACGCAAAAAAAAAAAAAAAAAAGAATAGAACATAGAGACTCTAGAAATAGACTCACAGAGACACCAAATGAATTGAGTTGGGACAATGAGATTTTTCTCAGTAAATGGTGTTGAGGTAAATGGCTACGGATACAATAAAAAACAACCTTGACTCTTAGTGCACCACGTGAACAAAATTATTTTGAGGTGAATCACAAAGCTAATGTGAAAGCTAGAACTATAAAGTCTCTGAAAGGTAACATCAGGGAACATCTTTACGACCTGGGTGTAAGTAAAGATCCCTTAAACAAGATACGAAAGTCATTAAGCATCAAACTAATAATTGACCTATCGGATTTAATCAAAAATTTAAACCTCCCATGTTCAAAAAATACTGCTAAGAAATTAAAAAGACAGTGGGCAGATAGGGAGAAAATGTCTGTGTTATACACATCTGCAAAGAGTTTGGACCAGGATATATAAAGAACAGTACAGCCCATTAATAAACAGGTAGGTATCCCAAGTTTAAAAATTGACAAAATAATTAACAAAACTTCCTAATAAAAGTTACTGCATAGCTAATAACATGAAAAGATATTCACCATCATCAGTCACCAGAGAAGTGCACGTGTGAAGCTATAATGAGATGCAAACACACACACACCATTCTGATCTAAACTGAAGAGAACCCAGCCATCACTCGTAGAGAACTACTTCAAACAAGGTAATAATAACATGGCACAAAAATTTTATAGGAGCTGTTTCCCTAGTAGCCCCAAACTGGAAACAACTCAAATACCCACCAAAGGGGAGGGATGAACACACTGGGGTATGTGGACAAGTGGAATACTTTTCAGGAGTAAAAAGAGAAAAACCAAACTACTGATACACACAGCAACAAGGATGGGTTTCAAAATTATCCCGAGACACAAAAGGACAAATACTGCATAATCTCATTTATTTGAAATTCACGAAGAGGCAAGGCTAATCTTCAGTGACCAAACTGATAATAGTAGTTACCTCTGGGGGTGGGTGTTGACTGAAAAGTCAGGACAGAACCTTCCGCAGTGATGGAAAAGTCACATATTTGATCTGGGTAGTGGTCATGTGGGTGCAAACATGTACAATTTATTGAGAGGTACACTAAAGATTTTTGCATTTTACCCTATTTAACTATACTTTAATAAAATACTGGTAAAATGTACCATTAATAATAACACTTAAGATAGAAAATACTTGGAAATGAATCTAATAAACTGTGTGCAATACTTTTATTGTGGAGAAAATTACAAACTGTAGTAAGAGACTTGGAAGAAAATCTAAATAAATGGAGAGCTGTTATGTTTGGGAATGATAGAGTATCACGTCAATTCTTCCCAAATTCATCTATTGATAATGCAATTCTAATAAAACTCTTAACGTATGCATGTGTGTGTGTGTGTGTACATGAGTATGTGAGTGCAACTTAAAAAATTTCATATTTGAATATTTATACAGAAGATTAAGGAAACATAGGTAATAGAGATGTTCCTGAAAGAAAACATTGTGGGAGAATTTAGCCTTCTAGATCTCAAGGATTATTACAAAACTAAAGTAATTAGGCCTTAAAACACTGCAGGAACAAACAAAAAGACCAATGGCACAGAACAGAGATCTCATAAACAGACTTATCTGGAACCTGGATTTGTGGAGAAGACAGCACTGCAGATCAAGAGAGGAAAAAATGGACTTTCAAATGAATTGTTAAAGGGTGGTTTGCTGTCCACAGACAAATAAATAAATAAAATAAACTGGACTCCGGCCATCTCACAGTATGCTGAAAAGTTAATTAAAGATCCTAATTAAAAGGCAAAATTGGGGGCTTCCCTGGTGGCGCAGTGGTTGAGAGTCTGCCTGCCGATGCAGGGGACACGGGTTCGTGCCCCGGTCCGGGAAGATCCTGCATGCCGCGGAGTGGCTGGGCCCGTGAGCCATGGCCGCTGAGCCTGAGCGTCCGGAGCCTACGCGTCCGGAACCTGTGCTCCGCAACGGGAGAGGCCACAACAGTGAGAGGCCTGCGTACCACAAAAAAACCCAAAAAACAAAAACGAACAGAAACAAACAAAACAAAACAAAAAAGGAAAATTGTACAACTGTTAGAAAATGATATAGGGTGATATATTTACGACTTCAGGATAGGAAAGGATTTCACAAACCCTACCAAAGCAGCCAATACCAAAAGGGTAAATCTGGATTTCACTGCCTGTATTTAAATTCAGAACTTTTGTTCATTAAACAGAACACAACGTGAAGAACTATATTTGTAACCCACCTAACCAAAAACAGTATTAGTGTTCGACATTTACAAAGGCTTTTTATATATCAATAGAAGACCCTAAAATGTAGAAACATGGTCAAAAGACTTGAAATAAGTACTTTCAAAACAGGATGCTTGAAAGGTCAATAAACATAGAAAAAGATACTCAACGTTATCAGTAATGGGGAAATGCAAATTAAACCCAAAATGTTATAAGCTTTCACATTTACCATATTGGTAAAAATCAAAAATTATAAAAATAACATGTTTGGCAAGGATGTGAAACAGCAGGCATCCTTCCCATTGTTCCTTGTAATATAAACTGCTCGTACAATTGCTTCGGAACAAAATTCAGCGTTATCAGGTCAAGTTGAATAGATGCTACCATATGGCCCAGCCGTCCGTGCCAGGTGTGCGCCCAAGGGTGGGCTGGCGGGGTTGTTTCAGGCTGTATCCTCGTGTGTATTCACGGAATGGTGTTGACCATGGCAAATTATGAAAAATCCCCCCAATCTCCGTCGACAGTGGGATGGGTGCAGAAATGGTGTCACATTTATACAGTGGAGGGTACAAGAGCAAAGACGGATGAACCAAGGCTGCCTTCAACAAAAGAGGCGAATCTCAGAGAAAAAATGTTGGCAAAAAACCACAGGACAGTGAGATTGCATTCATGTAAATTTCAAAGCATGCGTGCTGAGGCACATAGGGGTTGAAGAATGAAAGGTAAAGCTCTACGGAAGCCATAGGAAGAGACACAGAACACTCAGGAGCGAGGTCCCCTTGGATGGGAGGCCTCAGGTGGGAGACAGCAGGTACCCAGGCTGGGTGTGAAGAGTGACAAGGCCACGCTGGCCTGGCTCAAGGCCCACAGAGAGCTGGCCCCTCGGTGATGACTGGGCCAGCAGACAGGGGAGGACAAAAGGGGCTTCAGGGGGTGCCAGAGCCTTGTGCCATACCGTGGCCCGATCCCCGGCCCCAGCGAGGGGACGCGTCTCTACGTTCAGCTAATCACAGTGATTCTCTGCTTGAAACAGAGGTGGGAAGGGCCGGGAGGGGAATTCTGCCAGAGTGAGGGTGGAGGGGTAATCCTGAGAGAAGTTCTTAGCTCTTAAAACAGTTCTCTGAGAGACTGGTGTGTGAAGATGCCGGGGGTTGCCTGAGGCCGAGCGTGGCTGCATGGAAAGATGGGAAGGGCCCAGGCCTCGGAGGTGCCCCTGAGCTGCCGACTTAACCAGCCCTCGGCGGCATCACCTTGGCGCGTCTTTCTCTCCCAAGACCTCATCTCCCCGACTCCTGGACCTCTTAGCTCGCATTCTGGGGCTGCAGACGAAGCCTCCTTCTTACTAAGGCCTGTGCTCCTTCACACCGACCTCTGGGCAGACTCAACATCCCCTCCTACCCCTTCCTTCTGCCAGCTTCACTGCCTTCTGAATTCCAGGTCCCTGTCAACGGCCTGCACGTCCAGGCTCCTTTGCCCCAGAGAGCTCATCTCTAGTTCACGGAGCTGGATCTCGGGAGACAAAGAAGAGAACAGACCCCATTCCCTGCCCCTGCGGTCACTGGCGTCCCCAGACCGGGTGTGCTGGGAAAGGCCGTGCTGTAGGCTGCCCGCAAAGCCCTCTCTCCAGCGCCCCCGCATCCCTCAGGCTGTTTCCTGCTCCTCTCTCCGACTCAGAACAGTGACTTTTTTATGAGCTTCCTGCAGGTCCGCACACGTGGGTTTTCTCCACCTGGAATGCCAAGCGCTGGACCCCCGTCCTGATGCTCAGACCAGCTGCTCCGCAGCCTGACGGCCGGGCCGGAACCCTCCCTGTCTCCCTTCAGCACTTCTCTTGCTTCTCCTGCCAGAGAGCAGATTTGATGTTTTCCATTTCCTCCAGTTCATCAGCATTTGTTTGTCCCAAGGCTCCTTCATTTCCCCTCCTGGGACTCACAGATGTGCCCAGCCTTCCTGGCCGCCCCCGCCTCCCAACCCGGGGACCAGGGTGGACGTGGAGGCCACGTGATTCCCACGCAGAGACCAAGCCCCTCGCCCACCTTGCCCGGCATGGCAGCTTGGGCCCATCGGGCAGCTCGAGGTACCTGAGGGGCCCTGGTTCCTTTGCAGAGGGAAGAGGGGGTCCGTCATGCTGTGTGGGGGAGGGTTCTGGGTCCAGGAAGGACGGACCATCTTCCCAGAGAAGGGCCTGGGGAAGGAAAACACGCGAAAGCTGTGCTGCGGAGGAGACCCTTGGGGTGGGGAGGCCGCCGGGGTCCGCTCTGCCGTCCTGCCACTGCCAGCGTCCCCACTGCGTGTTGGCCTTTCCCTGGCCCAGGGTGCGAGCATGCTCCCCGGCCAGTCTGCTATTCTCGGGTCCGACCCTGTGGAGTCGCTGCTGTCTCTACCGCGTTCTGAGGATGTAGAGATGGGACTTGGCCATCAGACTGCAGTCTACGGCAGAGCCGGGGTTCACCCAGGTCTCTGGGGCGCCCCGCTGGCCCCTTCCGCCTTCCCCAAGGTGGACGCTAATGATCTGTCTCCGTGTCTCTCCTCAGCCAGACAGGGCTCCTTGCGGGTGGGGCTGTACTCTGTCCCCTGGGAAGCTCCGGGGGGTGAATGGCAATGTCTGGAAATCCCAGGAGCTCAGTAACTGCCTTGGAGACCACGCTGGGTCAGGATGGCAGAGGACGGGAGCGCCAGGCTGGGGAGCGAGGGTTTTGTCCTGCAGGGCGGGTCTGGGGTGGGGGGACACCCAGGGATGCAGAGGTGACAGTGTTTGTGGTGACTTTTCTGTTCCTCACTGAGGCAATCGGCTTGGACAGGACACGGCAGCATCCGTGTGGGGTCTGAGGACGTTCTCCTCCACGTCGCCCGGATGCGGGTCCGCTCCGGTGAGACCAGCAGCCTCCTGGCTGCGCCTCTGGTGGGTGTGGCTGGAGGGAACACGCCATATGGAAAGATACGCTATCAGCTGTGGGCTGTCCCCAGATCTTGTCAAGAATCACCCTTGACGCTTGCGGGGTTAGGAAAAGCGCTGCTTCGTGAAGACCAGACCCAGGGCTGAGCCTGCCTGGAGGAGGACAGAGGAGCCCGGTGCCAGCTCAGCGGGTGGCTCTGGGCACTGGGGAGACCCTCAGGCACAGGCTCACCAGGAGGCAGGACCTGGACCTGCGGCAATATCGTAAGTGA
Organism: Tursiops truncatus; assembly: GCF_011762595.2. NCBI lineage: Eukaryota > Metazoa > Chordata > Mammalia > Artiodactyla > Delphinidae > Tursiops > Tursiops truncatus. The sequence goes on along the minus strand of NC_047039.1, from coordinate 112,635,937 downwards.
ACCACAGCCACATCTCATCCAGTCGCCCCTTTTAGAGTTGAAAGAAAGAGGGCCCAGAGCAGCTCACCTGCGTGCCCGAGGTTCCCAGCCAGCTGGCAGCTGGCACAGGACCAGGCCTGACTTCCGTTCAGGCTGAGCTGACGCCTGGTGCCCTTCTGCGCTTGGCGCCCCCCTCACGTGGGTTCCCGGGCCCCCAGGCTTCTCCGTGAGGCAAGCATCCGGGGGAGTTGCAGGTGTCTTACGACGCGTCCAGCCCTTCATCCTTACGCAGAGCCTCGACAAGAGGCCTGGTGAGTGTCCTGTCCATGGAGCGTCCAGGGTGGGCACTCGGACACCGTGAGCCGTAAGCAGGGCCCCGGTGGACCCTGCGGGCTGGGGTCGCTCTGGATATCTCTGTGTCCTGCTGGGGACACAGCCTGCACCTCGCCCAGCACGGCACACACAGCGGGGCTCGGTCAGGGCATCCTGGGTCCCTGCGATCCCCCCGGGGTTTGGCCGGCAGAGCTCACTCACGGCTGCCTGGGCGGCCTCTCTGAGGATGGTCGCCCACACGGCCTCCCGGGCTCCGCGCTCGCCCACAGCCGACGTGTCCTGCCCTCGGATGAAGCCTGGCCGCTGCCCACCAGGGGTCCTCCCTATCCCTAGATGGGGAGGCTGGCAGTTGTGGTTCTCGGTCCTCCCTCTGCTGACCTTCAAGTACCAGTTTGGAAGGAGAGATTTATGGATGGGCGTGAAATTGCCGTCCTGAGAAGGCCCAGGAGGGCTATAAATAGGGCAGCCTGTCCTCGGCGGGCAGACTCCTTCCGGGTGAGGGTGTTTCAGACCAGCGCTGTGCTTTACGGCAGCACAGCGCAGCCGTTGAGACAGGCCCTGGTGGACGCGCTTGTCCCCGGGATGGAACTCTCATTCCTCGAGCCAGACCCGCAGAGCGGCTCTGGGCTCTGGTAAGCCAAGTGCCCACAGGCTTTCCTGAGACTGCAGGTGACTTTTCTCACGGGTTAATTTCCTGTTAATGTCAATCCCTTTCCACCCACCACCAGACGCTCCCTTTCTTTCCAGGAAGAGAACGGTTTCTCCGGCTTCAAGTGTGTCCCCGGAGAGAGGCCGACTGGGCTGAGCCCCCTCCTGGGATCGGGCCTATGAGCCAAGTGCGGGCCGTGGTCATAAGATCAGGGATGCCGCTCTGGCTTCAGAACTGGACACCTGTGCTTGTACCGCCCACGGGTTAATGACAGTTTTTCCACATTTCAATGGTTGGTATAAAAAAGAAGGAAAAAGACTCTTTTCTGTCATGTAAAAATTATATAAAATTCGAACTTCAGGGTCCATAAATAAAGCTTCATTGGGACACAGCTGCACCCGTCATTAATTATAATTATCTGTGGTTGCTTTCACCCTACAAGCATGAGCTGCGTAGCTGCAACATACACCCTCTAGCCTGCAAAGCCAAAAATATTCATTGTCTAACCCTTTGCAGGAAAAGTTCCTGGTGCTCTGCACAACCAAAGGCTGGGGGCCCTACGAGCATATGCTGAGAGTAATGGCTACTCTCCCCACAAGAGCAGCTGGGTGCGTGAGATAACCTGTGCATGCAGCTTGAGGGGGGTTGTGGCTTGTCCGGTATGCCAGCCAACGACCCCCAAATCCATGGATATCAGTGGTTCTCAACCAGGGCCGTTTTGCCCCCAGGGGACATACGACAAGGCCTGGAGATGCTGTTTTCACTGCAGATGGGGGGATGCTACTGGCATTTGCGAGTTGAGGCCAGGCATCATGCTAAACTCCTGCAGCGCATAGGATGGCTACAACAGAGAATTATCTGGCCCCAAATGTTGACAGGGCTGAAGCTGTGAACTCTGCCGTAAAGAAGCCTGATTCCAGCCGCTGTGTGCGTCATCGGGCCAGGCCTGCATCAGTGGGGAGGGGTCAGATGGGACTGGAAGAGGCAGAAACTGAGAAAACCCAGCAGAGCAGGAGTCTGACCCCGCTCGCTGAGTCAGGAGCGCTCAGGGTGGGATGTGATGGGCTGCACCCGCCGGGCCCTCTGCTTTGGTCGGGCAGCCCTGAGCCTTCCACGGTGGCTCTCCGCACCCGTGTGTCAGCCCCGTACTCCGTGCTGAGGAATGGGGTGCAAAAGAAAGCGGGCTTGTGCTTTTGGTTCATCTCACTGAAGGTGGGGGACAGAAACCACATCACTGATGGCAGACAAGGCCTTTTGTGGTTCACAGCCCCGCACCCTCTCCATCCTCGCCTCACGGGAGTCCCTGGAAGGCCCTCTGTGCTTCGCCTGCAACTGGAACCTTCTGGAAGCCGCCCTCCCTCCGTCTTCCTTCCCACCCAGAATCACACACACTCCGCGCTTACACACCACTTTGTACAAGCTTCTAACATGGAGCTCTTGGGGTGCGCCGTAGGGAGGTGCTGACGGAGCCCCTACAGGCAGGGCCTGTGCTCGGTCTGTCCCACTTTGTAGTCAGGGCTTCAAGCCAAACCCGCCCCAGGCCGCCGAGCCTCAGCTCTCTGATGACGGAATGAGGGCCCGGAGCCATCTGACATCACATGGAATCAGCCAGCAGTCACATGAGAGAGGCTGGCTTTGGACGAGAGGCCTCCGGGGGCTCCAGGTAACGGAGGACAGTTCCTTGGTGACGGCTGGCAGAAGGTGGAGGGGAGGAAGGGCAGGGCTGCCCCGGCTGCAGGGGCAGCAATGGACATTCAGAACCCTCCTCTGGGTCACGCTGATGAATTTCCCAGAACGCGAATGAATCCAGAGCAGAGTTTACTAACTCTGAAGAGACAGAAATCAGCATCGGTTGTGGGGAGACCAAGGGCCGGGCTCAGGCCAGCACCGTATGAATCATTTTCAAGAAACTAGTTCTCGGCTTGCTGGCCTGTTCTCTCTCCTTTGGAAAGCTGTTTCCATTAAAACATTCTGGAGGGTGGACGATACTTTTTCAGTGGATTGGGTTCACACACGAGCTCTACGACAATTATAGTGTTTTTGAGCCACTGGTTTTAATGATGAGATGAGTAGTTCTATCACTGTGTGCCCGGAGCGTGGCAGACCACAATCTGGAGAGGCCAAGGGAGCCGAGGGTGTGAGTCCCTTTCACCCGCAGACATGGAGGCCTTGGAGATGCAGATGGAGGTTGGACTGAGGCTTTGGGGCCAACGGGGCCACTCAGCTGATGAGGGACACACATGAGAGAGCCCCTGGAGCAAAAGCCCAAGGATGGGTAGCCCTTCCGCTAGCTATGGGGTTTGGTCAAGATGCTGGGCCTCAGCGGCCTCGTGGGTACGAAGGGATGCTCCTAGTTTAGTAGGGTGCCTAGCAGAATCACCCGACAGCTTCTTACACGTGCAAATCCTGGGCTCCTCTGAGCAGCTTCTCCAGGCGTGGAGTAGATCAGAGTTTTCAACCCATGTCCTGGCTGATGGTGGGCCTGTTGAGGTTCTGGACCAGCGCTGTCCGAAGTCCAAAAGGATTCGGTGCCCTGATGGGAACGTTCTATATCTGCAATTTGGGACCGTGAGTTACCTGTGGCCGTCGGACGCTTGCGATGTGTCTAGTGCCACTGAGGAGCTGACTCTTACATTTTATTCGATGTTAATGGATTTTAAGTTGATATTTAAATGGTCCTGTGTGGCTAGCGGCTAGGACGATGTACAGCACGGTTCTGGAACCGTCGAGCTGGTCAGGCCCACAGCCATGCAGCACCAGACAAAGGTCAGGTATGAATTTTACAGCCGAGACCTGCAGAGAGCATGCTCTGTGCTCGGTAGCAGCAGAGGAGCTTATCGTGTACATTATCCCTTTTCATCACCAGAACCCAGGAGGCAGAAGCTTAGTTCAGAGGGGCCAGTAAATCGCTCAGCGGTGTGAGACTGGCCAGGATTTCCAGGCAGGAGTTTGTCAGTCTGTCTCTCAAACCGTTTGAAGATTTTCACTGTGATGTAGGAATAAAAGAGTCAGCTCTTTTACGTTTGGGCCTTCCAATTCTCTCAGAGAGAGCCTTCAGAACTTTGGGGGGAAAAAAGAACAAAAGAAAAAAGAAAAGAAAAGGGATCTCTAAACCCCATGGGAAAGAATGAAACCGAAGCATCATCGGGACATCTGGTCTACCTCGTGCAGCATCTATGCACAAAGGAACTGTGAACTTCCCAGAAGCCTCCATGGTATTCCAGAAGCCCTATTGCAACCACTACATGGGCTCAGAAAGGCCAACGCCAGGCTTACCTTCTGGCCTTCTGCTCAACTTGACTCTGTATCCTGTATCCTACAGTACCCTGAACCAGGCTCTCCCAGCTCAGGGTCCACCTACCTTACGATCTGCATGACCCCGAGCTCGTTAGTCACCAGCTGGCCTGCCCATGGGGCTGGGGCGTGAGACGTGTCTGTGGACGTCCCCATACTCTGCAGAGGATGGGTGCCGTCTCGGTGCCTCCAACACCACCTCCCCACCCACACATCCTCTCCCACCCCAGCACAACTGCTCATCACTGAGGGTGACTGACGCCTTCCTGCCAATGGACTCACTTGGCCTGTGTGCTGCGGTGGGTGGTTCAGTCTTTCTGGAGCCGTGAGGCTCATCCCAGAGAAGAGGATGAAGAGCAGCCCAGCTATTTAGATCAGGCAGTGGGTCAACCCCACAGACCCTCCTGCCTTTAAAGCCAACACTTTCTCAGACAGACCCAGCAGCCTCTCACACACTGCCGTGGGCATGGGCACAGAAGCCTACATCTTCCTTCTGATCAAGCAGCACGGTTTCCCCTGGCCCCGGCTCAGGCCAACAAGTCATCTCAGCAGAGGAGGGAACTAGTGGGGTCCTAAGCGATGAGGGCATTGGGGTGTGAGGACGGAGCCTCGAAGCACAGCTGTGGCGCTGGAGAGACTCGGCCCAAATTCCAGCCCGGATGTTCCTTTCCCTTCTCTAAGCCTCAGGTTTCATCTACGAAGCAAAGGTACGGCATCCGTGTTCTGGGATTTGCTGCAAGGATAAAATATGGTTTTGTGTCTCAGGTACCCCCAGAGTGCCTGTCAGGCACCAGGCACTCAGTTCTTGGGACCTATTCTTTGGACAACGCTGTCATTTTTGTACCTTGGATGTAGCCATTCCACATGGGAACAAAGACTGAACCGGTGGCCAGGGGCCCAGAGCTCTCACCTGGGCTTTGCCACACACAGTGCTATGATTTGGGGCAAGACTTGGCTTCCACAGTTTCCTTATACTTCTTGTGAGCTTCTCGTGAGCTTCTCGTGGGGGACAAAAGAAAGGATGTGTTTGAAAGCATGGCCTAAAGTGTAAACGACAAGCAAATGGAAGGAAATACTTATCATTCATTGGATAATACCCATCCTTTTCCCGTGACACTAACTGAAGATTGATGTGAGGAAAATGCAATCACTCCCTTCCCGGCCCCCCAAAGACCATTAGTCAACCCAATTTTAAATCTACTGTGGGGACTTCCCTGGGGGTCCCACGGTTAAGACTCCGCACTTCCACTGCGGGGGGCACAGGTTCGATCTCTGGTCGGGGAACGAAGATCCTGCATATGCCGCATGGCATGGCCAAAAAAAAAAAAAAAAGAAGGAATAAATATAAAAAAAAAACATAAAAATCTATTGTGATCAATTATATTTGTTTAAAAAGGAAACAAAACAAGACAACATACTTTGTATCTGGGGTGTCCAGCTGATGGTCTGAAAGAAAGCCAGCCATTCAGCTGCTGGGAGATGCAGCCCCAGCCCTCACCAGGGCGGGGGACCGGGAACTCATTGTTCCAGGGCACCTGCTTCAGGGTCTATGATGGAGACATTGTCCTCCTCGGGTGTTTGCGGAATGACAGTGTTGGCACTTAGCCCACCTCCGAGAGCCCACCCAGCTTTGACGTTCCGTGATTTGATGCAAATAAGGGGCCTCTTGGTCACCATGCAGTGAATTCTTGCTACAGGCCAGGCCTGTGCAAAAAGCTGTGTGTGTGTCACCATTTCCTGGGAAGACATCCAGGTCGTACCAACGGGGGGAGTTAGGTACACCTACTAAGTGGGCATGGGAGGGATTCATTTACAATGAAAGCATCTCCTCGCTCTGGAAATGAGCTGAGTTTTGAGGGGCCCTCAGACAAGATAAACCCTGGGAAGGCTCCCTGTGGCTCTAAGGTACATCTGGAGCGAAAGGAAAACCATTCTCCCAAGTATCTGCTCTGTGGTGTTTCTGCTGTCCTCAGGGCCCATATGGAATGACTCCTTTTCCACATGACAGCCCTTCAAATATCTGAGGACAGCTGTTTAGAAAAGACAGCTTCTTAGGAAAGCAGGTGGCTACCCCACAGGAAATCTGAGATTTACAAATGGAAGAGGGGAAGATCCGCCTTCCCATTCTCCCCTGAAGCCCTGAGACACCACCGAAAGGGTTCAGGGGAAGATGCTGGCCCCCACCCGGGACTCCAGGAAGTAGATCAGGGTCAGAGGGCCACTTAGGGTGAAACCAGTGGGGTGCTGGTAAACGTTTAATGACCGAGTCTTTAAGGAAAAGGCCTAGCTTTGTAGCGTTTGCCAATTTCTGCGGTGTAAATAGTCCCACCATGGCTGATTTTAAGAAGTACACGACTGGCTGTTGTGAGCTGGTACCAGCCAGCTCCAGGCCCACCTCTGGACCTCTGCTAACATCTGACAAGTGGACAGGCCTCAGGGGAAACAGTCAGGGTGAAGATGAGATCTTCCAGGGTCTGCAGAGGTAAAGGAGAGGGGCAGTCTGTGCAGCCTGGTCCCCGGGACGGTGGGGCAGAGGCTCCTACCATCCCGGGAATTATTCTAATGTCTACACCTTGGAGTGTCTGAAGTTTGCACGCTGGCCAGTTTAGAAACATATGTACCACCAAGGTCTCGCCAGTTTGACTCTCCCCAATCCAGACCAAAGTCTGATTGACATTAGTAGACGTGGACCAAGCACTTCTGCCGCCTGGCCAGGAGGGCGTGTCTCATCCCGCTGAATCCTCATGAAAGCCTGTGAGGTTCCCATTGTACAGATGAGGAAACTGAAGCACAGAGAGGCTGGGTATCTTGACCAAGACGTGCGGTCCGCTCGCTCGGAGCACGTCTGTTCCTGGTGCCTCCCTGTCACGAGCCGGGGACAAAAGTCAGCATCTGTCCCTGTGGTCAGTGCAGTGAGGGGGCAGCAGCCTGGGGGTGGCATTGGGAGCCCGCCGCAGGGAGCGAGGGACAGAGTGGAGCTGAGGTCCCTTCTCTCCAGGATGCCGTCCTCCCCCTCCCCCTCTGCCCACAGAATTCGCAGCTGTCCTGCCTGGGGTGGGAAGCCAGGCCACTGCTGTTCAGACCTGCAGGAGTGGAAAATCTGCAGCTTCGGTGCTCCTGGATCCCATTAAAACAAATCTCCTTGTTGACAAAAATAAAAAGAACTCAGTCGACGCCAGTATTTGCCGTCGGCGTGCCGCGTTTGCTCTCCCACAAGAAGCTGGATCCCGAGTTCCCAACTGGCACAGGCCCACGGGCTTCAAAGGGGAAATTCCAAAGCGGGCAGGGGCCTTGGCGGGGTGCGCTGGAGAATGGAAGTGCCCCACGGGGGGGCGCGGCCCGGAGATGTCCAAGCCCAGGGGCTCATTAGCGCCCGACACATTCTGTCTCATTTTCCTTGGCACCATGTCTGCATTTTCCTGGGCTGCGAGGTGGGACGTGAGTGCAGAGCGGATGCTGCTGGCAAGCTCAGCTGCAGAGCCAGCGTTTTCCGAGCTCGGGCAGCTTGGTGAGACGGAGGTACCACCGATGGGCCGCGCACCCGGGCGGGGGGGCCCCACAGCCCCCGGGTTGGGTGGGAACCAGCTGGTCTCCCGCATCTTTGAGCGTTGGGTCTCTGACGAGGACATATGGGGAGCCTGGCTTGCCCAGTTTATTCGCTTCTTGCAGCTGCTGTAACAAGGCACCAGAGGCAGGGGACGTGGAGGGGAGCTTCGAAATACAGAACTTCATCGTCTCCCGGTTCTGGAGGTCAGAAGTCTGAAACCAAGGTGTGGCAGGGGCAGGAGTCTCTAGGGGAGGGGGCTTCCTGCCTCTTCCAGTTACTGGTGGCTCCAGGCGGCCCCGGGCTGGTGGCCACATCGCCCTTGTCTCTGCGTCTGTGGTCACGTGGCCTCTCCTCTTCTCCTCGTGTCTCCCCTCCTTGCATCTCTTATAAGGACGCTTGTCACTGGAGTTAGGCCCACCCCCGCCTCTCGGAACCCAGCCCGGAGCGGCAGCCCCCTCAGCCCATCTAGGGCTGCCCCAGGCCCGACGCCTTTTCCCAGAACCACCCCCTTGGCCCAGCGAGGGGACAGGTGCCACTGGGCCATGTCAGCTAAGGGGCCTGGGCTCAAGGCGGACCTGTCTCCTGATACGTCCCACCTCCCTCCGGGTCCCCCTCCAGGTGCCCCACCCTCTGGAGGTCTCAGAAGAACAGCGTATTAGTGTTCGGTGGCTCTTAGAGCAAATGACCACAAGCCAGGTGGCTAACACACAGAGCTTCACCCTCTCCCTGTTCTGGAGCCCAGAAGTCCAGGACCACGGGGTCTGCAGGGCCGCGCTCCTCCTGGAGGTTCCAGGGGAGGGACCTCCCTTGTCCCTTCCAGCTCTGGTGGGTCACTCCAGACCCAGCCTCGTCTTCCCATCTCTCCTCTTCTGTGCGTCTGTTTTTAACCTCCCTCTGTCTTCCTCTTCTAAGGACAATTTCAATGGGCTTTAGGGGTAAACCAAGATGATCTCCTTATCTCAAGGTCCTTAACTTAAGCACATCTGCACAGATTCTTTTCCCAAATAAGGTCACAGTTGCAGGTTCTGGGGATCAGAGTGTGGGCGTGTCTTTGGGAGCCATTGTCAGTATCCCACAGCCAGACCTGTCCGGGGTCCCCAGTGTCAGCTCTGCACACCCTCCTTCTCGGTGCCCTGGTCCCCGCATCGGGCCCTAAGAGTCAGTGTGGGTCTGCTTGGCACTGTTTCTGCTGGAGGGCAGCAGGGAAAGGGCGTGTGCCCTGGGGTGGATGGGTGGGATCCTGGCTTCTCCACTTGGAGACTTGACAGCGCTGGCCCCCATTTCTAAATGCTCTGAGTCTGAATCCTTACCTGCGAATCGCAGATGCTCTTTGTGTCATGGCAGGAGTGAGGGTTAAAGGTCACGCAGCTGCCATGTCCCTTCCAGCCAACATTGCCATCCTCGTCCTCCTCCCCCTCTGCAGGAACCCGGAGTCACTTGCAGCTCCACAGCTGCTCAGCTCAGGGACTGAGCTCAAAGATTTGGAGGAATGAATGAACTCGGTGTCTGGGTTGAACTCCACTTTGGGACACTCATTTTAAATTCTATATTCTCTTCTATTTCCTCTTATGGAAGAAAATCTAATCTGGGAGCTATTTCCATTCAAAATATTGGTTTCATACTAAAAATGAAAACAAATAAAACTAACCCCTACTGGAAAAAACAACAACCCCAGGCGGTGTTTGGCACCCCTGGGCACCGTGCCGCCGCAGGCACGGCTCCACCGAGATGCATGTCCTCTCACCAGCTGCCTTGTCCCTGGCCTTGTCCCCTGCCGTTGGGGACCTTACCCTCGGGACGCAGGGAATGTAGTGGGTTCTCTGCTCTTGCACCACTGGCCCGGCATTCCAACCCATGCTGACTGCAGTGTCTTCTCAGTCTCCGAGCTGGGGAGTACCTGAAACTCCAGGCACGGAGGCCTCTTTTATTGTGTTCGGGACGGCGGAGGGTGGAATGGTGGCCCCTGTGAATGTGACCTTACTTGCAAAAAAAAGTCTTTGCAGATGTAATGAAGTTAAGAATCTTGAGAGCAGGAGAGCATTCTGGATTACCCAGATGGGACCTAAACGCCATCACGGGGATCCTTATAAGAGAGGGAGGCTGAGGGAGATTAAAGAACAGACACACAGGAGGAGCCACGTGAAGATGACGGCCAAAACTGGAGTGATGTGGCCACAAGCCAAGGAATGCTGGAAGCCCCGAGATGCTGGAAGAGGCCAGCAGGAGACCCTTCCCTGGAGCCTCCAGAGGGAGGGCAGCTCTGGCACCTGGCTTTCAGAGAATACACTTCTGTTGTTTTAATCACCCGGTTTGTGGTCATTTGTTACAGCAGCCCTGGGACACTAATATGAGGACCAGGGTGAAGATGATGACCACAGGACAGGAGCTTCTTAAAAATTAAGCACGGTTGGGCTTCCCTGGTGGCGCAGTGGTTGAGAGTCCGCCTGCCGATGCAGGGGACACGGGTTCATGCTCCGGTCAGGGAAAACCCCACATGCCGTGGAGCGGCTGGGCCCGTGAGCCATGGCTGCTGAGCCTGCGCGTCCGGAGCCTGTGCTCCGCAACAGGAGAGGCCGCAACAGTGAGAGGCCCATGTACCGCAAAAAATAAATGAATAAAAATTAAGCATGGCTGTCTCAAGGAACAGGGCCCTGCTTGGATGCTGTCCCACCCAGACCCACGCCACTGCTCTGAGAGGTGAAGAAAACAGAGCTGAAGGTTTTTGCCCTAAAATAGCATCTGGTTTACTTTTCAGGAATACTAATAAGCATAAAAATAGGCATCCCACCACGAAGCCTGTGCGAATTTAGGGCCCACCTTCTCCTTCCACTGCTGTTAAGTTCTTCTCATTTATTTATTTTTTAGTTTTATTTTTTAAGAGATTAATTCATGTATTTATTCACAAGGCTAAGACACATTCCCTATAATTAGTGACAGATTTTTGTTTTCACTTCGTGAATTCTTCTGTGACTTCCTTCTTATAAATTGAAGTATAGTTGATTTATCTTCCTGTTTATTTGTTAAGCGGCAGATTTTTGTGGTCCTCCACGTGCAGCTGTCCTCGGGGCCAGGCGGAGAGGGGTTTAGGACCACCCAGGTTCCAGTCCCCACGCACCACATCCTCCTGGTGTCACCCTCAGTTTCTGTGTGTGGCGTGGGTGAGAGGATGGGGCCATGTGGACGTGTCCCGTGGCCAGGACCTTTGAAAGAGCAGGAGCCCTGCTTATCGGAGGCAGAGTGTGTTCGCATCTGATCCCTTAGTGGTGGTGGGTGCCGTGCGGGGAGGACCAGTCGGGAGAGACTCTGTAGGGAGATGCAGGGGTCTGCGCTCCCCTCTCAGGGCCTTGGTGCTCTCACCTGTGAAACGGGGGCACAGGCCTTTGACTCCTCACAGGACACAGCTGATGAAATGCCAAGGGCCAGGCAAATGGGGACCAGGAGGTGGCTGTGTAGGAGGATGTGAGAAGGGGGTGCTTGTGTGGAGAACAGAATATAGACCCACCCTGGGTGGGTCGAGGGCCCCCCGCGGTGGGGAACCTCGCTCCCCCATCTGTGGACAGGAGGGGAGACAGCACTTCCCCCCCTGGCTGCTGGGGGCCCTGCGAGGTGCCGGGCCCCGGACTCACATCGTGCAGTGGACAGCGTCCGTGACGAGGGTGCATAACGGGCGGGTCGGCTTCCTGGCTGGGCCCTGGGCTCCTGGCAAGTCCAGGCTGACCCCAGCCCCTGCCTCCCCATTCCCACCTCCATCCCCATTCTGGCCTCTTCGTTCCCCACACCTGCTCTTGCCTCTCTGAGCAATTCTCCACCCTGCAGTCAGAGAACTTTCCAGAACACAACTCTGATGTAGCCTTTTCCTCTTAAAACCCTCTCCGCGGCCCCGTTCTCCTTGGCAAGAGTCCACACCCCCTGCCTGGGCCAGCGGAGGCCCCCCGGCTCCCGGCCTCCTCCACTCTCTGCTCCATCACGGCCCGAAGTGCAGCCCCAAGAGTCTTCCGCTGGGCCTGGGTGCGTGTGTTCCCTCTGCTGGTGGGGACCATCCAGGGAGGACATCCCTGAGAGGTGGCACCAGGCCCTGAGCGACTCCTCTGCGACTTTGGGGTCTGAGCCAGGGTCACCTCCTCGGGGAGCCCCCAGCCCCCCAGAGGTCGGGGCCCTCGGATGCTAGCACACAGCCGTCTCTGCTTTCCCCACCAGGGCACCTGCCCTGCCCTGAGCCCCCGAGCCCCAGGCTCTGAGCTCCTGCTGCCAGCGGCGAGAACTGCCTCGGAGATGGTGTCTGACCAGGCTCCTGGCTCTGAGCCCGGGGCCCGCACACAGGGCCTTACAGGGAGGGCGAGGGCGGCAGGCCCAGGCAGGGGTCCACGCAGCTATGGCAAAGGCCCTTCTGAGCTGCTTTGAATCCACGCAAGGCAAAAGGGCCGGGAGCCCACCCACCAACCAGGCGTGGGAGTGAGCTAACCCCGCAGGGAGGGGCTCGGGGGCCTCAGCTAGGGCCTAGGCAGCCGCCACTCCCTGCAGGGCCACAGGAGGGCGGACCTCTGAGGGCACCTCGGCCCCTGCGGCAGCTGAGAGCGGGAACCTCTCACGGTGTGCAAAGCACCTCTGCCTGAGCCCACAGACCCGAGAGGCAAACAGAGCACTGCGGCCAGGGAGTGGCCAGAGCTCGGACGTGGGGCTGGGCCCCCCTCGCCTCCACTCACCGGTCAGTGCCTTAACCCCTCTGAGGTTCTGTTCCCTGATCATGAGCACGTGCTCTGTGCCTGGAACAGTCCCTGCCTCATCCCCCCAAAGCAATCACACAGCCTGCAAAGGGGTCTCTCCTGGCCCATTTGCCAGACCAGGAAGCTGGGGTCCGAGTCAGCTCCGTGCACACAGAGGGCCATTTGCTGCAGGCTCCGTGGACACCTGTGCCTTCCCCTCCCAAGGTGGGGTCCCGTGTGGGCCGGCGGGGAAGATGGGATGAGATCCCCATGTTCAGCAGACGCTGTCCTGGGCAGTCTAGAAACGCCCTTTACGTCTGTGGAATGGAGCCCTTTACCTCTGGGCAGCTCTCACTTACACAGACTGCTCTTACCGAGAGTCCACAGGGATTTTTCCAACTGACGTTTTTCTGGGCTGCAAGCTCAGCATTTGTCTAGGAAACCTCTCCAGGAGGGTAACCTGCCCAGGAGTCTGAGGCCGGGAGAGGTAGGTCCACATCCTGTTGTCTGAACGATCGTAAACTCGCTCTATGCGTCCAAAGTCCGACTGGGGCCCATCACGGGCCGTTTTGTCTGGAAATGCCATTATTTTGTGAAGTTTACTTGGCCCCCGATAGAAACATCGAGGGCATGACATGGAAACAGCCGTGCCGCACGGAGCAGGGAGAGGGCCGTGCAGTGAGGGGCCGACAGGCCTGATTCACCCATCACGTCTCAGCCGGTCCTGGGCGCGCCTGTTGTGGGCGGCTCCAGCAGTCATGCTGTCCTGTCCCTGCCCTCGATGGGGGGCGGCTCCCTGGCCGTTGAGAACCATGCTGCCTGGCCTTGGGCTGGCGCTGTGCAGCCACGAAGAACTCCAGCCTCAGGTGGACCTGAGTGTCGGGTCTGCGTGATGCCACCAGCTGAGCGTTGAGTGGTTTGCTTGTACAGGGCTGCTGGTCCTGGACGTGAGCTCTGGGAGGGAAATAGCTCCTTTGCTGGACTCTGGGTTGGCTGGGTGAAGAGGCCTTCACTTCTTGGAGCTGTGTGGAAATTTTGACGCAGTGGAGGGGGGCTTCATGGGTAAACCATTAGAGAAAACCCATAGAATTTTAGGTGCAATCACGGGGCCCTGGAGTGCAGTGTGACAGCCAGGACCAGAGCACAGGCTCCTGATTCCCTGTGCCAACTCTTTCCAGCTCAGCCCCACTCGCTCCCTGGTTCACCCAGCAAATGCAGCACAGGCTGGGGGCCGGCCCGGGATGCTGACCGAGATCAGGTCCCTGGAGGGAGGGACCACGTGGCATGACCACGTGGCCTTCTGAGGCCCGGCTCCACCCATGGTACTGGGCTGCATCTGCCCACACTTGTCACGGGGACTGTGGTGCATTTCCCTGCAGCCCTGGGCCTCTCCTCGGGAAGGGCAAGGTGCTGTGGTTAGGGATGGACAGAGGAGACCCCGGCACGGAGCCTCTGCAGGAGGTGGCTCTGTCTTAGCCGCATTCTGCCTCCTCACGCCACCCGCCGCCGCACTCCCTTGCTCGGTGTGGACAGCATCACAGATAAGACACTTAGCTCCACGTGCAGAAGGGGCGAGATTGTCGGCAGGCCTGGACCAACAGCCAGGGTGAGCCGCCATCCAGGTCCCTCCCGCTGGGCAGGGTCCTGCCCCCACCCTCACGGGCATCAGAATGTCCCTGTTGTTCTGGAGAACAGAGAGCCGCCATCCCTGGGTGTCTCCAAAAGGCCCACAGACTAGGGTTACCAAGGTGCTGTGGGCTGAATTATGTGCCCCCCTTCCAGATTCACCTATTGAACCCTGACCCCCAGCACCTCAGGATGTGACTGTCTTCGGTGAAAGGGCCTTTAAAGAAGAGACAGAGGTAATATGAAGCCATCTTCATTCTAAGGGGAACTCGTCCAATGTGACTGGTTGTCCTTATAGAAGAGATGAGGACAAGTCTGCCCAGAGGGAAGGTGCGGGGAGAAGAGGGTCGTCTTCAAGCCCAGGAGCTGCCTCAGGAGAACCAGCCCTGTCCACGCCCTGAGCTCGACCTCCAGCCTCTGGGATGAGACAGTACATTTCTGTTGTTCAAGCCACAACACAATAGTGGCCCTAGGAAACTGATCCCCTGAGAAGCCTGGCATCTTGGGAGCTGCCCTTGGCCGTTGGCCGGCCTGGCTAGGCTCTCTCCCCGGCTCCTCCACTGTGTCAAAGTGGAGGCCTTAAAGTGGTGGATTTCCCCTAGTAGCTGTGGAGAGTCCCCTGGGATTAACAGCCACCCCACCCCAGCATGGAGGGAGAGCCCTGCTGACTGGGTGGGCGGGGCAGCAGCCCCTGGTGTGCTGAAGCCCCAGCACTGCAGGGCACAGTGGGCAGGGCCCAGGGCTGGAAGGTCAGTCGGGGGCAGCGCAAGCAGAGGAGGGGGACCCTGGAGCCAGCCCAGCGGCCCTCTGACCGACAGCCCCCCTCGTCCTGGAGAGCAGGCTCACACAGGGTTGGGGGCCCCGGCAGGAGCTCTGGGCTCAGGCTTGGCCACCCCTCCCCCTACTTTTGCATCTGGGGCAGGTCTCCGCGTCCTCCTGCGCCCAAGGGAGCGATTTTACTCTATTGAGCCAGTGGTGCAGGTGAATGGGGCGAAGGCTCCAGCAGGAGGCTCAGAGGGGTCGCAGGAAGACCCCCCAGCTGCAGGATGCAGGGGGAAGGAGGGGGCACCGGGGCCTCCCAATGCCCAGCAGGGCTTTTTAGGCCTTCCTGCCTGGCTTCTCCTCCAAGCTCCACAGGGATCCCCGGAGGCCGGCTTCTCACCCCACTTCCCAGGAAGCAGCACTGGGGAGCAGAGGTGAGGACTCACTGGCCCAAGGCCCCCGGCCGGCGGTTCCTGATGCTGGAGTTGCAGCTGAGTCGGGAACTCTGGAGTTGGCCTGGCCCCAGACACCCCCCTGCAGGATGCAGCTACGGCCACGGGTGCGGGGTGCAGGTTTGGAGCATCCTCCTCGGGCAGCCTGGGGGAACCTCGAGGCCACTTCCACTGCTGTGAGTAACTGGGGGCAGCTCTAGCCCCTCAGTCCACCAGGCAGCAGCTCCCCAGTCCCTCCTGGGCCCAGTGGGCCATGACCTCTTGTAGGGCAAGCAGGTCACCGGGTTCCTCCACCTGCTCTGTGGGTCTGTGAGCATCCGCCTGTGAGAGGGGGAAGGAGAGAAGGAGCCCAGTTGTCCCGGAGGGCTTCCCCAGGCTTTCCCAAGCCAGGCGATGACCCCGGGAGGCTGGGTGGCCCCTTAAGGTGGGAGGGTGGGAGATGAAACAACCCACAAGAGGGTAACACTTGGGGCTTGTCGTGGACGCTGAGAACCACAACTCTGCCGCTTGAGAAAAATCAATGAGGGGGGACTTCTCTGGCGGTCCAGTGGTTAAGAATCTCCTTCCGGTGCAGGGGACTCGGGTTCGATCCCTGGTCTGGGAACTAAGATCCCAAACGCCGCAGGGCAACTAAGCCTGCGCGCCACAGCTACAGAGCCCATGTGCTCTGGAGCCCATGAGCCACAACTAGAGAGAAGCCCATGCGCCCCAAGAAAGAGCCCCCACGCCGCAATGAAAAGATCCCGCGTGCCACAACTAAGACCCGACACAGCCAAGAAAAAAAGAAAAGAGAAAAGAAAAAAGATCATTGAGAAGAACTTACAGCAGGGGAAGGAGAAGGTGGGCAGCAGGTCCCAGGTGCAAAGCTGGGGGCACACCCGGCCTGCCAGGCACTGTGGGAGATACACAGCCATGGGCGACCAGGGGTGTGCAGAGCCCTGGATGGCGGTGAGTCCCTCCCATGCTGGAGTACCATGAGTAGAAGTCCACGCACAGGGAGGGACCGGGTGGGAACGTGGCAGTAATTTCAGGAGGGGAGGGAGGCACACAGGCAAGCAGGTTCTGCTCACCGTACCGGAGTTGAGGGGAAGAGACTGGGTTGGGGGCTGGCCAGGGGGCTGGGTGCCTTTGCTCACTGCAGACATCCTAGAGCCCAGAGTGAAAGAAACAGTTTTCAGAGGACTCTCCAATTTAATCAGTTATGGGAGGGCCAAGGGATGCCGCTTGGGGTCAACCACCACCGGGCATTGTTGCAAGGATTTGGGCGAGGCGATCTGCATCTTTCCCGCCCGAAGGTAAATCTGGTTTCAAATTCAGGCTCGGCCACGGATGGATGGGCTGGTACTTTGGGTAAGTCCTTTACCCTCTCTGATCCCCAATTTCCTTGTCTGTAGAGGGGAGAAATGACAGTATTCCCTACTGCTGTGTGTGACCTGATGCAAGAGTGGCTTTAAAGTGGGAAACACATGTGGCTGGCTGGTACTTCTGCTGTTCCCACTGGAATAACAATCGTGACCAGGCGTCACGGTTACTCTCCTACAGTCCTGGGCAGACAGGCCAGGCTGCTCAGTTTGGGGATTTTTTTCGAGTTTTCCGGTGGGATAGAAACTTACCTCCTCACCCAAGTCTAGGTGTGGATGAGCCCACCTTTGTCTCAAGCTTTCTCTTTACTGTGAGCTCAGCTCTCTGGGGGACGCTGGGTGTCCCTTGACTATCAGCTCTTGAGGGACCAGATGCCCGCCCTGAGTTCCAGGTGTTGGGAAGGCTGGCTGGCCAGCACAGAGGCACCTGTAACCGTCACAGAAGGAGCACCCTGTGTCCTTGGGGGAAACTGGAGCCCTGAGTCTGCACTACCTTCTGATAACTAGACCACTGACCTATGGTAGCATCCCAAGGCTTTGGGAGAAGCTGGCCTTCCCCTGGTGGGGGGGTCGTTCCAGGGGCCAGGTGGAGCTGGGGGCTCAGGGAGTGTCTGATGGAATTTCTCTCTCATTAAGGCACACAAAGGACCAGCTCCAACGGAACCAACACACACAACTTACACACACAGACACACACGCACACACACATTTCCCCGATCATATATGTGATTTATACAGGTTGTAAAACAACAACAAAGGACTGTAAAAAACCAGAAAAAAGTTTAGCTTTACTTTGCGAGTCTCCTCCTTTTCCCGAGCAACATTTAGTGCCGCCGCGAAGGGTACGTGGGGCAGATGTGGACCATCAGGGTAGCACCAGTGAACCACCACCTGGCTCAAGAGGCAGTATGTGGCCATCCCAGCAAACCTAACCTCTACCCACCTCCCCTCCCTTCCTGTTTCCAGAATGATGGGAATTAAAGGGCATCTGGGGAGTTTCACGCCCAGTCTGGAGATGTAACTGGAGCATCACTGCTGAACTGTTCAAAGGGGATGCGGATGGCTTAGGGTTTGAAAAGCCCCGACTCACCTTCCCTCCTCTTTAAAAACCAGCTCTGTTGCTCTTCGAGGAAGGGGTGTGAGTGGGTTTCAGCAGGTTATGTGGGGAGCCAGGTGGGAGGGGCTGCTACCGGCCAGCGGGGCCTGGACGGCGCGTCCTGCTCCAGGGAGACCTCACCAAGGCTTAAAGAAGCGGAGGGAGAGAGGCAGTGCCCAGTGGCAGTGCCAGGGCAGCAGCGCCCCAACCCCTCACCCCTCTGCCTGCTGTCACCTCCCCAAGGGGTGTCTTCTTTGCTTTCCTTTTTGTGGCAGAGGGGTCTCCACGCAGTAGGAGGGAGTGAGTGGAGAGCGGGTGCTGGCCAAGTTCGCCTGATTAATATCCAGGATGTGTGGCATACGAGCTCCCTCGGAGAACTCTTGGGAGCCTCGACCCCAGCCTGGGCACGGATGCCCAATCTGCAGTGGGGGAAGGTGGAGGGCGGGTCGTCTCTCTCGGGGTGGACATGTCTGCCACAGTCTTGGGCGCCCCGATCTGGCTGGATTGGAAGTTCAGTCTCCACCCAGAAGAGGAGCTCTGAACTCCAAGTAAACGAAAAAGGCGGGGTGAGCTGCAACGTCCTTTTTAAACCCCAAATGATCGAACTCGGGGCCCCTCCACACTGGTTCTGGGGCTTGGCCAGGTGCGGGCACCTGGGGGGGTGGAAAGCGGGGTGCAGCGTGGGCCGCCGGGCCCCGTCCGCCCGCGCTCGCCGGCAGAGCTGGGGGCGCCGGGCCCTCGCCGAGTCCCCGCCCGCCCCGGGCCAGCCCCTTCCTCGCTGCCGCTCGCCCGCTGGCCCCACCCCCTCGCCCGCTGCGCCCAGTGGGAGGCGGGGGCCGGCCCGGCCGAGCCGAGCGCCGGCTCTGATTTGCTGCGGGCGCGGGGGAGCCACGGCCTCCTCGGGTGCCGTCCCCGAGAGAGGGGGGGAGGGAAAGGGGGAAAAGTGCTCGGCGCCCGAGGCGAGGTCCGCACTCCTCGTTCGTCCCCGCGGCCGGCGCAGGACCTCACTCGAGCGCAGCGCCCACGGGGAGCGAGTCGTGGGGCGGCGGCGGCGGCGGCGGCGGCGGCGAGGAGGAGGCCAGAAGGAGTCGGAGGAGGCGGGGGAGGTCAGGGCGAGCGAGCCGAGCGGGGGTCCCGGCCGCCCCGCGGGCCAAGGTCGAGCCCTCCCGCCCGTGGGCGAGCGCGCCAGCCGACCCTCCAGAGAGCCACCGCCACAAAGAGAACGGGTCGGCGGCTGCTCCCATGATTCCCTAAAGTTGTGCCGGCCCCGCTGAGTTGTGCCCCGCGCCCCGTGCGTCCCCGCGCGCCCAACCCGCGCCCCGCCGGCATGGACGTCCACACCCGCTGGAAAGCGCGCAGCCCGCTCCTCCCGGGCGCCCCGCTGCTGTCCCCGCCGTTGCTGCTGCTGCTGCTGCTGCTGTGGGCGCCGCCTCCGAGCCGCGCAGGTAAGGGCTGGGCGCTCGGGCGCGGGGGGCCGGGGCCGGCGCGGCTGTCATCCCCGGACGCCCGGCCTCTTCCGCGCGTGCACGACCTTCCCCCACTGGGCTGTGGAATGCACGGGCCGGGACTCCGAATGCCATTCGTCGGGGGCCCCGGAGAGGGAAACGCGCCGGCACAATA
This sequence comes from Tursiops truncatus, assembly GCF_011762595.2. Lineage (NCBI taxonomy): Eukaryota > Metazoa > Chordata > Mammalia > Artiodactyla > Delphinidae > Tursiops > Tursiops truncatus. The sequence continues at coordinate 112,616,515 of NC_047039.1, read as the reverse complement.
CTCCCCACGTCAAACGGGCCGGCGGGTGGGGCTGTCGGGGAGCCGAGGAAGGGCTCTGCGTTGGATCAGCCGGAGGGCTTGTCCACCAGGCAGGCAAACTTTTGTCCCGAAACTTTGCGTTCTCTGTCCCACATCACAAGCGCGAAGCTCTGGCCCACACAGCCCCGCTGCAGAACTTCCTTTCCTGAAACCCGGGAAGGGTCGCCCCCTAGAGTCGCAGCGGGCCAGTTCCGGCCGGGCCTCCTGGGATGGGGGGGCTGCTGGGGAGAATCCCAGCAGCTGAGCCCCCCAGCCCAGGACTTCTCCAAGCACCCTCTTCCTCTGCCTCCGGACCCGGCTGCCTCTCCCTTTCCCAGGGAACAGAGCTTCCTGTGGTCCCCACCATCTAAGTACTCAGTGAGTGCTACTGGGGAGCCCCGGGGAGGGGTGGTGGAGAAGCCCTGCTCTAATCCCACCTCTCGACCTCCTGGAAGGCAGTTTTTCTTGGGTTAGCTGCCCAGAGACGGGATTCTTGGAGCAAAGGCGAGAGATGCTCTCGGAGTGTTGGCTGTGAGGGGTTCAGATGACACACAGATGTGGGACTCCTTCTGCCAGAGGTCTGCCCTTAGAAGGAGCTGTCTCCAGTGGATGGCGTCTGCCAGGCCAGCACTGACAGTGTGCCTGCCTAGATGCCTGCAGCTCCAGCTCTCTCCCACACAGCTTCCTGACAGGACAGTGGTTTTTCTAAGCATCACCTTTTGTGGTTACCTGTGGGATGGGACCTCACAAGCCTCGGTCGTCGGAGCCCGAGGCCCCGAAAGTCCTCTGGGGCCCCATTAACAAATGCGGAGACGAGGTTCAGAGCCGCTATTGCAGGGTCAAGGGAAGTGGGGGCAGAGGGATGGGGCAGTGGCTCAGTGGACAGCAGGACCAGCCGGGGTCCCCGGTGAGAAGACACCGCTTTACTGCCTTCGCTCTTCTCTCCTCCGCTTTGTCATTTGAAGACATGTGGGAAGAATCACTTCCGTGTTCCACTTGCCAGTTAAGACGTTCTGTCCCTTTTTCCTGGTACAGTGAGTGCTTGGTGGGCCAGAGGGGGCGAGCAGGAATCAGGGTGTCCAGCCAGTCAGGGGCTGGGGGAGCGGAGGGGAGCCTGGCCTGGCTCTGGGGACCTGGGGTCTCAGCCCTGGGCTACCACCTACGTGCCCTGGATCCCAGGCTAACTGGCTTTGTGTTGCCCCCGGGGTCACTGGAGATGGGGGACAGTGGCGGCCTCCAGAAAAGTGGCACGGAGCAGGGTGGGGATGTGGTCATGGGACCCCTGTAGGCCCAGGGCCATAGCCCTGTCCCAGCTCCTCTGCCGGGCTTTCCTCTAGGAAGTCAGGTGGGAATCCTTCAGGGGAGTCGCCACCCCCAAAAGCCGGGGCTGGGCACTGGCTGGGGAGCACACAGAGCATGCGTTCGCCTGGGTTTGGGGTCGGCTGTCTGTACCACTCCCCATCTCTGCCCCCCCGCCCGTCTCCGGTTTCCCTTCCTAACTGAGTGTGGCGTGAGGTGGATGCCTGGACCGTGGCTGTAGAGCTGGACATTTTGCTCTTGTCGAAGAGACGCTGAGAGCCTGTGAAGAAGCCACCTCTGTGGGTGGGTTTCACAGACCTCCCCTCACCGCCACGAGGGTGGGACCCTTTTGGAAGTCATCGTCAGTGCGTGGCCAGCGGGAACGGCTGTCCACTGACATGCGGGGGCGGGGGGGGGCAGGAGAGGCCGTCCGCAGGCAGCTCTTCTCTTCTCCATTTTGAGATCCACCAGATGTTTTTTGAGTTCCCTCTGAACATGGCTCTTTTTCCTACCTTCTTCTTGGCCAAGCGTGTGAAGGAATGAAAAGTCAGATTGCATTTGGGGCCGTTTAACATTGTAACGGGCAAAGGAGAGTAAGTGAAATGAAACATGACCCCAATATTTGGAAATTGAGGTCATCTCCTCGGCACATCATTGGTTGACGCCAGTCACGTGATCGCTGTTGGCAATAATTTGGTGGGAAGAGTTGTCCAAATTTTGTGGGACTTGACAGACATCGAATGGTTAAATTTCCTCTGACTCAATCAAGTTGGCTGAAAAGACAGCCTTTTCCATCTTCCCCTCCCCTTCCCCCTCCTCCCCATAAAAGAGCAGTCAGTGGGAGGAGTTCAGAAGCCAAGCTGATTCCCCGAAGCCCTCTATCTCCTCTGGTCCAGATTTTAGTGGCTGCAGGGCTTGGAGCTCGGGTCGCTGCCCAGCGCTGTGACCACCCGGCAGTGGCCACGGGCAGGAGTTTCTTCCTTGGGAGGAAGCACAAAGTTCCCTTGGCCCGTGATATCGCTCCATGGCTGTTCCTGGGGTGCTGGCCAGAGCCTGCCCCGTTACCCCACCCTTCAGATATCTCTGGACTCTCCCGCAGCCACGCCCTTAGCCGAGCACAGCTGATGCCCGCCTGCCCCGCCCCTGCCCTCTGGCTGTCTGGCCCGCGTCTCCCACTCCTGCCTGTTCCCTGGGCCACGGACATTGTTGGGTGGAGCAGAGGGGTGTGGGGAACCGACACCCACTGCCCCCTGCCCCTCACTGCATAACGGTGACAGTGAGCGCGGACTCGCTCCGAGCCCCCGAGGGTCGAGGATGAGTCACGCGCACCCCGAGGCCCCGTTGCTGTGCCCACGGTGGAGCCTGGGATTTGCAGCGCGGAGCAGGGCAGGGTCGCTGGCCCCTGGGACGCCCGCACCCGTGGTACCGATTGGAACGAATTTGCTGGCATTTGCCTGGTCTGCTCTTAGCCCTGTGCCCACATCATCTCCTTGGACCCTCACATCCCGGCCTGCAAGGTGAGGGGGGGGTGCTGGCACTCTGAGAGGCCCAGGGAACAGGGGGCTGGGACTGCACGCTCTGGGTCAGTCTGGTCTCTGCACTTGGGCGCTGAGTGAGCTTCTCCACGGGGGAAGCCCAGTGCCTGGAGCTGCTGTCAGCCTGGGGCTCAGCCCAGACACGGCCCTGGGACCAGGGAGGGGTTCCATTGGGCCCCAGCAGACTGTTTCGGTTCCTTCCTGCCCCCTACACCCCTGCTTTTTATCCGAATGCTATCAGGGGGCACCTGGGGCCTGCAGTCTCCACTCCGCTTTCACCAGGCCCTTCACTCACTGGCGTGACCCGATGACCCCTGGAGGCTTTGCCTGCGCCGGGCCTGCTTGTGGGAAGGCTGAGGTGACAGAGCGCCCGGCTCCAGGGCCCACAGGCTGCCGCGAGGCACGCATGTGGACACCGTTGGTTGTACTGTTCATTCTCCTGCCGAGCGTGTCTGGAGGGTTGGCCCCTTGGGGAGATCTGGGGCAGCTTCCTGGAGGAGGTGATGCTAAACTTGACCTTTCCTTTCTTCCCCTTCCTTTTGTTCCGAAGGGCCTCCTTCGCAGGTGCCCTCCTCCACCTCTGGCTTTTGTCTCCTCCGTGCCTCTTCCCCGCAGACATCCCACCCCGCCGCTTCACTGTTCTCCCGGAGCTGCTTCCCTTGGCTGGAAAGCCCCTCATTAACTTGGTTGGCAGGGCGCCTCCAGCACCGCCTGCCCCGGCAGTGCTGTGCCAGCAGAAGTGGCCGCTGTGAGATAGAGGGGGCCTCTGAGGGGACAGGAGGGAGGCCGGGGCCTTCCTTAACCCTCTCTGGGTTAAGAGATGATCTGAGGGATGCCGCCTGCCCTGGCCTGGGCGGGTCCTGCGCACTTTGGGTCCCCTGTTTGGGGAGGCAGGGGCGTGGGGGGACAGTCCTTGGCAGTCAGATTGTTGAACCCAGGGCAGCGTGGACGGTTCCTCTGCCTCTAAGGGGTTGGCTGGGCGGGGGCCAGCCACCGTGCCTCAGCTTTCCTCTCTGGGAAACGGGGAGAAACGGCTTTCTCGCTTTGAGAGTGGTTACGGAGACTGAGGCGATCTACAGAGACCGCGTGTGGAATGTCGAGGCACAGGAAGCCCCTGATGAGCGGAGGGTCTTATTATAGCTACTGTTTTGGGTGGTGTTTCTGCAGAAGGAAAAAGCGCAGGGTTGCCACGATCCTCTCTAAATGCGAGTGTTCCAGCGGGAGCCCAGCTGAGGGAGGCATGTCTGTCCAAGGAGGCTCTGGGAGCTGGTGAGACCCCCAGTCCTCTGCCATCCACAAGTGACTCAGCCCGGGCCCCCCCTCGCTCTCCTCAGCACCCCCATATGCTCCGTGGGTCCATTTCCCACGACACCTCGTGGGGTTGCGGTAAAGGTCACCCCAGGCAGCGTATGTGAAAATGCGTTACAAGCCCATTGGAGGGTTGTACGCCCGTGTGCGCGTTTGTGTGTATGTGTCCAAGCGTGTGTGTGCATGTGATGTGAGCGTTCCTTTGGATGCATGTGTGTGACGTGTCCGTGTGTGTCTGTGGGTGTCCACGAGTATGCACGCCCACAGCCACGCACAGGTCCATGTGTTTTCAGGGTCTGCTCAGGCGGGGCCTGGTGTGTTTGAGGTGCTCACGGCAAGGCCGCGTCTCTCTCCTTATCGTGCCCCAGCCCTGCGGGATTGGAGACGAGGAGATGACCCGTGGCCACGGAGCCCCCTGGGCAGCCACGAGGCGTTGGGTCCAGCCCCGGCACAGACTCAGTCCAGCTGGGTCTGATAATCTGAGTCTCCTTTTGCTCACAGGAGGGCGATGTTATATTATAGCTTCTGCTTCTCCCTCTGTTTATTTCTCCCTTGTAATCGACTCATCTGGTGTCAGCCCTTGGCCAAATGTTAGTTTTAAGCTTTCTGGCCTGGCTCGTGGAGACATTGAGGTCCTGAAGGTGGAGCCTGCGTTGGCCCTTCTCCCAGGCAGAGCCGCCCCTGCCACGGGACACGGCATGGAGACCCGGTGTGGGGGACGGCTCGGGGCCGGCGGCCTGGGCCCACGTCCCGCCCCACCCCCGCCAGTGGTGCACTTTGCCTCAGTTTCCCTATCTGCAGGAAGGGGTGATGGCTGTGACTCCCGCAGGATTTTCGAGAGGGTTCAGCGCATCGCGTGTCCAAAGCACAGAGCAAGCCCCTGTCACCGTTGTCACTATTACGTCCTCCCTGGGCCCCCAGGCAGCAGCAGGTCCGGGGTCCAGGGTGAGTTCTTGGCTCTGCTCACTGGCTGGCTGTATGAGTCACCCCCTCTGTCCTGGGAACCGTCACCCTGGTGCCCCCTCGCGAGTGAGCATGAAAAGGGGTTACACAGCCCCCGGTGAGCTTACTGGAGCCCTCGCTGCCACTTTTGCGGTCTGTGCCCCAGCATGGAGGCGCCTGCATCCCGGAGCAGTCGTGGGGCGGGTCACGTGCAGCACGCCCCTCCCCTTCTTCCTCAGGCCACCCCCACTGTACAAGGAGGAATGGGGGCCTCAGGGATGGGAATGGACCTGCCCATGTCCCGCCTCAAAGACTCTAGTCTTCTGCCCCAGAGACATGACGGTGGGTGATGGCTGGTGATCTGGAAGGACATCTGGGGCGGGTACGTTGGGGGTTTTGCTAACTCAGACGTTGTTCCTGCACCCGCGCGGCCCCAGCGTCTGGGGCAAAGCCCGTAGAATGAATGAGTGAATGCTCCGTTGGATGCGTGGGGATTCGTGGTGGGGTGATGGGGGGGTCGCTCTGTGTTACATGTCATGCTGTCTGAGCCGTCATCCCATCAGCTTAGACTCACCCGCTAGTTTTTCTGGCAGGTTCCCAACCTATGTCATAACCCACAGTAGGAGTAAATGTCGCCACTCTTTGGTGACTCAGACCTAAGAAATGGTACCACAGTCTGACCCACTTTTCTCCACGTCTCATTACACAGAGCTCCAGGGGCCCGTTTCCTGCGATGTCTCTGTGCATGAAATGGGGGATTCCTTTATTTCCTGTCTCCTAGACCTGTGTTCTTTTGGGGGAAATTCACTCTTCTGTCCTGTTCTTTTCTGCCAGCACCTTGGCAATAGGGATTTTATTGGTCTCTTTATTAATTTTTTAATAAATGCTATAAAATGACATCAAAATGTGCGTGTGTGACGGGAGTGATTTAACTAAAAACTCTGACTCTTGCATTGGAAGACTAGTGACCTAACAGTGAAAAAGAGTGAGCATTTTAATCTGAATGGCAGGTGGGAAGCCATTGTCTTCCACTCTGCTGGCAGGGTAACCCAGAGCGCCGTGGGTGAGGCTTTAGTGGAATCCTTTCCTGTGTGGGTGCAGAGGAAATGCAGGAGAGGCCGGTCCTTTGTGGAGAAACTCCGGAGTGACAGTGGCTGTGCTTGAAGCATTTGCAGACCTCTAATGGGAGGCAGACCTGTGCCGGGCACCAGGCAGCAGGTGCACAGGTGAGCGGTAGGTAGGTGAGCATCCCAGCCCTGCAGGAGTTTCCGGTGCAGTGAAGGAATCAGACCTGTGAAGAGGCGATTGTATCCAGTGAAGTGCAAAGTGGGAGGTAGTGAAACATTCATCAGCTAGTAGAGTGGTGCCACCGGACAATCGGGGGAGGCACCCGCCAGCCCTTAGGCCACTGGCCAATCAGAGGGAGGTACCTGCCAGTCCCAGTGGGGCTCTGGCCAATCAAAGGGAGGCACTTGCCAGCCCCTGGGCCACTGGCCAGTCAAAGGGAGGCACCCGCCAGCCCCTGGGCCACTGGCCAATCAGAGGGAGGCACCTGCCAGCCCCTGGGTCACTGGCCAATCAGAGGGAGGTAGCTGCCAGCCCCAGTGGGGCTCTGGCCACTCAGAGAGAGGTACCTGCCAGCCTCAGTGGGCCACTGGCCAATCAGAGGGAGGTACCTGCCAGCCCCAGTGGGGCGCTGGCCAATCAGAGACCAGCCCGTTTTGCCAGGGCCTGCGGCTTTTGGGGTCCCACCCGATGAGTTTGAAGGGAGGAGTCCCTTGGTGGAGGCAAGTGGCACTTTCCCATGTGTGTCTGTCCTCTGACTCCGGTTCATATTTAACCAAACCCTGCTCTGGGGTGTTACCTGGACCAGGTGGGGTTGGCCCCATCCTGCAGATGTGCAAGGGGAGGCCCTGTGGGCCCAGCTGGCACAAAGGAGTGATGGTTGCCCTCTGTATCCCAGTGAAAATCACACCCCGCCTTGGTGTAGGTCATTACCGGCATATAAACTGATACTAGGTGCCAGGTGAGGGGGGCTCCAGCAGCTTCCAGCTCTTCTTTGCCGTGGGACAGTCCCTTGGTGGCCGGGTCCTTGTGCTTCCGGAAGAGGTCCACGGCCTCCACCAACTGTGAGTAGCCTCTGCACCTCGGCCTCAATTCCTCCTTCATTTCTGATGCATAAAACTGGGTGTGCGTACAGTCCTGTCTTGCTAAATGTCAAGGTCTTCTTCTTTGGGGGGATAGTGGGCAGCTGTGCACCAGTGGGACCTGGGGCCCTGGCTCACGGGGGTCCGTTAGGGGACCCTGTTGGGTGGCAGGTGAGGGGAGAGCTGGCCGGGGCCCAGAGCCCTGCACAGGGGAGGGTGCAGCTGAGAAGGAAAGATGGGCCATTTCTGGCCCTGGGCCCCCAGGTTTAGTTTGCAAGGGCCCTGCCTGGGGAGATAGTGTCCTCATGTCCGCTGGGGTGAAGTCTCTGGGACCCGCCTTACCGTTACTTCTCTTCTTTTGTGCTTTTTTTCTTTGGGGAGAATCTGAAATGCTGACGGGCAGCTCTGGCTTCCTCCTTCGAGGCAGTTCTGTGTTCTCCTGGGATGCAGGTGGAGTAGACAGCCTCTGGCGTCAGTGTCCTGTGTAGACCTTGCTCTTCTAGGGAGAGACGGTCCCGGTTGGTTTTGAGCAGTGGGGGAGGAAGGGGCGCTGCGCCTTCCATACATTTTAGACCAGAAAATGTTCACATCGAGAAGGCAGGGCAAATAGCTCATTCTTGGATAGAAGTGCAGGGAACAGGGCTTCTGAATGTAATTCTTTTCCAGGGAATTATTACTAATGTTATTTAGGTTCATAGTTTCAGTTGTGGCCGTTTAGCTCAGAAAGCACTGCTTGGGCGATGGCTACATGTCACTTAACTCTGGTATCCCGGGGAGCACCCTGGGGTCCTCGGTGTGATGACTCTGGCGCTCGAGAGGGCCTGGGGTGGGGATGCAGGGCTCACACCCGGGCAGGGCGGTGGGGCGGCTCTGCCCAGCGATGCCAGGATCTCCGGGGGAGGAGTTGGAGCCGACCGAGAGGAGGGGGCATGGGTGGGCGGCCAGTGGTCTCTCAGGACCTCCTCCCTCACCTGAAACAGGGGGACTGCAGGTGTCAGCATACATGATGGGGGTGGGCACCTCCGAGGGGAGGCGTGCCAGGAAGGAAGAGAGGAGGAGGCAGATGCTCCCCACCCCCCGTGTCCTCCCCGCTTTCTTCACGGTGGCCCCACTTTCTGGAAGGAGCAGTGATGCTTTGCTCTCCTTCCCTGCCTGGGGGCAAGCTTGCTCTTCTCCTAAGGAAAGACTCTTATTCTGCAAGAGCGCAGTACGGAGCCTCAAGTGGGAAGGTTTACTCGGGCTCAGCTCTGAGAGTGTTGTCATTATTATTGCCGTCGTTGTTGTTCGGGGAGGTTTCAAACACACCACAGCAGATCGAGATCCTCCTGGGCTCGATGATCAGCCCCAGGACACTCTCGTGGTCCAGCCGCCACCCACTCCCGTCTACCCAGTTACTTTGAAGCCAATCCCTGACGTCAGGTCTCGCGCAACTATTCCTCTGTGTTCACCGCACATCAAGAGTGAGTACTTCCGTCTCAGTGGGTGAGGGACGGTGGGCATCCCCACCCGAGGGACACAGAGAAGGAGCTCAGCCAGGTGCAGTGCCCTAAGTGGGAGGGTGGGCGCCGCCGACCCCCGGGCTCTCAGCTCCCTGGTGAGCTGAGTGGGCAGGCCCCTTGCTTCCTGCCTGTCCCGGCGTGCCTGGGCTCAGCACAGGAGCTGCGGCACCTGGGAAAGCCTCTCTGAGCCTCAGTACCTCATCTGTGAAATGGGCATAAACTAGTACCTGTCTCAGAGGCCTGCTGGGAGGACTAAAGGCTCTTGTCATTATGTTGCCACGTGTTAAAGCCACGACGTCAGCATTCGGAACCCCCAGGAATGTTCCAGCCGGAGGCCTGGGCCCCAGACAGCAGCTTCGCTGGTATTTTGCAGAGGGTGGAGTCCTCTGGGCGTGGGGCGCCGGCTTGGGGTTGCCTGGGAGCACAGGAGGCTGGTGAGGAGGTCCAGTTTCCTGCGAGGTGGGCTTTGACGGGCTTCAGCAAGGGGTCCGGTGAGACCAGAGCTTCCGCAGCCATGGGGCCCCGCCTCACAGCTCCGGGCTCCAAGGGTCTGGGGTGGAGCCTGGGGCCTGCCGCTCGAGTTCTGATGCCAGTGACCAGTCGAGGGCACTTTGGGAAATGTGGGGTGTGCCAGATGGGAAGGTCTGAACCTCCTCCTGGCCCTCCCTCTCCCTGTGTGGGTCCAGCCTCTGTGGCCAGCTGACAGTCAGCCTCTCCTCTGACTTTCGAGAGGAAGGTTCAGGAGATGAGGCTGGGAAGCAGTGATGCATCAGTGCACGGAGAATAGGACCCCCGGCTGTGTGACCTCGAATGCTTAACCTCTCTGATTCAAGTTAGCTCATCTCCAAACCAGAGGTACTGGCACCACCTGGAAGGAGGTGACCTGCGTGTGGACATAGGGCCCTTCCTGGGGTGTCCTGCATCCCGTTTTCAATGCAGGACAGCAAATGCTAGATCATACTGATAACAGTAACTGCCTTTGTTAATTATTCTATATCGTTGTTATTTTGTATTGTTATTATGACTAGTGGAGCTCACAGAGGCAGTAATTGTATAAAGTTTCTATAAAGTGCTTCAAAGTAGGAATAAAGCTGCCACTCACAGGTTTGGGGCTACAGCTGGGCCTCAGAGGAGGCTGAACTGTCAGTGCAAAGGGCCCAGTTAGGGCCCCGGGCGGGGAGTGAGTCCAGGTGGGGCAGGGGGTGCAGTTTGCAGTTAATACTTGGGGTGGGGGCTCTGTGGAACCTTCCGCTGCGTTTATTTATTTATTTATTTTTATAAATTTATTTACTTATTTATTTATTTATTTTTGGCTGCGTTGGGTCTTCGTTGCTGCGTGCGGGCTTTCTTTAGTTGCGGTGAGCAGGGGCTACTCTTGGTTGTGGTGCGCGGGCTTCTCATTGCGGTGGCTTCTCTTGTTGCAGAGCACGGGCTGTAGGCGCCCAGGCTTCAGTAGTTGTGGCACGTGCGCTCAGTAGTTGTGGCTCGCGGGCTCAGTTGCTCCGTGGCATATGGGATCTTCCCGGACCAGGGCTCGAACCCGTGTCCCCTGCATTGGCAGGGGGATTCTTAACCACCACACCACCAGGGAAGTCCCTTCCACTGCATTTAATGTGGGAGCTACCTCCGGCTCGTTTCCTTTGCCAGGAGTGTGGGGCTCTGATGGTGCACGGGCCCAGCCCCCCGGGAAGGAGTTGGCTGTTTTACCGGGAGGGCTCACAGAGTCAGTGATCCGGCCTCTGGCCTTGGGGTCGTTTTGCAGACGAATAAACTCAGACCTAGAGGACTTGGGGGTCTCCAGGGTCACAGGCTGCTGAAAGCAGGGCGGCAGGGGGAGCAGGCCCCAGCGTCTGGCTCCGTCACCCACTGGTGGGCCGTGCTCAGCTCCCGAGGCTGGGGGAACCCGGTGGTCTCGGAGCTCTGCCATCAGGGGACGGTGTCTGAGCCTCGAAGACTTGTTCTGAGATTCCGAGGCTGCAAGGGAACTCAGGCGTCCAGTCCCAGGGTCGCTTCTGTCTAGGGCAGACCTGATGACGATTGTTTGCCAGGCGTCCCCGTCGGGGAGCTCACCCCGTGCAGGCAGATGGTACCCAGACGGAATGTGCCTGAGCCTGGCCTCCAGAGCCCATGGTTTCAACCTTTATGTCACCAGACCTGGGGCTTGTGAGCCTCTTGAAGCTTCCTTGCTCGCAGAACTAAAACAAAAGCTGCTCCCAAGTGCAGACGCTCACTCTTCTTTCATTTCACGCCTTCCCCGCTGTGGTATTCCCGCCAGGAGGCAGCCTGTCCTCACACACCCTGCAGCGCCTTGGGCCCCTCGGTGTGGACAGGCTCCCACCTCCCCTTCCTGGCCAGGGCCTGTCCGATTACAAACAGCTGCCTGGCCCGCAAGCAGGACTTACGAACCCGGGGCAGGGCTGTTGTCGAGGGCTGGGAGGCATGGGAGGGGGTCCGCTCCTTAGAGAGCTGCCTCCCACCCCTCTGTGAGCCAGTGGGGATCAGCTGAGGGCTGGTCAGCCTCTGGGCCTGGAGGATGAGGGACAGCTGGTCCCATCTGGCCCTGGGGTCACCGCCCCTTCAGGGCCTTTCCTTAACCCAGCAACTGAAATGTGAATTATGTTCAAAGAGCATATGATACAAGAAAGAGGAGTGTCTGCTTGAGAATTTTCTCGGAAGGTGAAGAGTCAGAGAGATGTCTCCCTCCCTCCCTCCTTCTCTCTCCCTCCCTCCTTCTCCCTCCCTCCCTCCTTCTCTCTCCCTCCCTCCTTCTCTCTCCCTCCCTCCTTCTCTCTCCCTCCGTCCCTCCCTTCCTTTCTTATCCTAAGTGCTTTCACACGTTGTTTCCTGTCATCAGGAAAGATGTCCTGGTGACATCTTTCCTAGGTAAGAGGTATCCCCATTTTACAGGCAAGAAAACTGAGGCTCGCAGGAGCCCCACAGCCAGTAGGTGGCAGATTTGGAGCCTTTTTTTTTTTTTTTGGAACCTTTAAAATAGCCTTTGAGTTGTGGAAATTGGGTTTCGTCCAGCCTCCTGGGAACAGGGCCTTCCGAGAGCAGATATCACTGTGAGGTGGGGTTTCAGCCCCATCTTTTTCTCTGGGGTCTTCATCCCGGCAGAGAGGGGGAGGTGGGTGAAACCTGGTGGCTGCCCTCCCCCTGTCTCCGGGGCTCAGGCTGGGGGTGGGCGCCTGCCTGGTGTCAGGAGGAAGCAGTGCTGTATGCAGCACCCACTTTCCAAAGCCCCCTTGAGTCCTGGGCTGCTCTGGGTCCTCCTCATGCTTCTTGGATCAGATCTGCAGGATTAGATCTTGAGCCCGGCGTTCAGCTGTGTTTGTATACAGGGGTGAGCTGCCCTGGATGAGTCATTTTTTCCATTTTAGTGGGGAGGAAGGAGTGATAGGAGAGGATTATAGCCAGGGAGGTCCTGCCTGTTTAATATCGGTTCACACACGCTGAGAGAGACACGTGGGGCTCGGTGCCCACAAGCCACATGTTGCACAGGATGACGGTAGGGCACGCTTCAAGCCGCTGCCCCTCTGAAGGCGAGGTGGGGACTGAGCCACCCATGACATGTTCCAGGAGTGAAGCCGGCGCAGCTAAGCCGTCACCGCTGCTGGGTCAGGGCAGACTCTTTAAACCATCAGCATTTCAGAAAAGAAAAGTAAAAACCCTGAGAGAAGCAATGCCCAGAGGTCTGATCTCTGAGCCCGCCCTTTATCTCAGGAGAGTCAACAGGCTTGCCAAGGACTGGGCTCAAGAATTCTGCTCTTGGGGCTTCCCTGGTGGCGCAGTGGTTGAGAGTCCGCCTGCCGATGCAGGGGACGCGGGTTCGTGCCCCGGTCCGGGAAGATCCCACAGGCCGTGGAGCGGCTGGGCCCGTGAGCCATGGCCACTGAGCCTGTGCTCCGCAACGGGAGAGGCCACAACAGTGAGAGGCCCGTGTACCGCAAAAAAAAAAAAAAAAAAAAAGAATTCTGCTCTTGGTTTTCCCTGAGGATGGATCATGAGTCCTAGAGAATTGTCAGAGCCCTCCGAAATTTTGCTCCTTGGGTGGCCCACCTACCCCACTGACTGGGCCAGGCAGGTTCTACTGGGAAAAGTTAGGGAGTTGCAGCTTATTTGAAACCACGGGAATACACTCATCCTGCACATGTGGCCCCAGGCGTTTCTAGATGAAGGTCACGTCATTGGGCAGAAGTCACGGTAGACAGTGGGGGAAGCGAGTCCCCAGTTCACCGTCATGACATCCAAGCCTCAAGACCAGGTGTGGGCGTGGTCACCTAGAGGCCAAGGGAGGTACTGCAGCCCAGCTCTACCTGCCGTGGAAACCCGGGCGAGGCTGGGGGGCTGGGGCTGCCTCGTTCTTGAGCTGTGACCTCAGAAACGTCATGTCTCCTCCATGTCTCTTGTTTCTTCACGTGCAGAATAGAGCTGGGGATGTCTTCCTCGTAGAGAGTTCAAGGAGGCGCAGTTTGGATCGCCACACACACAGGGTCTCTGGGTGTGTCACATCCCACCGTGTCTGCAGGAGCTGTGGGGTGGAGCTGAAGATGCTTGGGGAGCCTGGAGGGTGTCGGCCGACGTGCTTTGAGCAGGCTCTCCAAAGCGGGGTGGGCGGACGTGAGGGGGCCTGGGCTGTTCCGGGCGGAGGGTGGGGGCCCCTCAGCCGGGCAGAGGCGGGTACTCTGGGCCTGATGCCCCTGGAGAGGCCAGAGGAGAGAGGAAGCAGGAGATCTGCCAGGGTCCCTCTGGAGTTCAGTCAGGCGACTGTGGGAGCACAGCCCAGGGAGTGCGCATGATGGAATCTGTGGGCTCAGGGCTGTGCTGGATTGTCACACACTGACAGTGCCCAGCACGCTTCACAGAGCCATCTGAGCCACCCCAGGTCTTTCACGGGATCCCCAAGCAAATGACCCGTGTGCAGCAGGGTGTGTGTGTGTGAGTGTGTGTGGTGTGTGTGTGTGCCTGTGCTCGTGCACGTCATGTGCACCTAAGCAGGCGTGAGCACCGTCCTCCCGGTGTCCCCTGCCCCGTGAGCACAGATGCGCTGTGTCCTGGTGCCTTACTAAACTCACGATTTCTTACTCCACCCAGCAAACCCGTGAGGTCAGTCGTGTGAGGATTTGTCCGGGCGGGTCAGCCAACAGGGAAGAGACCGGGGATTAGAACGCGGTTCCTGCGGGACCCCAGGCTACCTCCTCTGCGAAGACCCACTCCTCCGTCTTCTGGCTCATTTCCCCAGCTGTCACCCTGCTTCTTGTCTTTAATCCGTCCAGGCCCTTCCGCCTCAGGCCCCTTTCGTTCCAGAATCAATGATCTTACCCTATAAATAATGTCCAGAAACCCTTTCGGCTGTGATTTGGAATTCTTTAAATACGGTCAGCTTCTGCCTGCCCTTCTTCGCTTCCGAGCCCTGACCCTGACCTGCTTCTGTCCTCCAGGACTTCTGGGCAGGTGGCGGGGTCGCTCACGTTGTCCCAGGACGCCGCCTCCTGCGCCCCGCCCCCCCAGCATGGATTCCGAGCATGACGTGCTCAAAGCTGCCCTCCCCGGGACGGCTGCTCTTGCCAAGCCTGGGCTGCCTCTGGGTTTCCATGATCTGCCCTCCTGTGCTGAATTTAAGCCCCAATAAAAGCGCTGGGCTCCAGGCATGTGCCTTTCCCCATAAACTTTGATGCCTGGTCAATATCTTGGCCAAAAAAAAAAAAAAAAAAAACTCCTCTGAAGAGGGGTAGTCTGGTCTCTTTCTAGTCACTTATTAAAGTGTTTTCTGGTCTGATGTCTGTCGTAGTGGAAGCAGCCATGAAAATCTGCCCCCAGGAGAAGCCCTGACATCTGTGCTGTTCTGAGCACCCACCCATCTCTGGGGTTCGTCAGCTGCACGCTTGGCGCATTTTTTCTCTGACGACTCACTGCTTTCTCTCCTCTCGCAGCCCAGATTCTTCCTTCCACTTTGACTTCCCAGTGCCCTGGGAAGCTCCGTGCTGGTGTTGTCACCCAGCCGGTGCCAAGGGGCCAGATCCGGCCTGATGCTGGCCAGGTGTGCAGCGCTTTCTGTCGCGGCTGTCCCAGCCTCCCTGACGGAGCGTGGGGCAGGGCGGCCTGGCTGGGGCGCTCTCTTGGCCTGGGAGACAGTGCCCTGGGTCTGGTGTTCATCGTGTCTGGGCCCAAGCCTGTAACCCGAAACTCCGGAGCTGTTGGCCATGGGAGGAATCGTTGCCTGGGGAACCTGTGTCTGCGCATCTCCGTGTGCCCTGCTGCCAGTTAGGCGCATGGTGGGGAGCTCTCTAGAAACACTGCTTCTGGATTAAACCTGCCCAGTGTCTTTGTGGGCGCCCACAGCGTGGGAGGTGTGCGTGGCTGTGCCAAGGGGCTGGTTGAAGAGACCGCTTTCCTGAAATGCAGTTCAGCATTTAAGGGGCACCTACGGTCTGCACACTGCTGTGCCAGGGCAGCCGGATGCAGCCCTGTGTGAGGGGCTCACAGCCTGGCCCTGGGGGGTGCAGGGGGAAGCCCCTGCCCGACATGGGCTGACCCTGAGGCCTTGGAAACTGGGGCTCCCCGTCCTGGAATCAGGGCCCCTGGCTTTTCCCGGTCCAAGCAAGTGTCACTTTCCTTGTGCTGCCCCGTTCTTACAACAGTACCCCGAAGGAGGGAGAGCATTTCTGGACCCTGGGGGTCAGAGGTCAGTTGAAGACACGTGCTGATGGCGTGGGTGGAGCCAGGGCAAGGCCGGCCCCTGACTGTCCAGCTGTGTCCCTCTCCTGGAGTGTTTTCCCCCTACTTCTCTTCCCTCTTTAGTTATATATGTTTTTTTAAAATTAAAAACGATACATGTTCATTATAGGCATTTTGGAAAATAAGAGAAAGCATAAAGAAGAAAATAAAAATCACCCATAACCCCCAGGCTCGAACTCCACTGGGTCTGAGTACAAACAATAAGGAACGGAAGGAAATACCTCATGGTGGCTGATCTGGAAATTCTTGGCGCGGGTGGGGGGCGGTCCTACTCAGGGGCCTTGTCCCCCGCGGGGCACTCCCCCCCCGAAGGGGAAGGCCTCCGACCCCAGCACAGTTGGCTTGGACGTTCTCATTTCACTTGGAAAGGAAGGCGTTCTGTTCACGTCCATGACGGCCTGTAAAAAGCCTAATTTACTTGAAGAGTCTCCTTGTGTTGGGTGTTGGGCTGTTTCCCACTTTTCGGACATTGTCAGTATCTGTGTGTCAGTGAAGCAGGCTGACTTGGATTTGCCCTGAGCCGCATCCGCTGTGGAGGCTCACGCTTACCCTCTTGGGCTGCACTTGGGGGAGGAGAGCATCCTGGGGGGGGGGCGGGTCTGGCTGAGGAGCAGAACCTCCCCTCCATGTGGGGCATGAAGGGGGTGCGTAGGCATCGCTCTGTGGCTTTTAAGGCCTGGCACCCGCAGGAATTTAGGGTTTGATAAAGGCAGCCTTTCAAGTTGGCTGGGAAAGGAAGGATTGATTAGTCATTGAAATGGGCTGGGTTAGGGAAGAAGCCATCTGGGAAAAAGAACTTGGATCCTGCCTCAGTCCTGCCCCAAAATGCATTCCAGATGGACCAGTGATGTGAACTTGAAAAACGAAACCATAAAACTACTAGAAGAAAATACGGGAGACTGGGTTTTATGATCTTGGGATGAGAAGGCCTTTCTCTGTATGACAGAGAAATCCTAGAAGTTATGAAAGAAAAAAAATTGACCCCATAAAAGTCAAGATTTTCTCGCTGGCCAAAACAAACCCCCCAGACAGCCCATCACTATAAAAAAAGAATATGAAAATACGTGTATCACAGAAAAGGGATTGACCTTTATAATGTGTTGTTGGATTCGGTTTGCTAGTATTTTGTTGAGGATTTTTGTGTCTATGTTCATCAGTGCTATTGGCCTGTAATTTTCTTCTTTTGTGATATCTTTGCCTGGTTTTGGTATCAGGGTGACGGTGGCCTCGTAGAATGAGTTTGGGAGTGTTCCTCCCTCTGCAATTTTTTGGGAAGAGTTTGAGAAGGATGGGTGTTAGCTCTTCTCTAAATGTTTGATAGAATTTGCCTGTGAAGCCATCTGGTCCTGGACTTTTGTTTGTTGGAAGATTTTTTTTTTTTTTTCTTCTGGACTGGGGCACGAACCCGTGTCCCCTGCATGGGCAGGAGGACTCTCAACCACTGCGCCGCCAGGGAAGCCCTGTTGGAAGATTTTTAATCACAGTTTCGATTTCATCACTTGTGATTGGTCTGTTCATATTTTCTGTTTCTTCCTGGTTCAGTCTTGGAAGGTTGTACTTTTCTAAGAATTTGTCCATTTCTTCCAGGCTGTCCATTTTATTGGCATAGAGTTGTTTGTAGTAGTCTCTTATGATCCTTTGTGTTTCTGTGGTGTCAGTTGTAACTTCTTTTTCATTTCTAATTTTATTGATTTGAGTCCTCTTCCTTTAATAAAAACAAAAATAAACAAATGGGACCTAATTAAACTTAAAAGCATTTGCACAGCTTAGGAAACCATAAACAAGACGAAAAGACAACCCTCAGAGTGGGAGAAAATATTTGCAAATGAAGCAACTGACAAAGGATTGATCTCCAAAATATACAAGCAGCTCATGCAGCTCGATATCAAAAAAACAAACAACCCAGTCAAAAAACGGGTAGAAGACCTAAGTAGACATTTCTCCAAAGAAAGCATACAGATTCCCAACAAACACATGAAAAGACGCTCAGCATCACTAATCATTAGAGAAATGCAAGTCACAACTACAATGAGGTATCACCTCACACGGGTCAGAATGGCCATCATCAACAATATCTACAAACAATAAATGCTGGAGGGGGTGTGGAGAAAAGGGAACCCTCTTGCGCTGTTGGTGGGAATGTAAATTGATACAGCCACT
Source organism: Tursiops truncatus (assembly GCF_011762595.2). Taxonomy (NCBI): domain Eukaryota; kingdom Metazoa; phylum Chordata; class Mammalia; order Artiodactyla; family Delphinidae; genus Tursiops; species Tursiops truncatus. Next base: position 112,598,869 of record NC_047039.1, on the reverse strand, counting down.
GTGGAGAACAGTATGGAGGTTCCTTAAAAACTAAAAATAGAACTACCCTATGACCCAGCAATCCCACTACTGGGCATATACCCAGAGAAAACCATCATTCAAAAAGACACATGCACCCCAATGTTCACTGCAGCACTATTTACAATAGCCAGGACGTGGAAGCAACCTAAGTGTCCATCAACAGAGGAATGGATAAAGAAGATGTGGCACATACATACAGTGGAATATTAGCCGTAAAAAGGAACAAAATTGGGTCATTTGTAGAGACGTGGATGGACCTAGAGACTGTCACACACAGTGAAGTAAGTCAGAAAGAGAAAAACAAATATCGCATATTAACGCATATATGTGGAATCTGAAGAAACTGGTCCAGACGATCTTATTTACAAAGCAGAAATAGAGACACAGACGTAGAGAACAAATGTATGGATACCAAGGGGGGAAGGGGGGTGGGATGAATGGGGAGATTGGGACTGACATATATACACTATTGTACATAAAATAGATAACTAATAGATGTTGTGTATAAAATAGATAACTAATGAGAACCTGCTGTGTAGCACAGGGAACTCTACTCAGTGTTCTGTGGTGACCTAAATGGGAAGGAAATCCAAAATGAGGGGATACGTGTATACGTATTGCTGATTCATTTTGCTGTACAGTAGAAACTAACACAATATTGTAAAGCAGCTATAGTCTAAAAAAAGGGATTGATATGCTATAATATGCAAAGAACTCCTACTAATCAATAAGAAAGGGCCAAGAATCAAGCCAAAAAAATGGACAAAAGACATGAATAATTCTTAGAAAAGAAAACACCGGTAGCCTTTACACGGGTGGGAAGATGTTTGACCTTACAAGAAGGGAATGCAGGTGAACCCCAGGGAGACACAGCTTCTCACCTGGCCAGGTAGACAAAGAACCCTGAGAACAGGCACTGTTGGCTCCGGCGAGGGAAGTGGGTGTGCTCACAGATTGTTCTCCCAGGAAAGGCTTTTGTGACATCTGTCGAAGTATTAAAATGCACATACTCTTGGAGCTGATGACTCTGCTTCTTGGAATGTCTCCTGTGGATACGTGCGCACGTGTGTATAGACACCTGTGATGACAACAGGCAGGTAGCACCATCTGCAAGAGCAGAGGGTCGAAACAACCAGTTTAGATAAGTCACTGAGCAGTTGTGGGGGAGTCAGTGAAGCAGCTGCGGGCGTGGGGTCTACAGGCTTTTACATTTCCTGCAATGGATCAGTCTCCAAGGTATGTAAGTAAAGAAAAGCAAGGTAAAGAATTCTCCTCTTGGTATGAATCCATCTCTAGTAAAAAACCTCACAGATATCTAGGCTTGCATATGCGTAGATGTCAAGGAAGGACACACAAAAATTGGGACCCATGGTTTTCTCTAGAGGGGACATCTGGGTGCAGTTCTCTCGGCGTCTTTTTTTTTTTAACATCTTTATTGGGGTATAATTGCTTTACAATGGTGTGTTAGTTTCTGCTTTATAACAAAGTGAATCAGTTATACGTATATTCCCGTATCTCTTCCCTCTTGCGTCTCCCTCCCTCCCCCCCTCCCTATCCCACCCCTCCAGGCGGTCACAAAGTCTCTGCGTCTTTTGAATTGGGTGAATGTGTTGTTAAAACGGGTGGGCTGGTTGGAAGGTGGGCAGGTGTGTAGGTAACAGAGACACGAGACAGGGGAGTGTGGGCTGGCTGCTTTGGGAGCTGTGTGCCTTTCCTGCTGACAGGCAGATGTGCTTGGCTGGAATGACTTGGTCAGTTAAAAAAGTTTATGGTCAGGGGCTTCCCTGGTGGTACAGTGTTGAGAATCTGCCTGCTAATGTAGGGGACATGGGTTCGAGCCCTGGTCTGGGAGGATCCCACATGCCGCGGAGCAACTAGGCCCGTGAGCCACAACTACTGAGCCTATGCATCTGGAGCCTGTGCTACGCAACAAGATAGGCCGCGATAGTGAGAGGCCCGTGCACTGGGATGAAGAGTGGCCCCCGCTTGCCACAACTAGAGAAAGCCCTCGCACAGAAACAAAGACCCAACACAGCAAAAATAAATAAATTAATTTAAAAAAAAGTTTATGGTCAAAAAACAAGTAAAGAAAAGAAATAAGACCAATAGACCAATTCAGGAAGGGATGGACTGGACTGATTGAGCACGCGTCATGCAGTGATCCTTTGAAAATAGGAACGTGCACCTGTCAATTTGCAGAACTGAATTTGTCCTTGTCACCCCCCATCCACGCCTTCTGTAGGTGGGAGACTGAGGCTGGTACACACATCTCCTGGTGTCGCATAGCAGACAGGGGGCAGAGGCCTGCAGACTTCGTCTGTTTTAACCCTCAGAAGTAGGTTCTGATCATGTGTTTACTTTATAAAAAGGGACATGAAGGATGTTGCCCAGAACCGCAGGGCAGGGAGTGGGTCTCAGGTTCAGCCCAGTCTGCATGATTTCCCCAGCACTGCACACTCTGAGGGCGGCACCCTGCCCGGTACCTGGCGCCCACCTGTGGACTGAACACTCACGCACTGTACTTTCTGCTCAGGTAACAGCCTCTCAGGTACCAGGCACTCCCAGGACCAGGGGCCACAGAAACGTTTGCAGCCGGGGCCCTCGGGGTGTCAGTGGCAAAGCCTGAGAGCGTCGTAGACATGACAGCTTTTCGTGGGACAGGTTCTGTGCCGGGAGGCTGGGGCCCAGCTCAGCATGTGGTAGCGGGTGGTGGATGTGGCCCTGTGACCTCTGACCCTGTGAGCACCACCCTCATGACCCTGCATCATGGCCCTGCACTCCCTCACCAGCTGTCATGAGGCTTGTCCCTTTCCACGGTTGCGAGGCACGGGATCCTTCCAGCCTCCCTTGCCAGCTGAGAGGTGCCCTGCCTCCTGGAAAGCCAGCCCAGACGAGAGGCCTTGGGGGTCCCGCACCTGGAGGACCTCAGGTGTTGACCGTCAGGGGAGGGGGCTTTGTGGGGTCACGGGACGATGGAGACTGAAGTCCCCACTTGTTTCCCAGGGCCCTCCATGTCGTCTTTCCCTGAGCTCTCCCCCAGTTTCAGTCACTATTATTCCCACCAGGGTGCTGCTCTGTCCTGTTGGAACACAGAGCTGTGGGGGTGGGGGAGGGGCTGAGAGCCCTTGGTTCACCCGTTCATCTGATGGGGCCATGGGTGTGCCAGGTGCGTTGGGTAGATCATGACACCAGAGCTGGTAACTAAAGGATGGACAGGCTCCCTGCCCTCGACTCTCACGTTCTGGTGGGATGGACAGCCTTAGCCTGGTGATGGGTGTGTCTGGTTGAATCACGTGGAGTTGCCACTTTAAGGGCTGAAATAGTCACATGGTCATCTTACATGGTTCAATCTCATTCCATGAGGGCGGGCACTGAGGACGACCACTGATCCAGCAGGGGGGCTTGGGGAAGTCCTTCCCGGAGGCAGTAATGCCTGAGCTGAGGCCTTCAAGGTGAAAGGATTCACCAGGCGTAGAGGGCAGGGGAACAGGATTCCAAGTGCTGGGAATGAAATGTGCAAGGGCCTTGACACTCTGTGATCCTGGTCTTTGAATGCAGGCTTTCGCTTGACTAGAGCATAGCGTGAGTAGGATGGTGGCGGAGGGTGGGGCTTTATAAGAGATGAGGCTTTGGGTCCCTAAATTCAGTTTAAACTGGTGAAGGTGTATTGCTGTCTTCGTACATCCATCCATCCATCCATCCTTCCATCCGTCCATCCACCCACCCACCCATCCATCCAACCATCCATCCATCCATCTGTCCATCCATCCATCCATCCATCCATCCGTCCATCCATCCATCCACCCATCCATCTATCCATCCATCCATCCACCCATCCATCCACCCACCCATCCATCCACCCACCCATCCATCCATCCACCCATCCACCCATCCATCCATCCACCCATCCACCCATCCATCCATCCACCCATCCACCCATCCATCCATCCAACCATCCATCATCCAACCATCCACCCATCCATCCAACCATCCATCCATCCATCTGTCCATCCATCCGTCCATCCATCCATCCGTCCATCCATCCATCCACCCATCCATCCACCCATCCATCCATCCATCCACCCATCCATCCATCCTTCCATCCGTCCATCCACCCACCCACCCATCCATCCATCTACCCACCCATCCATCCACCCATCCACCCACCCACCCATCCATCCAACCATCCATCCATCCATCTGTCCATCCATCCACCCATCCATCCATCCACCCATCCATCCACCCATCCATCCATCCACCCATCCATCCATCCACCCACCCATCCATCCATCCATCCATCCACCCATCCATCCATCCACCCATCCATCCATCCACCCATCCATCCACCCATCCATCCATCCACCCATCCACCCATCCATCCATCCACCCATCCATCCACCCATCCATCTATCCATCCACCCATCCATCCACCCACCCATCCATCCATCCATCCAACCAAGCATCCGTTCACTGATCCATCCATCCATTCACCCACCCACCCATGACCCAGACCTTAAACCCACCCACTGATCCAGATCAAATCTGCCCACCCACTGATCCGTCCATTCTTCCATCACACTTCTGGGTTGCCCCCTCCACCAAACCACTTTTCCTTTTTGCATCAGGGTGTATATGCCCACCCCAGACTCCCACCCTCCACCTAGGGCTCCTTGAGGGCCAGGAATGGCTGACTCCCTTCAGCTTCTGCAGTGCCGAGCGGAGTACCAGGCACCACGAGATTCTCCTCACGTTTGTTGGCCTGAACTCAGAGACAGGATAAGTACAGTTGCAGCAGCAGAGGGCAGTGCAGTCAGGATAGCAGTGAGGTGCTGGCAGCTTTTTAGGAGTTTAGGAGAGAAGGGAAGCCTGTGGCTCTGGAGCAGCTGGGGATGTGGGAGGTGACCTGGAGCTCTCAGCAGAGATGGGGCGTGGACAGGTGGAGAGCAGCACGGGAAGCCTTCCAGTTGGCAGTAACGTAAGATAAACTCCGTCCTGGGAACCCGGAGGTGGAGTGTTCACGTTTCAGGATATTTGGTTGTCCATTCAGAGATTCTACTAATTCTCCAAAACACCTCTGTTAACTTTTCTTGACTATAACAATAAAGCACACTTATTAGCAAATTTGGGAAATAGGAAACTATAAAAACGCCTTTTTCTTTCCTTTCTGTCTTAGTCTGTTTGGGCTGCTATAATAAAATACCACAACCTGGGTGGCTTATGAACAACAGAAATTTATTTCTCATAGTTCTGGAGGCTGGGAAGTCCAAGATCAAGATGCCAGCATGGTCGGGGGGAGGACCCTCTTCCTGGTTCATAGCTGGTGCCTCCTCACTGTGTCCTTCCATGGGGGAAGGGGCAAGGGAGTTCTCTGGAGCCGTCGTCTTTGGGGGTCAGGATTTCACTCTCTGGATTTTGGGGGGGACACAGACTTTCCTCACATTTTCCCCTTTTCATGGCTGAGCTCATGTATAGAAACAGTGTTGTGTGTGCCTTCCTCGTGGACGCTTCCCGTGTCATTCATTACAGACTCTTTCTAAGTATCTTCATGGCTTCCAACATTCCATCAGAGGCTTGCCTTGGAGTTCACTTAACTGTGCCTCTCATGTTGGATTTGGGTCGTTCGTTGTTTGTGTTATAAATAACACTTGGATGAACATCTTCTGGTGAATCCTCTCTGATTATTTCCTTAGGGGGGATTCCTAGACATTGACTCACTGCATCTGAGCACAAGAATGTTGTAAAGCCCTTTTATTGCAGAATTACATTCCAGCCAAGGGTGGGCAGTTACTGCCCCACCTACTGTGCCCTGAGCACTGTTAATCCTCAGATGCTGAACCCAGGTGGACCCCATGTGATAGAACTGGGGTTACCCACACCCCCATGTAACCAGTCAGTCCCCCGTTTCTCCTCCTGGGAAGCAGCAGGAAGCTGTCGTTTAATGCCTGGGGCCTGGTGTGACCGTTGCTGGGCCTGTGGCTCATCCAGGTCGCTTGGGCCTCCGGGCACTACGGTTTCCTCGTCTGGAGAATGGAGTAGCACTTCCTACTCTACGGGGTCGTTGGTAGAAGTTGGATGATTAATAACAGTTATAATTCATGTACGTGCCTAGCTTTAGGCACCTCCTCTCATGTAGTCAGAAAACCTAAGGGCATCTTCTAGAACCTACTAGACAGTCAATAGATGCTAATTGTCTCCCCTCCCCTTCTCTCCCTCTCTTGGGCCCTCTGTGCATCTGCTGAGTGCCTGCTGTGGCTGGTTGAGTGAACAGTGATATCGGGGTCCAGCTTGGTAGGATCTTCTCCCCACCAAGGAGGTCACATCGAATGAGTGTGCTTGGCGTCTACACTGGAGGACGAGGGAAGAGTGGGCTAGGGTGGGGCTCGCATCTGGGGGTGCTACAGAGATGGGTGCAAGATTGGGCTGGCCTGGGCTGGGGTGGGGCAGGTGTGGAGGAAAGGGCAGCGTCTCCTCACCTGGTCTGGGGCAGAGGATGTGTTCCTGTCCATGGATCTTCCAGGAGTGGAAACGGGCTCCGTGTAGCTCAGCACTCGTGCCCTTCACCCACTTCCGGAAGGTGGATGGAGCTTCTGAGACGGTGACCGTGACTCCTGGAGAGCCTGCAGCTGTCCACCCGGTGGAGGGGAGGGGGGGACCCTGAAATCTGGCTTCGTCACCCCACTGAGTGTGGGGCTCAGGAAATTCAGCCGGGACTGGTGGTACGGACTCGTGGGTAGTGACTGTGGAAGTCAGGGCTCGGTCCCGCTCCCTGTATGTGGTGCCTCCCAGGGGAGTTGATGGAGTCCATGCGCAGTTCATTTTGTGTCCACGTGGCTGGTTTTGAGGCCTAGTTAGAGTGTTTTGAAGGCTTTCGTAGCTCTAGTGATTGAAAGATGCCTTCTGGTCCCGGGGGAAGCACTGTGACATATTTCTCGAAAGGTCAGAGTGACCCAGTGCAATGTTCTTTTCCTTGAATCGCGTAATTGAATAAAGTCATTTCAGCGCTGAATACATAGAACCGCCTAGACACCAGGATGGTTCTGCAGCGTGTGCTCTGAAAGCAGCTCCGTCTGGGGCTGTGTGAGGAACCGCACACTTGGACGAGCGTGTGAAGGCGTTGATGGTCCAGACAGTGGCTTCAATCTGGAGCAGGAAATATTGCTACATTTAATAGGTGTTAGACCATCTTCTATTTCCAAAGCTGGCTTTTCCAATGAGAATTTCAAGGCAAAGCCCAGCTGATGCCAGTGAAGGACAGTGAAGGAGCCCAACAGACGCGCTTGCCTCTTGTCCACACATTAGTGCAGAAGGGCAGGGGCGAGCTGGCCAGGCCTGACGAAGGGGGCCCTGTGAGGACTCCTGGTGTGGGGTGGCCCACTTCAAATGTCAGACTCTGGGAAGCATAGACAGTCCAGAGAAGTGCAAACGCGGTTCTGTCTTATAAAGACCAGACGTTGTCCATTATCAAGGCAAAGAACAAGAGATCTGTGACTATCTTGCATTTTTAGGTAGACATGGAGAGTGGACAGTTATTTAATCATCTAATGCCATTTCCTGCTGGACATCGATTGGCATTTAGGATGCCATTAATTTGTTATACCAATACACGTCCATCATAGAATTAAGATAAAAATCCATCCTCATCATCCCTTACTTGTTTAAACCGTGGTGCTCATGATGCTGACGCCATGGTCGTTTCTGTTAAGTGCAGCCAAATAAATTACCAATTGAACATTTTGACGTATTTATTTTCCAGTATTTTTTCTACACCCGCTTTTACAAAACTGGGAGTACATACTCCTTTGTAATAGTTTTAAATGAAAAATATGATGAGTAGGTCTGTGTAAATGGGGAGTAAAAGGGAACTTCTTCCATCTGATAAAGGATATTCATGTCAAATCCACATACTGAATGCTTTCCCCACTAAGATCAGGAAAGAAGCAAGGATGTCTGCTCTCAGCACACCTATTCAATATTATATGGCAATCCTAGCCAGTGCAATAAGGCAAGAAAAGGAAATAAAAGGCATGTAGATTGTAAAGGAAGAACTAAAACTGTCTTTATTTGAAGACCACGTGATTGTCTGTGTTAAAAATTCTAAGGAATTTACCCAAAAGCCTCTACGGTTAATGAGTAAGTTTAGCATGGTCGCAGGAATCAAAATCAGTACACCAAAAGCAATCCTGTGTCTAGATAGTAGAAACGAACACTTAGAAATAGAAACTTAAACAGTGGCATCAAAAATATGAAATACTTAGAGATATATATGATAAAATACCTGAAAATTATAAAACATCACTTAGAGATACTAAACGAGATCTGAAGCATTGGGTAGATATACCATTCTTATGGACAAAAACACTTAATATTGTCAAGGTATCATTTTCCCCTGAAATTGATCCACAGAGTCAGTGTAATGCCAATTAAAATCCCAGCAAGCATTTTTAAAATGGATATTGACGAGATGATTCTGAAATTTATATGGAAATGCAAAGGACCTAAAATAACCAAAACAGTTTTGAAAAAGACGAATACTGGGGGACTCATGCTATGTGATTTTAGAAACTTTCATACATTACTGGTGGGAATGCAAACCGGTACAGCCCCTTTGGGAAACAGTCTAGCAGGTTTTTTTTTTTTTTTGCGGTACGCGGGCCTCTCCCTGTTGTGGCCTCTCCCGTTGCGGAGCACAGGCTCCGGACGCGCAGGCTCATCGGCCGTGGCTCACGGGCCCAGCCGCTCCGCGGCAGGTGGGATCTACCCGGCCCTGGGCACGAACCCGCGTCCCCTGCATCGGCAGGCGGACTCTCAACCACTGCGCCACCAGGGAAGCCCTCTGGCAGGTTTTTATAAAGTTAGTGGTACACCTGCCAGAGGGACCCAGCAATTCCACTCCTAGGTATTTACCCAAGAGAAGTGAAGACATATGTCCATACAAAGACATGTATGTGAATGTTCATATGCCATTTATCACCCCAAACTGGGGATTACCCATGCGTCCACCCACTGGTAGGTGGACAAACAAATTGTGGCACGTCCATACGATGGAATACTACTGGGCTGTAAGCAAAATGAATGCATGAGACAATACGGAGACAGAAGCATTATGTCAAGTCAAAGAAGCAGGCACAGAAGACTGTACAGGCCATGATACTATTTATATGACACTGGAGAAAGGCAAAACTATAGAAACAGAAAAAAATTGGTGGTTGCCAGTGGCCAGCGGGTGAAAAGAAGGACGTAAGTTTTGACAGATGTATAGTCCGGTAGCCACCACCGTAGTCGGGATACAGAACATTTCCCTTACCTCGAAAAGTCTCCCATGTTCCTCTCCCCACCCCCTGGCTAGTTGGATGGGAGACAGAGGAGTCTTGATTGATTTAGATTTATTTAACTTCTAGTGACATTGAATATTATTTATTTGTTTGCCCCGTCTTTCTTTTAGCCACAGGAGTTTCATACATACATAAATTGTATTTCTGTTCCAAGTGTCTCCTCTTCTTTGTTGCTTGCCATTGTTGTGGTTACCTGTTCCTGCATAACAGCCACCCCAAAATGTAGTGTCTAAAGTCGACAGCAATCTTAGTTTGCTTGTGAGTCTGCACCTGGGGCAGAACCTGGCAGAGACGGTTTGTCTGCTCCCATGACGTCAGGTAGAGGGCCTGGGCTGGGGCCGGATGGTCCATTTCTAAGATGATTTTCCCACACGGCTGGCGAGTCGGCCCTGGTTGTTGGCTGGGAGCTTGGCTGGGGCTGTTGGCTGGGGGCCTGGGTTTCTCTTCCTATGGGAGCCTCCAAGGGGCTGCTTGGGCTTCCTCACAGCATGGTGTCTGGTTCTAAAGAAGAGTATTCCAGACACAGGAAGTAGAGAGTGTCAGTTTCTTAAAGCCTCAGTCCATACGCTAGCAAGCACGCCTCACTTCCACCACATCCTGTGGGTCCCATAGTCACGGAGCCCCCCTTCGTTAAAGGGGGCGGCACAGATACCACCTCTTCACGGGCACTTGTGCTAAAGACTTTGTGGCCATTTTTAAACTGCCACACTTAAAACATACGCTTTAGCGTTTTTTTTTTGTTGTTGTTAATGGAATGGTGCACATTTTAGGTGGATGTAGACGTACAACATTTTTCGGGAGGAGAGGCACAGGGAGAGGACCCTCCCATTCCCCGTTCTACCCGTTCTCAGCCCCTTCCCAGGTGTACGCCCTTCACTGTTTGGCTGGTACCGTTCTGGGCATTTTCGTGTGTGCATTTACCTGGTGTGTTTTCAGGTTACAACAGACGCCTCTTATTTTAACATCCGAGGGATGTGGTGCTCTGGGAGTGTTCGGTGACGCGCTCTTTTCCCGTCATGACACGTCTCGGCTGTCTCTCTGTGTCGGGCCATCTAGATCACCCCCCTCCTGCGGCCTCTGCAGAGTAGTTCACAGATGAGCCTCCTGACTGATGGGCATTTACCTTGTTTCCAGTTCTATGACAGACGACACCGCCTTGGATGTCCTTGCATGTATACAGGCCTTTGTGCAGGATTTCCCCTCAAAGGGGGGGATTCCAGGTCCATCTATGCGTACAGCCTAATTGGAATGCTGCATAATTGCTACCCCGCCCAAAAGGTTTCTCTCCCACTGGCGTTTATCTTGGGTCCCCAGAAGGCACCTTTGGACGTTGGTTGGTTTCCTGATGGCCGGCTGGTTGGGCGTTCCTTCATTCGGTATGCTGAGCGTCTGCCCCGGGCTAAGTTCTCTCCTCCGCTGTGATGAAGGATGCCACTGTCGCTTCTCTCAGGGAGCTCACAGGTGGGGAAGTGGTAGGGCTGCAGGAACACCTGCTGCCGTCCGGGGCAGACTGTGGTGGGGAGCTGGGGTGACACGGAGGAGGCAGAGGCCCGCCCCGGTGTACGGTGGCCTCTTGTTCTCCTGGGTCTTCATGAAGCAAAGGGGTCTCCTGTGGCCACCACTTTGACTTGTCATTGTAACTCTCGAGGGAGGGAAGGAGTCTGGAGATCCAGCGTTTCCGGTGCTGTTAATTCCAGCGGCCTTTCACGGCTTCCCAAGGGAGGCAGGAGGCCCGGGGGGGGGGGTGATGGAGCCGCTGTTGGTTGGGGTGCGCTAGCACTTGTCCCATCGTGGGTGTCACTGCCTCTAGTCCCGGGTCCTGAGGACTCCCCTAACACGTGCAGGAAGCCCAGTCCCCTCCTGGGGACCCGCTGGCAGCAAAGGCACAGGTCAGCACAGCCAGGGCCCGGCTGGCCTCTGCGGCGATGGGAGGGCGAGTCCAGAAACGGCCTGGACCTTGCCCACATGCCAAAGCGCAGATGCTCACAGAGCATCGCTGAGTGAACGAAGCCCGCGTGGCAGCTCAGGCCAGCCTCAGGGACAGGTCCTGCTGGTCCCTTTCAAGATGCTGTCCGGGGTGGGTGGTCTGGTCCACAGCTGGTGCGGTTCTGTAATTGGCCCGTACCCGTGTCCCTCCTTAGCACGGCTCCCCGGGTGCCCCGCCTGGGCGAGGCCCTGGATGCAGAGGGGCCTCTGCCAGTGTGACCCCAGCTGGCCCGATGGCAGCCAGCCCTCCCTCTGGGCCTCCTGGAAGCAGGTGGGGCTGTGCAGAGCCTGCCCGAGCAAACCCGGCCAACCCCGGCGTGTGGAATCTGGCGCTGGGCGCCATCTGCACCCCTTTCCTCCAGAACAAGGAGATAAATTACCTCTGAGGAAGCTGAGATTAATCGTCTGCTTCTGCATCACGCCTGTGGGCTCCGCTCCTGGACCAGCCCCTGCTGGCAGCGCCGGCCCTCTCTGCCTTGCACCATCAGTCAGATGGCAGTTGGCAGTCAGATGCAGGATTGATGTCCGTGGCCGTGTCTGTTCTGTTCATAACCTTTGAGGGTTGACAGGGGAGAGGAACGTATATGCTCACATGTTTTTATAAAGGCAGGTGAAAAGCAGGGATGACCGATGAGAGGAAGAGGTGCGGAGTAAACGTAGGGAGAAGCTGGACATGCCCGTGCTTCTCAGGGCTCTGCCCCTCGGCTGTGACGTTTCCTCCCAGTTCGCAGTGGGGTCTAAGTCTGGCTGCAGCACCCGCGGCCGTCAGGACGGTGGGAACGAGCCTGCTCTGTGTGGCCCGGCTCCGTCCTGCCTGGATGTCCCCATGCTGCCCTGCTGGGTGAGGGAGCATCTGAGCCTGGAACATTCCTCGCGTGGCCGCAGACTAGCCGAGAGGCCCCTGCCGGCTCCCGGCAGCCCCGTCTTCCTCTCTCCTCCTGCTGCAGGACTCCTTCCCAAGGGCTCTGCAGGTCACCTGGCGCTCGAGTGAGTCCTCGTGGGCAACATGACTGACTTCTGAGTAGCCGCGTGTATGCTGAGGGTGGCCAGGCTGGACTGTGGGTGCCCTCAGGCTGGGTGGTGGCACCTGCATCCTTTAGAAGCCTGCAGAGGCACCGCCAGCATCTGGGCTTAGTGTGGGATGATGTGGAGGTGCCAGGTGTCCAGACACTCGGGTCAGCCTCCACGAGAAGTGGAAGGCGGCCATCACACCCCGGGGGAAGCAAGTTTCAGACGCGTCCCATCTCTGAACGCGGGGATGGGGGAGTTGCCTCCCCACTGTGGCCGCCCCCTGGTAACATTGTGTTTATAAGCAGGGCGATGCCCTCGCCAGCTGACATTTCACCATAAAGTCTCCCAACCACCTGTCAAAAGCTTCTCAGAGCTCTTGAGTTTCTGGCCAGGAGAGGAGAGCCGTGGAGCTGGGAGAGGGCCAGGAGCTGGGTGATCAACAACGTGCTCCAATTGCCAGGTCTGGCACCTTACGCCAGGCCCCTGCTGGTGATGGGGGCTGGGCGGCAAGTCCTCTCTGTGGTCCGTTCTGCACTGCCTCACTCCCTGGAGGACCTAGAGCCCTGAGCACATACCACACGTTACCCCCAGGCAGGCCCTTCTCAAGGGTGCTGAGCCAGGGTGCAGCCTTTGCCTCTGCTCGGGGAGGAGGTTGCCACGGAATAAGATACCCACATAACACGGGACTTCACCTCCGGCCCAGAGGGAGAGTGAGGCCACTAGGGCAGGGAGTGGCCAGGTGAATGGCTGGTAGCTAAAATCTTTGAGAAGTGAAAGTTTATCAGCTGAATCTTCAAGATGACGGCATTCCTTCCTTCCTTCACTCACTCATCCATCCATTTATCCATGCATCCATCCGTCTGCTCAGTCATCTGTGAAGTCATGCTTCATCCATCCTTCCTTTTTGTCATCTTTCCATTAATCATCTGTCCTTCTATCCTTTCTTCCATCTGTCCGTCCATCCATCCATCATCCATCCATCCATCCTTCCATCCTTCCATCCATCCTTCCTTCCATCCATCATCCATCCATCCTTCCATCCATCATCCATCCTCCATCCTTCCATCCATTCTTCCATCCATCCTTCCATCCATCCATCCTTCCATCCATCCATCCATCCATCCATCCATCCATCCTTCCATCCTTCCATCCATCCATCCTTCCATCCTTCCATCCATCCTTCCATCCATCCATCCTTCCATCCATCCATCCTTCCATCCATCCATCCTCCATCCTTCCATTCACTTCATCCCTGTGCCCATGTGTCCATCCTTCCATCCATCCTTCCATCCATCCTTCCATCCTTCCATCCATCATCCATCCTTCCATCCTTCCATCCATCCATCATCCTTCCATCCATCCTTCCATCCTTCCATCCATCCATCCTCCATCCTTCCATTCACTTCATCCCTGTGCCCATGTGTCCATCCTTCAGTGAGGGTTTACTGAGCATCCCATGTGGCACTTTGAAGAGACAAAGGAGAGGACTGTGTCTCTGAGATGCTTTCTCAGTTGATGTTCCGACCAGTATTTTGATGAGGTAGAAAGTAAAACAGGAGAGGCATCCTCTGACCTGTCATTCTTCTCTTAGCCCGGGGTTTGAGCTTCTCCGCCATCCCTTGATGGGGGAGGTTGAGGATCTTCTCTCCATCCCAGGCTTTCCCAGGGTCCTGAACCTCTAGAAGGAGCAGGTTCTCGCTGCCTTGGAGCGACCTTGCTCCACCCCGTCACTGCTGCCGTGCTGTCTGCTGTTCCCTCCCTGGAAGGAGAGTGAGCTCGGCAGTGGTTTCTCTGGAGGTGTCACGGGAGCACCTGCCCTCTCTCCTCCCCGAAGTGTCGGGGGAGACGGGAGACTTTGCCGCCAGACAGCTGTTTGCATCCCAGTAGGACCTGGGATGACTCACCTGACGTCTCCCAGCCTGAGATTCCTCATCTGCAGAGGCAGGTGCCTACTTGGTGAGCTGTCTTGATGACTAAGGGAGCGGAGAGCTCAGGGCCCAGCTGCCCCTCCCCCAGGCTGGGTGCCACCGCCCATCAGCCCTGCCCCAGACCCCTGCAGCCATTGTCCTGGTGCTGCCTCCTTGCCAAGTGACCCCTCCCTGTCACCAGGGCCACGTGGCCCACAAGGGGGTTGGGTCAGCGTCACGTCCACTGCACCCTAACCCGGGTGTTCTGTGTCACCCCTGGGGGTGCGGGGGAGGCCAAGTCAGGCGGGTCTGCAGGGATGATGACACACAATGGCGCTGTCTCCTTCGGTAAAAATCCTCCCAGAAGCCCTGCTGGTGGGTCCTCAAAATGGACCAGAGGCAAGGGGCAAGCGCACTGTCACCGGCCCCCGTGGGCCCGAGCTGGGCTCATTGGCGGCCGTTCCTTGTCCCCAGGAAGTGACAGAGATGGACAGGAGGTCAGAGCTGGTGTGAGGCAGGCGGGGTTTAAGCAGGGGATGGAGGGGCTCCCCTGCCCGGCGGGCAGGCCCCTGACGTCCATTCCCGCTGGGCACCCTGGCACAGGGCGGGCAGAGCTGGGCTCGAGCCTGGCCCTTCCGCCCTCCAATCCCCACTCTCTGCTCTGCCGAGCCTCAGAGGCCCTCAGGCGGCCCCCCCGCCTGAGCAGGGCGGGCGCTGGGCACTGCACCCCCCGGGATGCTGCTCATGGGCACCGTGTAACGTGTGGCCTGGGTGAGGAGTGTGGGCCCCTGGGAAGGGCTGGGGTCAGAGGGCTGAGCGCCCTCGAGGCCGGGTGGAGGAGAGGGAGGTTCTAGGGGACCCGCCGAGGAGAGCTGAGGGCGGTGGTCTTTGTCAGCGCAGGAGCCTGTCAACCTGTGGCCACGGCCCGAGTTCCCCTGCGCTGGGCTCAGGTCTCTGCCCCTGTGACATCCCTGGGTGAGTGGCAGCCGGGGAAGGTCCAGCAGGGGATGGCCACCCAGTGTCCTGCCTCACCTGCCCCCGGCCCTCCCCTTCGCTTCGTTCCCGCAGTGGGGTCATTGAAGAAGAATTTCGTTCGGAGCCTCCAAGGCAGCCTGTTTGTTTTCCAACCTGCTGGGCTGACCTTCCCGACAGGGCCACGTGCTTTGTGCCGGGGCCCGCGGGGAGGGCTGGTGGGGAGGGGCCCTGGCCCGGGGTGAGGGGGCCCTCGGCTCTCCCCACCCCACTCACTGGCCGTCCCTCGGTCCTGTAAGAGCCATGACTCTTTTTTGCTTCCGGGAAGCGTAAGATGGGATCTAGCAGGGACAGCGGGAAGGGCAGGTGTGTTTCGCGGGTGAGCCTGCTGGGCGCCCCGCAAATGCAGAACAGATGCTGCCTTCGGTGGCAGGTACCGTGAGAGCCGGCCGGGTGACAGGGCTTCAGCAGGGACACGCCAGGCCGGGCCCCTGCCCCCCTGAGGCTCGCAGCCCAGGAAGGCAGACCCACCTCACGCAGGGAATTAGGTGTATTTATACTTAGGGAACGAGAGACACACCAGGGCGGCGAGGGCAGTGAGGGCAGTGGGGCTGCGGTTTCGGGGCCCGTCACCAGCTCCGTCTTTCATCTGCTGGTGCCGTGTGGAAGGGAGTTCAGGACTGGGGTGGATCAGAAGCTGCGGGCGGCTCTGTACCTGCCTGCTGTGTGAACTCGAGATGGCCACACCCCTTCTCCACATAGCTCCTCTTTCAGAAGAAAGGTCATCAGCCTGGGTGTTATTTATGACCCCTTCTAGCTCTGAAATTAGACAGTTCAGAGAATTTTGAAGACGGGATGGCGTTGACCTTGGAGTGAGCAAAAGCCCCTTCACCCCCGCCCCTCTGCCGGCACCCCCGTCATGCACGTCCGGCTTGCTCTTCTACAGCGGCCCCCAGACGCTGGCAGGACCGGGCCTCAGGCTCGGGGTCGAGGGCTCGGCCTGGCAGGTGTCGGGCTGTGTGCTTGGGAGGACAGGCCACGGAGCTCCAGGGCCGGAGAGGCCGGAACAGCATCACGCCCCCTGGGGTGCCCGGGACTCAAGCTGGCTTCACTTTACCCAGCAGCCCTGCCTGGGAGCCGGGGTCTGGAGTGTCCTGTGCACGCGCCACCAGGGCCGTGGCCTTCCCAGACCAGCGAAGGCAGGTATGGGATGGGGGCTGTGCAGACGGTGAGCGGGACACGGGGGGCTGAGGACGAGGTTGCCTCCGCATGGGACTCGGTCATGGGTTACCTGGTGGAATCTCAAGGCGCACCGCAAGCAGTTCTGATACGTCACAGACTCCTGCCTGAGCCTCTAGGATGGAGGGGGATGGTGACCGAACACACTGTCTGGCATGGGCTTCAAAGGCAGTCTTTACCGACAGCATGTGCTGAAGAATATTCATAGCTTATTGGGGGAAAAGCAGAAACAGGAGTGGAGTTCGAGCCAGTGCAGACCCTGGCAAGCCTCGTTCAGGAGGCCTGACTCTCAGGACCTCGGCCCAGCTCCTTCCCAGCACGTGGAACGGTAGTGTGTCCCCTGCTTGCAGCTCAGTGTCACTCCGAGAGTTAAGTCCAACGTGATACGGTGACAGCGCGGCACGGTGAGGTAGCGGCAGTGTTCAAGTTGTCACGTCCCCCCTCTCTGCCTGTCATATGTAAGAGCTGTGGGTTTGCTCACTTAGTCATTCAACAAACGTGGCTGAGTGCCCGGTGTGTGCAGCAGCTTCTGCATGGCTGGTGACTAAGCTCCATCCGCACTGGTGTCCCCGCTGACACCTGGGGACATTAAATTGGGTGAATCATTAAACCGTGGAAATGGCTCCCTCTCCCTGGGCCTCTGGGCTCAGGTGGGTCTTTCTGGCTGAGTCACTTTTGTTCTGAACCCCACCTCCCACATCAAGCTCTGAGGGCTGAGGAAGGCTTGGGGGGATGAGGTGCTGATGTCAGCACTTGGTGAGGAGCCCCCAACCCCGGTGTTCTTGTGCCCTGGGGCTGGCAGAAGACAGGTGGCACTGGTCGGCAGCGCCCGGCTGGAACATTCTGATACCACTCTGAGGGCGCGTCCTTTGTAGCTCAGGGTGGTGACCCTAAGTCCTCTCCCTACTTTCCCTCCTCCGCCCGTTCCTGAAAGCGGGCTGTGACTTGGCATTGTTGGCAGAGAAACATTCTTCCATGAGGGGCTCCCCTCGCAAAAGAGGAGCTGCTGAGCCTGAGATGGACCCTCAAGCCTGGGCAGGCTGGCGCCCTGGCCTCAGTGGCCCCTTCCTTGCTCTGAGCACAGTGGAGGGGTGTCCAGAAGCCAGCTGACTGCCAGAAACCAATTTAAATTCCTGCTAAAAGCAGTCACCTGATTCCGTCTGCTCTCCTAGGTGCTGGATGCCCTCGCCAACCCCCCGGCAGCTCCGCTAGTTCTGGGCAGGGGAGCGGAGCGTTGGGCAGGCGCAGTGATGCGTCCCCGGCTGTGTCACCAGCCAGCTGGCCACTGGAGCTTGACTCTTCTCGGCGGGGCTGTGTGCCGTGTCCTCCAGCCTCACCAGTGTGGTTTTGGTCCTGCCATCGCTGGTTCCACATGCCCGGCCGGAGTGACCCACTGGTGGTCCAGGTCATGGGTGTCCTGGGCGTGCAGCGTGCTGCAGTCATTCTGCACGGCTGCTTTGGCATCTCGTGTCCTGCAGCTGTGAACTGAGGGCCGGCAGGACCCTGGGTGACGTGGAGCTCCCTTATTCCGTTATGCTGTGTCCGGAGGAGCACAGGGCAGCTGACTTGTAGGGATGATTGTGGAAGTGCCTTTTGGGGGAGGCAGAGAGGTCATCTTTGTGTGGTTGGTGGAGACGCTGCCATTGGCAGTTGAAATGTTTGACTGCTTAGCAGGCCAGTTGTAAAATTTGTCTCTGGGACATCTACCTCCTGATCTGCACCATTCATATGTGTATTGCTTGTCCATCCGTCCTTCCATCCATCTGCCCATCCATCCATCCATCCATCCATCCATCCATCCATCCATCTATCCATCCGTCCATCCATCTGTCCATCCGTCCGTCTTTCCATCTGTCTGTCCATCTGTCCATCCATCTTTCCATCCATCCATCTATCCATCCATCCACCTGTCCATCTGTCCGTCTTTCCATCTATCTGTCCATCTATCCATCCATCTTTCCATCCATCCATCTATCCATCCTTCCTTCCGTCCGTCCATCTGTCTGTCCATCCATCCGTCCATCTTTCCTTTCATCCATCCATCCGTCTATCCATCTGTCCATTCACCCGTCCATCCATCCATCGATCCACCCGTCCATCCATCCATCCATCCGTCCATCCATTTTTCCATCCATCCATCCATCCGTCCGTCTGTCCATCTGTTTGTCTATCCATCCATCAATCCTGCACTTCTATATATATATATCTTTATTGAAGTCTAGTTGTTTTACAATGCTGTGTTAGTTTCAGGTGTACAGCGTACACTTCTATATTTGAGCCCCTCCTTTGTGCCATTGCTTTTCAGGGCCTTCATGCTGCCCTTCTGGCATAGGGCAACTGGAACTCAACTCTACGTTTCCAAATCCTTTCTCAGCTGCCCCCTTTCTGCCTTAAAACTGACCTCTCCGGCGTCCATTCCTTTATGGGTCTGGGGGTGTAATACCTGGTTACATCTACGCGGTCTCAGGCAGGTTCAGTGCACAAGCAGAAAGGGAGCAGCAGGCTACTGTAGGGGAAGGAGACAGTGCAGGAATCGGGGGCTTACACAGCCACTGGCAGAGCAGGAGTGGTGGGGTCACCAGACCCCCCCCCCACTCATGGTCACACCACCAGAGCGGGAGGGCACCCAGACTTCAAGGAGTCTGCAAATGTCAATGGACCCCGTGACCTGGTCCCAGACCCTGCAAGAAGAGGGTTTCTTTCTCTCCCGTTCCAGCTCCCCTCTGAGTGTGGAACATAATTTTCATCCCGAGCCCTCCCCGCAGAGGAGTCTGGGAAATGTAGTTTTCAGCCGCCCAGGCTCCGCGGAACAGGAAGACACTGGAACAGCCTGAGTGAGCCCAGGCCTGGCGCCCGCCGCTCCTGGGGGCTCCCAGCGCGGGGGCGATCCCCGTCACGACCAGGTTTACGTGGAAGCCACCAGGCTCTGTTTCCACGAAGCCCTTGGAGCTGCCTTGCTCACGTCACCTGTGGTTCTCAGGTGGGGAGGGGCCCCCGGTAGGGTGCACGGGCTGCACGGTCAGTTCCTTTTCTGTCTTCCCTGAACCAGTGGACCACGGTGATTCCCCAGGGAGCCCCGGGACGTTCTCTGCTCGGAGGGAGGAGCCAGGAGAAGGCTCTGGTGTCCCAGGAACTGTGCTGGGCTGTTTCCCAGAGGAAGTGGCCCTGAGATGTTCTCCCTGGGGGGTGATGCTGGGCTCAAGCCCCCGCCCACTTGTCCCCAAAGCTGGTGCTGTCTCCCAGCGGAATTCTTGCGCTGATAGAGGAACCAAGGCTCCCAGTTCAGAGAGGGGGTCTCCGGCGTCCCCAGGGAGGAGAGACCATGGAAGCCGTTACCACACTTTTTATAAAATAGAAAAAATACTGTTTTAGCTCTGGCACTAGCAGGAGGGGTGGCATTGGGCCTGGAAATGTCGGCGGCCTTTTCAGCTTGTTGCAACAGAGGTCCATAAACATGGCCTGGAGAGCTTCTGGGAAACAGCTCTCTCTGCTGGCCATGGAAGAAGCAGGTCCGCAAGCCTGCGCATCTGGGAAGAGCATCACGTCTGTTGGGATGTGAGTCCCAGACACCCAGCCCGGATCTTTGATGCCTCTCCTGGCCACAGCCGACCTTGGAGCCGACCATCTCAGAGATGAGCCAGAGCTTGGCTGTGTCACGGGGCAGGTGAGCCAGCGGCTGGCATGGCCATCTCTCCCCATAGGCCAAGTCGAGGCCCTGGGCTGTGCCAGGCACCTGCGTCTGGCTCTGCTTCTGATGTCAAGTGGACAAGCTTCTGGTGGGGGGGTGGGGGCGCGGGGTGGGAGGGGTCACTGGTGCCAAGCGCTTCGGAGGTGCCACCCACGCGCAAGGGGCTGGCCCCCCTGTGTGGGGGGAGGGCTCTGGGCAGGAGCTTGAAGCCCCCCAGGAGAATCAGAGAGGCCCTGAGAAGCAGCAACTCTATTCGTGGTGGACGCCAGCCTGGACCAAGGGTGTCCTGGGTCCCTACCGTGCCCCTCCCTCTGCAGAGGTGGGAAATCCTCATCCCCCAGGTTTCTGGTCCCTTGATTAAAGTGACAGAGGTGTGCAGCAAAGCCGAGTTGTAGAAGTGACCCCGCTGGAACAGGGGACCTCAGAACCCTGGAATCTGGGCATTACGGTGCCTTGCAGGGAACTGTGGGCGGGGCTGGGGCTTGGTGTGTGTTTAGTGATGGAGAGCAGCTTCAATTCGCTTCCACCCTGGTCCCCCTCAGAGCCTGGCCCAACCTGCCGTCCTCCCCTCATGCCCAGCTCCTCATGGTGGGAATGGCCTACAGGGCACCGTCCCCCCCTTCCTCTGGCACCGTCCACCATGCCTGCCCTAAATGCCCCGCCCGGCACCTGCTCCCCTTCCAGGCTTCCATCTGGGTGATTCTCTTGCTAAGGACTTACCTGGACACGCAGCGGGGCTGCATGGCCACCCACCCCCGACGGCTGTGCTGGGTTCCACGTGCAGCAGCTTGGCTGCAGGATTGCTCAGAACCCGGCCAAGGGGAAAGCGGCCCTGGTGGTCCTTTCTCACCTCCAAAGCTATCACCCTTGTTAAGAAGGTGGAACTTTCCTCTTGAGCGAGTCCCAGGCATGTAACGACCCTCTGGGGAGGAAGGCCAGTGGGCCGGGGAACTGAATGGTTACGGAGCCCGGAGACCCCAGGGGCGAGCTTGTGTCAGCCCGCTGTTGCACCCAGCAGTGCATGTGGACTTTTAGTAGCAAGTATCAGCATCTAACCCGAATTGGCAGAAGCGTGATGACAACCTGTTGGTTTGTGTAGATGAGTTTTCTTCAGGCACGGCTTGATCCAGGAGCCCAAGCTGTGTGGCCGGAGTCTGTCTGTCCGCATCCTCAGACAGGCGCTCCCCCAACCCCCAGAAGACAGCCACCTGCAGCTGCAGGGTCCTCATCCGTGAGTGAAGGCAGCAGAGCAGAGAGGAAAGAGCCCCAGGATGGAGCTTCCTGGGCCTGGGCCAGTCACATGCCCAGCCCTGGACCAAGCCCCAGGGACAGGGTGGTGCTGTGCTCTGGTTGGCCAGAGAGGCCCACATGCTCCAGTGGAGGGGGTGTGGCAGCCCCACCCACACCCACATGGATAGGCGGGTGCTGGCCACTGGGTTCCCCAAAAGCCCAGCTGCACAGATGTCCTGTCACACTGACTCCAAGTTCAAGTTTACTTTCTCTGCCTGGACTCCCAGGACTCTTGTTTGTAGTAGCGTGAGCTGAACTTTGCATACGAAACTGGCTTTGTTTAGGGCAGGGGGGCGTGTGGCTCGCCAGCTTGCGGTCCTCGCCGCCTGGAGGTCTGGGGTCCTTCTGGCGTGGCTGGGGCATGTGCAGGCACGTGGAGGCTATGTTTTGCATTTGTGGGGGACGGTTGAGCTCACCAGGATGCCAGCTTCTCCCCTGCCATCAGGGGCTGCTCCCTTCTCTGCGGGGCCCTGGAGGGAGGTCAGGAACTTTCCAGAAGTGATGCAGACACCCGCCCCTCTCTTGCTCTTGGTTCTGCGCTGTCTTGCCCTGTATGCGCCGGTCTTCTGGGGGCAGATAGAATCTGACTGTTCGTGTAAACTGTTATGGGGAAATTACGTTTTAATTGGATGAGGATGGGGGATAAAATGTGCCGGGGGCATGCCCGCTGTTCTCAGTGGCACCCAGGAGGGGCACGCGCTCCAGCAGTTACATAACAGATTTCGTGAGCTGTCAGTCACTCCCGTTTCGTGGGACCAGCCTTTATAAAGCTGCTTCCATCAGCCGTGGGATCTAACACCGCCTTTCAGCTTGTGTTTGGGGTGGGTCTTCTGTGGCACGAATGAGGAGAGGTGTCCGGGAGCCCGGGGCTTGTTCGGCACTTGGGGAAACAGAGCAACGTGAGTGCAAAATCCGGGAGGCTTTGCTCCTGGGGGGTGGCTGCTTGCAGGGACCAGGTCGGGAAAATTCCTGGCCGTGTGCATTTCTACAAAGTGGGGTGTCCTGCCCCCAAGAGCACCCGGTTTCTGAGCTGATCCCTTGGTATCTATCTCCTGAGTGTCAGAGATTGAGGTGTGGGTGACGGGAGGTGGTGAAGGTTGGTTTCCAGCTCATCTGAACCCTCCGGGGGCTCACCAGAGAGTGGGCCTGCCCCGTAGGCACTCCCTTCCTGCCCGTGGCTAACCTACACCTCCTCTTTGTCCTTTCAGCTCAGCCAGCAGATCTCCTGAAGGTTCTAGATTTTCACAACCTGCCTGACGGAATAACCAAGACCACAGGCTTTTGTGCAGCGCGGCGATCTTCCAAAGGCCCGGATGTCGCTTACAGGGTCACAAAAGATGCCCAACTCAGCGCGCCCACCAAGCAGCTGTACCCTGGTAAGAGGCGGCGTGTGTGCCTGGTGGGGTGCGGCTCCGTCTCCCGCCCCCAGCCAGGGAGCAGAGCCGGGAGCCGGTGGGGTGGAGAAACGTGCTTGGTTTTCCGCAAATGAGCCTGGTTTGATGTCAGGATAGTGAAAACACAACCCGGCACCCCTCACCGTCCACCACCAAAGGGACAGCGGGGCCACATCTGTTGACACTGCTTCTCCAAGCAGGTGTCTCTCCAGCTGTGGACAGGCTGTCAGGACTCCAAAGGCAAAAAGGAGATGGATGGTTCCCGGGTGACGGGGTTAAGAGAAACCCTG
Organism: Tursiops truncatus; assembly: GCF_011762595.2. NCBI lineage: Eukaryota > Metazoa > Chordata > Mammalia > Artiodactyla > Delphinidae > Tursiops > Tursiops truncatus. The sequence goes on along the minus strand of NC_047039.1, from coordinate 112,575,739 downwards.
GGGTCACGGGAAAGGAAACACTTCCAGACAGAAGCTTAACTGGGGGCGAGGACGTTAAGAGACACGTGAATCAGACGTCACGGCTCCCAGCAAGAGAGTGCAGGCTCTTAATGAGAATCCGTTGCCCCGTGTCACGTCGCTGCTCTTAGTTACGTACCCAGAGCGGGAAGTGACGCTTGCTGCTCGGATGCAGCATCCAGGTGGTCCCTGACTGCCCCCCTCACACCCTCGGGGCCTGGACCGGCTGACTAGGCCCAGGTTTGATTACCTCTCCCTCCACCTCAAAGGACTTCTTCTTCCTGACTCACATCAGAAAGGGCCCAGGGGGCCTTGGGCAGATGGACTCACCTCAGGAGGTGTCTTGCAGTCATTAGAAGACATACGACATCGTTTTGGTGACTGCGTTATGCACCCTGGACGTTGAGCCCTGTATCGGGCAACCTTTTGACAAGTAATGGCGTCTCTGTTTCGTCACGTCCCCCCCGGGGCCCGGAAGGACACACTCCCTCAGGGGCTGCATTGGGCTCCCTCTAACCCTTTCACTCATAACTCTGCTTCACCCCAGCTGTTTTCCCAGCTTTCCTTTAAATCCAGTGGCGACTTTTAAGGGTTTGTCTCTGCGAGAGGGGCTGGGTCTGCTCTTTCCAGGAATGTCATTTGGGGTCGGTGAGATCTGTCCGGGGCCCTGAGCCCCATTACTATCTTAAAGAGCCCCCCCGCTTTACCGCCTTCGGGAGCCAGACATCCCCCTTCCAGAGCGTTTGACCATCCTTGAAGACAGGGGTCACTGCCAGGGCTCCTGGGTCACTCGCCACAAAGAACCGCGGGGATTTCACTTTCCCTCACGGCCAGAGGAGTGTTTCTTATCCTTGCTTGGGGCCAGCGTATCTTTTGGAATCACCCAGAAGTTGTCTGCTCGCCTGCCCCGAGTCCCCAGTTTAGAATTCCTGTCCTAGGGGGACCGAGGGGCAGGGGAGGCTTGTGAGAGCTGACGGCCCCAGACAGTGGTGACTGCACTTTGGGACAGACACCCACTGCCTGACGTGTGTGTGACGTGGTCACCTTCCAAGGCCGTCCTGTGGAATTAGGTGTCCTGCCTCGAGGTCATCTGTAGTTGCTTTGCTGAAAATTAGTTAAATCTGATCCCTGCCACCCAGTTCAGGGTCACAACCAATTCATCGGAGTTAGTATCCCTGCCCACCCCCCGGACCCCGGTTATCTTGGGGTGAGAAATGTCAGAGGGTCTCAGAATACAGGCCAGTTATTGGAGATCTGGTATGAATTCGTCAACAGCAGACAGGGATCTATTTTTTTTTTTTTTTTTTTTTTGCGGTACGCGGGCCTCTCACTGCTGTGGCCTCTCCCGCTGCGGAGCACAGGCTCTGGACGCGCAGGCTCAGCGGCCATGGCTCACGGGCCCAGCCGCTCCGCGGCATGTGGGATCCTCCCGGACCGGGGCACGAACCCGCGTCCCCTGCATCGGCAGGCGGACTCTCAACCACTGCGCCACCAGGGAAGCCCAGGGATCTTTTTTTTTAAGCCCACATTTTTCCTAACCTGTCAAATTAGGATATTGATTAGATCCTCAAAGAGTTTAAAAGGCTGTTACAGGGCCTTCTAGCCATCATTAGCTTATGGGGTACAATGGGTCCATATATAATGATTGTCTCATTAATGCCAAATAGAACTGGAGGTCTTTGGGGATGATTTAAGTGGGAACTTCTGGGGGGTCTTTTCTGCAGGCCCCAGGGTTGATGAAACCACACAGCCGCTCTGGCCTTTCCTCTCTTGGAAACCTCGGAAGGGGCACCCACCTGTCTTGCTTTTTGCTTGGCCTCCTGGGAGCCGTGGCGTTTGGCTGCGTTTTAGATGCTGTGTCTGCTGGGCAGCTGCAGAGGGAAGGGGTGGTGTGGTCAGGTGGCCCCAGCCGGGCCGAGGCTGTGGTGGCCTGAGTTGAGCATAGACGTTTTAAACGTCTCAGTGCAAAGGAGGTCCGGGTCCGCGTGACGTCTCCGTAACGAGGAAACCCCCATCATTCTCCCGAGAGGCCACCTGGATTCTCCGGGGATGCAGGCGCCCCTGTGCAGGCCGGGTGGGTCTGGGTCGTGGATGCGGGCTTGGGGGCCAAAACTGAGCAGGGATCTGGGAGCCTTTGCAGGACCTGTCCCCCTTCCCCAGCCCGGACGCCGGCCTCACCCAGTCATTGATTCTCCCACTTTGTACAGATCGCCTGCGATCCAGGCCGTTTCTTTTGGGGAATCAAGGTTCCTTGGGCTGGGGTTCTTCAGAGGACTCGCCCCCTTCCCAGCAGGTGAAGAGAAGCAGTTTGGTGTTCTCTGCACTTGCCGGCAAGACGGGGCCTACTGTTCCTGCCCGATCCTAAGGGGATTTTCTAGTCTTGCTTAGAGCCTGTAATCCGGGTTCTGAATCACCAGGGCCAGGAGTGCAACTCCAGGTTACTGACCTTGACGGTTGGCGCTGGGTGGTCCTGACACTGGGTAGACCAGGCCGTAAGGACTAAAGCGGAACCCGGGACGGTGACGCTTTGGGGGAAGTGGAGGCCACAAACAAACCAGAGAGGGTTGCACAGCTTGCCTGGAGCGGGGCGTTTCCTGGGCCTCTGCCTGCGGGCGTGGGGGGCAGCACGTCAGCGTAAGGCTGGCCCTGAGACCCTAGAAGAAGCCGTCCTGGGCCCTCCCTGAATGCAGGAGGCAGGCGTGTCCCATGAGGCTGCCCCGGCCCCTGGGGCTGTGCCCCTGTGTCCCGGCACCACGGGCCTGCGGCCATCACCGAGGTCCAGCCATCCCCTCCGAAGACATCCAGGCAAGCCAGCCTCCCCGTGGTCACGCGGCCCCCTCCTCTGCTCCCGTGCCTAGGATTGGGGTCCTCTCCCCATTTCGCACTCCCTCTGGTCACTTCGGGGCCGCTGAGACTCCCTTCCTGCTCAGGATCTGAGACGGGGCCTGGGCATAGCTCTGGCCCCCGCTCACTCTTCTGCCTTCGCTCCAGGCCTGCCCTGCACCGTGGGGCGGGACCTCCAGAATCAGCCTCTGTCCAGCAGAACCTGTAACTGTTGGCTTAGTAGGGTTCAGTTTAGTAGCAGATGCACTTATTAAACGCCTACTGTACACCTAAACTGCTCCGTGTCTTTGGGCTTCAGCCCGGGTGGAAAGGAAATGGTCTAAGGAAGTAACTGGGCCTCTTGCTCAGCTCACCCCTCAGTTTTGACGTCTCTCTGAGAAACAAAACATGAAGCGTTGGATAGCAGACGAGTTTCTCCCAGACAGTGTAGATAAGCGTGTCAGCGTCCGGCTCACGTCCAGACGAGAATGAACGGTCTCTACAGTGACAGCAAATCCTTTGTTATTTTGCCAGGAGGGAGATGAATATTACACGTAACTTCTCCTTTCAGCTTCTCTGAGCCGAGAGCGTGTGTTACTGTAGCGATTTAGAAATTGGGCGGCAGCGTCTGAATGAGTCGGGAGCAGGGGCGTTCGTGGGCCTGGGTGGCGCGTCACGCTGCAGGGAGGGGGAGGGGCACTCCCATGTCCGCTCTTCTCGTTATCTGAGGCAGGGGGGTGACTGTAAGAGGCGTGGAGTCATCACGGGGTGGGGACGGGAGGCAGGCGACCCTTTGAGATGAGAGTGAGGGGCTCACGGGCTCACATGGTGATTGAAGTCTACCCTGGACGGGAGCAGGGACCTCTGAGATGCTTGGGGTCAGACACCACCCTGGGCCCCTTAGTGCCCGCTCGCCCCCAGGGACCAAAGGGCCACCACCGAGGTCCTGCCACTGGCCTGGCTGGGGTCTCCCCCTGGGGCCTGCACGCAAACCCCCTCCCCTACCACGGCCGTTCACTCGGGCTGGGATCTCTGATTCCCTCTCACATCCCACGATTGGAGGGCGGCGTGGAGGGACAGCTGTGATGGTAGTGGCCTCCACGGGCCTCTTTCCAAATGGCTTCCTGTCCGTGGAAGGGCAGCCTGAGTTGGTCCCTCAGACAGATGACCACACTGACCTCCTCACCCTCCACCTAGACCTGGCAAACTTTGCTGGATATGGTGGCGCTCAGACATTTGCTGCACATCTGCCCCTTGATCAGACTGTTCCTGCAGCCTTTCCCTAACAGCACATGGCCAAACCTACCCCCTCTCCGGGAGCGGAGGCATCCAGCTGGTTCCTGCCCCGGGGGATGGGCTGGGCCACGGTGCTGAGCACAGCAAACAGACCCCAACTTCTAGCTCCTTAACGTGGGACCAGATTCTGCCCGGGCTGTGAGCCTTGGGCCTTTCCAGATCCGCACCTTAGCCAGAGCTTTGGGGGCCGTGGGATGGATTTCTCCACCTGCTCTCCATCACGGCCTTGAAAACTCACACAACTCTGTTGGCTTTTGGGGTTTGGTTTCTCTGCCTGAAGCTGCCGTGGCCCCTCTTGTCCTCACGCTAGAGAGACCGTGTGTCTACCCTGGGTCCTCCAGGGGCTGCAGGGGCAGTTCTTTTCGTGGCATCCCCCCTCCCCTCAGCAGGGCATCAGCAGCGCTCACAGGGACCAGAAGCAGAGCCCAGCTGCCCCGCCGTGCAGCAGTTCCGCCAGCAGAGGGCGCCCAAGGATAGCATCCCCACTAAAAGCTGTTCTGACCCCCCGCTCTGCCACGCGGGCCATCTGGTTGACCTTGTTACAGTTCTAAAGAAGGAGTGGGTCTGATGATGGGCTCTGTCCTTGCCAAGGACCGCGGGCTGGGCTTCAGCGCTCTGCAGCGAGGTAGCTTCCGCCGCAGGGCCTTGTCCTTCCTCTGTCGGGTGTCCCCGTTGACACCCCTCGGGCTCGCTTCTTCGGCCTGGTTCTGAGAAGCACACTGACTTGGGTTGAGCCTTCCTGGCTGTGCCTCGATAGCCCAGCTCCCTTGTCAGCCCCGGGCCCTCGCTCTCGGGGGAATTGCAAATTGCACACAGAGAGAACCAGGATGGATGGAAGGACGGGGCTGCGATTTCCTCTCCCGTCCGTGAGGCAGGGCGTGGAGGGCGTGCGTGTGGAGGATTCTGGAGCAGCCTTGTGCCCTCGGCAGGGCCAGCGTGGGTCTGGCTTTTAATGGCTTCAAATTGTTTCCGGCCTGTGTCGTAAGGAACCCTCCCTCCCGCCAACATACCAGGGTTTGGGTTTCCCTTTTAAATTTGAAGTCTTCTGATTTATTTTACTTTTTCTCTGATTTGCATGTCAACCAGGAAATGTCAAGAAGTGCAATTCTCGTCATGATTCCCTGCCTCTTGCCTTCCTTCCCCTCTTCTCTCTCTCCTCCCTCCCTCCAGAGGGCGCAAAATGAGACACACTCTGCCAGGCACAGCTCTAGGCACTGCGGAGGGTAAAAGACGCGTCTGAAACAGCGCCTGCCCAGAGGAAGCTCACATTCTAGAAAGTTCTAAGAAGGATTTATACATAGATATATTGAGGTGTGGGAACTGAAAAAGATAGCAGTGAAGGCTCACAGTTGGAAGGACCAATCAGGTTTGCATTTGGACTGAGCCTCGGAGGGGGTAGGTTTGACCATGTGGTGTTAGGGGAAGGCTGCAGGAACAGTTTGATCAAGGGGCAGATGTGCAGCAAATGCACCACCATATCCAGCAAATGTTGCCAGGTCCCTGAGCTGGTTTGTTTGCAGAGAGCTGTGGCTGGGCACGGTTGGGGGCTTCCCGACTGCCTTGTCTCTGTCCTCTGTTCCAGCATCTGCATTTCCCGAGGACTTCTCCATTCTAACCACTGTGAAAGCCAAGAAGGGCAGCCAGGCCTTCCTGGTCTCCATCTACAATGAGCAGGGCATCCAGCAGATCGGCCTGGAGATGGGCCGCTCTCCGGTCTTCCTCTATGAGGACCACACAGGGAAACCGGGGCCGGAGGACTACCCCCTCTTCAGAGGCATCAACCTGTCAGATGGCAAGTAAGTGGCACCACTCAGCAACCCACTCCTTCTCCTGCTGGAGGGTCGGGGCCCCCGGCCGAACCGGGGACCTTATAGCAGAATGTGCTTTATATAGCAGGATGGTGCCGGCACGCCCGCAGGTCGGAGGGAGCACCGGGCTTGGAGTCCTGGGAGCTGGGTCTTGGTCTGGGCGCATCCTCTGTGGCTCTGGGGAGGCCTTCTTCTCCCTGGGCCTCCGTGTCCCCTTTGTAAAATGCACTGAGCTGTATCAAATGCTAGCCTCTTAGTGTCCGAAGGGACGCGGGAGACTGTGTAGTTATACCCAGCTTCTTCCAGAAAGGATTTAAGACATCCTCAAGGACACAGACACAGATGTGAGAGTGAATGATTTTTAAAAAAAAAGAAAAAGGAGTCAGGTCTTTCCAGAATTCTCTGTTGGATGCATCCCTAAACCCCGGTAGTTTGAAATTAATTGGCTGACACGTCTGAGGCCACGTGCTGTGATCCTTGAAGACCTCAGGCCGTGATTTCTGCATTTCTAATTGAGAGTTTCACGTAGATCCCTCAGTCCCACCGTTTCCTGTCAGACTCGGTTTCTCCGGCAGCCTGCATGTGCTGTTGGGGGTTGAGATGGTACACAGGGAAGTACTGTCAGGTCTCCCCGCCCTTGACCCACTGACCAGCCCACTCCAGGGTTCAGGGCTGTGCTCCGGGCTGCACAGCTGGTCTCATCCCGGAGACGAGAGACCTGAGTTTTGAGTCCAGTGGGTCTCACGTGGCACGCGGTGTGGACCTGTGCCCACGGCTGTCTGCCCACAGAGGCTCGGCTCTGAACTGCTCAGCCCCGTGACACTGCAGGAGAGAGATGTCCTCCTGCGTCCCCAGGGACTTGCGGTTACTTCGTGACACCGGCCCCCCTTCACCTGCCTGGCTGTCTGTTTCTTTGCAGGTGGCACAGAATTGCTCTTAGCATCCACAGGAAGAATGTCACCTTGATCCTGGACTGTAAGAAGAAGGTGACGACATCCCTGGACCGCAGCAATCACCCCGTGATAGACGTTAACGGCATCATCGTGTTTGGCACCCGAATTCTGGATGAGGAGGTGTTTGAGGTAAGCAGGGGGCCTGGGGCCAGCCAAGCCGACGCCGTGTTGCCTGGATCTTGGCGCTCTGCTGGGGGCGTGGGTTGGGGGGAGGGAACACCTACTGATTGTCCTGCTTCTGGTAACGGCAGGAGTGATGTCTGCCGGTGGAGACGAGCAGGCGTTCGAACGGGCCCTCGGGCTTTGCGCCGGTGGGGAGGATGAGGTTTGAGTCTCACCTCTCTCGGGGGTCCTACTGGGGACACGTGTGTAACTATGAGAGGTTCGGGGGCGGGGGAGCTGGCCTCGGTGCAGGCCCGCGGGGCCGGACTCTCCACTGTCTCGTTTGCTGATTCCAGGCCTTGGGCAGGTTGCGCTGACGTTTCTGAGCCTCAGTCTCTCCATCTGTAAAATGGGATCACGCATGCAGCTCCTTCACAGAACGTGGCAAGAATTACGTGGGGCTGAATGCGTAAAGCACCACGGCCTCCTCATAGCAAGCGCTTGACGTGTGTCAGCCTTGATAGCAACCCCGCGTCGGGGCAGGTGGAAAGATGGACAGAGCCCAGTTGGTCAGATGTGGCTGAGCAAGGAAAGATCAGAACAGCCACGTCTGCGTGGAGGCGGGGGTTGGGGGATGGGCGAACCAGCGTGTGAAGGTGGGTCCGTGGATCCTGCCGAAGTTGGCAGCCCCTCAGCACAGCAGGAGTCCAGGACGGCCGCAGCCTGTGGGCAGCGGGGTGGGCTGGGCGCCTGGATTCTGCAGGCACTGCCGAATTTTGCGAGTAATGGCGACACCCCCTCCGAGCACGACTCCGGCCACAGTTGCCCAGAGACCCGGGATGAACTGCAGGCGGCTGGGCGGCTTTGGGGTCCTCCCGGGGAGCTACTGTCAAAGGCTTGGGGGTCGCCCCGACTGGGATTAAGTTTTTGCCGGCGTAGACCTCTTGCTGGTGGGAGGGTCCAGGTAAAGCAGGTGGCTTTGGTGAGCTTCAGGACTTATTTGTAAAACGTGGTACTGGTAGTGTTGCCTCGAGAGGTGCCGGGGGCTCACCTGGGCTCATCCGAGAAGCGCCCGGGAGCCTGGGTCGCTGCCGCCACCCTTGCTCGAGGTCTGAATGCGGAGGTGGGTCCGTGTGCCGAGGCTGGGGTTTGAATTCATGTACCGCGTGGTAGCTTTTCCGCGCTGTTGCCACATCTTCCCGATTTCTAGTGCCTTTTGTGCGCCGATGGTGTGTCTTTTATTGTAACGACTCAGGAAGCAGCTTTATCTGTCTTTTAAAAAAATAAGGATCCTAAACCGAATCCTGCTTCCTTGATTTTCTGAGCCAGTTTTCCCATGAGCACAGGTCTGCTAAGACTCCGGTGCTGTAGGGAAAGCACTGGGGACGTCAGGGCTGGGTTCAAGCCCCAGCTGCACTGTTTACATGCTGTGAGATCCTGGGTGACTGCCTCGCCTCTCTGAAATGCTTGTGTGGGGGAGGTGTGTTTAAGGACCACCGAGGCATACGCGTGGCCCACGGCCAGCGTTCCGTAGCTGTTACCCACGTTTATGATTAGAGAAGGAAAACAATTTATAATTACCAAAAAGAAATGGAAGAGAAGAACAAGTATCGTATATTAACCATATACGTGGAATCTAGAAAAACGGTACAGATGAACCGGTTTGCAGGGCAGAAACAGAGACACAGATGTAGAGAACAGACATATGGACACCAAGGGGGGAACGTGGGGTGGGGGGTGGCGGGATGAATTGGGAGATTGGGATTGACATGTATACACTAATGTGTATAAAATAGATAACTAACAAGAACCTGCTGTATAAAAATAAATAAATAAGATAAAATCCAAATCAAAAATTAAAAAAAAGAAACGGATCTCACATCGGGTAACTCTGGTTTCCTCCTCTGTTTAGCCTCCCAGCAAGCTGGGTAGGTCTTGCTGTGCGGCTGAGAGCATGCAGGCTCTCATTCCATTTTGATGGAATCCGTAGCTCAAAAATACGTACAGCGTTCTGGGGAGCCCTTCTTCCTGGTCGTGGCTTTCGATTTGAGGGAGCGTGTCCGCCAGGCACCAGAGATTCTTGTTGACCACAAGCCGTTCGCGTTCTGAAGGAGGTGATTCCGTAGCCTTGGACATCCCCGGCTGTTGGATGTGTCCACGTCGGAAAATGTGACCTGTCTTTCCTAATGAAGAGCAGCGAGCTAGAGGTGGTGATGCCCTCAGGGGCCCCAGAGCATCATTTTTTGCTGTTTTATTCAGAGAGCAAGGATAAAGTTGGGTGGGTTGGCCTCGTATCCCCAGCCCCGCTTCGTCTCGCGGCGAGTGAAACAGAATTTTTATAAATAAAAGTGATTTAACTCGTGGCTTTCCAGAAGACTCCAGATAACGACACTTGGCATTTGTCACCGCTTTGGTTTCTGGAGAAGTGTCTTTAAAAGGCGGGGCCAGCACCATTGAAACCGATTCCCCGGCAGCCGCGTTCTTCCCCGGGAAGGATGACTTCCCCTCATTAAAAGCCAATTTGCGCCGAAGCTCTTGGAGGCTCTGGGGGAGCCGGAAGGATTCTGGGTACTTTGGTGGAGGGCCAAGTCGCTGCTGGCACACGCTGGGTTTTGTGATGTGTGCTGTTTCCAAACAGGGCTTTGCTGAACTCTAGAGAGTCTGTTGGGACCACTGGGGTTTTTCCTGGGGTGTGCGCGGGCCAGGGAGGAAGTGGGGTGCGTAGCAAGGGCCCCCAGGCTCTCGTGCTCTTCCTCTCCGGCTGATGGCCTGGAGCCCACACTGAACCTGTCCGAACCCAACGTCCTCATCTGGAAGATGGGCGCGACGGGGCCAGTGCTAGGGGTCGTGGGGTGGCCCGAGGGAGTCTCTGTAAGATGCCTGCACCTGTGAGGACCATCGCGAACCACACCGACCAGACCCCTGGCAGTCAGAGCGGGCGGCCACCGTCAGCATCCCCCTGCATTTACCTGTCAACCGTGGCGGCGGCTGTGACCAAGGTCCGCTCCCTCTGTGGTGGCACAGGGTCACGAGCTGTCCCTTATCTCACCGTGCGAGTTAGGTGCTGGACCTCCACCTTAGAGATGAGGGCCCTGAGCCGTGCAGGGGGTGGAGCCGCCTGGGCTCACGGGGGCCCCCCATTCCTGTGCCCAGAAACCCAAAGGGGAAGGGACTGGCTGTGGGTCGTGCTGCCCTGGCCAGGGTGCATGCTCCCGGCCAGGGCCCCCAGGCGGGGACTGTCCCTCAGGGCGCCGTGGTGTGCTGTGGAAGGGGCTCGAGCTGGCTCCCTGGTCACGGCTTTGCCGCCCACCTCGCTGACCGGGCCAAGCCCCCGTCCTTGCCCGCCTGCTTCCAGGTGGAGCGTGTGCACTACAGGGCTGCCTGAGGACCTGCCTGCGGGGGGCGTCCGCAGTGATGTTCCTGGGGAGCTGTGTGTCCTGTGTCCTGTCCCTTCTCCTGGGGTGTACCCGTGCCCTGGGACCAGTGAGCAGCTGGGGGTCCCGGGGCTTCGTCCCACGCCCCAAGGGCCCGCCGTCGGGGGACGTGGAGGGTATTCTTCGGACCCCTGTGAAGTGGGGTCCTGCGGGCCTCCCTGTGCAGGAGAAAGTGTTGTTTTCACCCCGGGCTTAGGACAAGCTTTGTGTTTTCGGAAACAGACAAGACTGCCAGGAGAGCGAGTGTGTCTGGCAGGAGGGGGAAGTGGCTATATTTCTTCAGTGGCAAACCTGGGTGGGAAGCCAGGCAGGGCCACCAACAGGGCCCTGTGACAACACGCCGCCTGTGTGCTCTGCCCTCCCCGCACCAGAGACGTTGAGTAACCTACCGAAGGTCACCCAGCAAAACTGCAGCGCAGCGGGGTTGGTCTGTTGTTGCTGAGAGCCGATGGCCTGTCCTGATGTCGTGGCGGGTGTGACAGTCACGGCAGCCCCTGCATCTCTCTATCCACCTGACCAAGGAAACCAGGCGCATCCCTGGTGGTCCCGACGTACCGGTGGGTGCCTGGCCTTGCTCCAGGCTGCTCGGTTCCCATCGTCCTGCACAGGCCCCGGGGACACCGGAGTCCCCTGGCCTGTGGGGTCTGAAGCCCTGGACCCTTCCAGGAAGAGCCAGCACGAGCTGCTAGCAGGGGCGGTGGCTGCCAGAGCTATATCCTCCCCTGCGTGACTGGTGCACGGCACCCTCCCCCGGGCCAGGCTCTCAAACGTGGGACTGAACTGGTGGGCCCCGCACCCGCCCTGGGCTCACCTGCGGTCCTGGAGCCGGCCGGTGTTCCAGATGGAGGGGTCCGGAGGGTGGGACTGGGGGGCAAGCCAGAGCATCTGCTCTGGGTTCTGCAGGGGAAGGGCCCTCCTCTTGGGTCCTCAAATGGAGGGGATCACGGAAGAGGAGACCTGCCCTGGGGGACGGGGAGCCGGTGAGTCCTGGGCCAGGAGCCAAGTCTGCTTTTAAGCTGTTGAATGTTTCAAGGGGCAGCAAGACCAAGCAAACTGCAAACTGCAGCTTTTCTCCGCGGGATCCCCGGGTGCCGGCAGGGAGAGAACGGCATTGCGTTCAAGTCACGGTCCTGCCGTCTGTCTGCTCTCCTCGGCCGTTTGGAGAGACCCAGTGGTTTACTTAATCCCTGATTCCCTTTTTCCAGGGGCCTGTCTTTTCCACTGACATGGTCTTCCTTGGAATTCAGCTTTCCCGGGGCGGGAACGGGGCCACGGCGGGGGAGGCGCTTTCCCAGCGATCCACGGAGCCGGCCCGGGATGCCTGTCGAGCACAGACTCACCCTCCTTGATGTGAGGGGTGCCTGGCGTCAGGGTCTCGAAGGAGAGGGAGCAGTGAGTTTGTGTCAGAGGCCAAGGCTGTGACCTGTGACCCTTGACTCTGGGAACATCCTGTCACTGATCACTTGCCCAGAGCCCCCTGGGGTGCAGGACACTGGTGGGTCTAGAGGCCACAGAGCAGACAGGCGTGCACCTGGGCGACGGGTGTGGTGATGGGCGAGCTGCAGGGCTGGGTAGCACGAGGCCTCCTGTGTCCTGTCCCACCCGGGGACGCCGCTGGAGAAAGCACTCGTCCTGCCGGTGGCGATGAGTCTGGTGTTGGCTGTGTCGGAGCGTGACCCTCATTTGCACTTTACTCCCTTTCTGTCTGCCTTCCCACGGCTTTGTCAGTTTGACCCCAACGTCTCTCTGGAGAGGGGCTGCAGACACTTCCAGAGTGCGCTTTTCCCTTCCTTGGAAGGTGGTGCATTTGCAGGGCCAGTGGGGCCACTCTGGGTTCACTTTCGTGTCCATTCAGACACAGGTGGGTACGATGGGGATACGGCCAGAGGGCATCTGTGGGCAGCGAGCAGCTCTGCAGGCTTGTCTCGGGGTGTCTCTGCGCTTCCATCCCCACTGGTTGACAGTGTTCACAGGCCAGGTGCCCCTCCCTGGGTCCACGGGTGTTTTTCCAGTTGGCGTTGCTGGGTAGACCGGTGCTGGGCATAGGAGGAGCTGGGCTCTGGAGCCGGACCGGGTGGGAAGCGCGGCTCCATCTGGAAAACGGGCCAGTGCGTTCAAGATTGATGCTGAGGTCGGCCTGCTGCGCACACAGCCCCCCATGTTCTCAGAGATCAAGACTCAGAGCGAACCATCAAAGACCCCTAACGCATGCTCTGCCCTGGCACGCAGAGCCGCCGTGGAGGGCCCAGTGTCTGCACGGCAGCTCTCACAGTCGAGGCCGTGCACTCGGACCTTAGTCGGTGGTGTGGAAGCTCCCAGGGCTAAGTCTTGGGTCCAAGTCCCCGAGGGGGCAGCTCAGACCCGGCCTTTCCTACCGCAAACCGCACGTCCTGGGCAGGGCCTGGCTGAGGACCGTGTCCACCCCGGTCCCGGCCCTCTCCTTCGCGTCCATCTGTGCATCGCCCGGGAGCACTGTCCTGCGTCAGGCCACGTGAGGCGGCAGCCCTGCGCCCAGCGAGGCAGACCCCAGGGAAGCAGAGGGGCGTGAATGAGTCAAGGTCAGAGGCCCCTCTGCTTCAGCTCTGCCCACTTCACAGGGACCTTCCCCGATTCCTGGCAAGAACAGGGATGTTGCAGGCTCCGTGTGTTTCCTGGGACCCCAGAAACACACGTCTCCACTTTGGTCTCTTGAAAAGACAGGAGTTTATTACTTCCTGGTTCTGGAAGCTGGAACTCTGCAGCCTGAAATGGGTGGGGCAGAGCTCCCAGCAGGGGCTCCAGGGGAGGGTCCTTCCCCCCTCTTCCCGCTTGGAGGGCAGTGGGCGTGGCCAGGCCCAGCAGCAGGTGGAGTAATCTGGAGCTGTGCTGCCTCGGGTGGCCTGGCAGGGCAGGGAGGTGCTCCTGGGGAAGCACAAGCCCAGGTGTCCCTGGCTGTGGCCGCATCACTCCCGTCCCTGCTCTGTGCTCACCTGGCCTCTCCTCTCCTCCCTGCGTCTCTGTTCTGTCTGCCTCTTGTAAGGTCACAAGTCATTGGGTTCGGGGTCTGTCTTAATCCAGGCTGATTCTCTTCTTGAGACCCGTCACTTACCTACACCCGTGAAGACCCTGTTTCCGAGTAAGGCCACATTCCCAGGTTCCAGGGGTGAGGATTTGGCCCTGGGGTGGGGGTCCGTACCCAGCCCACTGCCCAGGCCAGTGTGGGGAGGGACTGCTCCCCAGTAATGCCTGCGGGGCACGTGTGGGGAATTAAAAGCGGGCCTCTGGGCATGCATATTTGCTTGTTTTCAAATCGAGGTTTGTCTCGGGCTGCTGAGTTGTGTGTGCGCAAGGAGGCTGGGGGGTAAGCTCTTGCCGGCTGGAGGGGCTAGGGGGCCAGCCCTGTGCACAGCTCCCGGCTTGAATGGGCAGCTGACTGACCAGTGAAGGCGGTGGGCAGGGAGTTTGAAGTGCGTTTTTGTCTCCAGTTTGGGTGCAGGAGAGGCTGGGCTGTGGGCAGGCCGGGGCCAGGACTCCTCCTGGGGCAGGTGGCTGGCAGCCTGTGGGCTGGGGAGGGTGTGACCCCTTAGCAGAGGCTGGTGGGAGCAGGGTGACGGTGAAGGAATCGCATGATCTCACGTTCAGGTCTCCGCCAAGGGCTTTCGCCTGGAATTGCTCCTCGGGTGGGCAGTGATTTTCAGGGGCTGGGGTGCTCTCCTGGGTCGTGCCGGGTGTTCGTGATCTGCGTTGAGCCCAGCAGTGGGTGGGGGACCTCTCTACCTGGGCCCGGCAAGGAGGGTTCCAGAGAGACCCCAGAGCATCAGGCAGGCCCTGCTTGGCCCACGTGCTTCGGGACCTGGCTCCTTCTGCTGCCTGGCCCGAGAGGGCTGCAGGTTTGTTCCATGGAAACTGTGAGCAACAGGCCCACGTCCCAACCCGACAGGCTGACGCGGTGCTGGAGGCCGGCCCTGTGGCGTCACGCAGCTTACAGTGGACTCTCTGATCTGTGGGTCCCCAGGGAGGGTGGTGCCCGGTGACCCGCAGGCCGCAGCGGCTCTAGAGGAGGACGCTGGGGACGGACCGGGTCGTGCCGGACGAGGGTCAGGCGTTGCTGCCGAAGCTTGTGGGTGCTAAGTCCCGCGGTCCCGCCGGCAGTGGCAGTGGGTGGGATGGGGAGGTGAGGGGAGTGGCCGAGGGGAGCCCACCCACTCGAGCCAGGGAGCTGCCGTTGTGGACGGCTGCAGGGTGAGGGGGTCCTGCCGGTGCGTGGCCTCCTTCTCTGCCGCAGCCAGCCGCTGAGGGCAGCCCCGGCCTCACTTACCGTCCGCAGGGCCTTGGGCAGTCCCGGGACTCGGCCCGCTCACCCTGAAGGTGGGACTGCCGTGCTTGCGGTGACGATGGACGGCCACAGTGCCTGACCAAGTCCGCAGCCCGCCAGCCAGCACTGGGCGTCCCGCTGCTGTCGGTGATGCTGGCGGAGGGCCCCTGGCGGGCGGGGGGGACACAGGCGTCGCGTGAATTCTCGGGGAGGGAGTTTTCTTCTCAAGATGGTTTGGGTTGCCGTTGCTGTTGTTAGCGCGCTGTGCTGTAGGCGGGCGGATTCCGAGACGGGAGGGGGGCCTGACGGTCTGCAGGCTCAGCTGCTGGGAGAGCAGCGGGGATTCGATCCTCACCTGCAAACCTTGGGCGTGGGCCATAGCCGGGCGGCTCTGGGGGTGCAGTGAGACCCTCCTGAGGGGCAGAGGGGAAGGCGCGGAGGGGCTGGCCCCCAGCGCCGTGCCTCCAGGCCTGGAACCCTTGTGACCCCTTCCACCGCCTCCGGGAAAAGAGCCTCCGAGATGGGGGTCAGCGCACGAGGTTGCTGGGTGCCCCCTTCTCGAGGGTGCTCTGGGGTTGGAGGGGGCCGGTGGCGCGGGACACGATAACAGTTGTGCAGAGCATCCGTCAGAGGTCTCTGATGGTCTCGATCTCCGAGGACACGGAAAATCCATCTCAGCTCGTTTCTGACTCTGCCGCCGTGGATTTTCCCGGAAGCTCTCAGCTCCGGGAAGCTCAGGTGTGTGTGCGGGCTGTGCTCTTTGGTCTCCTTCACCTGATGAGTCTTCACGGAGCCCAGGGGTTGTGCATTGTGTTGGCTCCGTAGCACCCGTGGGGAACCTGGAGCCCAGAGACGTAAAGCCACCTGCTCAAGGTCACACAGCAGGGAAGTGCAGGGCTGGATTTGGGGCCCAGGTCTGGAGCATTCCCTGGGTCAGATGGGGGCTGCTGGGTCCCCAGTGTCAGACTTCTGTCCCTGTCCCTTTGGGGGGCTCACCCTCCAGCCTGATGGAGCCCCTGTTTGCTCACTCCCCTCTCGGGGGTGACCCTCCAGCCGGCCCCTGGTTCTCAGTCCTTCCTGAACTCCAAGGACTATGCGTGTCTCCACTCAAAGTGAGCCCCCTCCCCCCCAGGCCTGGCCCTGCTCACTTTCAACCCGGAATCGCCGTTTTCTCTAGTCTGAGCTGCATTTTCCAGGCCCCTCCAGGCGACGTCTATCCAGCTGCGGCCGGTCCAGAGTCTGTCCACAAGCAGGTCTTTCCAAAAGGTCCAGGGAGTGACCAGGCGGCAGCCGGTACTTGAGGGCACTGCAGTGACTCTTGACCCTCGTGGAGGCCTGGAATTCTACAGATCGATTAATATAAATAATTCTACAAGTTAATTTCCCTGAGCACACACCACCTTCTCCAGAGCCCAGCCCCACTGCTTGCAGTTAATGCTCCCGGGATGCTGTGTTTGAGGCTACTTCTCAGGGGTTGGGTCGTGAGATTGTCCCCATGAGTCAGCCACACTGTGTCACCCCATCCTTCCCACGTCCAGCAGTGTGTGTTTGCAGTCGAGGTTGCCGGGTCTGGGGCAGAGCCTGGGACCTTGGCCGGCGTTGTGCCGCATGGCCTCAGTGCTTGAAGTGAGGCTGGATTACGGCACAGAGTCTGCTCAGAGCGGGGGTGCTGGCCTGGAGCGTGTGGGGCAGCCTGGGCCTCTAAAATCAACTCCTCCCCACCACTCCCCTGCCTGGCCCCCTGCAGGGAAGTGCGTGTTCTGCATGCAGTGTGAGTCCTTCTCACGGCTGTGGACCTGCAGAAACACCTGCGTGGGGTCTGTCACAAACAATGCCAAGTTTCTCTCGTTGGTTGACAGAATAAGATGCCGCAGAAAGGTCTTTCAGGTTGGGACCGTGTTCTAGAACCAAGGAAGTGAAATTCAGTGAAGGTGACTGTGAATTTCTGCACTTGGGTTCAAAACAAGCAGCTGGCAGGTGCGGGATGGGGAGATGCGGGTGTAGGACACTCCCGTGGAGGAGGTGCAGGGGTCTGTGCGTGGCAAGCCCATTAGCGACCATGGGTGTGATGCGTTCGGAACAGAGGGTGGGATGATCGAGGGGCTGGACGTGCGCAGCGGAGGCTGAACTAAGACCTGAGGTCTGCGCCTAGAGTGGGGCGGCAGGATGGAGACGGCGCTGGTGCCTGAGGTAGAGCGTCTCGTCCAGGGGTGTGGGGTGAGGCAGTGGCCAAGTGAGGACCACGGAACAGGGCGTTCACACGTATGAACCTGCAGCATCCACCTCCTCCACCAGGGCCCAGCTCTGAGGCCACTGCCTCAGGATGCCTTCCTTGACCTTGCCAGCCAGAGGAGGTCACCTGGGCGCCTCCTGAGGAACCAGTGAGAGCTTGGGACTTGCAGTCAAGGGCACTGATTTATTTGTCTTGGTGTCAATAAGCTTATCATAGGGGTGCTAAAAATGCTGGTTGAAAGGGTGAAAGAATGAATAGTCAGAGCTGACTGCCTTCAGAGGGAGAGGGCAGTGAGCCTTTGTCAGGGATCCAGGGCTGATGGTGATGGTGGTGATGGCGGTCATGGTGGTCGTGGTGGAGGTGGTGGTGTTGGTGGTGATGATAATGATGATGGTGATGTTGGTGATGATGACGGCAATGGTAGTGGTGCTGAAGGTAGTGATGTTAACGATGGGGATGGGAGTGGGAATGGTAATGGTGGTTATGGTGGTGGTGGTGATGATAATGTTGGTGATGTTAGTGTTGGTGATGGTGGTCAGTGGTGGTCCTCGTGGTGATGGTGATGATAATAGTAATGATGGTGATGATGGTGGTGGTGATGGTAGTGATGTTGATGATGGGGATGGGAGTGATGGTGGTAATAGTGGTGATGGTGGTGATGATGATGGTGATGATGGTGGTGATGGTGGTGGTGATAGGATGGTAATGATGATGAAGATGGTGGTGATGATGGTGGTGATGGTGGTGGTGATGGTGTGGTGATGGTGATGGTGGTGATTTTGATGATGTTGATGTTGGTGGTGGTGATGTTGATGGTGATGGTGGTGATGGTGGTGGTGATGGTGATGGTGGTGATGGTGGTGGTGGTAATGGTGTGATGATGGTGATGGTGGTGATTATGATGTTGATGGTGATGGTGGTGATGATGGTGATGGTGGTGGTGATGATGGTGATGATAATAGTGATGGTGATGCTGGTGGTGATGGTGGTGGTCATGATGATGACAATGATAGTGATGGTGATGGTAGTGATGTTAATGATGGGGGTGGGAGTGATGGTGGTAATAGTGGTGATGGTGGTGATGATGATGATGGTGGTGGTGGTGATGTTTGTGATGGTGATGACGGTGGTGATGGTGATGGTGGTGGCGATAATGGTGGTGATGGTGATGGTGGTGGTGGCGGTGATGGTGGTGGTGATGGTGATGGTGGTGATTATGATGATGGTGATGGTGGTGATGGTGATGGTGGTGGTGATGGTGATGATGGTGTTGGTGATGGTAGTGAAGGTGGTGATGGTGGTGGTGGTTGTGGTGGTGATGATGGTGATGATGATGGTGATGGTGGTGATAGGATGGTAATGATGAAGATGGTGGTGGTGGTGGTGATAGGATGGTAATGATGATGAAGATGGTGGTGATGGTGGTGATGGTGGTGGTGATGGTGGTGATGGTGGGTGATTATGATGATGTTGATGGTGAAGGTGGTGATGATGGTGATGGTGGTGGTGATGGTGGTGGTGATGGCAGGGATGGCAGTTGCCACTTTGTCTGGGCCTCACCGGGTGCCAGGCCCACCGGGCATGCTGTGTATACTGTCACGCTTAGTCCTTAGTGAGGTAGATCTCGTTCTCCTTTGCAAATGCACACTCAGAGGCCTGGGAAGATTCAGTGATGTGCTTAAGGCCCCACAGCCTGCAAGGGGCGGAATCCTGCACCCAGGCCACCTGTGTCACTGCCTCACCCCTTCCTGAGGTGGTGCCCAGAGTCGTGCTCCTTCCTCTGTGGAGCTTATCACGACAGATGTGTCCCTGTGCTGCGTGGTCAGTCCAGTGCCTACAGGCTTGCTGCTCTGAAAGTCTGGGGTGGGGGAAGGACGGGACAGCTTCCCTCACGTGCTGCCTAGGCTGGGCTGCTCACCTAAATGTCTGGAGTGAAATATCTAGGGCCGCGTAGCCAGTGGGGAAAGGATGTGAGACCCATGCCCTTTATAGAGTCCGGTGGGCCCGTGAGCCAGCCTGGTCCCTGCCGCTGGCTCTGCTGCCCTGTCCCTTGGTCTGGGGATGAGGTGTCCACTCTCTGAGTTCACTAAGGTGACCCTTTAGTCACTGTGGCTAGTTTCAGGTCTGATGAGGCTGGGACGTGACCATCCCCCCAGCATCCCTGCCCCTGGCCCCTTGGTGGAGACTCAGGTGTGGTGCACACCGCCTGCACCAGTGCAGGTGTGAGGAGACACCAGGGGTGGGTGGCGCAGGTGAGAATTGGGCTGGGACCAGTGGTGGCCACATAGTGGGGGGAAGGCCACAGACATGGACCGTGGAGGCGGGACCCGGGGGGCAGCAGGAAGTGGCTTCCACCCGCGTGGAGATCTTCCTTTAACGCTCGCTCGCTCGCTCGCTCGCTCACCTGAATGGTGCTTGACTCTTTCTCACGCCGTGGGTGCTGGAAACATCATAGAAACAGTGCCTTAGCCGCCCCGGCTTGGGCCCCTCCCTTTCCATTGTGTGACTTTTTTTTTTTTTTTTTTTTTTTGCGGTATGCAGACCTCTCACTGCTGTGGCCTCTCCCGTTGCGGAGCACAGGCTCCGGACGCGCAGGCTCAGCGGCCATGGCTCACGGGCCCAGCCGCTCCGCGGCATGTGGGATCCTCCCGGACCGGGGCACGAACCCGTGTCCCCTGCATCGGCAGGCTGACTCTCAACCCCTGCGCCACCAGGGAAGCCCCATTGTGTGACTTTTGATGAAAAATGTCACAACAAGATGTGAAGTGTGACCCGTTTGGGCCGTGAGAGCTTGAACAGGAAGGGGGACTCGGGAGGGCTTTCACGTGCGAACTCTCCTGGGACATCAGGAAGGTGCCTCATGGAAGCCCCCTGCCCTGTGTCCGCCAGGCTGGTCCCAGTGTCAGACCCAGCAGGCTCCCCCGGGGAAGGAAAGCTTTGCAGGGTGGACAAGTGACCACGTGTGCCTGCGTGTCCCTGGTGGTCTGTGCACACGTGTGCCTGCTCTGTGTCACTTGCTGGCAAGTGGACTCAGACGGGGCTGTCCTCACCGGGGGCAGATTTGTGACCAGACCCCTGGCAGCCGAAGGTCGATGCTTCCTTCTTGTTTTTGCTCCGTAGACTGCGCGCTCCTACCCCAGCCTGGGACAAGAAGTATCCGTCCGTCCGTCCTCTCAAAGGACCGTGTGTCTCCATTTACGAGGGTGAAGCGCTCTGGCTAAAACCACGGGAAGAGCCAAGTGCGCAGTGGGAGCCCCTCGGGGCTGGTTCGGGTTGGACAGGGAGGGGCCCGTGGTGCGGGGCAGTCCCTGCAGGGCTGGCTTCCCCGGGGGACCCATGGCTGTTTGTTGAAAGGAGGGATGCAAGATTAAATAGCACTGGAGAGAGGAAGTGAAAAGCCGGGCGCGTCACTGGAGAGAGCAGCGGCACAGACGCTCCAGGCCGGGAAGCAGGGGCGAGGGCCTCCCTCATCTGGGCAAAGATGTTCTCTGAGTCCACAGCCCTTAGGGTTGCAAAGCTCTCCAACGAACACTTTGCAGTTTCCTCAGCAGGAGCGCAGCTTGGGTAAAATCTCATTATGGGAAAAGGCAGGACTGGTTCCCTCAGCAGAAGGCCCGGCTCAGCCAGGGACACCTGTGTCCTGTGTGTCCCGATGGCTGGCGCCTCGCGGGCCGCCCAGCCTGTCCTCTGCAGGAAGAGGGACAGCCGCTGGCCACCCGGGCGTCGGGGCTGTGTGGGGAGTGGGATGGCCGTGGTGACCGCCGGGCTGGTGCAGAAGCTTCTAGGGGGTCTGTAGAGCTTTACTGACCTGGTGGAGGCAGAGATAAGGCACGTCAATCGAGAACGCCCTGGGCATCGTCGGAGCGAGGGATGCAGTGAAAGCAGTGCGCCTGCTTCTCTGGGCAGGTGACGTGGGCCACCGCAGGGCAGGCTGCGCGGGGCGCCGCGTCTGGGGCTCGGCTTTTAGAGGTAACCTGAGCGACTACAGGGCGTGGCCTGCGTTGGAGATGTGGAGTCTGGTGTCAGGAGCACCCACGGGGCGGGTGGGGCGGGTGGGGCGGGGACGTGCCCCACAGAGGGCTGCCTGGACGAGGTGACGGTGTCGTTTATGGGAGCTGGAAGCTCTGGTAGATGTGTGTGCGGGACATAGAAGTCGGCTCCAGGGAGCCCCCATTCCGTGCCCTCGCGAGAGTGACCCCCGCCCCGAGCCTAGTGGGTGCATCTGTGACATGGGGATGAGAGGGAGGAAACGAGGTCCAGCTTCCTCTTGGAGGGGCCGGGGGGTGGTGGGCTGGAATGGGGAAAGGCAGAGGCTTGCGGCGGGCAGTGGGTGCCCGGAAAGCCATCCCGTCGGGTGGCAGGTGGGGCGGGGTGGGCGCGTGCAGCCCCGGGCCCTGGGCTGCTGCTGAAGGAGGAGACGGAGCCCCAGCCGCCTGGTGCCCCCCCCGGCGCCCTCCGTAGGTCTGCTGCCCGCTCTGGGCTGGGCCGTATGTGACTCGTGGGTCCTGTCGTCCGTGGGAGCCAGGAGGCCCGCCATCAGGGGCTGGAGCGGGGCACGTGCCCCTGCGGGTCGCAGCGAGAAATGCTGCTGTCGGGGGGCTTGTAGGCTGTGGGAGGGGCAGGGTGGGTGGCAGTCGGTCAGCAGCTCCCCATGCAGGGTGCACACCCACTGCTCCAGGCTCTGCGGGGCTCAGAGGGCAAGGCTCCGGGCAGGGTGGGGCGAAAGCGGGGGGAGAAGGGCGACCGTGCAGGGGGGTCACGGCCTCACCCGTATCACGGTGGGGATTTCGGGGAGCAGAGATAGCACAGTGGGGACCCTCGGTGAGCGCTCGCTGCATCATGGGTGAGGGGACCAAGGCCCTGGTCAAGTGTAAGACAGCACGGATACTGCGGGGTGAGGAGATACACAGTGGGACCTTCCTGGTTCTGGAAAGTTCTTCCACCCCACGGCCTCCGTTTCCCCATCTGTAAAGTGGCGGTTGCAGTGAGGCTCAGGAGAGATTTGTGGGGGCCACCCAGCAGTGGCCAGGCAGACTTTGGACCCCCGTCACGGCGTCACAGTTCCCCGGACTCGGAGCCCTTGGGGCTGAGCTGCTGTTGAGGCTGGCAGGACCCACCCCTGCTGACCTCAGATTCCGTCTGTAAAATGAGACGGTTTTACTATATCAAGGATTTTGACTTTCTAAGGAAACCCGTAAACCCTTTCCTAACTGACATTCCTCTGGGGCAGCCTGATGTGGAAAACCTACTAGGACCCCAGGCCCCTCCACGGAACCCTTTTTGAGAAGCCCTGGCCAGGCCAAGCTCCAGGTCCCCACGTCCCGAGGGACCTGCGGGGGCCGGAGGCGGGAGGCAGGACGTCCCGGGAGGTCAGCGAGGGCCGGCTCGGCGAGTGGGGACCATCCCGCTGGTGCTCCCTGGGCTCCGAGGGGCTGCAGCTGGGCTCCGGCATCTCCCACCAGCAGTCGCTGTGAAGGCCGCACCAGGGCAGGGGCTCCGTGACGGGCCTCCGGGTCTGGAGTTTGGAGCTTGGTTTCCCATCCCCCGAGGCATCGTGAAAATGCTCTCAGGACACAGTCATAAAGCTGTGATCGCTCGTGGCACGTTTGAAGGGCAACATGCACCCCTTAGGGCAGCCGGGGGGCACGACGTCTCCAAGTCGCCGGGTGGTGCTGCCGGAAGCCCTGTGTTGAGAAGGATTCTGAATTGCCTCTGGTCTCAATGAGACAAAGCACAGCGGGAGACGGGGTCTCTGGGAGGGGCACGCGAGGTGTTCCGTGTCCCCAACCTGAAACGCAGACTCGAATAATTCCAGTTCCGGCTCCCAGCCTCCCTCGACGGCAGAGGCTCTATTTTGATTTTCCAGACTTCTGGCAGAGCCCTCCTCCTGGACCACCCGAGGGTGGAGGAGGGCAGGGGAGCCCCAGGTTTCCTTTGGCTAAATGGGGAGCCCAGGGGCTGCGTCCTGTCTGGGGTCGCCGGCCACCAGGACAGTCGCCCACATGCCCCCTTGCTGCAGAGAGAAATTGGTTGGCTCTGATCGGATGCTGCAGAAGGGGCAGAGGAGTTCCTGAGGCCTCGCGGGGGACGGAAGGAGGGGTGCCCTCGGGGTGCGGAGCGGCGGCTGCCTTTGGCCCGAATGTAAGATCAGAGCTTGTCTGAAGACTTAAGGGGCCGCTCTAGGGCCTGGCTGCCCCCACAATGACCAGAGCCTTGGGGATCCCCAACCCCAGGCCCTGCCCCCGAGCCCTTCAGGGCAGAGTGTCTGAGGGGCCCGGCTTCCTCGGGAGCCCCCGCTGGGTGTGGGGCGGGGGAGACAGGACTTCCCTCTGCCCTGGAGGCCTCAGGGTATTCATGGGGTGTCAAGGTTATGGCTTTCAGGGCGTGCTTGAGTGTGGTTCCCCCAGGACACCTCATCCAGGGCCGCCCAGCGTCCCCCTGTGCCCCCAGTACCCCATCAGTGCTTTGGGGTCCAGGAACCATCCTACCTCTGGTCAGAACCGTTGACCGACCGCCCCGGGTGAGAGTGATCAGAACCCCCGAGGGAGGCCGAGGTCCTCCCTCGCTTCGCGCAGCCCTGGTGTTTCCCGTGAGGCCGGGGAGGTGTCTCCTTGGCTTGTGTAAGGTGGGTTTGACCGCTGTTCCCTGAGCCCCAGCTTTGCCTCCCAGCCCTCAGTGGGGTCTGCTGCTGGGGGCTGGGGGCAGCGTCCTGAAGCCCCACCCCCACCCTGCCCTGCCCTCGGGAGGTGACGCCCCTGGGTGGTTTGGGAGCAGGGGAGCCACCTGCTCCGTCTGGGAGCCTAGAGGGAGAGCCAGTGCCACATCTGTCACCCCAGGGTCCTGCCCCAAAGCTCCTGGCCCCGATGGGGTGCCCGGGGATGTGAGCCCCTCCCTGTGTGTGGGAAGAGGTAGGGGGAGGGCTGGAGGGAGCTCTGGGTGAGGATCCGGGTGCAGAGCTTCTGGGGGGCTTCGCAGCCATGCCTCAGTTTCCCCTTCTCCATAGTGGGTGGGGGACAGTAGACCCCTGCCCTCTGAGGGACACGCCCACAGAACAAACAGGCATGTTTTTTTGGTGTGAAAACCCACTTGAGGATTTGGCGGGAAGAATGATTTTCAACACGTGTGGGCACTTGCAGGGGAGGGTGGGTGCTGGAGATGAAGGGGGCCTTCTGCCGGCAGGGCCCTCGACGGACCACGTGGTCACTGCTGCAGCCCGGGGCACGGGTGGGCAGGCGGGGAAGCAGGCCTGGCTGAGGGCCGGGTCGGCAGGCACATTCCGGAGCCTGGGCTGAGTGCTGGGAAGCACCTCCGCTCCGGCTGGGCCTGTTTGTGGGAGTGGATGCCGTGCCCTTGGCTTTGCTCATCGCCCCGTGCGGGGCCTGCGAGGCCTGGCACTGGGCCGGACACCTTGTGATACAGGGACACAGAGATGCACCAGCCGCGGCCGCCACCCGGGGACCTGGGCTTTCCGGGGAGGCAGGCCCTCCGCCGGGCCACTGTGATGAGTGTGCTGGCGGCTCCTTCGAGGGCCGCACCCCCTGCCCGGGGTCACAGCTGCCCCCCAAATGCCCCGAGCCTGTTCTTTTTTCCGGTAACCGCATTTGGAGAGCGTATATTCAGATGTCAAGCTGCCAGTCCGTAGGGAGAAATACTTTATTTGAATTGGATGAAATTTGAACTAGAAGTCATGTTGTTCAATAAAAACGTGTGGTTTTGATTCACTGGGCCTGTCGTATGGTTCCTGTGTGCTGGAGAGTTTAAAACGTGGGCCGGGAGCCTCTGACATCCAAAGGGAGAGAGAAGGGGTGGCTGAGCGAGGGGGTGGGCGCCGGGCGGGGGGCGCCCCTCTCCTGCTCTGCCCCCGTGACAGCCCCACGGGCTGCTCACCCTGCATGCCCACTCCTCCCACTGGCAGGAAGGCAGAGGGGCTGCAGACTGAGCCCCGGGGCCTGCGGCCAGGCTGTGGTCGGTGACGCTGACGGTGAGGGTCCGTCTGTGTTCCGGAGACAGTGCTGGACGTCGGGGTGGGGGGGCCACGCTCCACCCCTCCGAGCCCCCTGCGTGGAGACGGGCTGCTGGGGGTAGTTCTGAGCCCTCGCTCGTCAGGGGGCGGTTTCAAACCCGGGTTGGGAGGCTATGTATTTGGAACTGTGCCTCAGGGATCGGGTAGGAATGGGCCTTTGCTGGACTCCAGGACTGTCACCCCGTCTCTAGGTCAGGTTACCCATAGAGCCTTTGGGAAGCCACGGAGGGCGAGGGTCCTGTCCCCAGAGCTGTGCACACGGCCGGCACCTTGCTTCACAGATCCCAGAGGCCATCCGTGGACCCACGCTTAGTGACTTTGGGTGACACATCACCCCCGCCCTGCCATGGTCCAGCGATGAGAGGCCACATCTGGCCCCTGCCTGGGGGCCCGCCTCTCTCTCTTCCTGGGGTCTGGCACAGAGAAGGGCCTCACGCACCTTCTCCAAATGACCGGCCCGGAGGGTGCGGCTTCCTTGCCTGGGCCTGTGGTTCTGACGTGTGCGGATGGGCACCGCGTTCTTGCTCCGCCCGTGGCCCCGCCCTTCAGGAGTGCTGCGAGCCTTTGGCTGGATCCTGGCAGAGCAGAGGCTCAGCAGCAGGGGCAGCCTCAGGCTTCTGGTCAGAAGGGGGCAGTGGGACTGGCACAGGAATCGATGGAAATCTGATGAATACACGGTCCGGGTGTGATGGGATCTTACCCGTGGGGCACAGGGCAAGCCCGAGGTGTTAGGCAGGGTGTGGGCACACCTAGGCAGTGGTTCTGGGCCGTGCGTGCATCCGCCACGTGTGGTGCAGTAGCTTGCACTTAGTAGGTGCTCAGTAATGACTATTGAATGAGTGGATGGATGGACGGAGAGGATGGATGGTCCGTGCACCGATGGGTGGGTGGGTAGATGGGCGGGTGGATGGATGGGTGGTGGATGGTGGATGGATGGATGTGTGGATGGATGGATGGATGGGTGGGGGATGGGTGGATGGATGTGTGGGTCGGTGGATAGGTGCATGGATAGGTGCATGGATAGGTGGATGGATGGATGGATGGATGGGTGGGTGGGCGGGTGGGTGGATGGGTGCATGGATGGGTAGATGGATGGGTGGGTGGATGGATGGATGGGTGGATGGATGGGTGGATGGATGGGTGGGTGGGTAGGTGGATGGATGGGTGGGTAGATGACTGGATGGATGGGTGGCTGGGTGGATGGATGGGTGGGTGGATGGATGGATGGGTGGGTGGATGGATGGATTCATGGGCAGATGGATGGGTAGATAGGTGTATGGATGGGTGGATAGGTGGATGGGTGGGTGGGTGGATGGATGGGTGGATGGATGGGTGGCTGGCTGGATGGGTGGGTAGGTGGATGGATGGGTGGGTAGATGACTGGATGGATGGGTGCCTGGGTGGATGGGTGGGTGGGTGGATGGATCAGTAATGCCTGGATGGCCGGGTCGGTTGGATGGCTCTTGGAGGTAGCAGCTCCCCCAGAGGAGGCCTGGCCCCGAGGACAAGCTCTCAGGCATCAGGCAGTTCTCCTGGGTCCCCACGTGGGTGCCCTCTGTGCTGCCTGTTCAGGCTTTTCGTCCTCTTCCAGGGAGACATCCAGCAGCTGCTCTTCGTCTCGGACCACCGGGCAGCTTACGACTACTGCGAGCACTACAGCCCTGACTGTGACACTGCGGTCCCCGACAAGCCCCAGTCTCAGGACCCCAATCCCGATGAATATGTGAGTCCTGGTGGGAGCCGTGGGCAGACCGTCTCGGGGTGCTGGGCGTGGAGGGACACAGAAGCTGTGGGACTCCCGTTTGAAGCAAACGCACTGGGTGAGACTATAATTGATCCCCGGGGCAAGGTGGACTCCTGACTCACTTTACGAAGGGTTCTGTGCTCCCAAAGCAATGGAGTCAAAAAGGACGTTGGTAAAGAATCTTTCACCCAAGTTTCTGGGGGAAGAGAGCCATGCGCCCCCTGGACCAACACCTGGGTGGGGTGCCGTGAGCGGAAACGCCACAGGTGCCCCCGGCGGGCCGTCTGGAGCTGGCCAGGCAGGAGGGGCTCAGGGCTGTCGGAGCGGATGATGGTCCCCTCTGACCCCTAGGGCGGCAGCTACTCTGAGGGGCAGCCTCGGCCCGAGAGTTTCAGGAGCGTGTCCAACACCACTGTCCTCTGGCCGTGACCCGCGTGTCAGTGGGTCAGCCTTTCCCATCCACCCGCCCTCACGCCCCAGCAGCACCTCCGTTAGTTGGATTTGCAGTTCTTTGTACCGTTTCCAAATGAGAATCCTCTCCCATCCCCTGCGCAGGGTGGACTCCTGTTTCTTTTAAGTAAAATTCAGTCCTGCTCTCTATTTTTTCTGTGAGCTTCCCTTCTTTCACGAGCAGTCGGAAGAGAAGGAGGGGGGGACCCCATGAAGCTGTGGAGTCCTGGGCTAGGCATGTCTTTCCCACCCCGAGAACAGGGTTGGCAGTGCCCCCAGCTGGCTTGCTGCAGCCGAGGCCTCCTGGCCACGCCTCACCCTCCCCATGCCCGACACAGAAATGGGTCTGAGGGTGAGACCGTCTCTGTCGCTGTGAAGTCCCTCCCGTGAGGCCTGGGCCTTCGGTGAAGGTCGGGGGGGCCCTCGGTTTGGGTGGGTGCCAAAGGGTCAGAACGTTTGGACCTTTTAGGGCTCATCTCTCTTTGAAGGCCACCGGGGGTCCCCGTTTCCTTCCCTGGACTCCTCGTGGGGCTAGCTCTGCTCCCCCAGGGGATGGAGGGGGAAGACTCCTTTCAGGGCCCACGGGGTTGGTGCCTGGAGCTGGGCACGACTTTTGGGGGTCCGATCTTCCCAGTTGAGCCCACGAGGGAGGGAGATGGCGGGCTGGCATCTCGGGGTGGGGGGCCCGCACCCTCCTCACGTGGCCCTGTTTGCTCTCAGTACCCGGAAGGAGAGGGTGAAGGAGACACCTATTACTACGAGTACCCCTACTATGAGGACACGGACGACGTGGGCAAGGAGCCCACCCCCACCAAGACACCAGTGGAAGCTGCTCGAGAGACCACAGAGGTGGCCGAGGTCTGGCCGGGTGGCTGCTGGTCCCTGGAGGCCGTGGTTGGCAGGGGGGCCGGGGGCGCCGTGGCGAACATGGGGGCCGTTGGAGATGCGTGGCGAGCAGGGGCGGTGGGCGGGAGCTTGGCAGGGAAACGGGGGACCAGGGACCGTATGTGCTTTCTCCTCACGGGGAGTGTAGGGCAGAGGACCTTCCGTGGTGCGGGGGACACCAGGGGACATGGCTGTGATGGAATCCAGACCCCTCCCCAACGGGTGGCCGGGACACTGGCCCATAAGGCTCTAAGAGTCTGGAATGTTCTCTTACTTTTTTTTTCTTTGGTCACCATGTGGCTTGCGGGATCTTAGTTCCCCAACCAGGGGTTGAACCCAGGCCCTTGGCAGTGAGAACGCAGAGTCCTAACCACTGGACCACCAGGGAATTCTCTGTTCTCTTCTTAAAAAAAATTTGAGATACAGTTCACCCTGGCCAAGTGCATGACCGCGGGGTTTATTCGTGCACAGTACTTCCGCGGGCTGGGCTGTCTCCCCCGGCCTGAGGGGACCCCTGCGCCCCGATCCACAGGGCCCGGTTGGTTGATGGGCCAGCCTCCCTCTCAAGCCGCAGAGGAAAGCCCCGACCCGGTCCTCGCTGCGCCGGCCGCACCCCTAACCCTGCGCGTCTCTGCCCGGCTCCCAGGAGCTGACCCAGCCCCCCACGGAAGCCCCTCCGGTGCCCGACACCAGCGAGGGGGCCGGGAAGGAGGAGGACCCCGGCATCGGGGACTACGAGTACGTGCCCAGCGAGGACTACTACACCCCACCCCCTTACGAGGACTTCAGCTACGGCGAAGGCATCGAGAGCCCCGACGAGAGCCCCGACCGGTCCCCCGACCAGGGCGCCCGGGCCGAAGTTCCCACCAGCACGGTCCTCACCTCCAATGCCTCTAACGTAATTGCCTTCCCAGCGAGTGGGCTTGGTCCAGGGGAGGGGGCTGGAGCCCGGGCTCTTCCTTCTCTACTCCTCACTTCGCTGTCCTGGGGCAGCTGCCCTCCCCCTGCCCACCACAACTGGCCCTGCAGCCCTTTGCAGCCAGGCCGTTCTAAGTGATGGCCGAGGATGCCCGGTGAGTTTGCCGTCACTGCCTTGCTGGGTGCATCTCAGTGTTGTCAGTTTTTCATCAGCAGAATGGGTGGAATGAGCCCCGCCCTCCGGGTCTCTTGGGGTTCGGCGGTGACGGATGAGGACATGCGTGTTCACAGACAGTGTTCCTGTCTGGGGCCCGGGTGAGGGCAGGCCAGACAGGTACATGAGCTGGGGGTCTGGACAAGCAGACCAGACATGAGGCCCGGTAGGACCACGGGCTTTCCCATCAGGCCGACCTGACTTGAAGTCTCTGCCAGTGGCCTTGGAAAGTGATATCCCCTCTCTCAAAATCAGTGATCTCATTTACAACCTGGCACCAGTGTTCCCTGCCTCTTGGGGCTGTTGCCACGTCTTCAGACTGGAGAGGAGTTGAGCTCAGCCCATGGTCCATAGGGAGTGCTTAAACACAACCATCATGTGATGCTGAATCCTTGATGGCCACAGAGCAGACACACGGGGTTCTGATGGGTCCAGACCCCTCTGGCAGCGGGCATGGGATTAGGAGCTTGTTACCCCGAGACCCTGGGCCTTGGGTCGAGCCCCTGGCGGCCCCAGGTTCCCCAAGTACACGGTGCAGCCTGGGGCCACGTGCCCGTCCTTCTGCAGCCCTGATTTGCCACGGGGTCTCGGGGGCTTTGGGGTGAGTCTCCCCGTCGTGAGAGGGAGACGATGACTCCCAACAAGTGAAACCCCAGGCTACCTGTGTTCTGTGACCTCGGAATGCCACGGTGCTTGGAGTCCGGGGGCTGGGGGCCTGTGCGTGTCCGTTCCTCTGGGTGACCCTGCCGCCTTCCCTCTCAGCCGGATCCGCCTCCGGAGGAGGGGATGGACGACTTGGACGGAGAGTTCACAGAAGAAACCATCAGGAACCTGGACGAGAACTACTACGACCCTTACTACGACCCCACCATCTCCCCGTCGGAGATCGGGCCGGGCATGCCCGCCAACCAGGACACCATCTACGAAGGGGTGAGTGGCTAGGGAGGGTGCCTCCCCGGGCCCTTGCGGGGGACCCCCTGCTTCACCAGCCGTATGGATTTGGTGTCATCTGTACCTTCTTTCTGTCCTCCCTCTCCTCTCTCTGCATCTTACAAACCTCAGATCGGACCACGGGGCGAGAAGGGTCAAAAGGGAGAACCTGCCATCGTCGAGCCAGTAAGACACTTTCTTATTGTCGCCCCGAAACGGCGGGGTGGTGGGTCGAAGCTGGGGGCACGTGGTGGGTTAAGTAGGATGTGGCTGGGCCTGTGGGACCCCTGCGCCTCTATGCCTGGGGCTACCACGAGGAGCTGCGTGACCTCGTGGATGCCACACGCTGCTTGGAAAAGCGCCTGGGCGGGGGTAAGGTTCTGGACCTCGAATGAGGTGGCGGCCGCCTGGGATTCGAATGGGTCGGGACCCTTTGTGCCGCACGCTTAGGATCCGGGCACACCACTGTGTGTCGATTTCTCCTTGTTAAAAGACTCGGCTTCTGGGAAGGAGGGAGCTCCCCTGGAGGGCAGAGGGGGTTAGCAGGCTGAGTGTGGCGGCCGGTCTGGAGCAGGGAGAGTTAGCCACGGACCCAGCTCTCCACGCGGGCTGTGCAGCCATGTGGCTGCAGCTGGTGGAACAGGGAAGCCTGGCCGTCAGCCACGCCGAGGGGATTTAATAAAACAGCTCTGCCCTGAAACTCCCACTGAGTGAAACTTCACTGTGCTGGGCTGGGGGCGAGTTAAACAAAATGACTGTTGAGAACGTCTTAACCTTGGGATCAGAGGGAAGAGGGTCCCACGTGCACCTCGTGGGGCGGTGGGTGTCGGCAGGGGCCCCACTCTGCGTTGGCATGTCCTCTGCCCTCAGGGAGCCGTGCCTGGCCGGGGAGCACCAGGGTCCACCCTGTGGCCTTTGGGCTGCCGAGGTCCAGGCGCTGAGTCGGGGCAGGCGAGGTGCCAGGTGATCAGCCGGGTGGGGGAGGGGTGCCCCGCAGCTGCACGTGGTGGGTGTGGCATCATGGGCTGGGAAGCAGCTCTAAGAGTGGGGAGGGGCTGGCTGCCAAGGTCCACCCCTGCCACGTCCTCCAAGAGCCAGAGGGAGGAGGCCAGCGTCCTGCACTCGACGGCTCACGAGGCTGGGGCCAGGCTCCAGCTTCCTCTACTGCCAGGACTCGGTTGCCCCACGTGGAGGCGCCAGGACGCTTCCGATCTTGGGACTTCCGGGACGGAGGACTGAGGGACCCCCATCCTCCCGTGGGACTTCCGGGACGGAGGACTGAGGGACCCCCATCCTCCCGTGGGACTTCCGGGATGGAGGACTGAGGGACCCCCATCCTCCCGTGGGACTTCCGGGACGGAGGACTGAGGGACCCCCATCCTCCCGTGGGACTTCCGGGACGGAGGACTGAGGTGACCCCCATCCTCCCGTGGGGACGGAGGACTGAGGGGCCCCCATCCTCCCGTGGGACTTCCGGGACGGAGGACTGAGGTGACCCCCATCCTCCCGTGGGACTGGGAAGGTTCTTTTGGAACCTCATCCCCCTTAGAGGCACCTGAAGCCCGTGGCTGGGGCATCAGGACGGGGGGACTAGATGACTGTCCTGCTCTGTGCCTCCTGCCCCGCCCCCCAGGGCATGTCCCAGGGATGGGCGCCTCCGCTCCCACTGGGCTGTGGCCGCTGGGCACACACATCTGTTCTCGGGCTGAGAACATTCCTTTCCCGGTGCTCCCCAAGGGTCCAAGGGAGTCAGG
The DNA here is from genome assembly GCF_011762595.2 of Tursiops truncatus. Lineage (NCBI taxonomy): Eukaryota > Metazoa > Chordata > Mammalia > Artiodactyla > Delphinidae > Tursiops > Tursiops truncatus. The sequence goes on along the minus strand of NC_047039.1, from coordinate 112,543,860 downwards.
GCTTGTCTGGGGCCGGAAGATGGGGATGCAGAGGAAGTGGGCAGAGGGGCCGAAGGGGGACACCAGCACCAGGCGGCTCCTTGCTCGGCGACATGTAAACCCCTCACACCAAGTCCAGACTCGGAGGAAGGCGACCCTCAGGGAAGAGCAGTGCGGCCAGTGGTGCCGCCTCAAGACACGGGCTGCCGGGGACCCGCGCCAGCCCTTGAGGGGCTGTGCCAGAAGGTGGACCACACCCAGTGTGACTTCCCTGTGGTCCAGCTGTGTGCAGACCACGGTCCAGATGGCTTTGGTCCCCGGTGGACTTGCCGCCGACTCGGGTGCCTTCCGTGGTGTCCCCATCGCTTTGGTGAAAGGGGCATCTTGCCTGGGAAGAGGAGAACCCTCGGGCAGGCGGGGGCCAGGCTCTGTGGAGTCCTGGGTTTGGTCCTGGCTCTGGGAAGGCCTGGCCGGCATCTCGGTCAGGACAAGCTTCCTTTTCACATGTCCCTCAGACCGGGCTGCCCCTGTGTGAGAGCCATAGCGTCCCAGGTCCAGGTGGAGGCGGGTGAGAGTGGATGAGGCGTCCAGTGGCCAGGTTCTACCAGGCTCCACCGGCGAGGGTGGGCCGGGGCGTCCAGTGGCCAGGATCCACCAGGCTCCACCGGCGAGGGTGGGCCGGGGGAACAGGCTGAGCAAATAGAAGCGGCCCAACACAGATAGCATGTCTCCAGCAAATGCATTTCATCTTTGTTCGGGGAGAAATGAGTCATCTGGATAAAGTTAGGGAAGGATGCCCTCCCCTCTGGCTCCAGCGTTTGCTCCCGCCCAGCCCCCAGCCTGTTCGGAGTGTCCGAGGGACCGAGGCCGGTCTCCCTGGAGACATGATGGAAACTGTTGGAATTTCTCAACCCGGAGCATCACCAGATGTCCTCAAAGTCTTAGCTCCCTATAAACAGATGGCCGAGTCCCGGACCACGGCCGACGTGGTCTTGCCTCGGCCGCGCAGGCGTCACGGCCCGTGAAGGTTGGGTGGCCGTTTCCTCTCCCCAGCCTGCCCCAGCGACCTCCTTCTGGGGAGCGTGGCTGACTGTCCATGGGGCTCTGGGAACCAGCTCCTTCTCTTTGCATCCATCCATCCCGGGTACACAGGGGCAGACCTGGTACCCTGTGTCGTGGGTCAGCGACACCAGCGGCTCCTCAACAGGACAGGAGTCCCTCAGCCGAGCGGATTCAGGCCAGTCAGATCTGGTGCTCCTGGCTGCCCTGGGACCTCAGGGAGCCAGGCATCTCCAGATTCAATGCCCTGTATCATCTGGCGAAGGCCCGTAACAGGCATGTCTGCCTTCCACTGGGGCTTAAGGGAGGTTTCCTCGGTCTGTGCTGTGTAGCAGATGAATGGACCCCCGCTAAGGATGGTTTCGAGTTCTCAGCTGAGGCTGAGACCTTCCACCCCGGTGGGGTGTGGAGCGGGGCCATTGAAGGAAGGCCATGGCTTCCCGTGTCTTGGGAGCACTTCTCTTCGGGGCGGTGGTCAGGGGTCCATCCCTTCACTGTACCTGGGAGAGCGCCGGCACCCCTCTACTGGGCTCATCTATCCAGCGGCCTCCGGCCCTTGCCGGGCCGACCTGCAATGATCCTCCCGTGAGAGCCCACCCACCGTGGCCCCCACTCCCTGAGAACAGCGGTTGTGTGTCCGGGAAGACAGCTGCGGTCCTGCAGGGTCCGTGGCAGCCAGGGATTTCTCTCTTAAGCCTAGCTCAGTTCTGAGCTTCCTCAGCTGCCTTTGTCAGAGGAGGAGACAGGAAAGTGGGACTGATGAGGCCGTTTGGATGAACTCTCTGTGTACATCTCGTGTACAAACATTTCTCTGAGTGCACATCTGTGTAAACACCGGGTGCATCCTCCCAGCGACTGGGGAGCCCTGGTCGGGAGGATGAGGGGCTTGGAGGGGACCTGCAGCCCCTGGCCTGGGTGCCCCCCACTGGGGGGTGTCTGACACCTTTGCTGACCTGGTGCCTGTCCTGGGCACACCCTCTTACTCCTAGGAGGCAATTCTAGGTGTCACAAGAGAACTGTTCACTTTCAAAGAAAAGCCCAGGGCACAATAGCATTGATCAGCCCCAGAGAGAAGCGACCCGAGCCTGCTTTGTTCCGGGGAAACAGGAGGCAGGTCTGCCACGGGGGGCCAAGTATGTCCAGCCCTCTCACCGCTGTCTCAGCCGTCACAGGAATTCATTGGGAGGAGGGGTCCACGGCAGCCAGGCGCCCCGCGTAAGTCTGAAGCCTGCCCAGCCGGGCCGGACGGAACCCACCGGGTCCCAGGACCCCCAGAAACGATCCACCACGGTGTTCTCAGCATGCAGACCCTCGCAGGGGCCAGAGGTCCTTCCCTCCCTGGAAGGCCATGCGTTGCCTCTGACTCCTGAAGTGGGCATGGAACACAGAGGACGCTGGGGCGGTGGGCATGGAACACAGAGGACGCTCACCTTGGTGTTGACCGGACAGGGGTAGAGAGGAGGCCCGCGCTGGGAAGGTAGCTGAAGCCGAGGCCCGGGAGCAGGAGACCCCGGGCCGGGAGCTGTGTCCGCAGAGACCTGAAGCCTGCTCTCCCCTCCGTTGCCCGTGCCGACTCTACGGCCCAGGCTGACAGGGGGCAGGAGGCCTTGTCCCTATTTGAGGGGAAAGACAGTGAGGCCCGGGGGCCTGAGGCAGCATGAACCTCGGCTCAGCCGGGTGAGGGGCTAGAGGAGGAGGGCAGCTGAGTGCCCAGTGGACTTGGCTGTGTTTCCCAGGTGGAGGGAGGGGGGGGGGCTGGAGACCCCAGCATGGCCGCTCTAGCAGTTGGGCCTAACGGTTCTCTAGGCGGGGACCTCAGCTGTGGTGCCCTTTCCTCCTGTCCTCCCGGAAGCCACCGGCTGGTCGTCTCTCCATCCTCCCTGGGCCCTGGCCCTGGGGTCCACTGCTCCCTCAGGCCGCCGTCACCGGGGCCTGCCTGGGCACTGCCCCCTGGGCACAGGAAGGCAGAGGTGTGGCCGGGGCGTCCGGGTTCCTCCTCTCTCCTCTGGAAGCGGTTCTTGAGGGAAACCTGTGGGTTGCTGTCTGGCTTGTGGCTGCCTTGGAAACACTCAGAGGACGGTCGCCGTGGCCCCCCTTCCAGAGGCTGCTGCTTGGGACCCCTCCCAGGACGGAGGGTGCAGACCCAGGGGCCCGAGACGGTGGCCCTCTGGTCCACCCAGCATGGAGGGCTTCCTCAGGACCGGGGTCTGCTAGGGGCCGGGCGCACTCGGGGTCTGGCGATGGAGGGAAGGGATCCTGGGGTCTCAGACGCTCCCCCTGTCTCTTCCAGGGCATGCTCCTGGAGGGGCCACCCGGCCCCGAAGGCCCCGCGGTGAGTGTCCCATTTTATGTCCCGTGACTTGTGGGAGGCGCTCAGGGGTGGAGGGAGACCCCTTAAAGCTCCCAGATGGAAAAGAGGGGTAAACGCCCTGGGACCGGCACTTTCTCGAACCCTCTCCTGGCAAGGCGGGAACCGCCCTGTGGCTGCATCTTTAACTCTGCCTGATTTTACTTTTAATTCTAGGGTCTCCCAGGACCTCCAGGAACGATGGGTCCCACTGGCCAAGTGGGTGACCCTGGAGAAAGGGTAAGGGCGGCTCAGTCCCCTCGGATCACGGGCTCTGTGGCCTCGTCCAGGCGTCCTCCCTGCTCGGGGAGCAGCCTTGCCCTCACCTGTGTGGGTGACCGCCGTACACTGACGTCCTTCCCCAGATTGCCCCGTCCCCTCGCATCTCACGCCACCCCTTAGCGCGCCCACTCTCTTCAGATGTTTAGGGGGCCGACTGTTGCCTGGCCCTGAGCTGGAGGCAGGAGACCCCTGCAAGAGTGAGCCTCAGCTGGGCTGTGGGTCCCCCGGCGGGTTCCAGGGGCCAGCTCATCGTGGCGGCCCTGCATTAGGGTAGCAGTAACAACAGCTGCAGTGGCCAAAGAGCTCTGGTGCTGCCTGGGTATCCCACAGGGTCCGAATCATCCTCCCTCAATACGTGGACTTCATTGGCCTTAAGACCCCCTCGCTCCAGCTTCCTTGTTGGAAATCTAGCAACAGACACAGAAAACTTGCTCTGGGTCAGAGAGACCATCTTGCGGCCACCCTAGCCAAAGGGACCATCCTGGGGTCACCCTGACCAAAGGGACACATCCTGTGGTCTCCCTGGTCAAAGGTACCATCCCCGGGTCGCCCTGGGTGGCTGCCGGAGAGATGCAGGCTGAGCCCAGTTCGCGGCAATTTCGTTCCGCCTCCTAGTGGGCGTTTGGGGGTACTGCTGCCCTGTGGGTTCTCGACCAGCTTGATGTTTTTTTCTTTTTGTTTTTCCTGCTGGTCTAATGAATATCGATGTGAGCACAGTCAGACTGAGAGCTATAATTGGGTGTAGTTGTAGATGAGAGACACTGGGGGCGTGTGTGCATCCTAACAGACCTTTATCCCCAGCGCCTGGCACACTGCCCAGAGCAAAGACCTCACGGTTTTGGGGTGGACAGTGCCTGGGTCTGGTCCTGATGAAAGGCAGCTGGGGTCTGCTTCCGAGGGGGCGTTTGGCTGTCAGGTGCTGGGGGCTTTGGGGTGATGCTCAGGGTGATGTGAGGAAATGCCCGCAGACAAAGCAGGTGGCTGCATGACCTCTGAGGGCAGCCGGGTCAGACTGGGTACCAAACAGGATTCTCCGCCATGTTGCTTCCCTGTGGCCAGTGGCTTTGGGGGCGGAGTAGGTGGGCCTTGCTCCGTGGCTGGCCTGTGACCTGCTTGGCCTTCCCATACTTCCCATGCCGCTCCTGCCTCTACCACTGTTGAAATTCCAGACAAGCAGGTGAGGGGCCTGTCCTCTCCCCACCCCTGAACCCACACCAGTCAAGTTCTGCCCTAGGGGCTGCAGTCTCTAACCCAGCTCACTCCAAAGGTCTGGGAGTGGATGGAGGGGTGACAGCCGTGTCCCCCCACAGAGCCATCCTCAGATGGACCCAGGGGTGCGACTGAGTCCAGACGTCAGTGAGAGAGGACAGCCTGCCGTAGCAGACGTCTTCTCTCTTAGACGTAGGGAAGGTCGCCGTCCACAGGGGCCACAGATACTGACTGACATCTCCCGTCAGCCTCAGTGTTGCTCCAAGTGTCTGTCCGTCTGTCTGTCCAGCACAGATATTCACGGAGTGTCCACAGTGCTGGGCACTGGTCTAGCACTGAGGGTCTAAATGCTCACGAACCAGAGGGACACTCCTCCCCGCTTGGTCCCTGCCTCTGGACTGAACCTGGGTCAGGGCCAGAGGCAGCGACCCTGCCGGTGCTTTGAGTGCTGAGACCTGAGAGTTGGAAGAGCCACGGCACCTGCCGGTGGAATCCCGGTGCTTTTAGAGCTGGTCTCCCTTAACTTCAAGTTAGGGTCCAGGAGAAAGGGGCTGGGGTTAGGGAGGCAGAGGAATCACCTGCTCTAGAGCCCGCTGTCCCTGGAATTGGAGGGGAAACCTGCGGCCCATTGACCTTACCAGGGCTCTTCCCAGGGAGAGGAGCTGATGCCAGGAGCTGAGCACTGCTCGCCCGCTGGGCCCTGCCTAACCAGCTTGTCCAGGAACTGTCCCTGCTCACAGCTCAGCGTCCTCGCAATGCCCGGATCTCCTGCTTGTCTGCTGATTAGCTGTGAAAGAACATTGGATGCAGAGTCAGGATCCTGCAGTGCCACTTGCTGGCAGCATGACCTCGAAATTCCCGTGTAGGAGAGGAAAGAACTTTACCATCTTAGGTTTTGTCAGTGGGACCTGCAAATTAAGCTGATCAAAGACATTAACAGGAGAAAAGGCAAATGAGTTTATTCATATTTTTAATTTTACATGAGGCTTCATGAAAAAGAAGAAGAAACCCAGAGAAGTGGTTAGACTTGGGAACTTATATACCATTTTAACAGAAAGCAATAAACTACAGAGAAGTGATTGCAAAATACATGGGGGAAACTAATGGAAGATAAGGCTTGTGTCAGTAAGGTCTGTTTATGCAGACTCGTCTGAGTGGCCCTTTCCTGCGGGGGGTGCCTCCCTCCCTGCAGAATCGGGATGCACTCGATAGCCTCGGGGCCAGGGAGCAGCAGGGTCAGTGACTCTGTATCATGTCCACACAGCCCGGTAATGACGCTGCAATGGGCGCAGCTTCTCCAGCCCCTTCTCCCGGTTGTTGAGACCTCAACCCCTCCCTCCCACCTCTTTAGGTTTCAAGGGTTGGGCATCCTTTCGGGATTTTGCTTGAGGGTCTTTTCTGTCCTTTAAAAGGCTTGTAAGAACCCCCGTTATTACACCCACGGAAAGCGTGATTCCCAGGTGCCTGCATTAATCCCCAGGGCCCGCTGGGACGATGCCCAGCTGTGTCACCGCCTCCCCCCGCGGCTGGCTGGATGTACACTCAGGGCCAGGGGGATGGTCACAGGCTGGGTCCCTGCAACTTAGCTGAGAGGCAGAGTCCACCGAGGCCCATAGGAAGCTTTTAGCTTCGCAAAGGCTGTGGTGAGTGACCGCTGATGCCCGCAAGGCGAGGTTGTCCGACCATCTCCTGCCTTCTGGGGGCAGGACAGGCGGCTCCGCCTTCCAGTGCCCCTCTGTGCCCAGGACATCTTTTGTGGGGCCATCCAACCTGGGACACCTGGTTACTCACCTGTTGCACACAGCCAGGTATCTCTGTGATGTCCTGGCCGCAAGCCACAGTAACATGGGCCTTCCCTGGGTGTGTTGGGGCCACGTCCTCTCTGTGGCCTGGTCGTCCCCCCTCCGGTGCTGTCAATGAGGCATCACTAGGATTGAGCCAGGGCCACCTGAGTCGTCTTGTTAACCTCTTGAACCCCCTAGAAGCCAGAAAGACCCTTTTTCATATTAGGGAGCACGTTGGGTGGGGGTACCTTTTGAGCTGGGACAAGGCTGAAGGTATCGATAGGAACACCTCAGTGCCTCCCTCCAGGCCTGTCGGGCTTCCCGGGCTCAGAAGACCTCAGTGAGCTCCGCTGGGACTTCCCGGCCCCCTCCTGCTGCAGGGCCAGCTGAGGCTCCTGGTGGGGTGGGAGCGTGCATGGTGCCCCCTTCCCCCAGGGCTCTGGCCCCGGCCGCAGGTGTAGCCGGGTTTCAGATCCAGAGCAGGCGCTGACCCCCGAGAGCTTCTCTGGCCTCTCCCAAGCTGTAACTGCACAGGAGCCGACCTGAAAAAAAGCAAACCGCTGATACTGAGGACGTGAGGATTGGTGCGTGTTCCTCTCCTTTTCTGGGTCTTTCTAAGAGCAAAAGCAAAAATATCTCAGCATAAAGACTCCCCTGGTCTTTGCAGCTCCTCCCCGACCCTGCTGCTTTTATTATGGGAAGCAGCTCGGCTTTGCAGCTGGTCCTGAGCCCCGGGCTCCTGCGTTCAGCCTGGGGCCTGGGACTACAGCCACTTCCAGAGGGTCTGAGCTCTGTCCCCTCATCTCCGTGCCAGAGTGACGCCAGGACGGCCTCAGGAAAACCCTCTGTTAACCGTGGAAGGGGAGCCTTGTTTCTTTACCTGGTCTACGTGTGACCAGCCCTGCGGTGCCAGTGCTTTAAAACATTTCCGTTTGGCCAACTTAGGCCACTGATCAGAGAACACACAAAGGCCAGGTGACTTTTCTTATTTCGCCTTGAGCCTGGTGGCTGGAGCATGTCCCGCGTCTCACAGGCCGTGGACAGAGTGGGCCCCGTCATTAGCCTGCGTTCAGTGTCCTGAAGGGTGGGAAGGCGGCTGTGATGCAGCCCCATCTTTTGGCTCAGGGGACAAAGTCTTTGAGTTACAGACCTCAGTGCTTGGCAAAGCTCGGCTGACGATTTTTTCAAGCTGCCCTCTGAGCAGCCAGCGCAGGTGTCCTTGGGCTGCCCCCCAGGTGGGACACCTGGCAGGGACGTTCCTGGCGTTACTCCTGTGGTCGTGGAAGCCCCGGCACCTCCCGCGGTGTGGCCTCTGCCCTCCATGCCCCGCCCCCACGGCAGGCTCCAGCCTTTGTGTCTCTCATTCCTCTGGATCCTGTCCTCAGTCCACAGCGAAGCCGCCTCCTCTGGGCTTGGGGTCTGCACATCCCTTTCCCGGGGTCCTGCGTTTCCTGACTCCGCCCCGTCACCTCGTCCCAGCCCAGTTCCGCCCTGTGTGCTGACCTATTCTCCTGGCCCTTCTGTCCACAGGGTCCCCCTGGACGCCCAGGCCTTCCTGGGGCTGACGGGCTGCCCGGCCCTCCTGGAACCATGCTCATGCTGCCTGTGAGTGTCCTTACTTGAGGGCTGGGGGGTGGCGGCCGTGTGGGTGGGCTCGGGGTCCCAGGTGCGACGGAGGAGTGGGGCCCTGGGCTGTTTCCGAGGGGGGGTCAGTCACCGGGCCGAAGACTAGCTCCAACCTGGGCCGACTGTCTCGTAGATACGGACCCCTTGGGGCTGTTCTGCTGACACGGCAGGGTGGACACCAGGGTCAAGGGCTCCCCCTCTGCCGGCGTCCAGGGCTGGCCCCTCCTAAGGGAACAGAGTCCAGCTCTGCGGGAAGCTGTGTGGTGTCTGCTTCCGTCACCACACACCTGCCCTCTCCACTCGGACCCCCGTGCCAGCCGGCCCCTCCTTGAACTTGGCCTGCTCGTGACTTTGCGGGTCCTCACGGGGAGCCCAGGCCGGGAGGGCGAGCATGATGGAGGGCTGGTCTGGGCCCATGTCAGTTTCTCCGTGAGCCCGGGAGGCTGGGTGCAGCTCGGGAGACCCTGCGTGGACCTGTCGCCTCCCTGCTGGGCCTCAGTGCGGGGTTTGCACTGGGCCCTGGGCTCTTCCTTTAAGTAAATCGGGCCGTGGGGTCTCAGGTGAAATGCCGCAGGTGCCAGAAGGGGCTTCCCGCTGCAGGGAGGCTCTCCGGGCGGCCCCAGGGCTGAAATTGGCCGGCGGGGCTGGAGCAGCCCTGCGCTGGCAGAGTCGGGTGGCGTGACCGAGACGGGGACTGGGGCTGGAAGCTGCCCATCCGGACTCTCCAAGGCTCTGCTGTTGCCAGGGAGGCCGACGGGCACCGCCTCAGCGCTGGGGTCCAGAGCGGGCACCACGTCGGTGTGCCCTTGGTGACCCCAGTCTTACACCCACAGTTCCGGTTCGGAGGGGGCGGCGATGCGGGCTCCAAAGGACCCATGGTCTCGGCCCAGGAGTCCCAAGCTCAAGCCATCCTCCAGCAGGCCCGGGTGAGTGGGGCCTGGGGCCGGGGGGCTGGGGGGCAGAGCCCGGCCCCACGGGGCTCGGGGCCCAGCTTGGAGGGGAAGCGCCTCTGGCCAGCTTGGGTGTGCGTGTCCGAGTCAGGAGCCTGCGGGGATCGTCATCCCTGTGCATTTGGGGGACCCGGGTGAGCACCAGGAAAGGTGGGCGAGGTTTCTTAGGGTTCCTCGCCCACAGCGAGGGGCCGGGTTCCTGGATGAGGACGGCTGCTGAGCCCCTCTGGCACCTCCTGACCCCGTGCGCCCAGCTTCAGCCGTCCGCTGCCCTCCCCTGGGCTCTGGGGATGGAGAGACCCCCGCCATGTACTCCTGGCAGGGGCTCCCTGTGATGGGCTGGGCCGAGCCCGACGCCCCGGGGAGAGAGCCCGTGGGCCCCAGAGCCCCTGGCTCACCTGGGCGTCCGAGGAGCACTTGCCCCATTACTGCTCTGCTCTTGACAGATGAGCTGATGAGCGAATCGTGTTTCTAGTTGACGAGGCTCCAGGTTGCTGACTGCCTGTGATAAGAGCAGATGCCCCCCGGCGGGGTGGGTGACAGTGGAGTGCCCGTAATGGGGCACTGCAACAAGCTGCTAAGTAGTCCCTTGTTTGGTAACATTTACGGAGCTCTGGCGCAGCGGATAGATGCTAACGATCAGAACGTGTGGATAACGCATTACAGGGCGGCGGGTACTGAGTCATTGCTGCGGAACACATTGTCGTGTGATACAATCAGCGGGTAGCAAACCCCATCACCTGCCCCCGGATTTACTGACGGGCCGGCCTGGCTGGCCTTCGAATATGTGTGTGTTTTGACTGAAGTCAAGTGGGCGATGGGCTCCCAAGAAGATTTTATAACACAAAATCTTCCAAAATTAAAATGGCATCACGCAGGGGAAACAGTCTCAGAGTGGCGTGGAGGAAGCCCTCTAAGAAAGCAGGCTGAGCTGTGTGGTGCAGCTGGGAGGCGAGGAGCCACCTGGGCAGGTGTCTAGGCGGGGCCCTGGGTGGCTGAGGCTCCCCGGCTGCCTCTCCTGGGCATGACTTAGTTCACCCTAGGAGGGCTCCCCGATACCTCCCCGGTCGCTGGAAGTGCCTCTCGTGGAACCCTAACCCAGCCCGGAAGTGGGGCTGCTTCTCACGCTTCCTCTGCGGGGTGCAGGGCTGAGGGCAGGCCCTGCCTGTGCGAGGCCAGCTGGGGAGACGGAGGCAGGCAGCAGGAGGCTCTGAGCAGCCAGGTGGGTGGAGCGCCCATCCCCAAAGCGGGGAGTGGGCACCCACCTGGCTCCCACCCCACCTCTGCCGCTCCGTTTGTGGTTGTTGCCGGGAGCCCAGAGGATCGGAGAAAGTGGGTCTGGGGGTCCATGTGACCTCCACCCCCAGAGGCTCCTGTCCTTGGCCTCTGATATCGGCCCCCCTTCCCACCTGGCACGTCTCACCTATCAGTACAGGTAAACCAGCCATTTCTCAGCGTGTCCCGTTTTCCCTTTCAGCTGGCGTTGAGGGGGCCGGCTGGCCCGATGGGTCTTACTGGGAGACCCGGCCCCATGGTAAGTAGTCATGGGGGAGCCTGGGGGATGGGGTGCCTTCCCTTCCCGCTGCCCCCCCAGCCCATCAGGCTCCCAGCTTATCCAGGTCAGAGCACACTTTACGTCACTGGGACCTTGGGGCAGGAGGGGCCTGGGCGGCCGGGGCCTGTGGTGCCCTGGGGGCTGGGAAGCCCTCACACTTGCACTGGCTACGACTTTACCTCGTGACCCCGGGGGCTCCAAGCCTCTTTCTTTTGAGGCTGCCATCCCTCTTTATAGTCGAGACCACCTCAGTGTGGGGCAGACCCCGATTCTAGCCCCCTGCCCGGCCCCTGCTGCACGAGCCTCGGGCAGCCAGACACACTCGGGGCAGTGAAGGGGCCCCTGGGGGTGTGCATGGCCCTTGAAGCTTGCAAGGAGCCGGAGGATTGAAGCGCACGGTGCTCCCATCCCCATTCCCCGTGTGGGGTGCGCTTGGCCCCTGGCCCCAGGTCTGCGTCGGTGCCCTCCCAGCATCTGGGGGTCTTGCCCTGCAGTGGGCGAGGACGTCCACACACGGCCCTGGGCTACGGGCTGTGACAGACCGTGGTCAGATCCATCCTGGAGAGAAGCGAGCGTGTTCTGAGCTCGTGGCCCTCGTGCGCGCCACTGTCCAGGATTTCCCTCAAACCTGGGAAGAGATGCACACGAGGAAAAGTGACTGCTTGTCCCTCGGGTTCTGTCCAAGGCAGCCGGCCGGGCTCTGTGGGAGTCCTGCCCACGGGCCAGTCCTGTGTCCCTTCTGCTTCCCGACCCTTCCCCAGACACCCCTACAGCCTGTACCTGCCGGGCATCCCCTAACCAGACGTGTCTCCCCAGGGCCCTCCCGGGAGCGGAGGTCTGAAGGGCGAGCCGGGAGACATGGGGCCTCAGGTACGTACCCCCCTCACCTTCCTCTGTCTGAAGCGGCGCCCCCCGGAAGGCGGTGCCCCCGATGCCGCATTTCGTCAAGGAAGTAGCGGGAGTTGCCATCACCTGATGCAAAGCTGGATGTAGGACAGCAGTGGTGTCAGCGGCAGGGGACCGAGCTGGCTGTTTTCGGTCCCCGCCCTCAGGGCAGTGGGTCCCGCACCCTGTCCTGCTGTTGCCCACATGCTGGCAGCTGGGACAGTAGCCACGGGCCAGGTGGACGAGCACGGGGACCAGGCTTTGCTTTTTCCCTCTGAGAAACAGACACGCTACTGACCTTTGTCCTCTGATTCGCGACAGGGTCCCCGGGGTTTGCAGGGCCCACCTGGCCCGTCGGGAAAGCCTGGAAGAAGGGTGAGTAGTTCTCAGTGACAGCGGCTGGGCCATGGATGGGGCGGGAGCCTGCGGTGCGTTTGCCCCGGTCACGCTGCACCTTGCCGGCTAGGCTTGGCCCAGCTGCTCCCCTCCCTTCAGAGGGCGTGTCTGTGTCCAAGGCTGGGTGGGTCCCGTTCCACGGGGGCAGCGAGCTGCCCCGCCCCTGCCCCCAGCCTCTGTCCCGAGCATGTGAACGTAGTTTAACAAACATGTTTAATTAAAGCAATTTCCCAGGCTCTTGGGGAGCAAGTATGGAAAAGACAAAATGATCAGTGGTCCTTTCTTCAGGGGCAGCCTCATTTCTCCAGAAATGGCTTTGGTTTGGGGGAAATGGCCGGCCGGCTGCTCGGGCCCCCGCACCTTACCTGTGCTCCTAGACTCCTGGATTCTCTGTTTGGGTTGTAATTTTAGTGGACGAAACTGCTTTGCTTCCATGAGACCGTGGCTACTGACGGAGAGCGCGCGTTTATAACCTAATATAAATTGATGAACACCATCCAGTTGAGCTCGGGAAATCCTCATTTACCCACGTCAGGCTCTAACTAGTGAATCTTTTCATCAAGTGAACTTTTCTACCGAATGAAAAAATTACACGTTCTTGTGTTGTATTTATACCTAGATGAACCCCTGCAAGGAATGGTGGGTCGCCACTGAGCTGCCAGCTCTTGCTTTAGCTGCAGAGTATACAAGGCAAAAATGCATAATTCCTTAGCGGTTACAGGGCCTCTGTCCTGGGAGTTAATTGTAGTTACAAGGCAGGGGATGGAGTGAGCAGCATTCAGGCACGGCTGTCTCATGCCGGCCCCTCAAGGCTGCAGCTTCACGGATCGTGGAGGGGACCCAGGCACGAGGCAGAGGGGTGCACGGATGATTCTAGAAGGACCGCTGATGCCGGAATTCAGGGGTTCTTGGTAGACAGTGAGGTGGCTTATCTTGGACCTGGTTCTGAAAGGCATTTTATTTCTTTGAGGGTCTTTTGTATCTCTGTAAACACTTATTGTCAAGTTTCAGTGGAAACGGTTTCTCGGTCAGGGAGAGGTGAAAACTGAAAAGGGGAGGATGCCAGCGATGGTCTGTAGGGTGACTCGTGGCAGAGACCACCGGCATCAGGGCTGTGGTTACGCATGTGCTGGAAGAATGAGGCTGGAGAGGAGGGGACGGCGGGAGGGGCTCAAGGCCGCATGGCGGGCTGTCCCTTTAGTTCTTTGTGCAGTGCGGAGCCCGTCAGCGTGAGAGAAGCGTCCGGCCGTTTGCCCGCAATGTCCTGCAGTGAAATCCTGTCAGCTCTTCTGACAGATTTCTCTTGATTTCTGAAAGCGTTTGGAAATTTGAGGAGAGGCTCCCGGTCGGGCCCTCTGTTCACGGGGTCGCGTCCGCGTTCCGCCTGGAGCTGCGTTGCTCGGGTGCACGTTCCGAGATGACTTTTCATCCCTGGCGGTTCCTTGTAACCTTTCACCTGGGGTGCGCAGGCCGCCTCCTGGTGGTCCCCCCAGACCCTCGCCGCTTTCGTGCTGCCCTCCCCGTCCTGGTCGTGCCGTGAGGCCTTTCTGCCCGTCAGCGCAGCCCCGGTGGCCCTGGCGAGGCCTCATGGGTCAGGCACGTGTGGCCTGGAGAGGACGTGGTGTTGATCGAGGCCAGGGATGTACGCTCAGCTGCCTGACGTTCCTTATCGGCAAGTGGACGTCTGCCGTGGTCCCCGCCCCCATCTAGGTGGCCTCACGCCTGGCAGGCTCTCCTGGGGGACTGCGGCCTTTATCGGGGACCTGGTAGGTCGGGGCCCTGTCCTCCAGCCCCAGGTGGGCACCGTGGGCCTGCTGCCCCGGCTGGAAGGAATGGCCATGGGAGTGGCCCCCGGGTACGGAGGGTCGAGCTCACCGTCCAGACCCTGCCTGGGGGCGGCTGCATGGCCTTCGAGAGCCAGCCCACCCCTCTGGGCCTCACTTTCCTCCCCCTCCATCGCACTAACCAGGTGCTTTCTCTCGCCCTGTGGCTCTCTGGGCTTTCCCTTGATGTCAGCTGGTGGACAGGACATGTGCCGATGTCAGGGGCGGGCTCTCTCCTGGGTTGTGAAGCGGGTCCCACGGACCCACACGGCCCCTGGGTCGCCCCCCGTCACACCGTCTCGTGCATACCACGTCCTCACCAACACGGGGGCAAGCACGTCAGCCCCGCTCCAAGGTTCAGGATGGCGAGGCTCGGGAAGGCCAGAACCTGCGTACGGCAGCCGGGACTCCGGACGGGGTCCCCTGGGCCAGCCGGCCCCCCGGGGCTGTGCAAGCCTCCGCTTGGTGTCACGGGGAGCCTCCGCCCAGAGGTCTCGGTAAGCCGGCCACTCCCGCGTACTGACAGTTTGCCCCGCTCCGTTCCAGGGCCGAGCGGGCAGCGACGGAGCAAGAGGCATGCCTGGACAGACTGGCCCCAAGGTAGGTGGTGCCCGTTCCTCGGTCAGCGTCACCACGGCGTCAGCACGCGCTGTGTGACGGGTATGGTTGTGATGACACGTGATGACTCGGACGTTTGCTCTCATCCGGGGGTAGGACCTCGGGGGTTGGAAGGTTCAGTTTGGGTCAGCTCCTCTGGCACGTTGGCACGAAGACAGGGGCTGGTGGGGAGAATTTCATGGGTCTCTCACAAGTCCACGGGGCAGGAGGTCCTCTTGCCGAGATTTGGGGTGTCTGCAGGGAGCGAGTAGACTGCGCGTGGGTGACCGTGGAGCTGAGGCGTGTGCGTGTGCCCCGGGGGCAGCCGCGGGAGCCCAGGGAAGCCCCACCCCTCCCGGCTGCAGGGAGTGAGCAGACTGCGCGTGGGTGACCGTGGAGTTGAGGCGTGTGCGTGTGCCCCGGGGGCAGCTGCGGGAGCCCGGGGAAGCCCCACCCCTCCCGGGTTCGGAGGTTCGGTGTGCCCATCCCTCTGTCCCCGAATCTGGGATGAAACTCCCGCTGTTCCTGGTCGACCCTTCCTTCTCGGCCCTGGAAGCGTTCGTCTAAAGCCCGTACAAGGTGCTGGAGGAAGTGCTGACTTTCTCCAGCGAGGAGCCCGCAGTGGGGACAGCAGCTGTTCTCAGGGGTCCCCAAACCCCCCACGGGGCACTGCACCTGCTCCCCCGGTAACTGGCGTGGATTGGCCCTCGGGTGCTCCTGTGAGCGCCGAGCGAACGAGCGGCCCTGGTTTTCAGGGACGTGCGGTGACGGAGGAGGAGAAGGTTCCTGAATCTGTCCCGGTAGCTTACGGCCTTCTTTCACCAACAAAAGTATTCAAGCCTGAACTAGTCTTCTCCTGACTTCAATCCCACGTGGCTTGCAACACCCATGAGGCGGGGAGCTGGACTCCAGGAGGCCACCTGGGTGGCAGAAGGAGGGCTGGCTGGGGAGCTGGGGTGCCCGAGGGTGGGCGGAGCTGGGCCATCCGCCAGATGGGTAGGCGCACCTGCTGCGTGGGGGCGGCACTCTGAGCCCCGAGGGTGTCGAGATAAGAGGCACAGGCAGACAGCAGGTGCGCGTGCGCACACACACACACCCCGACTTCGCAGCCATCACCCCAAACGCTGAGGTCTCAGGACCCTCTGGGCCGCTGTCTGTGGCTCTGGGACAGAGGTCATCTCTCTGTTTGCAGCCTTTGTTGGTGTTTTGGGGAAAAGCATTGGGATGATGGACCCAAGGCTGTGGAATGTGTGATGGGGCGGCAGCCAGGGGCCCCTCCGCAGGGTCCTGGGGCCCCGGGTGCACAGGCGCTGCGTAGACTGTGGCCCGAGGCAGGTGGAGCGGCCGTGTGGCACGGGCTGAGCTGCCCTCTGTCCTCCTCGCAGGGTGACCGCGGCTTCGATGGCCTGGCTGGGCTGCCGGGAGAGAAGGGCCACCGGGTGAGTGTTTCCTCTCTGGGAGCTGCTGGGGGAGGTGCTGTCGGGAGGCTCTTCTGGGCAGCCTTAGGCTTCCTGGGGGGTTGGGCACTCGATTCCAAAGTGGTCGCTGGTGAGCCTCATGAGGCTGGGGCAGTGGACTTGGACGTGGGCATGACATCCCTGGGGATGGAAGGTCAGCCCAAGGAGAGCCGATTTCGCACCTGCAGCTGATGGCGAAAGAGCCAGTGGCCCCCTCGAGTGGGTGAGGCAGGGAATGTGGAGCTCCCGTGGGAAACCCACTCTGTTAAGGGGCCCTCCACACCTTCAGGAAACCCAGGGGCTGCCCTTTTGGGACCCGAGGACCCTTCTCACCGTTAAGGGGCGGCTCCAGGAGGCGGGCTGGTCCCACGTGACCGCCCCGTGGGTGGGGGTCGGGGTGCCCGCTGCAGCCGGGGGCCCGCCTGTTATCTTGCCCGGTCCCACGTGTCCCCATGAGATGCTCTTTGCAGCCCTTAACCTGTTTTCTTTGATGTAGATGATGCCTCTTTCATGTTTTGGCATGTCCTGGGCACGCAGGCACACGCACGTGTGCACGTGAACACACACACACACGCACACACACACACACACACGCTGTTGATTCTGTCATAAGGGTCACCCGTCATGTCTGCCGCCCTGAGAAGTGGCTCGTGTGCCTTAGCCAGAGCTTCTTCGCCCACGTTCTCCGACACTCATGGGGAGACCGGGGGGAAGGGCCAGTCCGTGGGACTGACAGAGGAGCACGTGCTGAGCGCCGATGGTGTGCAAGGCCTGAAGCTGCAGGGTGTCAGGTGGACCAGCGCTGACCTTCACAGTGCAGAGTGCTGGCCCTTTCAGGGGGCGTGCGGGGCTGGGGTGTGCCCCTGCTTCACACGGAGAGGTCAGTAGGGTGCAGCTCAGACCCAGGTGTCCTGGGGTCTCCACCGGTCCCTGGGTGCCGGTCCAGCCGACCCTCCTCCAGGACACTGGGTCCCGGGTTGAGAGTCCTGCCAGCCAGCTTTGCAGCCCGTCACGCCAGGAGGCCCTGTCTCCAAAGGGGTCCTCTGTGACTCTGGGAAAGTCTTGGGAGGCGGTGTGGATCTTTCTCTGCTTCTGAGATTTTCAGTCTCAGAAGCAGAGAAAGACGACATGGGGGGCTTGAGATAGCCGTGCGTGTCTGCCCGCGGGCCTAACGCTGACCCTGCTTGGCTTCCCAGGGCGACCCTGGTCCTTCTGGCCCTCCGGGACCTCCAGGGGAAGACGGAGAAAGGGTACGTATCCTGCTGTGTGGGGGCCACACCTGCTGCCCGTCTCCTCGGTGAAAACTGCACAAGATGCTGGCAGCAGTGATCGGCACCTGCATCGGGGGGAGGGGAGTTGATGGGAGTGGACAGACGGCCACACAGGACTTCCTTCCTGTAGAAGCAGATCTCAGACCTTGATGTTGGGGGAGCCGATAAGCTCCGTGTCTGAGTGAGGGGCGGACAGAGGCAGCGAGTGGCAGAGCTTGGGATTTGGGGTGAGGAGTGAGGTGCAGAGAGTCCAGAAAATGACCTTCCTCGGCCCTGGAGGTGGGGACAAGGTGAGGGAAGCGTGTGGACAGAGCGAGGGGCGGTGATGCCATCCAAGGTCAGGGCCTGGGCTAGGTCGGGCGCTCAGGTGGGCTCTGCCCCGCGTCCTGGTTCTGTCAGGTGCGTCTTGGTGGGGCTGCAGACCAAGTGATGTCCCTAGATGGAAGCACAGCCCTCCTGTGGCAGAGAAGCCTGCGGCCCCTCTCCCTCCGTGCGCCCCAGTCACTTAGACAGTTTCTTCGGGCGTTAGGGGTATTTGGGGGACAGGTTTAGAAGCCCCAGTACCTGGGAAAGAGGGGCATGCCTGTCCTGACAGCTCCTGGGCTGTGGCATCATCAGGGCACTGTCTCCAGTTGGGGCCTCAGCCTGCACGGTCCACTGTAAGATGAGAGAGGGGAGAGGGGTCCCCAGATGTCTGTGCTTCTGGAATGAGGAAGTGCATGCAGGTGCACGCGCGTGCACGCGTGTGTGTGTGTGCATGCGTGTGCAGGGCTGTGTGTGTACCTGTGCACTGTGAGTGGGTATGTGTGCGTGCATTTGCAGTGTGTCTGTGTGCATGCGGGCGTGTGTGTGCGTGCACGTGCCTGCACAGGGTGTGTGCGTGTGTGCGCTGAAGGAAGGAGGAGGGGGCAGTGCCTTGATGGAGAGAAGCGGGGTGTGAACAAGCATCTCCTGGTCGTGAACCAGGCAAGCTAAGGCAGCTCTCCTTGTAGAGCCAGAAGGAAAGACTCATCCTGGTTTGCTCCCCGTCTGTGTTTAAGACGTTAGGGCCCCTTGGGGTTGGCCCAGGGCATCTGGTGATTCTCTCAGGATCCTGCCCTACACCAGTTTCTATCATTCATGTCTCTACCTTTCACCTGTCTATCTATTATCTATCTATATCTATTTATCTCTATCATCTATCTATGATCTACTTATTATCTATTCATCAAGCTACCTACCTACTATTTCTCGATCCTCTACCTATTTATCTGTTATCTATACATCATCTCTCTCTATCTTGCTGTCTTTCTACCTGTCTGCCATCTATCTCTGCCTAGTTTCTGCCATTCTAGTTTTCATCCGTGTCTTTACCTGTCAGGTAACCATTGATTTTTCCTGCCCAGCTTTCCCCTCACTGGGGCTGTGAGCCCCAAACCCCGCCTTTTACCTGCAGCCTTTGGGGGTGGGGACACTCGGCACTTTGCCTGCTGGCGCAGGGACTAGTAGCTGGCGTATGCTGAAGCAGCCCCAGGCCAAAGAATCCTGCGCGGATGAAGGAAAAATTGTCTCTCTCGTGTCCAGGTTTTATGGCTTATCCCTAAAATCCTGCCTCTTTTCTCCCCCGTAGGGTGACGATGGAGAAGTCGGGCCCAGAGGGCTGCCCGGGGAGCCTGTAAGTCCACTGACTGGGTGGGCTTCTGTGTCTCCTCCTTGATGCTCTGGCCAGAATCAGGGATCGACTCAGAGCATAGATTCGAGAGGGGCTCAGCCTTGAGACACACAAATCTGGGGATCTCCCGGGAAAGGAACGGGTGAGGTGGGCGGACAGTGTTAAGGAGTCAGCCTGAGCCTTTGCCAGGGAGGAAGCCCCGGCCCCCGAGGGTCGTGGTTGGGACTCCAGGTACAGACGTGGTGGGTATCCTGGGTCCATGATCGTGGGTGTCCAGGACCCATGATGGTGGGTGTCCAGTGTCTATGATGGTGGGTGCCCAGGGTCCACCATGTTGGGTGTCCAGGGCCCATGATGGTGGGTGTCCAGTGTCTATGATGGTGGGTGCCCAGGGTCCACCATGTTGGGTGTCCAGGGTCCAACAGGGCAGGTGTCCAGGGGCAGTCGCTTGACCTGCCACACTTCCTGATGGCTACATTTTCCAAATAAAGAGTCCTCCAGGAGGGCGCCCCTACCCGGGCCTCCAGAAGCTCTTTACCTAAGCTGACTTCTGTTTAAGACCAGAGCGATTTCCTCAGTGACAAAAGGACATTAATTCCTTTTCACTTACTGTTACTTTTCAAACATCTCATTTTTGTTACCCACGTCAACGTGGCCATACACATCCGGGGACGTTAACTGAGGAGAAATATTGCAGGCGCTGCGTGGAGGAGAGCCCGCCCGGGGTCGGCGTCTGCACCTCCGCTTGGGACTAAATTACACCCTAGGTGTCTGGTTAGCCACAATGGGGGTTCATCAACGCAGCTCCCCCCTTAACACGGGTCTAGGCGATGCCTTCTGGGTTATCAACTTCTGAAAAACATTTACGTGACTAGGTATTAAAAGAAGGAAGGGAACATTTAAGTGGCAATGAACGTGGGAAGCGTTTCTCTTCTAGTGCATCTGAGAAGGTCCTATCAAAATTAAAGGCACTCGAAATCGTGGTGCCTTGAAAGGCTCTAGCTCTCCAGCTGACAGGGAGGGAGGGAGCCGTCCGGATGTGGGTCCTTCCCCTGGCAGGTAGTGGCCGCTCTGTGGCCCCTGCCCCTGTGCGTGGGGCGGTTCCCACACACATGCCCCTATGGGACACACACACATGGGAGCGGGTTCTGAGCCCCTATCAGTTCTAGCCAGCCCTGCCTCTGGTTCCGAGAGCCCGGGTGGAGAGCTGGGGTGCGGTGAGGAGTTGAAGCAGAGGAGAAGGGGGAGTTGAGTTGGCCACACTCCCTGGGAGACCCGCCTCCGCAGCAGAGGCTCTGGGAAGAGGGGTCGCTGAGGGAGGCTGGGGACGGGGCAGGGGGCTGGGATTCCTGGCCGAGTCTGAACCTTTCTTACTCTTTCCTCTCGCAGGGGCCTCGTGGTCTGCTGGGGCCGAAGGGGCCCCCAGGCCCTCCTGGACCTCCTGTAAGTCCTTCGTGTGTCTGTCCCATCCCTGCCCTCGAGATCCCGCCCCCAGCTTGTGGTCCACTCGGGCCTGCCGGCAGCTGCCCGCACTGACAGCTGTGCACGCTGCCCAGTGTTCGCGTTGGGTGTCCGTGGGGCCCTGATGCTCACCCGTGGGGGGCAGCCCCGGCAGGTGTGGGCTTGCAGGTGGAGGTGCAGGGTTCGCTCTGTCACCGGGACGCCCATTTCCCGCCCTTGAAAACACTTCCAGTAGCATCTTGGCAGCTCCTGGAGGGAGACAGAAGCCCATGGTTCTGGCGGGGCTCATCCAGGGGGTGGCTTCCCCAGGGCTGGCCCCCCTGCCCAGCTGTCCGAGAACTCAGGGCTGCCCCACGTGATGCTGGGGCCTGGCAGCCCCGCTAAACCCTCGCCAATCTCGGGGTTTATTCGGGATCAAGCCTTTCCCCTCCCTCAGAGGGTGTGGTGTCCTCTGACATTGCGGGCGGGGACCAAGCTGTGTTGAGTGGACTTTTCCTGGGGAGCCTTGTTAATTTTCAGTCTCTTTTGTTTCAATGTCATTCACCCAGGGTGTGACGGGAATGGATGGCCAACCGGGCCCGAAAGGCAATGTGGTAAGTCTGGGGGTCCCGTGCCCCGGTCTCATGGCGGTGACCCCTGGGCTCAGTCCCAGCTGCTCGGGGCAGGGGGAGGGGATCCGTGCCACCAGAACCAGATGGGGATGTGACGGGGAGGGCGCAGACTCTGAGCCCCGGCCCCGCGAGGTGCAGGCCTCCAGCAGGAGAGCACGTTGTGAGATCCCGGAGTCGGTGCTTTGCTCCATCCAGAGCCCGACCGCGTCAGCACAGGTGTGGAGGGAAGCCTCTTTCTCGCTGTGCGTGGCAAGCTGGTGGTGGCCAGGTGCTGTGACAGCGCCCACTGAGAGAGAGAGGGGTCTCATGCGTCTCTTTTAAGGGCCCGGGAGAATTTAGCTGGCGTGAGGATTTGGGAATTTTCAGCCGGGTGGGATATTTTCTGGTAGGTCCTGTCTCTTGCCCCTCCTGGCCAGCCGCCTGCCGTGCCTGCACAGACACAGGCACGTGCTTCCGGCCCGGGGGGGCCTGGATCTGGCCCCCTGCCTTCCCGTCTGGGCACGACAGCAGATTGCACCCCCTGCTCGCCCTCCAGAGCCCCCTTCAGCGCCTCACTTGTGTTTCCTGTAGGGTCCCCAGGGAGAGCCCGGCCCCCCGGGACAGCAGGGTAATCCAGGCGCCCAGGTGAGTGAGCCGGGTGGGCTTGTGGGCAGCGGGAGGTGCAGGTCTGCAGTGCCCGGGGCGTGAGCGGCCGCTGAGTGCAGCCCCGAGGGCCCCGCAGCCTGGAGGTGACCCAGATCCTCCCAGATGAGGGAGCGGGTCGGGGGAAGATGGACAGATGGCAGGGAGGGGTTCTGAGTCAGTCGAAAAGTTCCCTGACCTTTCCTGCTCACTCTTTCCCCTCCCAGGGTCTTCCAGGCCCCCAGGGTGCAATTGGACCTCCAGGAGAAAAGGTAGGTGGGCTGAGCTGGGCATAGGGGTGCTTGCCTGTGGGGTGCATTAGGAGCACTGGTCACCAGCTTGTGGTGTGGACCTTTGTCCTTCCGTCCTTCCTTCCCTCCCTCTCTCCCCCCTCCCCCCTCTCTCCCCCCCCCTCCTCCCCACTTTCCTTCCTTCCCCCCTCCCTTCTTTCCTTCCTTCCTTCCTTCCCTCCCTCCCTCTCTCCCCCCTCCCCCTCCCTTCTTTCCTTCCTTCCTTCCTTCCTCCCTCCCTTCCCTCCTTCCTTCCCTCCCTCCCTCCCTCCCTCCTTTCTCTAGCTATGTATAAGGTTGCTAGATTTGAGAAGAAAAACAGATACGGGACACTCAGTTAAATTTGAACTGTGTTGTCTGAAATTCCAGATTTAACTGGGCATCTCGTTTTGTTGTTTGTTTTGTTTTGTTTCTTCTTGCTAAATTTGGCAACCCTAAATATATCCTCGGCACCCCGAGTCCACATGCTGGGGACAGAACCGGAGCCGGAGTCCTTGCACATCTTGTGGCTCAGCCCCAGGTGCCCAGTGAACTCAGCACCTGGGGCGGCACCGGCAGAGTGACCTCCAAGGGGCGGTTCTCAGTGCCTCATAGCCCCCGGCCGCCCCTGTTGGGGAACTCCTGACTTCACTTGGCGGGTGATTTTTTTCCGGTAGCAAAACTGAAGGCTCTGGAAACAGCAAAGGGTCCACTACCTTTGGGTGCTGCCCGCGGCTGGAAGCTTTGTAGCCAGTGGGAGCGGGTGCCTGTGAGCAACCTTTTTAAACAAATGCTCTTTGAGCAGAAATGTTGAAAAGTAACTTTGGGGGCTTGTAGAGAGGCTGGGCAGCTGAGGGGATCCCTGGGGCATCTGCTCATGGAGTCTGTGGTTTGTTCCAGGGCCCCCTGGGTAAACCAGGCCTCCCAGGAATGCCCGGCGCTGATGGACCCCCGGTGAGTACCACTGCCCACCTCACCCTTTACACCCCACCTGCCCATGTCCACCCAGGGGTGGGCACTGGGAATCTGGGCAAACGGCCCCTCCCCTCGCTCTCGAGACGGCCATGCACACGTGGCCCCCGTCTCCTCTTCCAGCTCCTTCGATGAAGACCTCTCCGCTGGCGAGCTTCATTGCTCAGGAATTACTTACTGGGTTTTGGACACACTTTCCATAATGTGGTTCCATCAGAGGGTGGTGATTGCATGAGTAGGAACGTCCGTTATTGATTGGGGTTTGACGCTCGTGATCAGAGCCCAGCCTCGTACTTTTAAATCTGCTGAGGGCTGGGCCGGGCTCCGAGCAGTCGCGTGTGTCACCAGTGCCGGCTGTATTTTTAGCCGTCACGCACGGAGAAGAGGGGTGTGAACACGCAGCTGTGGAGCTAAGTAGATGCTGCCTAGAAATAGGGAGCGAGGGACAAACCCATCTGTGGCCAAGCTGTGAGGGGGAGGGGCGGGGAAGTGACAAACGCTGGCTGTGGGCCCATCTGCGTGAGCTTATCTGCACCCACCCCCCTTGTGTGAGTTGCCAGTGGGTTTTTTGTTTTTCGGTTATTTTTAGCATATCCAGTTGATGCTGAATAGGGAGCCTATTTCAGAAAATGAGATGAGCGCAATTATGTATTTCGGACACGGTTATTTTGTTGCGTTAATAATAACGCCGTTAAAAGCGAAGCAAGGAAGTTCAGTCTGTCAGCCGTTCATTGGTGATGGGTGACTGGCATAGGACGACGGTGTCTTTCCATTTTCACGGCTGAGAATCCTTTGGTCCCGTGAATCACACGTCACCCATCGTCCCACCTGTGTCTGAACCAGCAGATTACAATCCCATTTCTGCTGGGACTGCTCTGGGGGACTCAGTCTCCTGGACTGAGTTTGGATATGAAGGGATGAATATTTTGCAATATGTCTTTTATGTGTTTTCACTTACATTGACACCTAATTGCATTTTCTAATGATAAGATATTTTCTTCTGGAAAATTAGGAAAATAAATAAAATCACAAAATGGAAACTACCTCTGGTCCCATTCCTATGGGCCAAACCCTGATAGCAGGTGAATGTACATCCTTCCAGTCATTTTTTCTATTCATCTTCTGCAGTATTGGGTGTCCATGGGGCATTTCCCTCAGTGCATCATGTCAGGAAGGGGGCGGTGCCTACACGGCCCCTGCCTCCCTGACCTTCCTGGTCACACCCTGGAATCCCTCTCTCTGAATTGAAACTCCAGTCACTAGGGTCCCTAAAGGGTCACCCGTTTCCTTTCAGATTCTGTGGGGAAAGAGGGACCTTTAAGAGGGTTAGGGAGCCAGGGGGCTGCGTCTCCATTTCTCTTCCCCAAACAACCATCACACTTCAAACTATGAGTGTGTGAAGGACCCGAGGGAGTGTGGTTGTGCTGGGTCAACACTGAAGGTGCTCAAAGCAAAAGATAAAAAGGGAAAACGTCAGCACTGCAGGCTGAGGGGAGCGGAGTCCTTGTCTTAGGTGAATTGGGAGGCAGCAGAAGATTTAAAAATACTCTCCTTAACAGAGGCATCTCATGGTTGATCAAGCTGAAAGAGAGGGTTTGTTCGTTTGCCCCTTTGTGTTGCTTTGCTGTGGCTTGGGCTGAAGAAAGAAAGGAAGAGAGATTTCAGAGCCTTTGAGAAGCGTGAGGGCTTTCGGGGCAGACCCGCTGCTCTGGAATACATCGTGAGGCTGTTCTGGGCAGCACACAGAAAGGATGCGGGCTCATGGGAATATTACAGAGCCAGGAAAAAATTGAATTCTAATGACTATTCAGTGACATGAGGAAATGCTCATGATATAACAGTAAATTAAAAATACATCTTCTGATGCCGATTTTGCACGCAAATGTGCAGAGAAAATAGATTAGCTGTGCTATATCACACCCTTGGCCACCGTTGCTATGCGTGGTGAGGTTATGAAGGGTTTTAATTTTCTTTTCCACTTGCCTAATTGTCCACAATGAACGTATATTACTTTAGTCATCAGAAATATATCAAATACAAATAATTTAAGCTTTATTATTTTTCCATTTGTCTACAACGAACATATATTGCTTTTTTAATCAGAAAAATACCAAATACACATAATTTAAGTTTTATTACTTTTCCATTACAGAGTCTTGCTGGTTATAGAATACTGGGGCAAGGCCAGCAAAGGAGGCCAGAAAGGAGGGTGGAAACGGCCCGGCCTTTCACGGCGGGAAAGCGGCTGCTCTGACTTTGATGTATTTCCTCTCCATCTTTTTCTGTTCAAACGTTTAAAATAAATGAGCCTTGTGCTCCCCCCCCCCCCAGAAAGTTACTCTCATGCCCAGAAAGTTACAACTTAGAATGCATTTAAGAAGCTTGGCCTTGATTCAAACAACAGTAATCATGGCAGGGACTCCCCTGACGGTCCAGTGGTTAAGACTCCATGCTTCCACTGCAGGGGGCACAGGTTCAATCCCTGATTAGGAAACTAAGATCCCGCAGGCCGCCTGGTACGGCTGAAAACAAACAAACAAACAGCAATCGTGGTGGCGATCAGTCCCTCTCTTTTATCTCTTCCAAAACACTGTGATCAGGTCTATTCTTACCGCCACCATGTAAGTGAGGTCATGGCCACATGAAGGGGTCAGCCCTCTTCCCACGTGAGTGAGATGTGGGGTCTGCCCCGTGTGTGTCTCTGGGGCCTGGCTTTCACCACAGCTGTCCATCACCTCAGCTCCTTCACAGAAAAATTCTGGGTTTGATGGAAACTGTAAAAAAGGCCCATGAAGAGCCCACATGGCCAAGGGAGCAGGACCCTCCTCCCTCCCAGCCCTCCCAGGGCAGGATCTTCTCCTGGGCACCGCTTGGGTGCAGCCCTGCCGGCCTGGGTTGCTGGTGCCGTGAGCCTCGTCTTGGGAAGGGGGATGGCGGGCAGCGTGTCCCTTCCAGGCCCGGGCAGCTGGCGTGGTCCGACCGCTGCCTAACTGTCCTCAAGGGCTCCCTGGGCTACCCCACCCTGCAAAGGAACTTCTGCGTCCTTCCCGTCGCGTTGCCACCATGATAGGCTATTCGCTATGGCATCAGATCCAGTTCATGACTAATACACATTGAAAAGAACACACACATATCATTTGCTTGAGTTGATGAGCTCTGGGTCTCCGCAGTGCTGCTGTGTTCTACAAGTAGCGTCCTAGAACTTGAGAACAATCAAGCTGGATGAGCAGCCAACCCACCCTCTCATTTTACACACACGAAAGTGGAGGCCCAGAGAGGGCAAGTGACTTACCTAAGGTCACACAGCGGGTTGGGTGTTACCAGGAGTAGAACCAGACCGCCCTACCCTGCCCTGCCAGCATTCTCCCCACACCACATGGCCTCTCTTTACTGGAATCCTTGGGGGTGGAACTGTATTTCCAGATAATGAATGCTTCTGTTTCTGTTTTTATCATCTGTGTTTGGCTCGTGGACTCAGAGGCATTGAACCTCGTCACCAGCTTGGGTCAGAAAGTCAGAGAAGGTCAAGTTCCTGAGAATAGAATTGATGGGCGCCAGGGTGGAGGGGGCAGTGACCAAGGAGCCATGAGCAGTTCCGCGGGGCCTCAGCTCCGCGTCTGTGGGGTAGAATGTATATTCTCCCCTGCGCTCAGCTTCTGTGTCACCTGGGGGGTGGCTTTGAAGACCTAGGGTGCGTTGGGACCCGGGAGGTCTGGTCCCACTTCACTGTCCTGGTTTGGCCACCGATTAGGTTTTGCTGGGTGGCCTTGAACTAACACCCTTGTGTCACTGTCCCCTCCCACTGCGCTTGGGGGCAGGCCGGGCTCTGGCTCAGTCAGGGGACACGGGTGCACAGTGGGGCCTGGAGCCCACCTGTGGGTTTTGAAGCACATTCCCCTCTGCTGTTGTCGGGGCCCCGCATCATTCCCATTTTACAGATGAAGCAGCTGAGGTTGGGGCTAAAGGACTGGGGGTGACCAAGCCGCTGTGGGGAGGGGCGGGGAGGAAATGGGAGGGACCTGGGCTCTGACCCTCAGTTTGGGAAGCTGGAGCATGGCCAGGCCTGCTTTCCCAGAGGCCACTGACTAACGCCAGCCTTCTCTTTCCTGACAGGGGCACCCTGGCAAAGAAGGCCCTCCGGGAGAGAAGGGAGGCCAGGTGGGTACCGGCTGTGCCCTCGGCCCCTCCAGCATCTCCTGTGGGATGGGCAGGGCTGCCCCCCCGCCCAGTCCAGAAGGGGCTTCCAGCCCTGTCCTCACCCATCCTGACACACCCCTGCGGACGCGCCTTCCCCGTGGGGCTGGGCAGTGCCCGCATGCCTACCCCCGCGGGTCCGACCTGGCACGTCCATCCGTTCTGCCTGGAGTGAGAGGGCAGTGTGCTAGGGGCAGGCAAGCTCTCTGGCTTGTTCTGGAAGGATGCAGGGGGTGGCCCAGAGTGAGCCCTGCGCCGTCCACCTGAGATAGGCCTAACGCGCTTTCCCCTCTGGTTCCAGGGTCCGCCCGGCCCCCAGGGCCCCATCGGCTACCCAGGCCCTCGTGGAGTCAAGGTGAGGGTCTCACAGCCTCAGGTCTTCCTGGAGGTCAAGGTCGGGACTGCGGGGCACGGCTGGGCCGGTTTTAGAGACTCCCCTGTGCTTTAACCTCCCTCCTGCCCCAAAACTGGGGTGGCCCTGGTCTGGGAGGTCGGGTCCCAGAATGTGGGCCGGAGCAGGTGAGGGAGGGGCCCGCGGGGCCAGGAGGGGCTGCAGGGGAACAGGGCACGCTCCCCGGGGCATCTGGGACAGCACGAGCAACGCGGTGGTGGCCGTCTGCCGGGACGAGGAGGCACCCTTCTGCCCCATGATCCTTTTACTATCACCACCTGCCAAGTGACCTGCTGCTCTGGAGCCCCTCAGAGGCAGTGGATCTCAGCCCAGGTGACGAGCTGGGCGCCCTTTCCTGGGATGCTTGGAGCTGTTTCTTCCAGGCCGATCACATCTGGGCAGACCTTGTTGTTGGGAGACGCGTTCGTGGGAGACGTCCATTTATTCACAGCGTGTTGAAAGGCTCCTGGCACCGTGTCAAGTGGGCGCAGAGGTCCAGAGCAGTACTCCAAACACAGGGCCCTGTCTGTTTGCCCTGAGCTAACTGGGTTTGCTTTGAGCTGTGCAATTCAGTCTCAGTGATGCTGCTTCTGGATGTATACACGCAGAGGGATGTGCCCCCAGGGGTGTGTGTGGGGAGAACCCTTCTTTCTCGGGGTGGAGATGCTGCCGTGTCTTCAATCTCAGGCTTCCCACCCACAGGAAAGCTAAGGGTGGGTCTTTCTTTCAAAATGACTGTAATTTGATGCGAAGTATCATATATACGAACGTGTATAAAACATCTAGTTTATCTTGGGGGATCTGCAGGAACACACCCGTAAGCTCCGGAGTCCCCTCCCCGTGTCGTTCACGGTCCTTTATACTTTCAAGCATTTTTCCACATCAGGGTTCTGTGTGGAGGACACAGAACCCGAGACTTCAGTTTTTAGTTAACTTACCCCAAATTACCCGTAAATCCATGCAGAAGCCAGAACTCAACCCTGGACTTGCTTATTCCTAACCAGGTACCCCATCCTGACCCCAAGGGGCTCCAACTTCCATTTCCCAGAATTGGGATGTTCCAAGGCCAAGGGCAGAGAGATGCCCCAGGTCAGGACCCTTAGATGGGCAGCTTCTCTCTGAAGCAGGCTTTCGCCCCACATGCTGCCTAGTGAGTTTATAAGGGCGGTGACTTAGCAACTGTGCTGGTTGTGTGAGCTCTGTGCGCGTTTGTTTTACAAATTCCCATTGCACAAGGAGCCTGTGCCACATGCTGATTCCGTGAGCCGGGAAGGTGTCTACCCTGAGATGTTTGTGGAGAATGCTCTTATCTTGTCGGTCTGATTAAATGCATCCGTGATATGAGCAATCCCACTAGACGGGCAAGCGGAGGGTGGAAGGAGAAGCAGGACTGAACGCTCTTCTCATTGGAGAAATAGATTGCAGAGCCCGTGGCGTGATGAGGGCGCTGATAGCGGAGGTGGGGTGGGAAGTCCGGGTGTCACCGTCAGAGACCAAGGTCCTTAGCTTTCCTCCACTGCAGCCCTGCCCTCCTCCTGGGAAAGGGGCCCCTCCAAGCTCTTTGATCTCACTGACCTTTAAGCATCCCCCGGGCCGCCCTCTGACTTGCCCCTTCCTCAGGGCTCTGTTTGGGCTTGACTGTCGGCAAATCAAATCAGTTGCCCCCTGAGCCTACGGGAGCTGGGTGGGCTGGCGGAAGTCCCCCCGCACGCACTCACTGGAGGCCTTGGGAAGGCCCTGTCCCCCGCTGTGCCCTCACAGCCGCTGGCCCAGCAACTCCTTCCACTGGGCTGTTCTGTGACCTCTGACCTCGCTCCCTGAGCGCTGGACCACCAGGGCCATGATGGGTGCTCTAGCCCCAGGGCAGAGTCTTCCCCCAGGGACGCCTGGAGACATTTCTGACCGTCTCAGCTTGGAGGGGCAGGGCAGAGGTCAGGAAGGCCATCCAACCCCCTCCACTGCCCGGGGCAGCCTCGCAACAACAAACTATCCAGACCCTGAAGGCGATGGCGCGAGGCTGGGAAACCCTGGTCTGCTCGTCTCCTTGGCCCCGTTGCCCTGGCCTCGGGCGGGTCACGAGACAGTAGAACTTTAGGTCTGGGAGGGATCTGAGCAGTGCCGTCTTACCCTCTTCTTTCTGGAAGTGCGTGGGCAGGGGAA
Source organism: Tursiops truncatus (assembly GCF_011762595.2). Lineage (NCBI taxonomy): Eukaryota > Metazoa > Chordata > Mammalia > Artiodactyla > Delphinidae > Tursiops > Tursiops truncatus. The sequence continues at coordinate 112,514,310 of NC_047039.1, read as the reverse complement.
GCCCAGCTGGCCTGCCCGGCAAGGGGGAGGGGACCTGGTGCCAGAGCCCACCTCCCCCCGCCCCCGACATCAGGGTTTCGGGGTGACCGGCCTCCCCTCTGTCCTGAAGCCGATGTAGCCATGGGCACAGGCCAAGCCCAGGTCTCTGCGTCTGTCCGGCCCCGTCCCTCTGTCCCTCCACAGCTTTTCTCAGCTCTCCTGGGCCTCAGAGAAAAGATTCTGTGCAAGGTTCTTGCTACAAGAGGGCAGCTGGCAGCCCGAGGGACCCGGCTGCAGCCTCAGCTGGACCCGAACGGGAGGCCCGGCGTCTCTGGGGCCCCGCGGGCTGGTGGCCTGAGGAAGCTTCTGGCAGTCGGTCGGGGGCGGGCTCTGCACCCTGCTGGCAGGTGGGGGGCACGGCTGTCAAGTCCATTCCGGGGATGGAGTGGTTTTACCTGGGAGACAGGGAGGGGGCTGGTCCTGCCCCGACAGTCGTATTCGTCACGGGGATGAGAACGTCCTGAGCCGATGTGATGAGGGCAGTGGGAGTGGCTGGTGTCGTTAAGTGGTAATTATCATTGCTACCATCGTAACCTACGATTCTACGTTAATAATAATGGAGAACGAAAATCGCCGGGTGGCACACAGCTCTCCTCACTGAGCACCTGCCGTTTGCCGGGCCCCGTCCCAGGGCTTCCTGCGCCCTCCCCTCCCCCCAGCAGCGATGGGGTGAGGGTTGTCGTCACCCCCTCTTCCCAAGCGAGCAGAAGTCTGGGGCCTCGTCAGAGGCCACACGTGGGGGGCCTGACCCCGTCTGCCTGATTCCAGAGCCCGAGCTCAGGCCTCACGCCCCCTCTGCTCCCCAAGCAGAGACCGAGAGAGAGACCGAGATGTTTCTAGAAGACGCCCCGCACACCCACAGAGCTCTCTCTTCCTAGACTGGGGGCAGTGGGAGGGGACTGGTCCATGCGGGATGCTCAGCTCCCCTGGTGTTGGGGGTCAGGCCGTTTTTTGGGGTCCGTAGGGGCTCGGGCTTGTGGCTGCTGACTTTTCTTCTCTGTTTGCGCAGGGGGCAGACGGCATCCGAGGTCTGAAGGGCACCAAGGGCGAGAAGGTGAGTGTCCCCTCCTTTCCTCAGGGGCTTGGCCAAGAGCCAGGAAGGTCCACCCTGGGAACTCGAGTGACCATAGGCCACTGGCATTTTGAATCCCCCAGTTCACGAATAGCACGGATGTGTACAGCTCCCCCGTGGAATGCGGGACTAGGTAACTGAGAGGTGCCGGCCACCTGCTCGTCCTTGGCCCAGCCTGCAGGCAGGACAGCGCACGCCCCCAGACCCTTCCAGGCGATGCCTGTCCCTTCCAGAGAGCTCTTCCCGCCCCCACCCGTAAGGCCATCAGCAGTAGTCCCATTCCCTTTGGGGGCTCTTCCGGCTGGCTCCCCGTACTCAAACGTCTGCCCGTCCGCCGCTACTGGGCCTATAGTGATGCTTGGACGAGACAAAGGTGCTCTGAGAAACGGGTGCTGACAGATTGGGTGCTGGGCTGCCCACCACCCGGCCGTGCAGAGCTTTTAAACTCAAACAGGGTGACCAGGGCTGCAGCGCTCCCACTGCAGGCTGCAAAGCCAGCCAGAACCGCAGAATGCAAAGGGTTGACAGGAACGCATCTCGCGAGGGACAGGGGGCCGGGCACTGACAGTCCTCTGCCCAGCATGTCTGGCGCTGGTGTTGGGGCCCAGAGGGTCTGGGTGGGGGGACCTGGGCGGTGGGGTTTCTCATACAGACCGAGGCTCTCTCCGGTCCCCCGTGCAGGGTGAAGACGGCTTTCCGGGCTTCAAAGGAGACATGGGCATCAAGGGAGATCGGGTGAGTGTTTGGGGGCGGGGAAAGGTGGGCTGGACGGGAGGCCCCGCTGGGGCCACAGGGCAGCTTCTCAGGACAGAGGTGATGCCTCCGTGGAGGCTCCTGGGCCGCCGGCAGTTCCAGCTCCTCCCCAGCTTCCAGATCGGAGCCATGGCAGTTGGCACCTGGTCCTAAACCCCTGCTTACAGGGTCACCTGGCCCCTCTGCCCTGTGTCCTTGCCCTGCATTAGTGGGTCAGGGGGAACTTGTTTTTTTTCTGGCTGATACCCTGGTTTGCAGAGCAATTCTTTTGGGTCACGAAGGGTGACAGGCGTCTGGGAGAGAAGAAGGGGTCGCAGAAACGACCCAGCTCACCAGGGAGGGTATCAGCCTGACCAAGGCCACCGGCCGGTCACTGGCAGGGCCACACCCTGACCAGCGCTCTGAGTGACTTGGCCCCCAAACACCTCTTCAGCTGCTCTTCGGATCCCCAGACGACCCCTGTGTTCCGGGACCTCCTGCTGGGCTGTCAGACGTTGCAACAACCTAGTTGGTTCTTAATGATTAGCCTCGGCTCCAGGGAAGCTGGTGGGTGCTGGGGCGGGATGGCGCGTGCCACGCGGCTGGCGCCCCACAGGAAGCCACTGGCGGTGTTTTCGTGCAGATGAGCAGGTGATGCAGGTGGTGCTTCAGGAAGTGGGGTTAGGAGGCCAGCTGCCTGCTTCCGTGGGGACACTGGGAAGTTTCCCCGACAAGTTCGGAATGCGCGGAGGCCAGGCAGGAGGGAGGGGATGCCCACACCCCCCGGGGGCCCGCTGTCGCAGCAGCGGCACACGTGCCTGCACGGATGCTGTCGTGGAAACAGGGCTGTCGTACAGGCCGCCCTCCTTGTGCTCCACGAAACAGATGCCTTACCAGCACCTGCCAGGACCAGAGAGCCCACACACTGGGCGCTTTGTCCCACGCTGAAAAGGCAGACGTGATCCGGGGCTCTGTCAGAAGGGAGGGGAATAAAAGAGAGGGGTTCATTTCATAGTCCTGTCCCAGTTATATTGCTGCTGAAGACAGCTTTTCTAGAACTTTCTCTGCGGTGACGACTCCCCACTTCTGATGGCCTCTCTCTGTCTGGCTGGTGAAAGTCCCTTTTATCTTCCTTCCCAATGACTTGATGCACACATTTGGGTCCATACGAGGAGAGTGCATTTTCAAAAGACGTTCCGCAGTTGCACGCCGTACCCTGAGTGGACCTCTGGCTGGAATTGGATGAGGATGGACGGGGGTGGGGTGGGCGGGGACACTTCCTCAGCTGGGCAGTGAGGCTCCTCAGTCTTGATTTCTCCCAGAGAGGAATTTCTGCCCAGTGCTTGGCATTTCCTAATATTCTGAGTGCTCAGAAAACATGGGAAGGATTCTTTTGTTGAACGAGAAAAGCATCTCTTAGGGACAGAGAGTCCTCGACCTGTAGACACACTGGGGCTGGGGAATAAGGGAGTCATTAGCTTTCTTTATGCGTGCAGCGCACACTTCTGTTGGGGGTTTGCACAGCTGTCCTGCAGCTGCTCCCGGAAACCAGTGATCGGAGGGGAACACATCGATAGAGAGGGCCCGGGTGGGCACTCTGAGGCCGGGCCACGCCCCTGCTGCTGCACTTGGCCACGCCCCAAGGCCCTCTTCCTTGTATGGGCTCAGGCCTCCCCACCTGTTACTTGGGGAAGTTGGATGAGGTGACATTTCGTTTTTTCCATCTCTGGATACACCCTGTGGGTCTCCCGTGTGCCATGATGCCCAGGCGTGGCCCAGCCAGGCCTGTGGTCCATTTTGATACCTCCTGGGGCTTCAGGAGAAGAAGGCGGCTGCCCCAGTGCAAGGCACTTCTGCTCTTTGGGGAAGTAGCAGTTCAGGGCTGCCGTGGCCACCGAAGTGATTTTAGCCGAGAGGGGCTTGATTTGGAGAAGGCCATTGGGAATAGGGGAGCGAGGGCTTAAGTGTGGGTCCCGAGGGGCGTCGGTCGCTCAGCAGAGCCCCGGTCTCCTCGGTGCGAGGACAAGGGTCCATCTGCTTGAGGGGGCCCAGCGGCTCTTACCCCCCTGGCCTGGGATCCGGCCCCTCACTCCCAGACGGTGGGCGGGGGGGGACTTTGGGGGGCTAGAGACTCTGGGGGTCTCCTTCACCTTCTCTTTCTGAATTGCAGGGGGAGATCGGCCCACCTGGTCCCAGAGGGGAGGACGGTCCTGAAGGTCCCAAGGGTCGTGGAGGTCCGAATGGCGACCCGGGCCCTCTGGGACCCCCTGGGGAGAAGGTACGTGACACAGGAGGTTGACCGCTTCCCAGGGACAGTCTCTTCCCGATGGCCTTGGGCGTCCAGGCAGTGGCTTGGTCGGGCTGAGCCCCAGGTGGGAGCTGGCACGAGTCCTGACGTGGTTCCTGTCCCCTTGACTCCACCCAGCACCCTTGTCCCCAAATCCACTCCTGGAAGAGTTCCTTCCTCCCGCTGGTCACAAAGCTTGGGGTCTGAGCTTGGTACCCACGTGCACCATCTTCTGTGGTGGGGTTAGGGCTCCCGACAGCTGCTCCTACACCTGCAGGAGGCCGCCCACCCTCGTCCTGCTCCCCTACCCCCTACCTTCACCCCTGAACAGGAACCGGCTCTGCTTGGCCCAATCATCCCGCCCTGTCCTGCCCCAAGGCTGGAACTCTTTTACAAAAAGATTGACCAAAATATCGTAGATAAAGACCTTTTTCCCTTTATTTGGAGCGATTGCCTCCACCCACTGTTGCTTCAGCGGTGGCGTCCATCCCTGCTTGAGGGCCCTTTGCTTTAAACCAGGCAGGGCGCGTTCCGTGATGACCGTGTCCTCGGCCTTTGGAGACTCCAGCCTGCTCCAGTCCCCTGCCAAGCCACGCTGGCTTTCTCTCTGCTCAGAGAAGTACAGAGCTGGCCATGGAATTCACCTCCTTTATTTCCCCAGGGAAAACTCGGAGTCCCAGGATTGCCCGGCTACCCAGGAAGACAAGGGCCAAAGGTAACGTACTAACCCCCTTGTTAGATTTGACAATTGGCGTCTCCCTGCCCCGCACACTATCACCCATTCGCCCTCCCTGGCGTAGCTGCTGCGACAAAGCAGAAGGTCACGGTAGCTGTGTCTCGATTCTGCCCCGTTCACCACCGTCTGTGGTAATTCGGCTAAGTCAGAAGGCAGGGGCCTGGACAGTTAGGTGAGCCTTTTCACAGAAGGGGACCCCCCAGCTGAGCGTGGGCTGCACCTCGGGACCCTCAGTGCCCCTGGCCTCGTGGGGACCGCCGTGCACTGGTTTCTCCACACCCAGAACTCGTGTTCCTCTCTCAGATTTAACTCACCCTGGAGATCCAAAAGTTATTTGCTCATAACTGAATATAAAAGAAAGATGAAACCTTTCTTATAGGAAATCATGCTTTATTTTACGTGTAACAGCTCCTTGAGGCTTTGCAAATCATTTAAAACATTATTTTTTTTTAATCTCACCTTTTATTATTCATGGTTCTTCCTTAAAAAATAACCAGCTGCCTTCACTAGAGACATAATTAACAGCAAAAGAGAACTCGTGGGTCTCTGGGGTTTGCGTCCGTGCATCCTGCCCTCCTTGGGCTTCAGACCTCTGGACACCCCGCTTGCTAGCAGAGGAAGGGCCCCGTGGGCTGGGCTGCAGCTCTAGGTATTTCCTTGTTGCTGATGGCAATGCTTACGTCAGTCCTTCCCTTGGAACGCGAAGGCCCCCACTCAGCAGCCGACAGCCACCACGCAGGGGAGATCGTTTGCTGTGAACCAGGAGTTTTGTGTGGTGTCTGCCGCGACGTCGTTGCTGACTGCAGTGCTGTCCACTGTATTTGGAGGAAGAGAGGCTGATGGACCCATTTGCTCTCCTGAAACGCGTGTCCTTTTGGGAGAGGAGAGGAGAGAGAGGAGGAGTTTGGGAGAGACGGGAGTCGGGGGAGAATATAGATCAAGTTCAGGCAGCTTTTTGGGAAGATGAGGGCAGGACCTTGAAGCTGCTCAGGCGGTTTGGACAGTCCTTGGGCGGTGACCCAGCTCCTGCGCCGAGCTCTGTGAAGCCTGCGTCCCAGGTGTTCCCGCCCTGAAGCTCGGTACAGTCTGCTGTTCGGAGCAGGGAGGCGGGCACGTGGGTGGCTTGGCAAAGCTCAGCGCCCTGGGAGAAGTTCAGGGTTTGAACGTCGGTCAGCTTTTCCTGGTCTAAGCACACGCTCGGGTCAGGATCTTAAGTCACGCAGAGAGTAGAGACGTGCTGGAGAAATGCTGTAGACAGTGTCACTGGGAGCTCACGTGGTAAGTGTTTGGATATTCGGCCAATCAAAGCCCTTAAGCGCATCCCTGCCTGTGTGCACCTTGTAAAGTTCTAGAATTAAAGAGCTGTGCGAGGCCACAGTCGGTGCATAAATTTGCATTCACTTCTGACTTTATAAGCTGCTGTGCTTTATTTAGAGGTGTTCTGGGAAGATAATGAAACATGGCAACAAGGTGCAGAAAACAAATGTCATAAATGTGACATTCACACATCATCTCCAGTTAATCTGAGCGGCACGTGTTCCATTTTCTCCCAAAACACCAGTGTTTTGCAGAGATGGGTGTGTGAGAGGAGAGTGTGGAGAGAGGGAGAAAGGGGAAGCCTGGTTAGGATTCAGTTCTGGATTTTAAATTTGGAGTCTGTGAGATGCTCAGGAAATACTGAGTAGGCGGGTGGGTGGATGAGTGGTCTGGTGGATGGATAGACGGATGGTGGGTGGATGTTGGGTGGTGGGTGGGTAGATGGGTGGATGGTGGGTGGATGGGTAGACGGATGGTGGATGGATGGATGGATGGATGGGTGGGTGGGTATATAGTTGGATAGTGGGTGGGTGGGTGGGTATATAGTTGGATAGTGGGTGGGGAGACAGGTGGATGGATGGTGGGTAGATAGGTGGGTGGTGGGTGGGTAGACAGGTGGATGGATGGTGGGTGGATGGGTGGTGGGTAGTGGGTGAGTTTGGTCCGAGACCATGAACTCTAACGGACTCTTCTGCTGCACAGGCAGCATCGCTCGTCCTCCTGACCAGGCTCTCAAGCCTCTTCCCTGATTAACTCTCTTTCAGGGTTCTATCGGATTTCCCGGATTTCCTGGTGCCAACGGAGAGAAGGGTGGCCGGGTAAGGACGGTCTGGCCTCTGCTCAGGTGGCTTCTTCTGCTGCCTTGGTATTTCGCGGGTATATTCTCCAATACATCCTGTTGATTCTCGGGTGTATTCTCGGGTATATATATATTTATATATATATATATATTATTATATACATGTATTATATATATATTATAATATAATATATATATAAAAAACATATGTATTTTATATATATATATTATTCTCGGGTATATATTTATTTCGCGGGTATATTCTCCAATACATCTCACCCACTTTGCTGCCGAAACTGCTTTCTGGAACAGCTGACCTTAAGCCTGTCCACCGAGCGCTGGTGACTCTTGGCCCCCCGGGCGGGGCAGTGCCGCAGTAGAAAGGGCAGCAGGCCTGAGGGGAAGGCACGCTGAGAAAACAGTGCTTTCTCATGCACAGCCGCCATCCTGCCATCTCTTTTGGGTCGCTGGCGAAACCCAGATTCTCCTCTTTCAGCCCAAGTGACTTTCCCTCCAGGCTAAGTTTAAAAGGAAGGAAAGGAGTTCTGCCTTGTATCTCACGGACTCTGCTCTCCCAGGGTCAAGTCGCCTCCTTCCTCTTCTTCCCACGCTGCCGCTGTCACGGGACCCCACCAGGTGCCACGCGCTTTGCTTCCCTCTGTTGTCCCCCTGAGGGAAGGTGATCCGAGGGCTCAGGCAGGGGGAGCCGCCCTCCCGGCCCCCTGCCGGCCCAGGCCATCCTGCAGGAGCTGCCCTGAACACTGCTTAGGGAAATCATGGGAGGCTGCCTGAGTGCTGCCACTCAACCGAACAGGACAGGAAGGGTCCGCCTGGGCCTTTGGACTCGGAGCGGCCTTGTCCGCAGGCGTGTGGGGTGTGTGCAGAGCAGGCCTGGAGAAGACGCTGGGCCCAGCCCGGTCCCCTCCACCCCAGGCTGGTCCTCCCCACGTAGACGGATGGGCTGCCTCTCCTCAGCGTGCTCGCTACAAACTAATGTTACTGCGTTTGAGCGGAGACAGTGAGATCTCTTGAAAGCAGGGAGGAAGACTTCAGCCATCCGAAGTCCGCGTGCACGAACGTGTCTGCCAGGCTCACAAAAGAGAAAGACGGGGACTTTTCTGAGTGCAAGTCAATGGCATAACCACCAGGAGACCTTTATCTGTTTGTCTGTATCGGTGTCTAGATGTATCTATACCTACGTCCGTATCTGCAATGTTTAGATGTATGTCATGTCTACCTCATGTCTGTGTCTGGGTCTGTAACTGTGTGTCCATCATCTACCTGCCTACCCGTCTGTCTAGTTCTTCCTGGTAGGGACAGTCTGACTAGTGTCTTCAGGGAAAGACTGTCATTTGAGAAAAGTGGTCCAGGGTCTGGTAAAAGCGTGGGAAGCGCGGGGTGACGGGGTGGGCAGCCCCTGAGCTTGTGGAGGGCACAGGGCTTTCCGCGCCACGTTGCCGTGAGAGTCCCCAAGAGGGGTCATGACGGTTAACGGGGTCATGTGATGTGACACAGGCCCTTCCGTGGAGGAGCTGCACTGCAGGTCCAGGCCCCGTGGGGTCACGTCGAGCAGCAGAGGCCTGGCCGTGGCTCTGGGGGCCGTGGCGCTCTGGTCCAAGCTCTGCTGCCCTCTTCTGCCCCTTGTGCTTCTCGGCCTCCCCAGTCCCGAGCCGAGAAGTTTGGGCAGATGCCTGGATGCCCCCCGGCCCTCACGGGCCATTGTTCCAGTGCGTCAGCACGTGATCACCAGGGTCACCGCTGAAAACGGGTTGTTGGAAAGCAGGGGGTCTGGGACCGGGACACTTCCTCCTGTTCTGAGGTTCGGACGTGGTTCCTGGGGTCTGAAACCTGGATACCCCGAGGAAACGATCTACTTCGGGATTGACAGGGATTGTCGGGTTGCATGTGGCTGTATCGTGGCCACATGGGTGGGTGTGGCTGCCAGCATTTAGAGAGAGCTGGGATGGCAAAGATGCCAGCTTTTCCCGAAGGGAGAGGTTGGGCCGTGCTCAGGCATGACTGGAGCACACGTCTGTTCATTGTGGGAGAGATGTGTCCAGGCACATTTTCCAGGGGAAAATGGCCACGTCTGTCCCCAGGAACCGTCTGAGATCAGCCGGCTCGCGGCGAACAAGTTAGCGCCGCCGTTTTAGTGCACGTCCTGGCAGACGGACAAGCCCCCGGGTCTGAGACCCCGAGCGTTCATTGTTTAGCCGTGGGCTCCGCATGTCCCTGCACCCGGGAGAGGACCCTGGAGTCGCGAGACTCAGCACTTACGGCACGTCTGCCCATCCTCCCCTCCGGAGAGACAGACGCCTTTATTCTGGAACCTTCCCCACGGAAGGAAGGAGGAATCCACCCAGGCTTTCATCGGGGGAGCAACGTGGGAGGTTTTTAGCGTAGCTCTGGTCCCCGCTCTGGTGTGGAGAGCGGGTGGGAAGGGAGCCGGCGGGCTGTGCTTCTGTGGAGACGTCGTTTTACTCTCCTTTTGGACATTCTGGTCCGGTGGTTGCTTCTAAGTGCTAGGATGCTCAGCGTGACGGGTGGCGTGTGTGCTGATACGCGTGTGCCTCCCGTCTGACAGCTGCTTGTGAGCCGGCAGGTGCCCTTCTGTCCGCCTCATCCTGGCCTCTGCGGAGGGGCTGGCTGGGTTGGGGGACTGCTGGCTGTGGATTCCACGTACAGCCGGCTGTCATGTGAGCAGTCGACAGTCTGTCCCTGTCACTGGCCCGCACCCCGGGCCGAGGAGGGGTCCCAGCCGGCCCTGCCTGGGAAGAGCCAACCCCTTAGGAACACCACCAGCGACCAGAGGCTTCTGCCGCCTGCGTCGGGCATCTTGGCTCGAGCAAGGCTAGTTCTGGGAAGGCCCGTGCCTCCCCCGCAAGGGCGCAAGGGCACAAGGACAGGCGCTCACGGGAGATTCTGTTAAGGAAGCCGTGGACGGGGCACCTTCTGTTCAGTGACGTAAGTCACCGGGATGCAAAGCCCTGGGTTCGTTTACAAGGAAACCTGGAGAGCGTTGGCACCACCCGGGAGGCCTGACAGAATCCGAGGCTGAGACTCTGTTTTGCTCCCAGTGCCCGGGGCACAGTTAGTTTAGGTCGGAACCCAGAGCCTTTCAGGTGACGAGATCAGAACTGCGACCTGGGTCGTGGTGTTGGGTGGAGGCTGGGCGTGAGATGACGTGCCAGCTGGACTCACCCGCAAATGCCAGGGAGGCACCCGGCTGGGTCACGGTGTCTCTGCTGGTGGAAGTCCATCATTTGAAGAAAGCAGATGTTTCGTTCGTTTCCGTAGGCAAATGTTTATTTGAAGCCGAAAGATCTCGTCATCTAATGAAAGCAGCGAGAGCAGAGTGCATCGTTAAAAGGCATCATAATCACCTCATTATCATAAAAGGTTTTATTAAACTCACTTCAAAACGGGAGGCTCTAGAAAGCAGTTTTGATGCTGGCAGCGAATGAAAGATGGTGAGAGGACATGTATCAGGTGGCCTTTGGCAATACAGATCCATCTTGGGCTTTAGAAACCAGAAAAAAAAAAAAAAAAATTCCCGGAAAATGCATGGAGAAGTGGTGGAGATATAGGAGCCGTGGTCCATCCGTCACTTCCATGTGCTGTAGGTAAACTGCACTTACCGGCTGTTATATATTTGCTTTAGAAAAAAACAACCGCCGTGCATTTGTTTTCCTTGGTTTGGAAAATGCAAAACCACAGAGAGAGAAGGAGTCTCAGTTCTATTAGATGAGAAGCACATGACTCTTGGATACATGATTTATGTATTAAATTGCAAGTTTGTTCGTTTGCAGCGCCCGTTGAAAATTTAATGGCTAATATCCTTAACTGCAGCAAAAGTAAATTATGTAGGAAAGGGGTTGACTTCCTTCTCTTTTCTTGTAATAATGATTCCCCCCACCCCTGCTGAGAGAGAGAGAGAGAGTGGAGAGAGAGATGAAGGGGGAGGAGGGGGGAGGAGGGAGGGCTAGATGCTTTGAGGGAAGGAAACCAGATAAGCGTGGTTAACATCCATCAGGCAGCAGGGAGAAAATTGGATTTCAGCAGGCCTTGTACAGAAATATAAAGCTGTGTGTATTGGATGTGCAGTGGGTCCTGTCACCCTGAAAAGTCTTCCTTTAAAACAAAGAGAAGGAGGAGGGGCTTTCCTAGCTTCTGACTTCGCGGGGTCTCTCCATCACCCAGGAGGGGGCCCACCGCCCAGACAGTGACAGGTGTGTCAAGTGACTGACCGACACCCTTTTTCTCTGATTCCAGGGCACACCTGGGAAGCCGGGACCACGGGGGCAGCGAGGCCCAACGGTAACCCTGGGCGTGAGGGCCATCTTCCAGATTGGGAGCGGGTTGTGGGAGCATGCCCGGTGGGGGGTGGGGGGAAGGAGGCATCAAGGGTGCCGAGGATTGGAGCTGACCTGTCTTGTGTCCTGTTTGGCCAGGGTCCACGGGGTGAAAGAGGCCCCCGAGGCATCACTGGGAAGCCTGGCCCCAAGGTATGTGTTCAGCATCCTCTGTGGCCCCGGGATGGACCAGAGTTTTGTTTTGTTTTGTTTTTTTGCGGTACACGGGCCTCTCACTGTTGTGGCCTCTCCCGTTGCGGAGCACAGGCTCCGGACGCGCAGGCCCAGCGGCCATGTCTCACGGCCCCAGCCGCTCCGCGGCATGTGGGATCCTCCCGGGCCGGGGCACGAACCCGCGTCCCCTGCATCGGCAGGCGGACTCTCAACCACTGCGCCACCAGGGAAGCCCTGGACCAAAGTGTTTGATGCACCAGAATGTCAAGCACCTGAGGGTGCCCCATGGCCTTTCTCACTTGAAAAAATAAAGGAAAGAAAGAAGTTTCCTTGGGGGTATTTAAGACGGAGCTGGTCTCCTCCACCAGCCCTTGGATGAGTTAGGTCAGGTTGAGCCATGCAGCAGAGGCTGCCCGGGGCCATCCCCCCGTGGAACTTTCCAGCCAGAAGCCCCGCAGCTCCAGGAGGTGAGGCCCAGCCAGGCTTTGGACAGACTCCCCCTCTCCCCGCCACCCTAGTTCTGATGGGGAGGTCTCATTTCTTTTCTTGAGAAGGGCTTGGAAGCTGCAGAGACATCCTTGCTGGGATTCTAAAGCAAGTTCTTCCTGCCCTGGTGACAGATCCTCCGGATCCCCTCCTCCTGCCCTGGGGCCTTGAAGCCAATTTCACCCCGTCCCCCACCCCCCCACCCGCCACCGTCAGTGTGGAAACAAACCTCGGCCAGGCGGGCTGGTCCTGTCCCGTCCTGTCCAGGATGTGATTTGCAAAGTGCATTCCTGCAAAGGAGATGGGCCCGCTGCTGGCCGAGGTGCAGAGCCAGGCAGAGGTGACGGCCCGGGCGCTACACACATCCTTCCCTGACGAGCTCTGAGCCACGATCACCGGAGGCTGACTTAACGCTCAGCTGTTGCCCGGTGCCGGGTGGGCCCTGGGACGGGGCCTGTGTCCCGTCTTCTCATGAGTTTGGGCTGCACCCCCTGGTGGAAGCGTGGCCTTTGTCCCACAGCGGGAGAGTGTTCTCCTGGAATGCCACAGCCGCGGGGACGCCGGCTCAGTGTCAGGTGTGCCTGTAGAGGCAAGGGGACAGGCGGCCTTTGGGAGCCACGGCCTGGCTCTTTACTGAGAATCCGGTGGGGTGAGCCTCCAGGAGGGCACACGTGCAGTATGTGACCCTGAACTTCTGATGATGTTACAGGCCAGAGTCTTTGCTCAAAACTAGTAAGAGTAGCAATAATAATAAGCTTTTCTTGACCTTTCCCTCCCTTCCCAGGGCAACTCTGGAGGTGATGGCCCGGCCGGCCCTCCGGGTGAACGGGTAAGCATCTGGACACCTCCCAGAAACATCTCCAGGAACATGTGCAGGAAAGCAGCCTGCCTTAAATAGCCCCCCTGCATTTCTTCCCCAGTGGGCACGGGAGAGGGAGGCTAGCCTTTGACTCTGCCGAAGGAGAGGGTTTTCCTAAAATGGAAAGGGGGTCAGAGGTAGCCTTCCCTGGGAGTAAAGTCTTCTGTCGGTTGGAGATGGAGAGCCCATCCACTTGGCCCTTGCCTTGGGGTTTGGGGGGACAGTGGCTGAGATGTCAGGAAACTGGGTCCTGGGCCCGTGCTGCCCCGAGGGACCTTGCTCTGTGACCCGGCCTCCTCGGCCCCTGACTGGACTTCTTTTCACATCGGTGAGGGCAAGGGCCGGAAATAATAGAGAGAAGGTCATGGGGAGCAGTGATAAATCGAGCCTGGTGCCTGTGCTCAGAGCGCCGACGGGGAGGGCTGCTGGGCCCCCCAGATGCTGGGGAGAAGATGTCTGTCCTCATACCGGCCATTCTCTGTCCTCAGGGACCCAATGGACCCCAAGGACCCACGGGGTTCCCTGGACCAAAGGGTCCCCCGGTGAGTACTGCGTTTTCCCTGTGGGGCTGGCCCAGGATTTCCCAGAGATGTTGGATCTTCCCCGAGGCTCCGGTGGCCTCCTGGCAGCTGGCGGGTGGGGAGGGAGACCTGCCCGGAAGCTCTGGCTGGAGAGAGCTGCTTTTGGGGAGCACGGACCCCTCTTTCATTTAGACCATCACGATTCTCTAGTTGGTACTGTCTTAGGGCGCTGGGGCTGCCACAACAAATGACCACACAGCCGGTCACTTAAAACCACAGGAATGTGTTCTCTCACAGTCTGGAGGCCGAAGTCCAAGATTCAGGTGTGGGCAGGCCTGGCTCCTCCTCTGAGGGCTCTCGGGGAGAATCCGTCCCAGGCCTCTCCCAGCTTCCGGCGCCTGCCGGCCGCCCTTGGGTTGCAAGTCCTCACCCGGATCTCTGCCTGTGTCTTCGCCTGGCCTCTCTGTTGCTCTGTGTCTTCAAATTCTCTATCTCTATCCACTGGTCGCTGGATCAGGCCCCACCCTAACCCATTCAGACCTCACTTTGACCTGATCCCATCTGCAAAGACCCTATTTCCAAATGAGGCCACGGTCACAGCTTCCAGGGGTTAGGACCTCAGCCTATTTTGGGGGAGACACAGTTCAACTCACAACAGACACAGTATGTTTCCTCTGAGAAAGAAAAACCCCTCGTGGTTGGAGTTCGTGCCTAATGGCGCTTGCTTGGGGGCACGGGTTAGGGAGGAGTTTGGCCTCTGAACCAGACACACTTGATCCTCCTTCACCTCCCACTGGCTGGACCTCAGGGAGCTGCTGACCTCTCGCTGCCTTGGTTTCTCCCCGTGGGAGACGACGGTGACCCTCGGGGTGGTTGTGAGCGTTCAAGGGGACGGTGCCCAGACCCTGGGTCCCACGTGGTACTTGTCACCGTAACTTTGCCGTCGTTGCCTTGGAAATGAAGTGGCAGCTTTTGTTGCCTGGTGTAGCACGAAACCCCGAAGGTGTGTGCGTCTCAGAACAAAATGCAACTTCCTTCCTTTGCTTTCTTCAGGGGCCCCCGGGCAAGGATGGGCTCCCGGGACACCCTGGACAGAGAGGAGAGACGGTGAGTATGGGCAGGGCTGGGGGACCTGGCCTTCGCTGCCCATCAGCTTATGGGAGGCGGTCAGCCTCGGGAAAGCCCCTGAGGGCCGGGCCATCTTCTGTGGCCTCGGGGAGAGCCCAGCGCAGGCAGCAACCCTGTGACACTCTGTGTGCAAAGGCAGGCGCTGGCTGCAAAGTCATCCTGGCCAGTTTGGTCCAAGGTCACACGTGAAACCATCATGACACAAACAAAAACCTAGCGCAGCCGCCTTTCCTTCCTCCCGCAGCAGTCTGAGTGTGGCCGGTTTGTTCTACGTGCATCTGACCTGGAAAAGTAGTTGGGAAGATTCTCTGTTTGTCGTTTGGTTCTTTTATGCCGCCCCCAGCCCTGTCTGTCCAGGCCCTTCCGGCCTCGGGGTTGACGGCAGGGGGCCTGGAGGGCTCCTTCCGAGTCCCCTTTTATAGGAAGGAGGAAAGGTGACCTGTCAGGGTGGAGTTTGGGCCCTTGGCTGTGCTCAGGGCCAGCATCTCTGCTGTCACAGGCTCTCCTTGACCTGGCCCTGACTTGTAGCAATGCCCGTTCCAGCCTTTGTCAGCTGGACTTAAAGGACACCCGCATTTCTTAGTTCTAGGAAAAGCATTTATCGGAAATGTGACGACGTTCTGGTCCCGGGAGCCACTGGGGATTCGTCCCAGCTTCACGTTGTGTCCCCTCCAGGCCTGTGCCCCAGAAGGGCATAGGCAAACCTGTGACCTTGGGGCTCCAGGCTTTGGACAGTTGGGGACTCACAGCGCCTGGTGACGTCCTTGTCACCAGATTGGTGGAGAGTGGCCGAGAGGCCCCCTTGTCTCTGCACCCGGTGTCCTTGTGGCCAGAGGTCTCTGGCGGGCGCTCCCAGGAAGAGCAATCCCCGCGTGAAAGGGCATTTTGCGGGCACGTTTAATATGTTTAATATGTTCTTGGTGACCCTGCTTAAAAAAATCCCTTTGTCCCTCTTCGGCTCGTTCCGATGAAACGTCTTCTAATTGTACCATCCCGGGTTCCGCACGGCGCTCCGTGGCTGATAAATGGAGGTTACTTTGCTCTTTTGTTGATAGAGAAAAATGAAAACGTTCCTAGCTTTGCATCTTTTTCTCTAATGCTTCTCTGAGGAGACAAGATGGAAGGTTTCACGTCGTGTGTGCTTTTCCCCATCTGCCTTGTTCTGGGAAGAGGCTGGCAAAGTGACGAAGTTGCTTATTTTTGCTGGGAAAGTAGGGCAGGTTCTTCCCGGCTCCACCTGCCACGCCCAGCTGCCCCCGTAGACTCGGGGGCACCCCCATCCAGACCCTCCTGGGGTGGCATGTCCTCCACGGGCCAGTCCAGACGCCTCCAGAAAGGTCTTCCCTGGGGTGTTGCCTTGTGCTTTCTGTAGAGGCTGGAAACACGAGAGGTCATGGCATCACCTAAGTGCAACCGCAAAGCCCGTTTCTCGGGAGTGGCTAGAGACGGATCCCGGCCTCAGCAGCCGTGGACGGTCCCCGCGGTGGACCACGCGGGGGGCCTTGGTTGCCTTACACCCAGGCTCCTGCCTCCACTTGGGCACTGCTGCCCGGCCCGCCGAGCGGGAGGTGCTCTCGACCTGTCCACCATTCCTTGTTTCTGACCCTGTAAAGGCTGCCCACGGGGAACGCTGCATCGACCATGGCCGTATTAGTCCATTGCATGCAACTCAGCTGGGCCTAAGGAAGGGGGCCCTCCTGGGATCTGTCGAGGGGCCGAGTCCGCTGTGGGTTGTGTGCTCCAGCGGCTGAGTGGGAAGCCTCCGTCGCCGGCACGCTGGCCGTCGTGCAGTGAATCAGAGGCGCTCGCTCGTCAGCCCCGCGGGCAGCTCACCCTGCAGCTCTCGCTGTGGCTTTCAACGAGGCACCTCCCTCTGCAGACTCTAAAGAGCTTCCGCTAAGATCCTCCCGGGCGTAGCATCTGCCATCTTCCCCGGCGTCGCGTGGCACCTGCAGATGGCATCTTGTCGGCACGCGCCATGCTCTGTAGACGTGCCGGAAATTAGAGTCGCGTTGCTTGGCCGTCAGCCCTCCCCTCTGGAGGGGTGTGTGTGCAGTGCGGCCAGATGGGTGTCTCCGTGCCGCTGTGAAGAGCAGAAGCAAGAGATTCCTGTGCAACCGAGCTAAGAATATCTCCCAGCCGCTGCGCTGCAAGTCCCCACCGCGTCCCGCTTTCAGCCGGTGCAGAGGGACGCGGTAGTGAGACCACCTGCCCTGCCCCGGGAGCCTTGGTGACAGCAGCAGGGCAGTCTCCACAGAGTCACTGACGAGATACAGCCCAGAGGTGGCTCCTGACAGGGGACACCAAGTCTGCTCAGAAAATGAACGCTTAGCGACATCAGAAAGATGAACGATTTTAAAACATATTTCTCAGCACAAACCAGGGCGACGGGAAGCCGCTGGTGAAACTAATCTGTCTGGCTTCACGACCTTCCTGACATTCACGCAAAATGAAACAAGAGAAATGGCCCTTTGAAATGAGGGCTGGGACGTCCACTGTTTGGGGGTGGGGTGAGGGCTGGCGGGGGCGAGCCTTCTGTTGGGTCGCTCTGGACATCTCAGTGTGCCAACTCTCTCTTCACAGGGTTTCCAAGGCAAGACCGGCCCTCCAGGCCCCCCGGGTGTGGTCGGCCCTCAGGTGAGATACAGCATCCCCTGGTGTCACTGGTCGTCCTGGGTCCCCACCCACACAGGAAAGAGAGTCACGCTCGGGACGGAAGTTCCCCACCGTTCTCAAGGTCTGGGTGCCGCCAAGAGGGCATCACAAGGCCCGTAGTGCTTGTTTAGAGACGTGCTCCGTGCAGGGGACCAGGTGGAGAGAGCAGGGGAGTGATCTGTTGACATGGACGTACACGGAGCGGGCAGAACCATGGGGGCCGCCCGGCCCGTGGGCAGCCCACCCCTTGGTGTCCATGCCGCCTGATTCCCCGCCCTGGATCCAGTACCCAGGGCTGCTGTTCTAACCGCCCGTGGATCAGTGTGAGGACGGGCTTGCAGGCTCAGAGCCACACGACAGGGTGCAGTCACCTTGCTTCTCAGAAAGTTCCCACCTAACGTGGCAGTGGCCAAGGTACTGCCCCAGGAAATGCGGGTGTGCTCCCCGCTCCCCCTCTCTGCTGGTTTCCCCGTGACACCCTGGGAAACGCAGGCCCTGCCCCGCTTCACTGGGGAGGAGACACAGAACCACAGGGCCAGGCAGTGGCTGTTGAAAACCACCCACCTGGTTCGCTTTGACCTTTCTGGATCTTTACCGGAGGGAGATGACTTTCAAAGGAATGTGGAGGTCTAGTGGGCTTGCAGTGGCCCTTTGCCTCTGTGGCCAGGCCATCCTTAGATGTAGGAAGAGAAGGTTACTCCCTTGCGTGTCCCTCGAACACGGTTTATGGTTGACACACTTTTCCCAACAGGGTCCCACGGGAGAAACTGGTCCCATGGGTGAGCGTGGCCACCCTGGGCCCCCGGGCCCCCCTGGTGAACAAGGGCTCCCGGGCCTGGCCGGAAAAGAAGGGACGAAGGTGAGTGTCCGGGACCTCCGTGCCAGGTAGACTTTCCCAAGGAACCATTTCAGCCTTTGGTCTGCTTTTTTCTGAAGAGTGGGTAGTTCTCAAGCAGATGCTCCTCGTGCCGATCGATCCCCCAAACCAGGAACTTAGTTCAGCTTCTGCTCGCTTTGAAGGGGAGCTGGGCACACCTGCCGCCCGGGTGGATGTGACGGAGGCTGGGGACCACCTTTTCCCCGGGCTGCCCACGCCCGGGATATGGATACAACCCTGCCAATTCATGTGTCTAAGTGGGATTTAGCAGAAGCGACCCTTTGAAACGCTGCCCACTGTAAGAGGTGAAAGAATAAATATTAAAAATACCCATCCCCACCCTGGGTACCCCAAGCTGGTGGTTATAACTTTCTGTGTTTTAGCATAAAAATGAACAGCCTTCCCGTTTTCAGCTTTTCAGTGAGGGACACAGGAAGGATAAGCTCTCCAGCCCCTCGTGTGAACGCATACAAGAAATTAAACTTGAGAAGTAATCAGATAGTGAAAAAATTACACACACGTATGTAGGCACGCATGCATACATGCTTGAGTACACGTGTACGTGCTTGAAAGACAACACGCGTGTGTGTGTGTATGATACAGGGCCAGGTGTCTGGCCACAAAGGGAGCTCTCTGAGTTTGGAAAGGGAGCCAAGGGCATGCTGGTTTGAAGACCGAGATGCTGCCATGTTGGACCCCAGAGAAAGTTCTGGAAGATGTCAGAGCTTTAGTGAACTTCAGGGAAGGTACATGCTTTGGTGGAGAATCTTCAGAATATGTGGTTTCAGGCTTGAGACAAGTGTCTCGAGCGGCAAGTCCTCTTCAGGCAACGCTTCCCGTGCTTCGGCCACGGACTCCTTCCCCTGAGCCCAGTCTTCGAGGATCCCCAGATACATGAGAAGGGCAGACGTGGGGCCCTCAACCCCGGCTCAGCCGTCGTGGCCCCGAAGGACAGGGTGGGGGCCTGGGCCTCCGTGGAGACGACTGGAGTCCCGGTCGGAATCCGTCCCCAAGCCACACGCAGAGCCAGCCCGCCGCACAGGCCCCCGGCTGTGAGCTTGGGCTGCGCTCCAGTGCGTGGACCTGCCAACCAATGATTCAAGTCAGGACGCGGAGGTTCCTTTTAAAGCCAAGTGCCCGGGGAAGCCCCACCTCCAACCCAGGTCCCGAGCGGATCTGGAAGACCAGGCCCCGCCCAGCTCCCTGTCCACCCTGGTCTTGGGCATCGCTCGGAAACTCACCTATGGCTCTGATTTCAGGGTGACCCAGGCCCCGCCGGCCTTCCTGGAAAAGATGGCCCCCCAGGGCTACGTGGCTTCCCCGGGGACCGAGGGCTTCCTGGTCCAGTGGTGAGTGAGGGGCCAGCCGGGGGGATGGAGCTGGAGGCTGCCCAGCCCGGGGGGCGTCTCCCCTCGGTGCCCTGCCCACATGTTGTTGCTTTGCAGGGGGCGCTTGGACTGAAAGGCAGTGAAGGCCCCCCAGGCCCGCCAGGCCCCGCGGTGAGTGTGCTGGCTCAGCACAGAGCCTCTTTCCCACCCTCTGCTCTGCAGGCAAGACGGGCGTCCCGAGGCCCGGGGAGCACGCACACCTGCCCTGGCCCCGCGTGGGTCCTGGGAAAGCTGTGGTGGTGGAGCTGGGCTTGGGAGGGACGTGGACGGTGTGCCCGAGCTGGCAGCCGGTGACGAAGGGCCAGGGGCGGGGGCGTGTTGTATGAGGACAGCTGGAGAGCCAGGAGGGCTGCATGGGCCCCCCAGCCTGTGGAGGAGGCTTCGCGTGGGTCTGGTCCCGGAGCAGCCGGGACGGGCACGGACACACAGCTCCACGGCCTCGAGAGCGGGGCTGTCCGCACGCCTGGGGCTGCCCAAGGCAGAGGTGACCCAGCACAGGCGGGAGGCCTGTCCCCCAGAGCTGTGCTGTCTGTTAACCTAGGTGGTCCCCCCCAACTTTGAGTCTAGCTACAAGAGGCTTGGAGATCCAGAGTTTCCAGACCCTGGGCTGTGGTCTGGGGGAATTGGGGGCCGCGAGAGGCTGTGCCCACACTCCAGAGACACGCCCACGGGCCCCCTGCTCTTGCCTTTTTATGGAAATGTGACATCTGCGTTACTTCCCCCTGCCCTTCAAATGAGCCCATCTGACAGCCCCCTCACTCACCTACAGAGTGGGGCTTCAGGAGCTGCCCCTGGCCCCTGGCTGGGTTTGCGGGTGGACCATGAAATGACCCCCCCCCTTCCCCTGAGTTATGGGCCATTTGAGAGAGACAGTGACGGGGAAGTCAAATACTGCCTTTCCTTGTGATAACGGCCAGGAACAGGATGACACCCC
Organism: Tursiops truncatus; assembly: GCF_011762595.2. Lineage (NCBI taxonomy): Eukaryota > Metazoa > Chordata > Mammalia > Artiodactyla > Delphinidae > Tursiops > Tursiops truncatus. Next base: position 112,493,954 of record NC_047039.1, on the reverse strand, counting down.
AGGCAACAGTGGTCTCGCGATGCTGAACCCCTAGAATTAGTCCAGGTGTCCACCTGTCAGCCCCGCTCCTGGGCCAGAGCCTCGCCTTAAAACGTACAGCGTGGAGGAGCAGGGCAGCAGGTGGACGCTCTGTGGCAGGCAGACCCCAAAGGGCAGAGTGGCTGCCAGCGTCCCAGAGGAGGTCACTCAAAGCCAGGACTCACGGAGGGAGGATGTATTCTCAGACACTGCAGAGCGACTTGGAATTATGGGTTGGGGAGCGAAGAGGGCGTCAGAAACACAGCCCCCAATGCTAGACCAGACAGTTTGTGTTTGCAAAGGGCCCTGGGGAGCTACTGTGGGCTCTAGAGTGAGAGAGTGAGTGGTATGACCAGGCGGTGCTCTAGGAAGTTGTACCCATGCATTTGGAGAGCCTTTGAAATAAACCACTTTCTTGCCTCGCCGCAGGGATCTCCGGGGGAGAGAGGTCCGGCCGGTGCTGCTGGGCCCATCGGAATTCCAGGGAGACCTGGGCCCCAGGGACCTCCCGGGCCGGCTGGGGAGAAAGGAGCTCCTGTAAGTACTGCCTCGAAGGAGCTCTGTCCCTGCCCCCGTGTTGTCCCCTCCCCAGGCATTTCCCCGGGGGTTCGCGGGATCGGGGACATGGGGGCAGTGTGTGGTGTGTGCCCAGCTGTTTTGATTGAGGTCCAAGGGCCGATCACGGTGGCGGCCAGGTTCTTTCCCGGAGTTGCCTGAGCCGGAGGGGTGTTCGGGGAGCGTCCGGGCCAGGCTCGGCCGGCCACACCCACGCATCTGGGCCCCAGCACGTGCAGGCACGGGGAGGGGTGGAGACAGTGTGTCCAAACGTGGCGTTGGCCCCGGTCCGGGCTCTGGGTGCCCTGTGTGCACAGCCCCCTGCCCCCTGGCCCGGGCCCACAGCTGGTCAGTGTATGGGAAAGGTGGGTATTTGGGGTGGTGCTTGCGTTGTTGGTCTGGGGGTAGGCGTGGAGAAAGGAAGGGACGGGAGACGTGACCGGCAGATAAGCAGCTTCCTCCCAGACCCCTGACAGCCGACCTCCCAGTGAACCCCAAGTGTGATCGCCCCAACCTGGAGGCTTTGTGAAAGCTCAGGGGCAGGGGGTCTGGAGTCTTGCTTTCCATGAAGGGGGTTAGAGAGACCCTTCCTGTCTAGACACCTCCTGGGAAGCCAACCGCCAGCCCCTTCCCCAAACGACTCCCCAGAGCGCCCCCTTCCTGCCTGGACGTACCCTCACCCTGGCCACGTTTCACGTCTGCCACGTGATTTTGGAAACGCTCGCCTGCCCCTGCATTCAATCAGCCGTGGAGACAAATTCCAGCTCAAACCTCCCTTTCGAATTCTGAATGTCATAGGAGCCCGAGTTCCGGGGTGACGGGCTACGAGGATGGTGTCCCGTTGAGTTAAGACACCTGCGTGGATTGATTTCTGTTAGAAGGGGCGGTTTTCCTTATGTGTTGCCCTGTCCATGGCGCATGGGTAGAAAGAGGGCCCTGGTTGCCTTCCCGGCCGAGGACTCCCCATGGGAACCACGCTGGACACGTGGGCACCAGGAGGATCCGATCAGTGTGTCATCGGCAGTTCTGATGGCATCTGCTCCTTCCTGTGAGGCTCCCAGGACACGGAGCCCGCTGAATTCTGCCCCAGAACCCTGACTCTCGTCGGGCGCTCGATGCATGTAAAGCACACGCAGATGCGGTTGGAAACGATTGAGTTCATTGTTTCAAGAGAGTAAATACCTGAGCAGAAACCTCTCAGGGTTGTATCATCCTGTGAAAAGCTTGTCATGCTTCCAGAGTAGCTGCAGGAGAAGAAAAGGTCAAACAAAGGTCAGGTGTCATGTCGGGCAGGAAGGTTCCCTGTGAGCCACAGTCAGCCTGGGCATTTTCTGGCTTCACTGGGGAAGAACTTTTATCAGGACGAACTAAATCGAGGAGCAGGAAGCGAACTGTGCAGCAGGAGAGGGGAAGAGGGGGTAGGAGAGGATGCCGGCCCAAGTCGGTGACTGTGTGACTGTGCACTTCCCCACCCGTGTCCCCTCCCCGACGTCCACGCCTCGTTCTGTGCCTCTGCTGGGAGAAGGGAATCCCGGCTTGGGTGAGAAAGTTCCAGCCACTCACAGCGTGGAACGTGGCTGGTAAAGTTAAGCAAGAACTCAGTGAGGATCGTTTGAGATGACCAAGGGGGCAAATAGGAAAATGAACCAAAACCACGAGGAAGGGAAGATCGGAGCGTGTGTGTGCGTGTGTGCGCACGTATGTGCAGGTCCGTGTGCTCTCGCAGGGAGGGTGTTTGCAGGGAATCGGGAGAGTAATAAGCAAGTTGGCCGAGGCCGGAGCTCAGGCCCTCCTGGCCACTGGCTTGGACGGACCCAGGAATCTGGTTGGCGAGGTTTGAATCCCGGCTCTACTGCTTATGAACGAGCCTCAGTTTCCCCATCTGTAAAAGAGTAGCCCTTCCTAGGATGGGCGAGGATTAAGTGCAGAGATGCAGGGGAAGGGGTGATACGAGGCCGGACTCGGAGCCACCCTCGGTGTATCCGAGGGAAATCCATTAGGACCGTGGTGATGGTCCCTGCCCAGGACCTGCCCACTTCCTGCCTGTGGGCCTCTCTGTGGGGGATGAGCTGGTGGCAGGATGTTCCCACGATGGAGCTGCCTTTGAACAAGGATCTCCTCTCCTCTTTAGGGCGAGAAAGGTCCACAAGGCCCAGCTGGCCGAGACGGTCTACAGGGTCCCGTGGGGCTCCCTGGTCCAGCTGGCCCTGTGGGTCCCCCTGGAGAAGATGGAGATAAGGTAAGAAGAATTCGGTGAGGTTCCCCAACCTGGACCACGCACAGCCAAGCTTGGCCAGTGCCGGCAGGTCAGAGCTGGCGGGGGGGGGTTCCTCCTTTTTTTCTTTTTTTTTTTGCGGTACGCGGGCCTCTCACTGCTGTGGCCTCTCCCGCCACGGAGCACAGGCTCCGGACGCGCAGGCTCAGCGGCCATGGCTCACGGGCCCAGCCGCTCCGTGGCACGTGGGATCTTCCCGGACCGGGGCACGAACCCATGTCCCCTGCATCGGCAGGTGGACCCTCAACCACTGCGCCACCAGGGAAGCCCGGGGCGGGGGGTTCCTTTTCAACCAAGGGATGCAGGCGACGTAGGGGCTCTGGCGACAGAGGGACCCCATACTGCCATCCGACATTCTTGGCGTTAGTGGATGATTTCGGAATAGCTCACAAATAATGGTAATAAATGAGATCTCTGACATGCTTGAGGGGACTTCGACGCTGCTTTTCTCTTGGGTAGTTTTGGTGTTGCCGGAGACGTTTGCTGAAGCAGCCAGAGCGCGGGAGAACGCTCTCAGTCATTTCAGATTCTAAACCTGTGGAGCCTGATTTAATGAGGTTTTACTCAATGTCTGTTTTTAAATGTCTCCACTTCAGTGATCAAGGCCCCCTTCCATTAAGAACGTGCTTTATAATCCTGACGCTGTTACTGCCGTAGCTTGTATTCTATCTTCCGTCTAATGAAGACAGTGACATTTATCTCTTCGGTTTAACTTTCGGTTTATGAGAACTTTCCGGTGACATTTCCGACTTCGTCACCTCTGCAGCGATGATGCCTTGCCTCTCAGGGTGGGAGACAGCCCTGCACGGCAGAAACACGGGAGAGATTTTAATAACTTTGGAAGCGTAGTAATTGAGTTGTCTTTATCATACTGTCATGTCATCCAACTTGACAAAGTAAACATTTCCATTGTGATTTTTTATCACACTTTCAAATCTGGTACAGTCCTGCAAAGTGTAAGATCAAGGCCTCATCCCTTTTAGTTCTCTTATTAAAAAAGAAATCAAATTAATATATGGAAACGTTTCTTCTTAGGAAAGTTATAGGGCCCCCTGGAGAGATTATTCTCGCTCTCCAAGAAAAATTAATTAAGGGGAGCAGATAACGTGCAAATGATCATTGGACCGTCTGATGGGCCTTTCACATGTTCCCACAGGGGGAGATCGGGGAACCGGGACAGAAGGGGAGCAAGGGAGACAAAGGCGAACAGGTAAGGGGCCACACGAGCCACGTGCAGGGCCACCAGTGGAGCCACGGCACAGGGCTGTGTGCTCGGTGTGGCCCACACGCATCACTGACGTGAACAACCATTACAATATAACAACATTCACACCGGTAACTGATGGGACAGAGCTGGGCTTTGGGCTTTCCTTCCCTGTTGAAATCTTGTATGTGTGCGTGTGCCTACATGCGTGTGTGCACGCACAGGTGTGTGTTAGGTGCACACGTATGCATGTAACATGTATCTGTAAGAGAATCCCTTGTTGACAGATGGGCAGAAAGCACGCACAGGTTTTGTGAAGTAAAGCAGATTCAGCGTTTTTGTCCTTGAGGTTTTCGGTCCCACAGACATAATCACTGCCCTCCGATGCTGAGGGCTGCAGGATGTTCCAACAGAGGCAGCACCCTGACCAAATGCCTCTTAATTTTCCCTTAAAAAAAAAATTCTGCTTTAGAAATACTGGTGCGTTCTTGCAAACGGCCTGTCACTTGGCTGGCAGCTCCGCCCGGTGGCCGTGGAAGGAGGCCTGCACAGCGGACCTTTTCGCCAGGCGTGTCTGTTCCCAGGCAGACAGTGACCACGTCCCCGTTGACCTGGGGCCAGTCAGGCTTCCCAGGACAGCGACAGCATGCTGGCCTCTCTCGTGCTCTCCCTGTGCCAACAGTGAAATGTGCCTGGGGGCAGGCATTGTGCTGTCAGGTGTGGACTTTGGAATCAGTCCCTCGCGCGGCCACGGATGAGCCGCGTGATCCCGGTCCTCGTTTTAAAATGGGGCCTCCGGGGCCTGTGTCATGGGTGTGGTGGGGGCCGAGAGGATGCACGGTGGCCTCCGGCGGGACGTCGGTGTGGCTGTCCCCCCGCCCCTGACAGCACATGCTCAGGGTTGGACAGAGAGCATCACGCGTTCCAGAGCCGGCAGCCGGGCCCAGGACGGCCAAGCGTGGGTGCAGCCCCGATGACCTTGGCTACAGAGCCGCTGCGCGCGCTGGCCTTTCTCCCTCGGCCTGAGCCGTGACTCAGGAAACAACTCTCTCTGTCTCTTCCCCACAGGGTCCACCTGGGCCCACAGGACCTCAAGGCCCCATTGGACAGCCAGGCCCCTCTGTGAGTATCAGAGAGTCCCCATCCCTCGAGTTGATGTGGCCCCGTACCTGGCCCTCACCATGCTCAACGATCTCCCTGTAGGGAGCTGACGGCGAGCCAGGTCCTCGTGGCCAGCAGGGCCTTTTTGGGCAGAAAGGTGATGAAGGTCCAAGAGGTTTTCCCGGTCCCCCGGGACCCGTGGGGCTGCAGGTAACAACAGAGTTTGCACTTCAGCTGATTCCTGCATCTTTGTGACGCCTTCCCCTCCCCTGCCCTGCCCGGCCCTCCTGTCCCCTCCCTCCTGTCTTCTGAAAGCTCAGGCAAGGCTTCAGGGGCGTCTCCATACATGACGTGCTGTGAATTCTCAGAATTCCAGACACACCCACATTCACTTCTCTTAACCGGTGACATTTGTGAATTTGCTCATTGTAGAAATGTTGGGAACTACAGATAAACTGTTAGAGAAGGAAACAAAAATGCTTCTCAGCACGTGGTGGTGCCTTTCCACACCTCCTAAACGCCTGTGCTCACACACACACGCGCACATGCATAATTCTGTTTGGTTTTTGCAAACTGCGACTCGTGCTGCATGTATAGGGAGTTTGGATCCAGCTTTTCCCACTTCCTTTTATATGACACGTCGCGTCAAATGTCATTAAACATTCTTGGAACACATCACTTTTTATTTATGTTTGAAAACGTGACTCTCAGTCGCTGCCTTGTGTCCCAGCATATGGTGGTGACGTAACTGATTCAAACATTTCCCTGCTGGCGGCTCATGAGGGTTCATTGTTTTATGGGACGCCTTCAATAAGCACCTTATCAGGAAATCGTTGCATACTTCTCTAATTCTTTCCTTGCGCTAATTCTGAACTTTGGGATTTGGGGGACATGCTCATATGTGGCTGTACGTTGAAAAGCACATTCCTGGGGCTTTTGAATGCCTGGCTTGGGGCCTTGCTGGGGAGGTAGCGCACGTTGTGTGTTGGGGGGATAGAGCCACGCCCACGTGCCGAGTTTCTGATGAATTCCTGTTCTCAGGGTCTGCCGGGACCTCCAGGAGAGAAGGGCGAGACGGGAGATGTGGGTCAGATGGTGAGTGGCACTGGCTCGTGGAGACCCGGCCATGGTGGCTGGTTGCTGTTTTGGTAGATGTTTGTGTTTTCTCTGGGCTCAATGGCTCTTCTTCTCCCAGGGTCCCCCAGGTCCCCCCGGCCCCCGAGGACCCTCCGGAGCTCCGGGTGCTGACGGGCCGCAAGGCCCCCCAGGTGGAATAGGCAATCCTGGTGCAGTGGGAGAGAAGGTGATTCACGCCCCGTCACTGTCCCGGTGTATGACGTGCGAGCATGTGTGTGTGTGTGTGCGCGCGTGTGTGTGTGTACACGTGCATGTACCCATGTGTATGTGTCCACCGCATACACGGAGATGTCCAGGTGCGCTGCTGGGCCATTCCTGTCAGATGCATTTTGAAACTTAGAAGATGTGTGCAATGGACCTGGGAGCCCTGCCCTTACCCAGGAGATTTTCCAAACGATAACAGCCACCAGGAAAGGCCCCGCCGCCTCCTCCTCTGAGATTTGGCTCTGATAGACATAGTTATCTATTCCTTGAAGTGTGTCGTTGCTACCTTTTCAGCTCCCGTTTCTGTCAAATCCTGTTTTCTCATAGCCCCGGGTCCTCTTCCTCTGATCTGGTTAGTGTTAGGGCTTGGGCCCTGGAGATGACGCGAGCACATTGGACACATGCACGTGCACACGTGTGTACGTGCCTTACTCGCGTGCACGTGTGCAGCGGGCGAGACGGTGCCAGAGTCTGACTCCACCTGGGCCCAGGAGTTTGCACTACTTTTAAAGCGCTTACCCCAGTTCCTTGGGGGTGAAAGGAAGGCGATGGGTGTGCTCCCCTGTGTTTGCACTCCTTTCACGCCGTTCCAGAGCTTGTTTTCTGACATCAGGCCATTCAGCTGAAAGTCTCCCATCGCTGCTCATTTTTTACGATAGGAAAGTCACAGAGAAACATAACCTGCTGAGACCACCAGTGAATGGCGTGCGACCTCTGCTCAGAGCAGCACGCTCTCCCCGTGCCCTCCCCACCCGCCACAGGGCACGTCCCAGCTTCGGCCACCACCACTCTCGCCCTTCCTGCTCTGTCTCACCTGCCGGCAAACGGATCTGCCTAGCTGTCCCCCTCCTCCTTTCACCTGGCTTCTCTCACTCGTCCTCCAAAACTCACCCGCAGCATCGCTTCCTGGGGAAAGCCATCTTTAATGCCCCCACGTACCCTCCGTGCCCGCTCTGTGTGTGTCACATGCCTGTGTATGTCACTGTCACCGCTTTATCCCTGGGTCCCTCACCTGTCTCTCCTCCAGTCCTGGGAACCGTCAGAGGACAGTGACCGCGTCTCACCCCCGGCCCCCTAACCTCCCCCACCCAGCCCAATGTCAGGGACGACTCGCTAAATGCCGGACGCTGGAACCGCTGTTCTCATCGCTGCTGTAATCACATCACGTTTCCTCCTTAGGGTGAGCCCGGCGAAGCTGGAGAGCCTGGCCTTCCCGGCGAAGGGGGCCCCCCGGTGAGTGGGTGGGCTTTGGGGGAGGAGGGGATGCGGTGTGGTTGGGTCCTGGGTGGGAGGCTCCTGCTCTGCCTCAGTTTCTCCATCCTGAAATGGGAGTCACGTCTCCTCTTGTGCCTACCTCGCCGTCTTGCTGGAAAAGAGCGGGAGTGCCGTGGCGAGTGAGCGTGTGTGCGTGCACGTGTGTGTCCGCGTGTGTGCGTAGACGGTAGTGATGGACGCCCAGGACAGCCGTCTGGAGCGTGTGTGCGTGCATGTATGTGTCCGCGTGTGTGCGTAGACGTTAGCGATGGACGCCCAGGACAGCCGTCCGGAGCGTGTGTGCGTGCATGTGTGTGTCCGTGTGTGTGCGTAGACGGTAGTGATGGACGCCCAGGACAGCCGTCCGGAGCGTGTGTGCGTGCATGTGTGTGTCCGCGTGTGTGCATAGACGTTAGCGATGGACGCCCAGGACAGCCGTCCGTGCTCCAGGACCCTCTCACTGGCTTCCGTAAACGTGGGGCCCATCGCTGTCACCTGGTCAGCCCAGACCCGGAACATGCAGACCTTCGCAGGTCGGATGAGCCGTGTCTTGAGGCCCCCCTGAAGGCAGCCCTCCGGCCCAGGAGACGGCTGTTGGACAGAGGTCTCCTGGGCTCCCTCCACCTGAGGACCACTGAGTGGGTGGGCGGCCTGGGTCCCTGCAGCCCCTCGGGGTCCACGCTGCCTGCTGTCTCGTCAGGAGTCAACCCTGCCCACCTAGAAGTCGGGTGTCGGCCTCAGAGGCCCCGGGAAGCCAGTGGGCTACTCGGACCCCCTCACGGCCCCAGGGGAGCCAGACTCCCGCAGGGAGCTGCTGAGGGTTGGCGGAGCTCGGGAAGCCGCTGGCACCCACAGGGGCCAAGGCCCGGCCACAGGCATGTGCTCCCTTCCCACCCGGTGCCCGTGAGGAGCTTCTTGCTCGAGGCAACCGCAAGGCTGGCTCTGGGAACACGGTGCCTGCCTTTCCCCCGCAGGGACCCAAAGGCGAAAGGGGAGAGAAGGGTGAGTCGGGCCCTTCTGGTGCTGCTGGACCCCCTGGACCCAAGGGCCCTCCTGGAGACGACGGTCCCAAAGGCAGCCCCGTGAGTACCTGGGAGATGCCAAGGGGCCCCTAGATCATCCTCGCTCAACGGGCAGTGCGCTGAGGCTGCCTGACCATCGCTGGTCTTGGGGTGATTTCCTGAGGTGTAGAGGCTTCCACACCAGCTACTGAGCCAAAACAGTGGAGGTGGGCGAGGGGAGACGTGGGGCGAGGGGGACACCTCGGAGGCCACGTCTGTGGCCCAGGCAGCTTTCTGGACGGAGCAGGCTCTGTGTGGCCCTCTCCCCTCCCGTAGCCTGCCCCAGCTTTGCATCAGGAGGGTCTGCAGAGCAGCGCCTTCTAGGGGTTAAAGGTCCAGCTTCCGGTGTCAGCCGGGGGCTCCAGGAACAAGTGTGGGCAAGAGCCTGCCCTTTGAGGGCCTCCAGAGGTCGAGGGGGCTGGCCCGTGCCGCTCGCTTTCAGGCGTGCGTGGCTCACATGAGAGGATGTTCTGGAAAGGCCTTGCCGTGAAGGGCACCGAGGTGTCAGAGCTAGTGGGATGCTCGGGGCTGGACGGCACAGGGCGGCAGTCTGGACGCAGCCACGCGGGGCAGCGCGCTCCAGGCCGGCTTGCTGAGGGCCCCAATGCCTCTCTTCCTCTGTTTCAGGGCCCGGTCGGTTTTCCCGGAGATCCCGGTCCCCCCGGAGAGCCTGGCCCCGCGGTAGGTGCTCGAGGTGGCAGAGCCCCTGGGTCCCCACAGCCCATGACCCACCTCGCTGGCCCGTTTTCTCCTTTCCGGTTCTGTCTGTTAGGACTCTCCTTTCCCACCTCTGAGCGCCCTAGGCGCCGGCACCTCTGGGATGGAATTTGACTTTGGGGTGAGGACCGGGGACGCGTTGTATGTTGGTGCCTGAACTCGGGTGCCGTCCAGGAGGCAGAATGAACTTGCTTTTGGCCCCACAGGGTCAAGACGGTCCCCCTGGTGACAAAGGAGATGACGGTGAATCTGGACAAACGGTGAGTCCGCCCAGGACCTCTAAGGACCCTGACGCAGCTCCTCGGGGAGGTGTCAGGGCTTGGGGTTTACAACTTGCTTTGTTCATTTCTGAGAAAAACCTACACCCAGTTACCTTAGACTAGTGATTCAACCACCACAGGGGGCCGAGAGCTCCCTCTGAGGAACCTTGAAAGCTGGGGACCCTCCTGCCAGAAGGGGAAACGCACACACAGTCCCGACAGTGGTTCTGCACACAGAGCCCAGCGTCCTCGACCGCCCCCCCCAGAAGCCGCCCCCCCCCCCCCGCCCCCGGAACGTCAGGATGACCTGTTTCTGCCCGATGGGAGTCAGATGCTCTCCTCAGAAGGCTCTTTCCACATCAGCCCCTGGAGCTGAGCTCACATTAGACGTTGCCTCTCACCTGATGTCAAGTGTTCTGAAACGTTGCTTCAAGTTTTGAAGGCTTCGGGACACCGGCTCTGGGGCCAGTTCCCCCGGGGAGATGTCTGCTGTTCTCCCACTCCCTAGCCGCTGACCCAGGACAACACCTGCCCTCCCTGTGCCTCGGGGTCCACTTCTGCAGAAGGGGTGCTGGCAGGCGTGGTGGGAACGTTCCCCAAATGTAGCAGAACTGCAGGTGGCAGGCGGGTCCCCTACGCCGCTGCAGCCCACGGGCTGAGTGTAGAGGTCAGAGCAGAGGATTCCAGGACCACCTCCACGTAGGGCTAATTCTGCAAAAGAAGAGACAGGCAGTTTCAGGGCTGGCCGAGGACAAATCAGACTGAAAACTCTGCGTTTTTCTTAGCCTCAGACCCACCCAGCCCTGCCACGTCTTAGCTTAACTGTCCCTGATTCCTAAATGCTCTGTTCTCTCTCTGACACCAGGGATCCCCAGGCCCTACTGGTGAACCAGGTCCGTCTGGGCCTCCGGGAAAAAGGGTAAGTGATGCTGCAAGGTGCCCTTGCCCGTCAACCTCCTGAATGAAGTGTGCCCTTCCCCCGCCCCGGCTTGGACCCTGGGGCCCTAGGCGGCTCGAGGAGGAAAGCGCTTCTGTTTGAAGTGCATTCCCTGCTCAGCTTCCTGCCTCATCATCAAATCTCAGACCCACTAGGTCGATGCTCCGCTCCGTTTCGGATGAGCCCACTGCTGACGCCCTCAGTAACGGCCTTCGTGGGAGAAAAACACCCATGGAGCTGAAAAAACCCCTTTTCCCCCTGGGTCAGACCTTTGGAAAAATCAGAACAAGCTACTTGAATGATTCAGTCTCTCTCTGGGGCTGCAGTAAACTTGGCCCCTGGTGTGCAGCCAGGAAGGGAGGCTGCTGGAGTGCCCTCTCCGCAGCCCGACCGGGGGCCTTTTCTGGACGTGGAGGCCCTGGGCCTCGTGCTAAGGGCCTGGGAGTGACCTCCACGGCCCCTCCTCAGCTCCTCACTGAGCTTCTGCGGACCCACTGGTCACGTGTCGCTCTCTTGCTCCTTCCAGGGTCCCCCCGGCCCCATAGGTCCCGAAGGCAGGCAGGGAGAGAAAGGAGCTAAGGTGAGTGCTTTTCAGCCCGGCCGTGGTCACGACCGCGACCACGCATAGGCCTTACGGAGCGCGCCTCGGCACGGTGGCCGCAGGGCTGGGGACTGGACACATGCGTGAACGTGCGGAGAGGGGCAGGTCGGGCTCAGAGGGAGGGGGGCTGGCTGCGCCTCTGGGTCCGGGGTCCCCGACTCTGCTGTCGCATTCTGTCTGCCCCGCCAGCCTGAGCGGGGGAGGCCAGTGCTGGGTGCCCTCGGGCCTGGCGTTGACCCGGCCAGGCCTCAGCTGCCTTGCCTGTGAAGCAGAGATGGTGACGGTGCCCACGTCAGGGCTGAGGAGACGGTGGGGTGCCCGTGCGGTGAGGTTAGGGTGCAGCCCTGTGCCCAGAGCCCTCGAGGCCGCCCCCCCGCCGGGAGGTGCTGGGCGGGGCCTCTTCTTGGAGGTGCTCCGGCATCGCCTGAGACAGTGATGGAACTCGTCCAGCCCCACGTCTGCCCAGGACGTGGCGGCCGTGCCCACCAGGGCTTCCGCGCCAGCCGTAACTGCCGCTTTGGCCATGACAGCTGGGAGGCTGGAGCACAGTTGACTGTGGACACTGGTGGGTGGAGGATTGGGCAGGGCGGCCTCGATAAGGAATGTGGAGAATCGGGGGCAGCCCCTGGATATCTGGGGGCATCTGGGGTTCTCTCCAAGGCTCCTGGGGGTTTCTGAGCAGCAATTCTGGGCTGGGGTGACCGGAGCCTCAAGCATTGGGGTCCCACCGTGTCCTCCTTGGTGCCCTGCAGGGAGAAGCCGGCTTGGAAGGCCCTCCTGGGAAGACTGGCCCCATCGGCCCCCAGGGGGCCCCTGGGAAGCCCGGGCCCGATGGCCTGCGAGGAATCCCTGGCCCTGTGGTGAGTGGCCCCCGGGGAGGCCTGGGGGGCGCGGCTACAGAGGGAGGGGAGCAGGGGTGAGGACGGGAACGGGGATGGCCAGGGCGGGACTCACATGGAGGGTCAACTGTCTTTCAGGGTGAGCAAGGTCTCCCAGGAGCCCCAGGCCCCGACGGCCCCCCCGGCCCCATGGTGAGTCCCGGATATGCTCCCGAGGAGCCCCCGGTGGTGGCGGAGGGCGGGATTGGGAACGAGAATTCTGATCCCGCTGCCTCCCCCGCAGGGTCCCCCAGGACTCCCTGGCCTCAAAGGAGACTCTGGACCCAAAGGGGAAAAGGTGAGATGGGGCTCCAGGTGACTCTGTGGTTGAAACTCAGGTTGAAACTCAGCTGCGCTGCCGCGTCTAGCTGGCCCGCGTGGCTGGACGGGAGGTGTCGCCACCGCCAACGCCCCTTCATTCTCCCACAGGGACATCCGGGCTTGATCGGGCTCATCGGACCTCCGGGCGAACAGGGAGAAAAGGGGGACCGCGGCCTCCCCGGCCCGCAGGGCTCCTCTGGCCCTAAGGGAGAACAGGTGCGTGGGCTGCTGGCTCTGTGTTCGTTAGAGCCGGAAGGACGTCCCCACGTCCATCAAATCAAGATGGGAACAGCTGAGGGCACGGGCTCGCCCAGGTGACAGCAACCTGGGGCAGAACTGGAGCCCAGCCCGGGCCCTCATTAGCCCTCGTGGTCCTGGTGACCTCAGAAGTGAAGGTCATTTCCCCCCAGTCTGTGCGAGACCCTCCGACCCAGCTAATTGTCCAGGAGGTCACTGGCGACACTCAGCCACCTCCTTGCTCCCACCTTGACCCCGTGTGTGCACCCCTGACCCTAGACTTGCCTGGGAACCCGTCGCTAATTGGAGTTTGAAGCCCCCAGGAAACCACAGCCAGGGAACCCTTAGCCTGCAGGTTTCGCCCGTCCTGCGCCTGGGAGCTGCTTGCAGTGGATTCCATGGCCAGGAGAGGCGGGAAGCGGGTGGAGGCAGGGGGCGGGGGGACCTGGCAGGCCGGTCTTTCCCGTCCCCATGTCAGGGCCACAGGGCCGCACTCCAGCCTGTGAATGACCGCTTCCCAAGCCAGGTGTGACAGGCTCACATGTGCCCCCGTGCTTTGCCCACCTTGGCCTGCACCTGACCTGGAAGAGGACAGGACGCCCGAGACAGAGTTGGAGGCGGCAGAGCCGTGAGGCGGGGAGGAAGCTTGTGGGGTGACGTCCCCCAGCCCGGCCTCGTCCATGGTGTCTCCCTGTGGCACTGAGACCTGGAGAGAGGGTCGGCTCAGAGGCTGCAAACTCCGAGCGTGGGAGAAGCCACTGGGAGGCTGGATGGACAGACAGAGCAGACAGGACCCCAGGACGCTTGCCGCCCCCGCCCCGCGGCCCCTGCTTCGGGAGCGGAAAGCGGCCAGAGGGGACCAGGCAGGGACGGTTCACATTAGAACATTAGAAGGCAGCGTTCACACTCAGCCGCCCCCCCCCACCGCCCTGCGGGCAGCAGCGCCGGGTGCCCCGCCTCACAGCAGGTGTTCAGGCCCTGCCGGGCCCAGCAGGGAGCGAGGGCTCCCCTCGCACGTGGCCAGCCCGTGTTGGGGGAAGAGGCCAACGAGAACCAAGGGGCGTGGCTGCAGGACAGGCTCCCTCCTGATCCGAACACCGATGACTGCGTTTCTGCTCCTTTCAGGGTATCACTGGTCCTTCGGGCCCGATCGGCCCCCCGGGCCCCCCTGGCTTGCCGGTGCGTATCTGGGAGGGGCGCGCGGCTCCCCGGGTTGTCCTGGGAGAGTGGGGGGATGGGCCTCAGAGTTACAGGGAAGTCATGGGACCCCCTGGGGTTGGGCCACCGCCCAGGTGGACCTGGTGCCCCGCACCACGGGTTGATCTGCTCGTTAATTCACATGCGCGTTCCGAGCAGTGGAAGCAAGGAAGTGCGGTCACTGGGCTCTGGTTTCAGGCTGGGGAGGAGAAGTGGGGAGCCTCTGTCTCCGGGCATTGTAGGGCATGTGGACAGCCCACGGTAGGCACCTTGGGGGCTGCCCCCCCACCCTCCCCATCAGCATGAGCAGAGCCAGCCCGGCCCGGGTGTGAGGAGTTGGTGTCCCGTCTTCTAGTCACCAGCCTGGGGCCCCCCCATGCAGCTGGGAGACCCAGGACTGCAAAGACATCCTCCGGCCTTGAGTCTCTTCTCACCCGAAACTAGTCAGCCTCTGAGCCCCACCTGGGCCCGGGTGCACGTGGCCCAAGCTAGCCCCGGCTGGTCTGATGCTGGCCCCTGCTGTGGGCTGCTGCGAGGGCTGGAGCGGCTCCGTGTCAGGGCCTCTGGCTGCCTGAGCTGTGATTTCCCTGCTGGGGCGGGTGGGAGGCTGACCCGGGGCACTCGGGACCCTCCTGGCCTCCGTGTGGGTGCGTGCCTGCCCCCGCCCACCTCCCCTGTCAAGCAAGTACAAGCATAGACTCTTGGAGGGGGGACACAGGTGCAAGGAGGGCGTGAAGAGCAGGCTGGTGCCGGGAGGGGAAGGGACCGCCCACCAGCTGACGCTCTGCCCCTCTCTCCGCAGGGCCCTCCTGGTCCAAAAGGTGCTAAGGGATCCTCAGTAAGTGGTGTTGCCCCTGAGCGGCCCATGCCCCCCGGGGGGGGGGGACGTGCATCACCCTTGGATGAGAACCGCCCTGGGGTCCCCTTTCCCCCTTGACTCCTGGGGCCGGTCGTTCACACCCCTCCTCTGTGGCTGGGCTGCCCTGAGTCATCTCAGACTGAGGCTCCCTGCCTTGCAGAAAGGGCTCTGTCCCCCTAAGTCCCCTCCTTGAGGTGTCCAGTTCTCACACCTGGGACTGGGAAGGGGCCCCAGCATGTTAGGTTTGTCCCTCCACCTTCTCCACGTGTTTCCGGGGATCATTCTAGACCTCAAGGGGGACTCAAGTCACATCAGGCCTCAGTGACCAAGGTTGGTTCTCTTTCCTTTTTCCCCAGGGTCCAACTGGCCCGAAGGGTGAAGCAGGCCAGCCAGGACCCCCCGGCCTGCCGGTGAGTAGCCCTTGAGGACTTGGGAGCCAGATGGGGGTTCTCCTAACACCGAGGGAATCGTGGAAGCAACTGTGTGGTTCAATCCCAAAACGTGTGTGTGTGCGTGCGTGTGTGTGCCCAGGTGCCTCTGTGTGTGCACATGTGCGTGCATGCGTGTGTGTGCGTGTGTGTGCGTGCATGCGTGTGTGTGGCAGGAGCAGGCAGCCCTAGACAGGGCCCCGAGGGATGGGTGTGGAATGTTCCAGAGACAGAGAAGAGGGAAAAGGACTGTACTACCAGGAGGGGCCGGCGTCTGCGGCCCAGGACCCTGCAGGTGCGGCCCTGGCGGTCCCGGCCCGGCCACCACGCGGGGCTGCCTCGTCCTCTCTCATCCTTCACTGTCCCTCTTCCACACCCAGGGCCCCCCAGGCGAAGTCATCCAGCCCCTGCCGATCCAGGCGTCCAGGACCCGGCGGAACATCGACGCCAGCCAGCTGATGGACGAAGGGGAGGGTGAGAACTACATGGACTACGCGGACGGCATGGAGGAGATCTTCGGCTCCCTCAACTCGCTGAAGCTGGAGATCGAGCAGATGAAGCGACCCCTGGGCACGCAGCAGAACCCCGCGCGCACCTGCAAAGACCTTCAGCTCTGCCACCCTGACTTCCCCGACGGTAAGGCGACCGTGGACCCGGGGACAAACGGAGGGGTCGGGGCTGAGCAGCCGGTGTGGTGGGAGGGACCCAGGCCTGGGCGGGCACGCACCTCGCTCGGCCTCAGGTCCCCGTTGGTGCAGTGGGGATGCAGGTCCCCCTTGTCACCTGACGAGGCATCATAGTAGGAGGGGAAGCCGTCCTGGGAGGCCGGGGAAAGAGGTCAAGTCTGTGAGGTCACGCAGAGCCGGGGTCTAGTCTAATCTTAGCCACTGTCTGGCAGGTAACCTGCTCTACCCGGAGTCCCATGATCCCTACCTACAAAATGGGAATTAAAACACGTGCCTATCAGAGGACGTGTATACAGTGTATGAAATGCTTTGGGCCTGACGTGGTGTTGGCCGCAGCTGCTGTCAGTGTTAGCAGGAGTCCTCGTGCTGGTATTTGAAGTTGTACTTGGGAAAGTACTATTTAGACTCCAGAACTTCAGTCCCATTCTCACCATTACTAGCCAAGCACTACCTACCTGCTAGAAAATAAGATCCCACTGGCTTGCTCTGGGAAGGATGAACTCTTCTGCAAGATTTAAGGGGTGCCTGTGGTTCCAGTTGACTCTGATCCTAAGTACGTGAACTTCTAGTTTCCCTGGAGCACCTCTGGGTTCCCATCCACCCGCCAGCAGGCAGAGCTTGGGCCCCGTGGGCCTCACGCTCCAGCTGTGCTCTTGGTGATGCGTCTGTCCCTGTCACTCCATGGGCCCAGCAGGATGCCATTGGGCAAAGCCCAGAAAGGGCTGTGCTGCGGCACATGCCCGGGCTGTGTGCTGGCCCTGCTGGACTGAGATGTGGCAGCTGCTTCTGGAACTGTCCAAGGAGCAGCTCTCCCGACCCGCCTCCCTCCCTAACCCCACCCCTAACCCTGCGATCCAGGTGAATACTGGGTGGATCCGAACCAAGGCTGCTCCAGGGACTCCTTCAAAGTCTACTGCAACTTCACAGCCGGGGGCTCGACGTGCGTCTTCCCCGACAAGAAGTCCGAGGGGGTGAGTACCCGCCTCCGTGGCCTCCTCTCCCGGTGGGGCCGGGCCAGGGCTCCAGGCATTTCACGTGCGGGCAGCTTTAAGAATGAAAGCCAGAAACGGGCCAGATCTAAACTCACGGCTGTCCCTCCGCAAGTAGACTTGAATCTGCCTTAGGAAGAAATTTCCAGCAATGGGACGGGCTTAGTGCAGCCTCATTTGTGGAAGTTGAAGGGGTGGTTGGCTCGTGGCTATCTTCCCCCTACCACGCCTGGGGCTGGGATTTCCGCCACTGGTTGGTCAAATCCTTTCTAAAATGACCCTACAGTTCTGATCTCAGAGCAACCTGAAACCCATGGAAGGACTTTTGGGAGCGAAAGTGACCCAAATACGTCTTTTAGGAGCTGGCGTTTGCTGAAATTCTTAGCGTCAGCTTCCTGGGTAGTCGCTCCTGAGCGCCATGCGTCCCTCACAGTCTGTTCAGCGAGGTTCTGATCCGTGGAGGTTTTGTGGGGTGTCGATCTGAGTCTCCTCTGTGGTCTTTCAGCGTCCTCGCCTCTGTGGTGGGGTCTCTGTGTGTGCGGAAGGGTGTGAACCAGTGTGTGTGGATGGGTGTGCAGGTGGTGTGCGGTGGCATGTGGGTGGCTGGTGGATGGCGTGCAGATGGTGTGTGGATGGCGGGTGGATGGCGTGCAGATGGTGTGTGGATGGTGGGTGGATGGTGTGCGGATGGTGCGTGGGTTGCGTGTGGGTGGCACGTGGATGGCTGGTGGATGGCGTGTGGATGGCTGGTGGATGGCGGGTGGATGGTGTGCGGATGGTGCGTGGGTTGCGTGTGGGTGGCACGTGGATGGTTGGTGGATGGCGTGCAGATGGCGTGTGGATGGCGTGCAGATGGTGTGTGGATGGCGTGCAGATGGTGTGTGGATGGCGGGTGGATGGTGTGCGGATGGTGTGTGGGTTGCGTGTGGGTGGCACGTGGATGGTTGGTGGATGGCACGTGGGTGGCGGGTGGGTGGCGTGTGGATGGCACGTGGATGGCGTGTGGGTGGCTTGTGGATGGTGTGTGGGTGGCGTGTGGATGGCACGTGGATGGCTGGTGGATGGCACGTGGGTGGCGTGTGGATGGCACGTGGATGGCGTGTGGGTGGCGTGTGGATGGCACGTGGGTGGTGGGTGGGCGGCGTGTGGATGGCACGTGGATGGCGTGTGGGTGGCTTGTGGATGGTGTGTGGGTGGCGTGTGGATGGCACGTGGATGGCTGGTGGATGGCGTGTGGATGGCTGGTGGATGGCACGTGGGTGGCGTGTGGATGGCACGTGGATGGCGTGTGGGTGGCGTGTGGATGGCATGTGGGTGGCGGGTGGGTGGCGTGTGGATGGCGTGCAGGGACAGGCGTGTGTGGCAGGCGTGTGCTGCTTTCTCTCAAGCAGGCGTTGGAGGCCAGGCGCACTGTGGCCCAGGACAGGTGAGGAAGGGGGGCGAGGTCTCTACCTGGGAAGATGGTGGAGACTTTGGCCGCAGTGCCCTTTGCATCTGCCTGGACAGACCCTCCTCCGTAATGTCCCTCCCAGAGGGCTCCCCATCCCGTGCCGCACGCCGAGGGCAGTGGGTTCCTGGAGCCGCAGCCATGGTACCCGTGCAGGTTCAGGGTGGGGCACGGCAGGAGCCGGGCAACCTGTGGTCCTCGGCTTCCCGGCTGCCCCAGCGCCCAGAGCCACTTCCTCTGGAGGGAGAGGTGCCCTCTCCCTAAATCTCACTGTCACCGAGGGGAGCTCCGGCACTCCTGTGGGCCGGCAGGAACAGGGGCTCTGCACTGACGTGGATGTCTTGGGGACCCCTGTTTCATGTTCACGCTCTCCCTACCTGGAATTTTAAATCCCTGGGAACCCACACTCCTGGCAACAAGACCCCTGTGGTTCACAAGGAAATTCAAACCTCAGGACCGTTGCATCTGGCAGAGGCCCAGGAGGAAAATCAAGTGGAAAAATGCTGGCTCATTCTTTTGTTGCTGTCTGTCCTCTGCAAACGGCCTCGCTGCTGGAGAGCCAGTAGGACGCCCCCCAGGAGCCCTTGCTGGTGGTGGAGCCAGGCGGACGGTGGGCTTGGGGCGCTGAGTGACGCCCGCTGCTCCTTGCCTGTCCTCTGCACCAGTGCTGACCGCCAGGGCCCCACGGGCTGGGAGCCTCGGGCGGGTTGAGGCATTCTGCCCAGTCTCCCGGGTTGCAGGGCCCCCTTGGTGGCGGAAGGGCTGGGGATGGAGGGCAGAAGTCTGGACGAGGCGCCAACCTGCCCACGCCTCTGGTCCTGCTCTGGGAGGAGGCGGCCTTCGTGCTTTTCGGGCGCAGTGCTGACAGCAGCAGGTTTGGAACCAGAGGGGAGAGTCCCGAGGGGCGGGGGGCAGGCTGGGCTTGCTCTTCCTCCAGTGGGGCCACTTCTCAGGATCCCCTGCACGAGGCCAGCTCAGAGGAGAAGCCAGGGAATGGGGAACGGGACCTGGCGCCCAGGCAGAGCACCGGAGGGACAGCTGGGAACAGGCTGGACCTGTGGTCACTCTCCCCAGAGAGAAAACCCCACCACACACCCGGCACACACGCTGCACACGCACCATTTTACACCACGCTCACACACACCATGTACGCCCACATCCTATGCAGAAACACACATGCACGCCTCACACCCAGCCGGACCTCAGTAGGGTCTCCTGCCCACTCTGTCCGCAGGTAGAGGCCTTGGAGATGGAGCCACGCCCCCAGATCAGGGGATCGAATCAGGGAACGCCCACCTGTCTGCTCTCAGCCTATCAGTAGTAGATGATAGTCTCTGGGCGAGACGAGTGAGGATCCGCCCGTTCACCCCTTCATTAGTTCACTCCACGAGCAGTTTTCTGCAGTCACGAGGTGCCAGGCTCTGTCCTAGGTGCTGGATACCCAGAACGGGTCAGATGCAGGCTCTCGTGGCCCTGCACGTGAAGCAGGTGCTCGCGCCTGGAAGGCACCAGGGCTCCCCCGTCCCCATCGCGGTCAGGGGTCCATGCTGGAGCGAGTGCCCAGCTCTGGGGGAGTTAGGTGCACCTAAGGGATCTTCTCCCAGGAGGCCATCTTGCATCTCCGTGAGGGCAGGACGCAGGCCCGCTTGGGCGGGGAGCAGGCGTGTGTGCAGGACGTGGGAGCATTTCTCGTGAAGGCAGAAGTAACACTGTCGTTCTCTCTGTTTCTCTCCCTCCCCACCTCCCGCCTCGATGTTTAGGCCAGAATCACTTCTTGGCCCAAAGAAAACCCGGGTTCCTGGTTCAGTGAATTCAAGCGTGGCAAACTGGTAAGACGGCCTTCGACTCGTGTGCAGTGTCCGTTAAACCCACCCGTTTCGTATCTTGCAGAGTAAAATGGCCCGCTGGCCCAAAGAGCAGCCCTCCACCTGGTACAGTCAGTACAAGCGAGGGTCCCTGGTAAGTGGCCACGGGGCTGTCTGCTTGCGGCACGGCCTGGCTCGGCTCTGCATGGGACTAATCGCCCCCAGCGCCGCACCTGCTCTCGCCCTCTGGCCAAACTGCTCCACGGCCACGACCGCCAGACGCGGGCCGGCCCCTCCTGCCACGCTGACGAGGGTTCACTGTAGCCGGGAGCAGCTGGACGGTTGTCTCTTCGGGTGGAGGACACGAAGCTGGCATTCAGAGCCCCCGCTGGGTGCCGCCAGGAGTTGAGACCAGAGACACCAGGAGTGGAGGGTTTATTTTGCTAAGTCCTAGCGGGCAGCTTGGAGGAAGTGGGTCCTGGACCATTAAACCATCCAGTTCTTTCCAGGATCCGTCCTACTTGTGCCCTGCCCCTGCTGTGGCTGGGGGCCGAGGGGCCATTCCGGTTGCCGACGGGACCCTGGGCTTCTCCGCTGCATCGCCCACGACGTGCTGGTCCCTGTGTTAACTTCTGGGGAGCCAGTCTTAAGTAGGCCATCCTGGAGGTGAAAGGCAACTGGCATCCCTGTAAAGTTCTGGATGTGATGCTTTTCTAGCCGGTATAGAGGCCGAGGCCATTTGGACCCGATCCTATGGGGCCGGCGACTGCTGCCACGCGGCAGGGTGTTTTCCCCGAGCATCTCGGGAGTTTTGATTTGGGCCCGTTTCCGGAATCAAGTGCAGAGTTCTATGCTCCCTTCCCGGCAAGTTCAAGGACTAGGTTCCAGATGTGGCCGCGTTGCAGGTGCCACGAGAGCCCCCTTTGCTTCCTGCGTTCACTCTTCGGCTAGTGTCCCACCTGGGCCATCCTTGAAGGACGTCCTTCTCACTCAGAAGCCAGCTCTCGGGTCCACGACTTGCGGGCCCGACCCTCTGCCCTCAGTTGGCTCCCCGGGGGGTCCCAGGGCCACGTTCCCCCAGGACTCAGAGTAGGGCCTTCCAGCGGCCTCTGCCCGCTGCACTTGGGGACCCCCCGTTCCTAGGCCCGGGGGTACTCGTGCTCAATTAATATCTCACGGCCCGTAGCCCTGATTCCCAGCCACTGCGGCTCTTTCCAGATACTGAAGGTTTGCGCTCACCTTGCCACGTCTGGGGACTTCCTCTCGTCTCTGTGTGGGGACCTCCGGCACCCTCACCCCCTTTTTCTCCTGCTGTTTCTTCTCTCCTTCACCTCCTCGGTGCTATCCTCGGGAAGGAGCCACTGGCAGGCAGAAGGACCTGAAGTGGACGCCCACTCGGGGAGGCAGTGCCCGGGGCCCTTGAGCCGGGTGGATAGAGGTGGGGGGGTGGGGGGCGCGGGAGTCAGGAGGAGCCGGGGCCGTGGTCCTTTCTGCAGCCGTGCTGGTGGCCTTCTCCAGACAGGGCCCCACACACCCACCCCGTTGCTCTGTGGAAGCAGGTAGAGAACACCCACTTTCAGCCACCAGCCCAGAGCCTGTCTGCTGCTTGGGTCCTGTTTCGCAGACAGTTGACCAAGGATGGAGGTGAAGGGACAGTCTAGGGGAAACATCACCGCATCTTTGGCATTTTCCTGCTGCATCATTTCTAGCAGCCTGTGACCATCAGAGCGGACAGGGCATAAATACAGGTCCCTCCCTGAAGAAAGAGGTGCTTTTCTGGGCCGGCTGCCCTGGGCGCCCCACGTGAAGGTGATACTGCAGAGCTGCTTCCCGCCGGGAGGGCGGGGCCTCATGACGGGGCTCTGGGACTCCATCGTGGGGCGGGGCTTGGCCGTGCCTGTCGTCCTCCACCTGCCCGGCACTGGGGGCTTCAGGTCCTTCTGCGTCCAGCACTGCCCGCCTCTCTCTGCGCATGCGTCCTTCCTACAGTCAGTCGCCTTCCGTCCAGGAGGAACAGCCAATGGCCCAGACTGCGGTTGGTATTCACTCTCCCTCCTCAAGGTCCGGCTGGAAGTCGGTGTCTGGTGGCTGTGTGGGGAGCTGGCCAGCAGCTCTGCGCTCCCCCCGCTCCGGCGGCAAGGGCAGGACCCCAGGCCTGGCTCACCGCCTTCAGCTCTAACTGTATAGACGTCTCTATACATACGTTCACAATATCGGCTTAAATTCTCGCTCGTGTGTTCAGGACGGCTCTCTTAGGGTAGGCTGGGGGCTAGGGTCCGAGACAGAGCAGGGAAGAGAAACGCGGGTCTCAGATGCTGACGTCCGTCTGTGCGTCGTCTGTGCTGACGTCCGTCTGTGCGTCACGGGGAGACGTGATGGGCCACCCTGCCCTGCTGGGTGTGTGAGGAGAGCCTGGCCTCTCACGCTGAGGGCCTTCAGGGAGAGGAGAGAGCCGCCTCGTCCCAGGGGCTAAGGGCCGCCCCCGCCCCTGCTGTGTCCAGCAGCTCAGAAAGCTGCAGTTTAGAAGACGCGGAAACCGATCCGTCTCTCCGGACGCCTGGCACTGGCCCGCGCCCGGCTGAGCTCTCAGCCCCGCGTGCATCCGACCTGCGATGCTGCGAAGCCACTGGAGGACCAACACTGTCTCCCGGTGCTTCCCTGGGTTTGCTGGCAGAGAGCGGGGCTTTCAGCGAGGCTCCTGCCGCCAGAGCGCCCCGGGCTGCCCGCTCAGTGTGGGCTGACCACCCCAGGCCACGGCACGGCCCACTCTGCTTTCCACTGGATTCCATGCCCGGGCAGGGGCAAGAAGGGCCTCTCCCCTGTGCCTCCACGATGGTGCCTGGTCCCTCCAGGCTTCTGGCTCTTGGCCGTATGTCCTGTGACCCCCTCACAGGCCAGCCTTCCTGTCTGCTGGCCAAGACCCCGTGCCTCAGACCCCTTCCTCCCCGAAGCCACCTGCCCTTCCTGTCTCCAATTCTCATGGCCCCAGCCAGGTCCTTGTACGTCACAGAGATTAGCCAGTGGTTTTCATGTATTAGCATGATCTAACGAGCACCGTTTTTTCTCCGGCATCGGGGCACAGTGACAGGGATGTACATGCCAAGCTCATGCCCTCAGGGTACTCATGGTCCAGGGAGGGCTGCAGACCAGGCCCCAGGTGCCTCTGACACAGGAGTCCAGTGCTGGTGTGGAGGGCCTGACAGCCAGTAGGAAAGATGGACACTGAACCGGGCCAAGGGGGGTGAGGGCACCTAACCCTGGCAGGCTTCCTGGAGGCAGAGGCACATGAGCTGAACCCTGGAGGCTGAGTAGGGACCAACCAGGTAAAGTAGAGTGGGCGGGTTATCTAGGTCCCTGAAAGGAATGAGGCGTGGTTCACAGTGTTCCAGGGAACCCCCCAGAGAGCCCAGTGCATGCTGGCCTGGGGCCCGGGGCCCGGGCGTGCAGCAGGTTTCCAGGCGGGGCTCTGGGCGTAGCCCACGCTCCAGAGGAGACAGCGAGTGGCTGAAGCTCTGGAAGCCCCGGCCGTGTGGACGAGGGGCTCTGCGCAGCCTGTGTGCCCTCCCTGCTGAGCGCCCCTTCTTGTGCCCCTGCAGCTCTCCTACGTGGACACGGAAGGCAACCCCGTGGGCGTGGTCCAGATGACCTTCCTACGGCTGCTCAGCGCCTCCGCCCACCAGAACATCACCTACAACTGCTACCAGTCGGTCGCCTGGCAGGACGCCGCCACGGGCAGCTACGACAAGGCCATGCGCTTCCTGGGCTCCAACGATGAGGAGATGTCCTACGATAACAGCCCCTACATTCACGCCCTGGTGGACGGCTGCGCTGTGAGTGTCGCCCGCAGCCCTGCCTGGGGGGGGGGGGATGGGCGACGGCGTCCGTCGGTGCCTCACGCAGTTCATTCGGTCACCACGAACTTCCCGGGCACCTACCGTGGGCCGGGCCCTGTGCGCAGCGAGGGCCCAGGCACGGTGCCGCTGACCGTGGCTGGCGGACGTGGAATCCCCAGGCCAGCGGTGGGGACCTTCCCGCGGAGCTGGGGTCGGGAAGGCCACGCTGAGACCTGATGGCAAAGGCCGACCGGGGTCCCTGATCCCGTGCCTGCTGTGACGTGGAGCGTTCTTGGTCCGATGCGGAAGTTGAGACGCCTCCACTTTTGGGGAATGTCCGGAGCTGAGTCTGAGTTTGCTCCTGGGAGTGTGGCCGTGCTGGGAGGTGTCCTGCAGACTCAGAGGGCATTGACAGTGTCAGCCCTTGTGACACCCCCGGCCCTCACTGGGTCACCTCCCTGGACCCTGTGCCGCCCTCTGGGAAGGACATTCTGCTCAGGCCCGAGAAGCCAGTCAGGCCTGGGGTTGCTTCGCTCTTTGGCCCCCGGCCCCTGCGCTTGCCAGGGTCAGCCCCTCGACTGTGCCTCCCGGGGCTGCGTCTGCCCTGGGCAGCCCGGGTCCGAGCTGCATCCTCCTGTCCTGGGCCGTGCACGGGGCCCAGTCCTGGTGAAACCCTCGGTCGTGTCCCTCCTGTGGCCTTTCCAGGACTGGAGATGGGGGTGTCAGCAGGAAGCACCGCCTCTGCGGGTCTTAGTGTCACATCTGACATCAGACCCCCGGCCTCTCACCACCTGCTCCCCAGAGACCCTGCCCGAGGCCCCCCACCCAGCCTGGCTCCCTTGGGGGACACTTAGTGTCCAGGGCCAGTTTCGCGGTGCCGGCGCCTGTGGACACCCTCCTCTGGAAGGCACTGTGCCTCTGGTCTCGAGGTCGGGAAAGCTCTTCGCTAATTCCCAGGCCCCAGTTCCGGTCAGGGCCCTTCCCGTGGATTTCCACATTGAGGGAACCACGTGCAGTCCCTTCTGGTTCTTCCTGGTTCCAGAAGGTTTCACCACTTGGCTCCGACACCCTTGTTGTACAGAGTGGCCAGGACACGTATCAGAGCTGGTCACAGGTGTCCCGGGCACTGAGCTGCCTCTGCGTGCTGGTGAGCAGCCAGTGCTCCTGCCTGTGCGTCCATCTTCCCCGCTGGGCGTTCCTGTCCTGTGCTTTCGGGGCGTGTGTGTGGGATCTGAGGGTTCTCCCTAAGGCCTGCTGAGGTGGTCTGGCTACTTGGCCAAGACAGAGTGTCTGGATGGCCCTGCAAGGCAGGAAAGTGGGAGGGCAGTGCTGACCCACTGGGTCGCTAGTAGCCGCTGAGGGCAGGACTCGGGTGGATCCAAGTTCACGTCCCGCCTGCTCCCTGGCTGCCCCGCTGCGACTGGGATGGACCCTTCAGCTGTGGGAAGCTCCAGTCCTTCTCTCTACAAAAGGATCCAGTTATAACCCCCAAGGGATTCCTTGGGGCTAGAGGTGAGTGCAGGGCAGGCGTGAGGCCAGGGTGCCCGGAAGGGCGGCCTCCCCTCCACGCTGCCCTGGCCCCTGGCACTGGTGACGGTCAGTCCTTCAGACCTGCCCATGGAGTGCGCAGAACTGGTCCCTGTTTAAGGTCAGATAGGGATGCAGTTCCCTGTGGAAAGAGATCCAGAAGCATCCGGAAGCCTCAGCCGTCCAGCATGTGTTCACGTTCCTGACGCAGACGCCAAGCTGCTCCCAGAAGGCCATGAGGCACCGGGTGAAGTCATCCCTCACGTCTGTCTTCTACAAACAGAAGTTATAACAGCACCGCGTCACAGGGCTGTTCCAGGGGGAACGTGCCTAAAACGACCTCAGAGCCGTGCTCAGCTGCCGTGAGCCCCAGAAGAATCCCTGTTCCTGTGATTGTTTTAGGCAACACGGGCTCACAGGCACAAGGCAGTCACGGTGGAGGTGTGAGGAGAAACAGGGACTCTCGTAGAGCAGAGGCAGAGCCTGGGACGGGGCTTCGAGCTCCTTGGCTTCCACGGCAGAAAGGGCAACACTCTGGGTGGCCCCATACGTGTCATCTGGTAGAGCGTGCAGACTGGTTTTCTGGAAGAGAGACCGTTCCCTGGAAGGGATGCTGGGAGAATGTATCTTGTGAAGAACCGACTGGGGTGAAAAGGCAGAGGCCCCTGGCCCCCTAATGCAGCTCAGAAGCCTCCTGCACTCTTGAGCGCTTCCTGGGAAGATTCAAGTGCCCCATGCCTCTTCCTCTCGAAGCTCCCTGCCCAGAAGTTTCCAGTACTGCTGTCGAACTCAGAACCTGACCTCCCGGCTCTGCAGGTTCCCAGTACAGGGCAGGCTCGGACCTTCCTTAATCCTACAATCCAAAGTCCTCTCCCTCTGGCCCAACGTCTCCTGATGACGTGGGTGTGCTGTCAGCATCTGGGGCAGCTGCCCATTGCTTGGGCCTTTCAGGACATCACCAGCATCCATGCACCCAGGGCACGAGGAGCACTCCCCACTCCTGGGTGAGAACCACTCATCAGGGTCTTCGCTTTATTTTGTGAGTGACCTGCCAAGACCCTCAGGGTGTGGCAGAGCTGAGTCTCCTAATTCCCACCCCAGCATTCTTCCCACCACAGTCCCTTCCTGGCATAGCTGCACCTTGAATGCCTCCATCAACGGGGAGCTCACTACCTCCTGAGTCAGCCCAGGCCACGGTTCTGAAGTCTCAGTGTTAGGAAGCTCTTCTGAGAAATGAGCTGGAACCCGTTTGCCCATTATTTCCACCTGTCATTCCTGTTCTGTTCCCTTAAGGCATGCAGAGAAAAGCTGGTTCTAGACCAGAGTTTCTCAGCCTTTGGGGCCGGATGATTCTTTGCTGTGTGTGGGTGTGGCAGGGGAGTAGAAGGGTCCTGTGCACTGTAGGATATTGAGCAGAATTCCTGGACTTGACCAGCTAGATCCTCTACCCACTCGGCTGTGACAACCAGAAGTTCCTCCAGACATGGCCACATGCGCCCCGGGGAACAAAACTGCCGTTCTACAGGAAGGACAGTCAAAGATCTGGGGATCGCTCAGAAGGCTGGAAGGACCGGGCTCCTTCGCCGCCACCCAAAGAAGTCAGCCCTGCTGCCCAGGAGCTCCGCAGCTGAGATCCACGGGACTCCCGACCGTGAGCTTCTCCTTGAGAAAATCAACAGCACCGATCCAATTTTCTGCCCCGACGCCAGGAATCCTGGCAGTCATTTCTGAGCTCTGTAGTGGTCCTCTGGGCATCGCCAATGCAGAGGCAAGACTTAGCATCATGGGAATATCTGGATTTGGCGCTTGACGTTTTTACTTCTGGAAAAGATGTTGCCTTTGAGGAGGTGGAGAGATCATGACTCTAGACAGAATAATCCTGTTGATGGAGGACATGGGCCCACGTTCCTTCAGGCAGGGGAGAGGATTCCGGGGAGGGTTGGGCCCAGCAGAGCATGGAGGTGGGGCATAGGGGCACTTCTGAAGAACGGCCTGGAACGGTCAGCGCCTGCTCACCCCACCCAACTCCGCTGCCCACCGGAAGTTCAGCCACAGTTTGAAAAGTCACATCCCTCCCAGGTAATCCTGCAGGAGGCCTGAAGGAATGCGTGCTAGCTGCCTCCCCCGGGGCGGGGGTTGGGGGGGGGGCCTGCTTGATTCACATGGTGATAAGGGCCAGGGCTTCCCTGGTGGCGCAGTGGTTAAGAATCCGGCTGCCAATACAGAGGACACGGGTTTGAGCCCTGGTCCGGGAAGATCCCACATGCCGCGGAGCAACTAAGCCTGTGTGCCACAACTACTGAGCCTACGCTCTAGAGCCTGCGAGCCACAACTACTGAGCCCACGTGCAACTACTGAAGCCTGTGCGCCTAGAGCCCGCGCTCCACAAGAGAAGTCACCGCAATTAGAAGTCTGCGCACCGCAACGAAGAGTAGCCCCTGCTCGCTGCAACTAGAGAAAAGCCGGTGCGCAGCAACAAAGACCCAACGCGGCCAAAAATAAATAAATAAAATAAATCTATTTAAAAAAAAATAAAAAATAAGGGCCAAGGACACTGGGATTCGGACGCTGGCACGGTGCGGCCCTGTAGCCTGATGGGTGGGCCACTGAGCAGGGCCGGCCCTGTGGAGGAGCACAGATGACCGGGCAGGAGGCCCAAGGAGCCATGCCACATAAATCCCCTTGCCTGTGCAGCTCTGCGCACCCCCGGGGGCCATTGCCAGCCCGTAATGGTTATTAATGCCTCAGGAACGACGGGGTAATGGAGCGGTGTGCGCACGGCGGCTTACAGCTTACAGATGCCCCCGCTAAGCGCTCTGATCGTCGGAGCTCTGGGGCCCATCAATCCGAGAGAAGTCACCCTGCCAGCTGAGCGCGTGCCACCGTCCCTTGTGGGCGGAAGAGACGGGCGCCGGCCCTGCCAAGGGCTGTTTGCCCCACTCCCCGTGGGGAAGGAGAAGGCTGGGCTGCCCAGCTCACGGGTGCCCGAGGCTCAGGCCGCCTGTGGCCGAGGCCGCACAGCTCCCCGTGACAGCAGCGGCTCACGGGAGGCCAGCCCAGACGTCTCACTTGAGTCCCTGCTGGGTGGTTGTCGGACCAGTGAGGGGGTAGAGCTGGGGCAGGCAGGGTGGACTCTGGCCCCTCCTCGCTGGACTGGCCAAGAGAGGGCGAGGGCTCAGCTTCCTCCCAGGGCTCCATCCTGCAGGGGCGTGGCTGGGCATCCTCTCTGGGGACCCCGTGTTGGAAGCTCGTAGCATCTGTGCCCTTGAGCTCCTGGCCGCCAGAGCAGGTCCTTCAGACAGTGTCGCTCAGGGGATGGCCGTGACCCACGTGTGTCCGAATTGCCCGAGCTGCGTCTAAACCAGGCAGACGCTGCATCCACCCTAGGCCTCCTGAATCCCATCTCTGGGAGGGACCAGAGCCGGTAGTGCTAACGAGCTCCCGAGGGGACGCACGTCGGCTCGTAAGTGCGAGTCCTGGCTTTAAAGCATTTCCAGCCTGGCCTGCTGCGGGTAGGAGTGAGCGCTCTCCTTAAGGCAGGGCTGTGGGGAGGACAGGTTCGCGGGGTCAGGGAGGCCCTTCAGGAGGCGACGTCTAGAAGCTCACAGAGCAGGTCTCTCCCAGGCTCGGCGCCTTCGTGGAGGCCTGGCCGGGAGCCCTGCCCCCATGAGGCTTCCTTCCATCCTCGTCACCTCCTGGAGTTCCAGTGGAGAAAAATGAGCCGCAGAGAGCGTATTACTTATCCATGGCTTGTAACAAATTACCTCCCAAAGGTAGCACCTAGAAAAACAAACACCTGTCATTTGACTCAGTTTCCGAGGGCCAGGACTCGGGGGCAGCGCAGCTGCGTGGCTGTGGCCCAGCGTCTCTCCCGTCTGCGTGAGCTGCCGCCACAAATCACTGCAGAGCAGGGACTTGTCGAGAACAAGCAGTTGTCTCTCACGGTGCTGGAGGCTGTATGTCTGAGCCGGGCGCCGGCTGACGGCTCTGGTGAGGGCCCTCCCCCGGGTTACAGACAGCCGCCTTCACGCGGGGTTAAGAGCTAGCTTTCTGGCTGTGTCTTAAAGGGGCACGAGTCCCATTCATGAGGCTCCACTCGGACCTAATTGGCTCCCAACGGCTCTGCCTCCCAACTCCGTCACAGTAAGGCTCGCCCACCTGGATCCGGGGGCCACACACAGTCTGTCCCTAATGGTGCCGTGAGGTTGCGGAGCTGCTGTCACATGAAGGTGCCCTCGTGAGGGGCTGTTCCTCACCAAGTGGGCTCCCCCGGGGAGGGATCCGTGGGGGATATGGGGCTGGGGCCGTCGTGGAAGCTGCCACCCGGAGAGCGAAGGCCGCCTCAGAGCAGCTGGACTTACTGAGCGCCTCCCCAGGGTCATGCAGGGCTCCAGGGGCTTTATGTGGTCACACAGGTGATGGTCACGGCCTCCCCCAGAGGGAGGGACCCACGCTGTCCCACGGGAGGGGAACAAGGCCCCGGGAGGCACTGCCTTCTCCCTCAGCTGGACATGCCTCGCTGGGGAAAAGACGGGAGGGAGGGCCTCCCCGGGGCCAGATCCAGCTGAGGATGTGCCTGGTCCAGTGCGAGGTGGAGAAGGCTGCTGGTCCCAGACAGGTGGGCAGACCGTGTCTACGAGGATCCGGGACCCTCGTCTTGGGGGAATTGATGGGGGACGGGGTCAGTGCCTCCCTGACAAGTGTCCTAATGCTCAGGGTTGGCTGTGGGTGCTGTCTGACCAGGGTGGACCTGCACCTTCACCCCCTGTATTCTGGGAGATGTGGAGGGCGGCAGAGGGGTGACCCCACTCCTGGAGCAGTTCTGTCCCTTTCCTGGGGCTCACTCTCCTAATCGGAAACGTGGGGCTCACGTCCCCCAGGGTGGTGCTGAGCGTGAACTCAGATGCTCACAGGGATGGAACAGGTGGTCGGAGCAAGGGAGGGCCTGATTCATCCCAGTAGATGCTCCTCCCCCAAGCTCGCCCGGTCCCTCCATACCTCAGTTTACCCAGTACTCCTCTGAGGGCGGGTAAGGCCCCTGTCCTCGAACTTGTGAACGCGGATCCCTCTCACTTCCGAGCGCGGTCCAGCCCGCTGATGGCCCCAGGGAGGGCCTGCGATCCGCTGTCGCGGTCTTGGGATTCTCAGACTTCCTCATCTTCGAACAAGGAGTCCCTGGTGTGGATGTGCCACCTGGCGGGGAGGGGACACGGGTCCAAATGGGCTGCGGACCCTTGCACGGCCTCCTTACGCGCGCTCCTGTGCCCCTCCCGGACGGGGGGTGAGGCGGACGTCTTGGGGTGCGCCGCCTGCTCCCCACGGCTCGCCCTGCTGAGGGTGGGTTTTCGGAGCCGTGGCGGGCGTGGATGGCTGGTTCATCTCGGAGCCCCCGCTGACCCGCATCCCCCTCCCTCCCCTTCCCCAGACAAAGAAAGGGTATCAGAAGACCGTTCTGGAAATCAACACCCCCAAGGTGGAGCAAGTGCCCATCGTGGACATCATGTTCAACGACTTTGGTGACGCGTCACAGAAATTCGGCTTTGAAGTGGGGCCGGCTTGCTTCGTGGGCTAGGAGCCGCGCGAGCCTGGCCCCAAGAGCAACCTCGTGACCTCAGCGCACCGCCCGCGGGTGTCCTGGACGGTGAAGGCCCCTCGTCCCTCCCCACCGCGCCGGGCCCACTCCACACCCAGAGAGAGCAAAGGGAAAGAGCCGGAGTCCCGGCCCCGGAGACGAATCACATGACCTAGATGCCCCGCAGCCGCTGCTTTGCTCCAGTTCCGTTCCGTCTACACCACACTCCCCAGGGAAGGGAACGGGGCCCACGCGTCTCGCCCCCGAGCCCGTGGATCTCGTTCACTGAGAGTCCACAGGGGCCCGGGTGTGGCTGCAGTATTTGGAGATCATGTTTTGTTTTTTTGGAAAAAATTCAACTTGAAGATGTGTACTTCCCCCGACCTTCAAAAATTGTTCCGAGGCAAGCCTTGTAAAGGTCGCCTCACCCTCGGGAGCCTCTGTTTTTAACAAGATCCATTCACAGGCCCAATGTCATCCTGCATGTGCCTTTCCGATGGATTAAAGGTGCTTTTGTTTTTGTGAGTTTTAAGTAAATATTTGTATTGTATTGTCACAAATGTACAGTGTCCCTGACTTCCAATCGTGCCTGTAAACCCCGCTTTGGTCCCACCGGGAGAATTGAGAAAACAGGTGGGGTGTCCATCGTGGGATGCGGTCCACACCCCCGCCCGCTCAAGGACGTGTGAGAAATTAGAAGTTTGCCAAGGGCAGCAAGAATTCACCCCACCATTTACAAAGCAGGCGCCAGTGCCCCTTTCAGACAAGTCTTTGATTAGCTCTGGGTTTTACTTTTTAACAGGGAGAAAAAGAAAAAAAGGGTTTTATACTTTGCCTTCTCCACATGCACTTAGATGGAAACGCAGGCTTAAGTTAATTTTAATTGCTTCCTTTTTCCATGTTTCTTCCTGCAGAGCCTGATGGGAGGATGTCCAGGGCAGGGAAACCACATTTTCTGTAGATGATAATTAAATGAAAATTGGTGCTTATTTTTACACTTCTCTTTCGTGGTGCTATCTGTTAAGATCTCCTTGAAGGTGACACTGGGGGTAGCTGCCATGCCTCGTTCTCCCATCTTTCTCCATCCTGGCTATTGCCTCCACCATCCAGGTTTTTGCCAAGCACATTAAGGTAAATGCGGGTCACCTTCCCTCCCATGGCCCCGTTCTCCTCCCAGACTGCAGTGAAGCCGCCCCAGGCCAGGTACCAAACTTAGGCCGTGCATCTGTGATCTGAAAACACACACACACACACACACACACACACACACACACACACACACCACATGGTCGCTTACCGCGTGGTCCACGGTGTAACGATGGCGGATTGTATTCTGTTGCCGAACGTTTGTGGTGCTAATTTCTGCGTTTGTTGCAAGAACTGAATTGAAGCGGCAGCATGTGGCCTCAGCTGGGCCGCCTTTGCTGCAGCCTCAGCAGACAGACACATGTGCAATGAACTCTGGGAGTCCCTCCGGGGTTGCCAGCGGTGCCTTTTCCCCACGAAAGCGATGTGGATTTTTCCATCCGCAAACGCGCTGGGTGCGGGTTTCAGCCGCGCGGGCGCTCGGGGCCAGCCGGGCTTCATCTGATACTGGTCCTCCCTGAGCGAGGGTGAGGGCTGGCAGGGCCAGCGAGGAAGGGCGATCCCTTTACTGTGAAAAGCTGCCCGTGTGCAATGCCCTTTCCTTCCACAATGGGAGAAGCAAGACAGGCCCCAGGGCCCCTTGCAGCCTCCTCGGGAGGAGCTGTGACAGGTCCCAGCTCTGGTGCTGTTCTCCGCCCACCCCGCCTCATTGGACCGTGGTTCCGGCTGAGGAAACCACTGCGGAGCAACCCAAGAATAACAACACACCGCCCACGAGGATTTCCTGGATTCCTCTGGAAACTGAGTCTTGCTGTTGCCAAAGAAAAGCCTGGCTTCGAGATTCTTCCGAACCCAGGATGCCAGCGTCTGCCAGCGACCCTCTCCTTCATCTCGTCAAAAGAAAAGCCATGTCGGAGCATCGCCCTAGGGCGCCCTGTGGGTTTTGTCTAGGTCATGTGATTCCACTTTGATTTCTCATCCTGCCCGAGTTCTCCTTTTATTCTGTCGATCTTTTCCTCCATTGGACCCTTCAGAGCTGTTGTAATTTGTACTGAAGTCAAAATGTGTCCCGTTTTCCCCAGACCACTTAGCTATGGTATATTGCAATAAAATTACTTCTTATATTTGCAGAAATTCTTCTGGCGTAATTTTATTTTTTCCCCCTCATCTACATAATTGGACACATGTTGGCGAAAAGCAAAAGAAAACGGTTCAAAGGAAACCTGTGGTAAAGATTCTAGGACATTAGGCCCTTTAAAACTAGAATGTTGAGTGACACATTGTACATTTCCTAAAAATCCAGTAGACGTGTTCATACGTTTTAACTGTAATGCCCAGGAAAGGGTGTTTTAAAGTATTTTAAACCTGTGTAACAGAGGAATAATTGTAATCCTTTTTCAATAAATCAAGATTAATGTTTCCACCGTAAACAGATGTGATCGGCTGTCTTCTTAAGTGTGACCAGGGCCTTCCCCTGCATTAAACCAGTGTTTGACCCCAGTCTCAGGACAGGAGAAACTCTCAAAATCCTGGCCAAGGTCACAGAAAGTGGAAGGAAGCCACTGCCCAAGCCATGCGCCAAGGGAGCCCTTCCTCGGAGGAAGTGGCAGCGGGCGTCCAGAGACAGAGCTGTGCCTTGGGGTGCCCTTGGGTTGTGGTCAGGCACCAGCCCTCCAGGCTTCCTGGGGGAGTTTCCACAATCCTGGGGCATCCCGACCTCGACAGTGTGCGGGCCTCACTCTCGCCCTGCGGAGGTGGCAAGTCCCCAGGCTCCCCCTCTGCTGTCCAGCTACAGAGCGGGATGATAGTACCCGGCCCCCTGGCTCGTCCTGGCCAATGACCCTGAGCAGAAGTAGCAAGTGGCTCTTCCAGTCTGACATACTGGCTCCCTCTTGCGTGTCACCAGCCACGTTCCCAGAGTGGCTGCGTCCCCAGTGAGTGGGTTCCCGGAGGGAGTCCCTGGCCAGCCCTCCGTGGGCTTACAGCATGAGCGAGAACCACGTTGCTCTCAGCCAACGCTGATGTCAGGGATTGTTGTTACTGCAGCAAAACCTAGACCCAGTGGCTCTCAGAGCGTGGTCCACGGACCATCGGCACGGGCATCAGCACCTCGTTAGGAATGCAGATTCCTGGGCCCTGCGGCAGACCTGCTGACTCAGACACATTGGGGGCGGCCCCGTCACCTGTGTTTTGACAAGGCCCGCAGGTGATTCTAGGGTTGGCTCGGGTTTGAGATCCACCAGCCTGGACAAAACGGAGCCGATGGGAAAGTGAGACCAGGAGTGGGCAATTGCTTTGACAAACACCAATGCGAATCGGCGGGTCCCCCTGCCAGACAGTGGAGGCGGAGCTATTGTCAGAAGATGGAAGGCTCCCTGTCTCCAGGGGCAGAAAGTGAGGTCAGATCGCTCTTTGCTACCTGGGCGAGCTCACAGGCCGATCACGAGCAGTAGCGCGTGACCTGGGAAGAGGTCGGAACGAGGATGGTGACGCAGGCCACTTGCTCTCGACTGCACTTGGCACGAGAGGAAACAGAGTCCGCAGACTCGAGGGTTTTCGGGGCTGGAAGAGGCAACCGTTTCTCAGCATCGACGGTTGAAGATGAAACTGAGAAACACTCTGTGGGACAAACACCAGTGAAAGCTCGTTCCTCACGGGTCTGAGCAACACACTTGTTTGAAACCTCGGCCTAGGTTGCAGCGGCGCCTAATGAGTGACTCAGGAAACGGTGTGGCGCTCCCGTCAGAGCCAGACAGGTCGGAAGCTGCTGCACTGACGTCAACACAGGGAGTGGGGCAGGCGGGGGTTGTGGGAGCTGTGGGCCTGCGCGCCGGTCCTTGGAGGCCAGTGAGATCCAACGGGCCGGAAGCTGATGACCTGGTTGAGAGGTGTCCTGCAGGGAGAGCCGCCAGCCTGGCCTGAGGAGTCCATGACCGAGACTTAGAGTGACCCGCAGGCCTCCAGGGGTCGCGCTGGCCCACACGTGCCCCGCGGGGCTGGGTGACGGGGCCTGGGGAAGACCAGGGGCGGCCTCCCCTCACTGGAGGCGGGTGCTCAAAGGTGAGCAGGCTGAGCCTCGGGGAGGTGGGGGAGGAGGCTTAGCGTTTAAGATCGTAGCGTCCTGAGTGAGACCCATCTGGGGCAAGGCCCTGCAGAGCCCCCATTTCTCTGCACCTCCTTCCTCATCCTGGAGACTTTGCAGGTGAAGGCACCTGCCCGTAGGCTGGGCCAGAGGAGGAGAGCCTGCAGGTGCTGGGATGGCTGGAGCCTAGAAACCAGCGAGCAATCCCACCTTGCGCATCCCCGGGGATGGGAGCAGTGAAGCTGGACTCACTTGGGTACCGCTCTCCCAGCCCCAGGGCCCGCCCCCCGCCCCTGCACCGTCCATCACGCCCCAGCAACTGGTCCGCAGGAGCTCATCAAGCCCCTGCAGCCACCCGCAGCTGGGCTGGGTCTTCTGGAGACGTGAATGGAGCCCTCACACCGGGACTCTGCTCCCCGTCTTGGGAGAGGTGAGCTCGGTGGAAACGAGGCTGCCAACCTGGGTCTTGGCTTCAGAGCGGCTGCGTATCTGCAGCTCACAGCATCTGTCTCAGGCGCCCTGGAGAGAGAGAGCCTCGAACGCCCGCAGGAGCTAGGGAACGGCTGGCCATTGGCCTTTAGCGTTCCCACGGGGCTGCGTTAGTTCTTGCTGGATGAGGGGAAACACCTGTCCCCACAAAGGAGCAAGCAGGCCATCGTTCACCGTTTGGAGCTGGAATTAATCCAAGCTTCCCATGTTGGAAAAGATGCCCTCAGTGCCCCTTATCTTAGCACTGCTGCCCCATGCCCTAGGGTGCCCTTGGAGTGGCAGGAAGTGATGGAGGGAGGGAGGAGAGTGTGTGCGCACCCATCTGGCGTGGGGGCGGGGGCTTTGCTAAGAGGCTTCTGCTGCTGCAGAGCTGGGGCTCCTGGGTTCCGGATCTTGGGGCACGCGTCCTTTCGTATCTGCCCAGGCTCTTGGCCTCCGAGAGCTGAGCCTGCCTCGGGCAGCGCCTCCATTTGCGTGGTAGATGGGTGTGGAGATGTCTGTCTCAGCCAACCTGCCTGGCTGGGGCCTAGGAGGGCTGGGATCCTGCTGATTTCTGGGTCCTGGATAGGCTGACGGCTGATCAGTCTGGGAGAGCCGGCTCCTTACCCCTTGCCTAAAGTGCCTACATCTTCTTAGAGGAAAGGCGGGAGGGAGGAGGGGCAGCCTCAGCTCTCGGTGCTTTCCCTCGGGGAAGGACTCCTGCAGAAAGCGTGCAGCCCACCTGCCTTCCTTGCCCCGACCTACCCCTCCCACCCCCAAAAGTTCTGCTACCAGACATTCATTCATTCATTCATTCAGTGCCGCTTTATTGAGTGCCTGCTCTGTGCCAGGTACTGGTACCCAAAAGAGGGGTGACAGGGACCTCAGATGGATACAGTGTAGACATACTGACTTGAAAACACAGTAACCTGGAAACACAGAACAAGGGGAAACAGAGCCTGATGATGCTGTGTCAGGACTCAGGGTGCAAGGCCTACCCAGCGCCTGGGGACGATGCAGGAGGAAGGCGTGCCCACGTGGAAGTGGTGCACGTCCGCCTGGATTTCCTCTGAGAAGTGGTCCAGGGAGAAGGGAAGGCAGGACTCCGCTGGTGCCTCAGCCAGGAAGAGAACCACTTCCCAGTAATCCCCCAGGAGTCAAGACGTCAACAAAAGCTACATGCCCAAAACATCCTGCTTGCTTTTTGTATTTTTATTTTTCCAAATTGACAAGTGGAGATCACGTAGGTTTGGGAGAAGTCCAATTCCCAGGCCTCTGTTGGGAGCTGACGTGTTTGATGGTGCAAGAATTTTGCTTCACTTGGGACCTTCCCCAATTCATTTTAAAACTAGAAACCTCAATGGTTAGGACGATCTAAAGGACTCTAATTGTGGGAGACGGACTAGGGACACCACTTTCAGCATTTGTATCGTTTATTGCCACATAACAAATTACCCCCAAACGTAGCTGAAAATAAAACACAGGCATCGTCTGACGTTTCTGTGGGTCAGGGACCTGGACATAGCTGTCTGGTCCTCACGTCAGGGTTTCTAACAAATCTACAAGCAAGGTACCATATGACTAAGGTCTCATCTGGAGACCCAACCGGGGAAAGATCCCATGAGATGTGTGTGCACGTCCCGGGCGTGCTCCTCATCGACGTTGAGGCCTCAGGCATCTTTCAAACCGTGATGCACGGGGACAGGTCAGAAGTGAGGTGTCCAGCTGCCTGGTTCCCTCACCTGTGAAATGCTGCGCCAGGCTGTGGAGTCAAATGTGACCATGCACGGGAAGCGCTTTGTCCCGGGGCCTCAGTGTCCACGCCGTGTGACAGCTCTGCTTCCCCAGCACCCACCCCACCTGTGCGCTCACTGTGCGTAAGCCCAGTGCTCTCCGGTTACAGGGCGCCACGCCTCTGACGTTTACCACTGACCAATCTCTAAGTGCCCAGCGCCTGCGGGGCCTGCAGCCCTGGGCTGGCAAGGGAGCAGATCGAGGGAAGAGAAGGACATCCTGCTTCCCATGAGCCTAAGTGCATCTGAAGACACCAGACTCCTGGCCGCCACTCCGGAGAAACATCCAGCGGTGATCAGATCCACAGGCTGAGGGGTGGGTCTGCTGAGAGCGGGCTGGCGTGAGCAGGAGGTGTGACCGAGCCTCGGACAGTGGGTAGAATTTGGAGATGTGCGGAAGATTCCTTTGGGATTCCTTGTGTGTACCTCTGGGATGTCTGTCTGTCTGTCTGTCTGCCAAAAGACGGTTGGAATGCTTGTCGATAGAGAGGGCCCTTTGCACTTGAAGGCTGGATGCTGGAGCTGATCCTCTGCAGCTGACATTCCGGAAGATGAGGGAGAAGAGTGAAGAGAGGCAGGGTCCATGGCTTGGCAGAAGGAACCCCATTTCCACCACTGGAGCCAAAGCAGCCTGTGTGGGGGGCTTGGGGCGCATACCGCCAGTCCACCTTGATCCAGCCGCCACCTTGGCCCACAGCAAAGGCCACAGGGCTGTGACTGCGGAGGAGATGCAGGCCCTGACCTCAGGTGCCCCCATGCAGGCGGAGGTCCACGTGCACATGGAAGCGGGGCTCTCAGGTGCTCACTGCTCGTCTCGTGAGCTGCGCTGCCTGAAAGGCACCAGCAAGCTGAGGAAAGAGGGCCAGGCCTGGAGAAGGGTGGGGTCCCCACGCACACCCATCCTCAGGAGACTTCATGGGGAAGAGGATTCGGGCCAGGTCGGGACGATGGGTTAGATCTGACTCCCGTGATCCGGCCTGTCCCAGCTCGGTTCAGGGGAAGCCCCCGCCTGGGCTGGGACCCTCCCTCCAAGGGGCTTCCTGGGCCTGGAGGAGTGTACACGGAGCCAGCTGGGGTGGCTGGCAAATATCCCAGCTCACCCCCACCACATCCACTCCACCCCTGGAGCCCTGGGGCTCAGGCTTCTCTGAATCCTGCCGCTTCATCTCTGCATGGGCAACACGTGAATCCCACCACGTGCTCCCCCAGGCAGGTCTCCCCCCACCCAGCCTGGGGCTCTGGGTCAGGTCCTGCAGTCTTACTCACCGGCCCCCACGATGGGCTTGGAATCGCTCAGTGTGGGGGCTGGCGCGTCACAAAGGCTGTACAGTGAGTGAGCTGGGATCACCCCGGGCTGCACACTCTTGAGAGGCAGAGGCTGGTAATATTATCAGCGAGAGTTCAGCTTGGCCCAGGCTTTGCTTCTGGTGACAGTTGGCTGGGAGTGGAGTGGACTGTCCGTCAGGGCTCCATAGCCAGGGTCCCGGTGGCACAGACCGTGTCAATCCAGGGCTCCATGCCTGGGGCTTCTGGGACCAGGCAATACGAGAGCCTCAGAATGAAGGAAGAGAGGTTTGTCATGGGAGGGAGGTGGTGCTTCCTCGTCACGTGCACAGAAAGCCTGTGTACTCAGAGCTCAGGGCCTGGAAGGTGCTGGAAAGTGCTGGCAGAAGCCCGCATCTAGGTCACCTGGAAGGTTTGTTAAAACCTAGGTTCCTGGGCCGTCCCTCCCCTGGTGATTCAGCAGCTCTGGTTGGTGCTTGGAACTTGTAGTTCCCAAAATTTCCCAGGTATCCTCCTGCTGCTTGGAAACACACAAGCATTAGTATCATCGGCAGCTCTTCCGGTCTTGACCCCAAGCCAGTCTGGCCACAGAAAAGGCAGGCGCCTCCTGCATGCTGGATTTTGCAAAGGCTCGAGCACATACCCAGATCCCCTCCAGCCCCGGCTCCCCTGATTCTAAAATTCCACTGTGGGGCTGCCCTCGTGGCGCAGCGGCTGAGAGTCCGCCTGCCGATGCGGGGGACGCGGGTTCGTGCCCCAGTCTGGGAAGATCCCACATGCCGCGGAGCGGCTGGGCCCGTGAGCCATGGCCGCTGAGCCTGCGCGTCCGGAGCCTGTGCTCCGCCACAGGAGAGGCCACAACAGTGGGAGGCCTGCGTACCGCAAAAAAAAAACCAAACCACTGTAAAGAAATTTGTTCGTTTTGTATAAAGTGCATCTCTTTAAAATGCAAGTCTCTCAAAGACTTGAGCGGTGTTTCTTCTCATCAGTGATCCTTCGATAGAAATCAGTTTGACAGCCTGATTCAGAGTGGAATTTGGTGCAGAAAGACAGAGTTTAAGGAGGAAAGGAAAGGGTGCAGGACGCTTCTGACGGGTGGAGGTGATCAGTGTGGGGTCGATTTCACCTCTTGAACCGCTTGTCAGGGGACGAGGGTGTATTTCTCTCCTGCCTGAGACCCCAGTGGACATGACCACGGGTGGGGAGCATCAGGGCCGCACATGGTGTTTGTTCCACCCGGGTTGACCTCACGTTCCCTCTGGGATGACATGAATGGGGCTCAGGCGGAAGAGAATGAAATGACCCAGTGAGAAGAGGTTTACAGGTGAGGGAGGGAGGAAGGGGCACTGCAGCTGAGCAGTCACTGTGAGAAGAGTCATGGGACAGGGACACATGTGCCATGTGTCGTGAAGAGAGCATCCCCAG
Organism: Tursiops truncatus; assembly: GCF_011762595.2. Classification (NCBI taxonomy): domain Eukaryota; kingdom Metazoa; phylum Chordata; class Mammalia; order Artiodactyla; family Delphinidae; genus Tursiops; species Tursiops truncatus. Next base: position 112,453,713 of record NC_047039.1, on the reverse strand, counting down.
GCTGGCCAGGGGACAAAAGGATAACGAAGATGACAAGGATACGGGCCTGGCCCAGATGTGATGGGGGCTCTGAACCCTTTCTGGGGCAGACAGTCTGTTCTGGAGTCAAGGACGGACGTCCAGGGAAAGGTTTGGGGAGCAGGAAATGGACGTGATCAGGGCTGAGTGGAAGAGATGTGGACCTGATATTTCAGTGTGGAGGGAGGCCTGATTGAAGGTCCTTCAGCAGTGCAGTGGGGAGGAAAGAACGTGACTGAAGGAGGGGATGCCCGTGCCCTGCACCAAATGTCCTGCTTGCGGCAGGGGTGATGTCGGTCTTACTGCGCCATCTCCTACCAGTCATCTCGTCTTTACTGTCTCGGACACCCCAGCCTTCTTGCTTTTTCTCAAATCCACCAAGATCTCTTCCTCTTGCTGTAAGACTCTCACCTGAAACGTTGCATATCCGACCCATGCGTCTCAGTTCCCTGCTCAAATGCCACCTCTTCCGAGAGGCTTTGTGGAACTCAGAGCTTAAAACAACTTACCCTCCAGACTTCTAGGGTCTAATCACTGGAAGATGGCATACATTGAATTAACCCTCCTGCCGATTAAACAATAAAGTCTAGAGTATCTATGAAAATACAACTAGTAGAGGGCAATGGAGAGGGACTAAAAGCAGATAGAAACTGGATGTGGGGTAAGATCGACAGTTACTCTGACCTTCTCCTGAGGGCCCTCCCGGTCCATGGGATGCAGGGGTAGCATCATTCAAGCAGAGGAGGCTGTCTCATTGGGTGGGGGACTTGGGTAAGAGATCCAGGCTACCGGGTGAGGAGTGGGGTGGAAATCCTAAAAAAGAGGAAGCCACGTCAGGAAAGCCCCCAAATCTGCTACAGACCCTCTCCTGTCCTTGGCTGATGGCGGATCTGAACACGTGTGAGGTGAGATGCCCATGGTGCACTGGGGGAACTGGCCGGGGGGCCAGCACAGCTGAGTGGGGATTGCAGCACTGCCCAGCGTCAGGGTATAGTTTGAGTTCCAGTCCCATCCTTTTGGACGGATTTGATAAACACCTCAGGCTTTCCCCCAGGGAGCCCAACCCTTAAGTAGAAGGACAGTATCCCAGGGCTGAAGTTTCTGCCCTGGGATTAAGGACAAAATAGAGCCATTATAACAAGCCTAGAGCCAAGACCCCCAGGCTCAAAGTGATCCCACCCACCTGCCTGCCAGCACCAAGTTCATCTCTCTTCTGAGGAGGAGCTCAGAATTCAGAGGCTCTGTAACACAGTATCCACAATGTCTGGCACAGAATCAAGATTCACTAGACACACAAAGGAAGGAAAACATGACCCATAATCAAGAGGGGAGAAGTCAATAGAAACAAATGAATGGGGGCCTCAAATGTTGGAATTTACAGAAAAGGACTTCAAAATAAGTAGGATAAATATATTCAATAATATATGAGAAAAGATGGATACAATGAGTAAAGAAATGGGGGTTTCAAGAGAGAGAAGAAAGCTAAAAAATGAACCAGTTGTAAATATTAGAACTAAAAATTGCAATATATGAAATGAAAAATTCATTGGATCAAGAAGACATACAGATGGCCAATAGGCACATGAAAGGATGCTCAACATCACTAATCATTAGAGAAATGCAAATCAAAACTACAATGAGGTATCACCTCACACTGGTCAGAATGGCCATCATCAAAAACTCTACAAATAATAAATGCTGGAGAGGGTGTGGAGTGAAGGGAACCCTCCTGCACTGTTGGTGGGAATGTAAATTAGTGCAGCCACTATGGAAAACACTATGGAGGTTCCTCAAAAAACTAAAAATAGAGTTACCATATGATCCAACAATCCCACTCTTGGGCATATATCTATAGAAAACTCTAATTTGAAAAGATACATGCACCCCAATATTCATAGCAGCACTATTTACAATGGCCAAGACATGGAAGCAACCTAACTGCCCATCGATAGATGAATGGATAAAGAAGATGTGGTACATATATACAACGGAATACTACTCAGCCATAAAAAAGAATGAAATAATGCCATTTGCAGCAATGTGGATGGACCTAGAGATTATCATACTAAGTGAAGTAAGTCAGACAGAGAAAAACAAATACCATGATATCACTTATATGTGGAAGCTAAAAAAATGATACAAATGAACTTATTTACAAAAGAGAAACAGACTCACAGACACAGAAAACAAACTTATGGTTACCAAAGGGGAAGCGGGGAGAGGGATAAATTAGGAGTTTGGGATTAGCAGATACAAACTATTATATATAAAATAGATGAACAACAGGGTCCCACTGTATAGCACAGGGAACTATATTCAATGTCTTATAATAACCTATAATGGAAAAGAATAAGAAAAAAAATATTTACGCATAACTGAATCACTTTGCTGTACACCAGAAACTAATACAACATTGTAAATCAACTATACTTCAAAAAAATATTTTTTAAAAAATAAAGGTTATTTGTTGCAAGCAGATTTACGTAACCAGGAACGAGGAAGCAAGTTCTTCAGGCTGATGGGAGAGGATCCCAGTTGAAAAAGCAAATTCTTAGGAAGAGGCAAAGGGTGACAGAAAGTCAGTACGAGGATAGGTGCAAAGTACTCTCTTTTTCAGTTAAAAATGTTGTTAAAAGACTATTGAATTTCTAAGACCAAAATAATGAAAACGCACGGTGTGGTTAAACTATAGGTAGAAACAAATTCTACAACAACAGTAGTAAAAAGGATTGTGGAAGGGTTGGTACGTGATGGGTGAAGCCCCTTGAGGGGGACGGCATTCGTTTATAATGTATTTCCTGGGCAACTGCTCAGTGTAACACAGAGGAAGAACCCCGAATTCAAGGCAGATATGGAATGAAATACTAAAAATGCTCGACCAACACAAAGGAAGCAAAGCACAAGGGAAAAACGACGGGATGTAAATGGAAGAGGACATGGGTACACCCAACACAGGGACGTCAGCGATCACGCTAAGTGTCAATCACGTGAGCGCAGATGAGAATCCAATCCGCGATGCACTGCTGGCGGGAAACGCACCGCACAGGGACGGCAGGGCGGAAGCTGATGAATGAAAAACACACACTAAGCAAACAGTGACCTTGAAAAATGCACCCTCCGGAGTCTCAGTCCATTGTCCTGTGTGCTTGGCAGCACCCGCCGGAAGAGACCCCCTGGTCACACGACCAGGCTGCTTCCCCAGGACGCTGGTGGCCAGATGGGGCCGTGGTCCGGAGCCAGCGGAAGGAAGGAAGGTGGGAGGGAGGAGCCCCCCCCCAGGCCCGATGTTGCCCCCGTGGGGCGCTCCATGTTCTTTCCCACCCTGCTGGCTGGGATGATGATGGCCCTCAGGACAGCAGCCGTCTTTGGAAGGTGGCAGACATGTGCCGGAGGAACGTGGGTCTTGAAGTCACCCCCGACTCGTTGGGCTGTTAGGACCACTGTATGCGAGGTCACAGAGATTTCAGGTTTTATGCTTCAGTCTGATTAACCCCTAACGAGATGCCCTGCATGTATTTCCTTGGAGCGCACGTTGCTTTCAAATTACATCACAGTTCATACTGTATTCGTATGATGTAATTGTTTGTCTCTTTGATTCTTTTCTGTCTCCCCTCAGTAGCACACAGTCCCCTCCAAGCGTGCAGGGGCCGTCTGCTCTGTTTCCCCCTGTGTCACGGGGCCCAGAGGAGCACGGGGCACATAGCAGGTGTTCACTAAACATCCCTTTCTCTCTTGCTGGTGAGGCCAGTTGAACGGGAAACCGAATCCCTGTGCGCTGGCCCAGGGGATGCTCATGGGGCACCAGCGGCATCCGAGTTCGGAAATTCTGGAGCAGGAATAGCCCAAGTGCAAGGCAGCCAATGACCAGACTTTCATTTCGGATCGTCCTGGATTAATCCTTCACTTGCCGTGTGAGCAGCCTTTCAGCTCCAGCAGGGAGCCTTGCACGGATGCTGGGAATGTCTAATTCCTGTGCGGGGGCCATTAAAGATGAGGGTTGAGCAGGAAAAGGTGCCCTGGACCAGTAACCTGAGCACAGGTTCCTAAACCCTTCACTGTGGGGGGCGGAGACGTGCACCGGCAGGCAGGTGCTGGGGAGTCAGGACGGGGAAGGAGGATGGGAGGGGGTGGGGGCAGGACATAGCATCCCAGGACCTCTGGGGAGAGAGTTCTAATCTTGCCTCACCACTGGCAGGCTGTGTTGTCCCCAGACAGCATCCTTCCTTTTCTGCGTCTCAGTGTCCCGTCTCTAACAGGAGATGCCCTCAGAGGCACCGCAGCTGAGCAGTGCCTGAGCTTGCCGTGTGGGGCTCTCTCTCCTCCGTGGGGCTTCATCGCTAACTTTTGTTTCCTTTCTGGCACAGAGAAGATTACTCGGTGTGCTTCTGTCTTTTTAAATTAAATCAAATGCAATTTGTTCAATTAACATTAACATATTAACATTATGTTATGTTAACATTATAATATGTTAACATTAATTAACATATTAACATTATCAATTCAAAAGTCCCGTGATACCTGAAGCTTTTAAGTTGGACTTATAAACTTTATTCTCTATATAACAGGCCCATCTGAATCACTTCCTTTAAGGGGCCTATGATTAATGCACTAAGTTAACAGCTTTCAACGTTTTAATTGCATTTTCAAAATGAATGTATTCACATTTGTGCTTTCAGGTTTCAGTTGTCTGCCTTTAACAAAACCTTCTGAGTAGAAGTTCATTTTTAGAAATCTGCTAACGTAAACATATGAACGTGATGAATTTAGGGGTCTCGACTATCAACTATAAGCACAGCAAGATTTCCGCATAAAATCACTAACTCGTTCCATCATTCAAGGTCGCACTTGCAACTGGATTATCAGGCTGTTACTGTAACAGGCCAAGTTCTCTTAAATGAAGCCAACACCCCAAATGCCAAATGGACATCAGTTTACTGACGCTACAGTATGAACACTGTGAATGTCAGCCTCTCGCCCCGTCTACACTCAGTGAGAAGCGCAGCCCCGGCCGGGAGGGCAACCCTCACCCACATAGCACAGGTGCTAAGGGGCTTTGTTCCAGCCCCAGCTCGGGGGGGCCTCTCTCGCATTCTGTCTGCACATCCCCAGGGAGCCCACCTCTGCCGGCCGAGTCTGTCCCCACGATGGATGGGGTCTGGCATCCCCTGCTCTTGCGAAGTTTACATCCCAGCAGCAGCGCACACCCCCGTCAATCCGCTGCATGACACACTTCACTGTATTGATTATTTTGAGCTGTGGGTGCTTGAAAACCAGCAAATACAGGGGGAGCTTTCTGTGCACCCCCTCTTTCTGCCTAAAGACAGAGCCTCCACAAGAAACTCCGCTGTCAGCCCCTCCCGGGGGCGTCATCAACCAGGAAGATGGACCCTTGATTCGTTACAGGAGAGGACACCAGAGGTGGACACCACACTCAAACTGTCACAAACTAGCCGACCTCCGCCTGCCCTGCAAGGCCCAGGCCCCTTTCCTAAAACCATTTCCTCTTGTCTAAGATGCCTTCCCCACCCCCCCTTCCCCTACTGAGACAGTACTGTGTCCTGAATTCTAAGCCACCTCGGGGAATTACTCATTCCCCGGGGTGTCTCCCATATGGACAGAGTACCTGTGCTAAGAACCTTCTCTGTGCTTTTCTCTTGTTACTCTGTCTTGCATTACAGGGGTCTCAGCTGAGAACACAGAGGGTGGGGAGAACGTTACTTTTTCTCCCCTGCAGAGTGGAGGTCTTTGAGCAGCGGTCATAGACTCAGGCCACACACCCCATGGACGTTGAAATTGTCTCCGATGGACCCTTGATACTCACATGAGTCTGTCTGACTTGGGGTCAGGATCCCAACACCCCACCTGGGCAGGGGCTGTTGGGACGGGGTTGGGGGAACAGACTTGCCACCTCCATCTCTAACGGGAGTCCCGGTGACAGCTAGCCTCAGCGTGTGGCCCTTCCCTGGGAGGTGTGGGAAAAGCACGCAGCCTGGTCCCTCCTGGGGTGGGTGCTGAATGCCCCCCCCCAAGCAATTTCATGCCCTCCCCCACCCCACCCCACACCGGGCCCCGCTTCCACGCCCCCCAGGCTGCAACTGCTGCAGTCGGGTTCACGTCCAGCCTCTGTCAAGGTCCCAGGGCCACGCTTTGCGATGCTCCTGGCCTGGCCGCCCCTGCTTCTCTCCTGCTGCATGTCCACTGCAGTTGGAAGCCCACGGCACACCGGCCTGGGGAAATCTCTGCCGCACACATCCTGCCCTCCTCGCGCCTCCCCTCTAATCACCCTAGACCCCAGGAGAACTTTCTAAATTTCTGTAGACTTGAAGCCCATAAAATGCAAATGAATTCCTCAAACCCTGCCCCCCGAGAAGGCCTCAGGTGTGGCCTGGGCTGAGCTGGGTGATGGGGGGGGCGGCGCTGGCCCTTCCCTATGCAGGGCCTAGGGGGCCTGGTGGCTGGAGGGAAATGTCCCTGCCGAGGGGAAGTGGGGCTGGTCCGCAGGGAGCACGGAAGTCAGATGCTCAGAAAGGAGGATCTGGGCCCTGGAAGAGAACCAGCTGAGGCTGCTTCCACCTCCAGCTGGCGCCACAAGCCGGGGGAGGAACTGGCTGTCCCCACCGGGAGGAGAAACAGGGCCAGAGGTGACAGTGCGTGGCCACAGCCCTATAAGAGCACGGGGCTCCTCGGGCGGCCAACAGCAGAGCGATGGAGCAGCGTGGAGTGGCCATGGCCATAGGGCCCGCAGTGCTGGCCACCACCTTCCTGTGCACCATGACCTCCGCCCCTGACACCTGTCCAGGTGAGTCAGACACCAGGTGAGTAGGACCTGACAGCAATCGGGTCTGAAAGCCGCAGGCCCCGTGCGCTAACAGCCAACTGGGCTGGGCCCCGAGCTAAGCCCTTCTGGACAATATCCTTATTCGTCGTGACAGTGAGTTGCAATCATCACTTCTCAAAAGCGGAGACTAAACGTTTTTGAACACCTCACTGCCCGGCTGACCCTCCAGCACTGAGGCTGTGGGGAGGGTGGCTCAGGCAGGGTGGACCACAAGGCCAGGGCTCTGCCCTGCATCACCTCCACACCTGACCAGTGCCCACCAGAGGCGGGAAACTCACTGCCAGGCTGACCCTTCATCTGAGACGGGTGACTCGGGCCACAGCCAAGGGCCCAGGCCGAGGTCGCCACGTGGCAGATCCCCGTGGCTCGGGTGGCCTGTCGCCGGCTCTGCAGGGCTCTCAGGCCCAGGACGAGCTCCCTGACTGGCGCTCTGTGTCTCTCTGCAGAGGTGAAGCTGGTGGGTCTGGAGGGCTCCGACAAGCTCTCCATCCTCCGAGGCTGCCCGGGGCTGCCTGGACCCGCAGGGCCCAAAGGAGAGGCAGGCGCCAATGGACAGAAGGGTACGTGCTTGCGCTCGGGCGTGGGGGTGCCTGAGCACCAGCTCTTCTCAAATTAGAGCCCGGGTGGGCACTGCCCCCTGCGGGTCTCAGGTCGGGAGCTTGGGTCACGACCCTGCTCAGAGCTGGCGTCAGGAGCGACCCCTGAGGCCCACCGGGATCTGTCATTCCCTGAGGAGGGGGCTGGTCGCAGCTAGTCTATGAGCTCACATCGGGGTCCACTTCCATAGAACACCCGCTTCCCGGTCCTCGATCCTGGCTTTACGTGGCCGTGGGCCAGATTCCAAGCCACGCGTACCCCGGTATTCTCACCTGAAAACTGCGGCCCCAGCGTTTCCTGTCTGTACCGCAGATGAGAAAACTGGGGCTCAGAGCAGTCAGCCATCAGCAGGGAGGGTGGGGCTGGACCTCAACGCAGTAGGAAGGCCCCCGAGCGCTCCACAGCCCTCCCGTCGACGTGGCGGCCCCCTTGTGGGGTTTCAGGCCCCGAGCCTGGTATGAAGGGCAGGTGTGCACGCAGCTGAGGGGTGAGTGCCCCGGACCTGTGTGTGAGTGGGTGCTCCAAGGGCTGCGGACACAGGGCCAGCTCGGAGGTCCCCAGCCTCTCACGTCCTGGGAGGCATCCAGCTCAGGGGCCGTGGGCACCCAGGGCAGCTCCTGGGGATGGGAGGGCTGTGTGTGCCCACCACGATGGGCTCCAGGCTGGGGGTCCTGCCGGGGGGACACCGGGAGGAGGGGCCGGGCTGGGGCAGCTGCCCACCAGTGGGTGTGGCTGGCCCGCCCCAAGCCGAGCCGCCGCCCCCTCGGACCCACCCCACACACCCACACTCCCCGGGGAGGGCAGCCTGCCGGCAGACGCTCCTGCTGCCTTGACTGAGCCTGGGGCCGCCTCTCCTGACCCTCCCCTCAGCGCTCAGGAGGAGGGGCAGGGCCCTGGGTGGTCCTACCCCCTGCTCACATCAGTAACGCAGACCTGGGAGGCCTCGTGGCTCCCGACCCCTCCTCTCTGGAGGTGGAGAGAGAACCACCCCAGAGGGAGGCATAATTGCGCCCGGCCGCCCCTGCGTCCAGGGCTGAGCACAGGGCAGGGCCCCGCCTCCCTCCCAGAGCCAAGGGGCCGGAGGGGCCTGTGTGACAGGGTCTCTGAGGACGTGCTCTTGGTCCCAGGCCCCCGGGGGGGCTCCGTGACGGTGGCCTGGACCTGGGCTGCTACACTGAGCTGGTCGGGGGCCAGATCGCTGCTGGTTCCCTGGAGCCCGAGCTGGGCGCGCCGGCCGGTCGGCACCGGGGGGCTGTGAGCGCTTTGTCCTCGCCGCCTGCTGTCCCCTCGTGCTGAGTCCCAGGGCGGTGATCCTGAGGATACCGCAGCCGGGATGGGAGGGTCGGAACTGTATCCTTAGGGCAGAGACGCTCAAGTAGAATTCTTCAGGTTGCCTTTTCCTCAATGATGTATCTTTGGAATTTACAGGAGAGCGAGGTTCTCCCGGAGTCCCTGGGAAGGCAGGGCCGGCCGGGCCCAAAGGTACCAAAGGTGATGAAGAGCTAGGACCCCTGAGCAGGACCCCGGGGCCTGTCTACAGAGACATGAGAGATGGAGACAGACAGAGAGCGAGAGGGAGGAGGTGGAGAGAGAGATGGGAGAGAGACAGAGAGAGGGAGGGGGGTCAAGTGACAGAGGCACCTGTCCTATTTCCTGTTTCCAAAGAGCTTCGAGACAGCGTGTGAACGGGGTCCCGGGTCCGGGGCCCCAGGTCCAGAGCAGCCTCTCATAACCCAGGGAAGAATCCAGGCCTCTGAGCCCCGCCCCCCGCAACTCCCCCGGCTGAGACCCAGGCATTGGAAAAGTGTGGGCCGCGGAGCATGCGTGTGTGGTGCCCAGAGCCTCAGCCCCGCCCCCCACGCCCCAGCTCCCGAGGAAGTGAGCACTTGGGTGGTTTCCAGAGCGGAGGGTCGACGTCCACTGACCAGACGTCCTGTGCATCTCCTGTCTCTCCCCAGGAGACCGAGGGGAAAAGGGCGCAGGCGGAGAGAAAGGTGAGCCCCTCCGCCTCCCTGGGGTCACTGAGCAGGCTTTGCAGGGGGCTGGGGGTTCCCAGAGGCCTCGGTCACGGCCAGCACCACGTGGGAGAGGATCTCAGACCACAGCCCTGGCCCTGGCCCTGCAGCGGATGGGTGCGGGAGGAGGGGCCCCTGAGCCCGGCCTGCTTTGTCAGCGGCCGGTGAGCGCTCAAAGCCCAGAGGCTCCGGAGTTGGACCCAGGTGACTGGCGATACCGCTTTGCTACGTGGTTTTGGACATTTTGCTTATAATGCTCTGATTTATGCTCATTTATTTAAAAATTTGTGAAAGCAAGAAAAGGCAAAACGCCAAGACACAGTCACATGCTCTGGCTACAAATACAAAGTGCGAGGTTGGGGCCCAGACCCACATCCCAAATGCTCCCCAGTACTTTCCACAAGCAGAGGCTGTGCTGGGGACATGGGCTGTGGAAAGCGATAGGTCTGGGGGCGCTGCACCTCCACCGCCGTGAGCCGTGAAGCCCAGGCGAGGTGGCCGGCACGGCGGTCCAGCCACTGCCCCGCGGGACGGTGCTGGCCGCCAGCCCCCAGGCAGGCCGGATGCAGTGGGGGCCGAGCAAGCCCAGGGATGCTGAGTCTAGGAGCTGATCCGCAGGGCTGGAGGCTGAGAGTCCTGCAAAGAGCTGGATGATGGTTTCCTTTCTCCACGCTGTGGTCACGGAGCAACGGGGCTGAGGGGTGGGGGCGCTGTTTCCAGACGTGTGACGTGCATGTCCTCGCTCCCCGCAACAGGAGAGCCGGGGCAGCTTCATTCCTGTGCCACAGGTGACTGCGCACACGCCGACCCCCGGACCTTCGCCTGGACCTGCTCCTGCTGGGGGTGGGGGAGGGGGGGGTCGACCAGAAGGCCAGCTGCACAGACTCAGGTTCCACCTTCCAAGGACAAAGCCCTCTCTGCGCATATCTTACTCCCCACTTACCCGAGTGATAGGCAGCCATTGCCTGGATAACTCGAGTATATTCCTGGAGGAGGCCGGGTGCCCAGGAGACTAGGCGGGGGCAGCCCTGGGAGGTGGGGATGGCCAGGTCGTCGGGGCCTGGCCGTCACAGCCGGGTGGCCTTGGGGGCCGCGTCTCTGTCCCAGGACTCAGAGCCCACCTCCCCCAGGCAGGTGTCCCTGCCTCTCCCTCCTCCCCCTCCCCCTCCGCCCTGCCCCGCCCAGAGCTCCTGTCCTGGCGTCCATTCCCCGGCTTCCCTTCCCAGGACCTCGGACCTGTAAGGAGCTGCTCACCAGGGGACACTTTCTGAGCGGCTGGCACACCATCTACCTGCCCGACTGCCGGCCCCTGACCGTGCTGTGTGACATGGACGTGGACGGCGGGGGGTGGACCGTGAGTGGGGGGGACCCAGCGATGGCCGTGGGGTTCACCCAGCGATGGCCGTGGGGTTCCTGGGCAGGGGTGGGCGTGCCTGGGAGCCTCACCTGGTGGCAGAGCACTGTTTAGTGGCCTTTGTGACCGTCCACTCCTTCCAGGCAGAGGCTGACCCCGTCCTTTCACTGAGGTCGGGAGAATCAGAAATGTCGGGGGAGGGGGCTGTGGACCCACATGGGAAGGAGTCCCGTGGCTCAGGGCTGTGGGCTCAGGCCCAGAGGTGCCCACCCCTCTGCAGCCGTGTGGCGTTGGGCTTGTCGCCTGCCCTCTCTGAGCCTCCGTTTCCTCCTTGGTCCCATGTGGGTGTCCCTGACTGCCCCTGGGCTCTTGGATGAGACCCACGTTCTGGTCCTCAGCCTGTGATGCCTGTGAACTACCAGCGCTGCTCCCGCGTGTGGCCGGGGTGCTCTGTGGGGGGACGGCAGTGGGGCCCCGTCTCCCCAGCCCTCCCCATCGTGTGCAGGTTTTCCAGCGAAGGAGCGACGGCTCTGTGGACTTCTACCGGGACTGGGCCGCGTACAAGCAGGGCTTCGGCAGTCAGCTGGGAGAGTTCTGGCTGGGGAATGAAAACATCCACGCCCTGACCGCCCAGGGTAGGGCCGCGGCCGGGGGCTCTGTGGTGGGGTGCCTGAAATGCACATGCCCCTGACCTCAGCCCTGGGCCATGTGGGCCAGAGGACCCCGCTCCCCCTGGCCCCCGGGGTGGTCACGTGTGACAGCAGGAGGGGTTATTACTCTGAGAACCTAGGACGTGTATCCTCTTACACTGTCTGAGTGTTCAAATCGGAGGAGGTGGATTATTGGAGTGAAGACGGCTTCTGGTCTCGGGACCGATCGTGTCTAGAACCCGAGAGTCGGAAGTGAGGGGGAGGCCATCTGGATCGGGGTGGCCCTTCTCCCACTTCCAACGGTTGGTCCTTCCTTGAAACTGGGATCTTAGGCCCACGGAGCCCCTCCCTTGCCTCTCCCGCTCAGTGCATGTGGCGGTCCCCACGCAGGCCCCCTCACCCCACTTCTCCGTTCCACAGAATCAGCTTCACAGCTGGTCCTGAGTTCATCCGCAAACGTGTAAATCCTTTCTTACTCCTTCCATTCCCTCATGGCAACCTTGACGGTGTCCACTCATGTGCCTGAAATCCTTGCAGAAGAAACCACACATACAAAGGTTTCCTGCCGTGGCATTCACAGCTATTTGCAGGAGAATTTAGGGTTTCCCACTAGAGCGAGGCTTCATTCCGTCCAGGTCCACTGATGGTGGAATTTCAGGCATGGCTGATGGAGCAGCAGGGGAGCTATTTGAAAACAGGGAGGCATCCCTGAGGTCCTCCCACCAGCCCAGCCTCTCACACCTTCCCGGTGAATTGTCCCCAATGCCAACTTCAGACGTCCCCTAAAGCCCACATTCCCACCCCCCGTGCCTGTAGGCAGAGGGTCCCTTCTGCTGGGCCCTGAGCACCCACCTCCAACAGGAAGCAGCGAGCTGCGGGTAGACCTCGTGGACTTTGAGGGCAACCACCAATTTGCCAAGTACCAGTCATTCAAGATGGCGGGTGAGGCAGAGAAGTACAAGCTGGTCCTGGGAGCCTTTGTCGGGGGCAGTGCAGGTGAGAGTCCGCGCGGGGCACAGCAGTGGCCTGGGCTTCAGCGCGGGGTTTGGGGAAGCAGAGAGGACCTGCTTAGCGTCCTGGCTCTGCCTCTTCTGTGTGTGATGTTCTTGGGGACTTAACCTCACCAGTTTCTTATCCACACGGTAAGGTAATACTACGCACACCTAAGTGTACCCACAAGGCTGATGTGACCCATGACAAAGTCCAAAAAGCTGTGGCATTATTATTAACTACCATTTCTGATGAAAAACGGGGAAGGATGATAATTGAGCCCATTTCCCTGAAGGCTCCATTCCCACTCTTGTGACTGGAATTCTCCCCTGAGGAGTGAAAGAGTTCTCGCCCTAAGTGAGAGGATGCCTGTTAGCTGGCAGGAGCAGACCAGATGAGGGGATACCGAGGCCTCTCCATCAGCAGAGGGATGCTCCCTGGGGTCATGTGAGGGGCACCCCTTGGAGTTGCACAGTGCACACCCGGACACAGCAGCTTTGACCTGGACCAGCGTCGGGGACCTCTTAGCCCTGTGTGCCAATTAGGCGACCTTTCCTTCTGAGCAGGTGATTCCCTGACGTCCCACAACGACAACGCCTTCTCCACCAAAGATCAAGACAGCGACAGAAATACTGCCAATTGTGCCGTGCAGTACCAGGGGGCCTGGTGGTACAAGGATTGTCATGTGTCAAACCTGAACGGTCGCTACCTTGGGGGGCCCCACGAGAGCTTTGCAAACGGCATCAACTGGAGGTCAGGGAAGGGGTACAACTACAGCTACAAGGTGTCGGAGATGAAGGTGCGGGCCACCTAGGGCAGGGCTGGCCGGCCAGAGCCTCTGGGAGCAGCTCCCTCTGCACACAGCCCGGCGGGGCAGCCGGTCCAGAGCCCTCCCCAGGAAGGTGACGCGGACCTCCGTGTCACTGTCGTCACGGGAGCAGCAGAGCCGCATCCTGTCCCCTGGGCAGGAGGCCCTCTCTCTGTGCCTCCACTGACTTGCAACCCTTCTGTCCCACTCACGAGGATAAGAGAAAATGCTAATCCAGATCTTGCCAGACGTACATGTTCTCAATAAAGACACTTGCTTACCCGACAGCGGGCGCGGGACTCCTTCGTCACTTCCACGCTCTGACCTGTGCCCCTGTCTGTCCGTCTGTCCCCGTGACCTGGCTCTGCAGGTGCCCTTTGGCCTGAAGGTGTTTCCGACGGTCTGAGGCCAGAGTCACAGAGCAGGGCCCGCACGTGGGGCTGTGTACCAGTCAAGTCACCCTCCCTGCCGGCCGGGCCGCTGTCTGCCTCCAGGCAGTTTTCGAGCTCAGGCTGAGTAGAGGGCCAGAGGCCGAGCCACGTGACCACACATCCTCAAGTCTTTACTCTCAGCCCTTCAAGAAAGTGTCCTCTGACCCCAGGCTCAGAGGTGAAGTGGCCTGCGCAGTCCCAGCCTCCCGGCCCCAGCTAGTCCACACCGCCCAGGCTCCTGGGCCCCCACTATCCACAAAGGGTGATGGCGGCCTGGGAATCCCTCGCCACCAACAAAGAAGGAAGTGGAAGAGGAGCGGCTGGGGCTGCTCGGAGCGCTGCAGGAGAAGGGAGGGTGATCTCAGTGCACAGCGCCCTGCAGCTGCGCCAGCACAGACCTGCAGGCGGGGAGACTCCAGCTCTCCAGGCAGCCGTCTCTGAGAGACACGCCAGTGCCCTCTGCACCTGTACTTGTGTCTGCTGAGGAGGGTCCCGCTCTCTCCTCCCACTGTCTCCACCGCCAGACGCCAAGAAGCCCCCCCATCCTCAGGTGGCCAGGCTGTCCCGGCGCTGGCCTCTCCCTAACCCTTGCCTGACTATTTGGGTCCTCATAAGCCCGCTTGTGTCTGTTCCAGCAGCATCATCGACTCGGAGAGAATCTAGGAAGGTGCAAGGTGGTTACTACCGTCCTTGCCCCCAAGGGTCTAAGAACCGTGCAAGGCCACATAGAACGTGGCATGTCTGGGATTTTTCTGGGAGAGGGCCCATGGTGGTCTCGCCTTGCCGGAAGGTGCCGTGTCCTGAGGGTCAGGGGCCACTGCTCCTGGAATGCACCCCCACTCTTGCTTCTCACGCTGGCCCAGAGGCCTGAGACGAGCCAGTGCAGGACAGCCTGGGGAGTGGGCTCAGGAGAGGGGGGCGGCCCTTCCTTCCCCCGAGCCCGAGGACGGGGCCACAGCCGCTCAGCCAGGGGCCCCGATCGGTCCCCAGGACAGAAGCTGTCAAACCGTAAAACACAATGGTTAGTGTTAGATGCAGGCTTCCGCTGCTATAAAATGATACCCAATCATCTCTTTCTTTTCTTGAAGACCTGGTTCCTTGAGGTCTTGGCGGGATGACAGTTCCTGGAGGGGTGCGGTCTCTTTGCCAGGGAGCACATAATGCAACTCTTCATACGTCAGCCCCAGGCTTTGCTGCCCAATCTTCGAGAGCAGCAAAGACCTCACCCGCATGCCCCAGGAGCCACGGTCAGGATTGTGAGCTGGTGCTGGGGTCTCTCCTAGGCACCCTCCACCTTGACCTGCCCCTACTAACTGCGTTTCACAGGGACTAAGCCTTCAACAGTGGAGAGGTGCCCACTGCCTCCACTGGAAAAGGCAGGACAGGAATTTGATCTTGTGTCTCAGCCTTTCGGTCCTAGAACCAAGATTTTCCTGGAAAGGACCCTCCCTTCCGGAAGTCCTAACTTTGAAGTTATAATTCATGTTGTGAAATTAAATCTTGAGAAATGCCTCTTGAGAAAAAGCTTAATTTCTTAAGTGCCCCGTCATTATTGCGGAAGGTAAAAATAAAACTATTAAATACAGAAACAGGCTTCGCTTGGCAAACCAGAAATTTTTTTAAAGTGTTATGTATAAAATCTGCTTAATTGAGAGATGGGCTAAGAGTTAAAAAAGACAATTTTTAGAAACATTTAATGTGACTGTTGCTGTAATGTATTTGCAAACACTCTTGCTTTGGGGACTTGCTAAGACTTTTTTTTTAAGTACTTATGAAAATGAGGTCCGAGGGATTTGGGGAGCAAGGGGCTTAGGGAACTGACCTCATGTAATAATTCACTTGCATTTTACGTGCATCCACCTGTATACAGTGCGTGCTTGGACATGTGGGGCCATGGGAAGGTGTAACCGGCTGGTGGGCACCTGAGGAACTAGGCTGCGTAGGTCGCTGTAGGACAGCCGGCTCTGGGTGGCCCTGGGGAGAGAAGCTTCTGGTCCTGCTTCCTCTGGCCCCCTGTGAGAGCTGGCACCTGCAGGCCAACCAGAGCTGTCTCAGGGCCGCAGGCTGCCCCCCAGAAGCAGGGGTTTGGGGCAAGATTGGAGCCTGGGCTCGGGCCAGGCGTGTCCCCTGGTCTGGGCTCTCCCCATCCGTCTACTGGCCCTGCCCTGCCCTCCTGCTTCTCCAAGGGTTTGGTGTCTGTGCTGGCAGAAAGGGAGGCGTAGGACTGGGGGGGTCCTGAGCAAAGGCCTCAGATTCTTCACTGTGGCCATGACCTCTGTGGTCTGGGAGGGCACAGGCCCAGCCTGGGGGGGCCTTGCTCTGGTGGCAGGGACCCCTGATGATTGGTAGAGAAATGCGCTTCACCGAGACACCATTTATCTGGAAGGTCCTGACAGCCCACCCAGAAATCCCGGCTGCAGCGGGGAGGCGGTCGTCCAGATGCAGGCGAGCAAGGCTGGCCTCCATCTCCAAGAGACGCCCCCCTCCTTTGAAGTGATAACGCCTCCGGGACAGGGCGCACCCCCTCCCCTGGATTTCCATTCCCCAGAGCATCACACACCCCTGTCCCCTCCCCTTTCTGCTCTGTCCCTTGACAATTCCTCCCAGACTCCAGTCTGATTTCTGGTTCTGTCTACCTTACACTCTCCCCATGGGAAGAAGGCCCCTTCTCCCGTCCAGCGGGGGTGGCCCTATGGATGGAACCCTTAGGAACCCCCATCCCCACACCCAGTGGCTTTGGGGCTCTTGACACAATTGTTGCTCTTGTCTGGCCCCCACCCAGTTTCCCCTCCAGTCCAGGCCAGGCTGGGGGGCCGAGCCTGGGGCTCTGAGGGCTCCCTGGCCTTGGCACTGGTGACCACCCAGCACCTTGGGCTCCCTGCCCTGGCCAGCTGTCAACACAGGTTTATAGGGCCTGTGTTGGCCACCCAGTACTGTCTGTGGGCTCTGGGGCTCGGGACTCCCAAGGTGAGGGGTCCCAGAATGGACCTGGCCAATCTCAAGAACTGGTAAGTTTCTGTTTCAGCTGGTGAAGGGCAAGGCCTTTGTGTCCACACAGACCTGGACTCCCTGGGCTCTGCCAGGTCCAGGCGGTGTGACCTTGGGCCAGTCACTTGACCCCTCTGAGTCTTCTTTGTCACGTGACTCAGGATAGCAGGGTGGGTTTGAGGACCTCGTGGAGTGAGGATAATAAGTGAGCAGCGTGGGGTCTGGGACGGACCGAGGGGTCAGTGACCAGGGGCGTGGGCATCGCCTGCATTTCCCCACGCAGCTGGCCGTGACTCCCTCCCAGCCGCGTCTCTGCCTGCTCCAGGGCTGCCCTCCAGGGCCTGCCCACCCCCCCACACCCTCCACCCCCCCTCCACCACGCCCACCCACCCCCCCCACCCCCCGCCTGTGCCAGGCCTCAGTTTGCGGTGGGTGTTTCACAACCTGGGAGGTGGAGCCCGCTGGCTGGTGGCTGGTGGAACCTCCACCCCCCAACCACAGTTTCCCTCCCTGTCCCTCCGGCAGCTGGGCTGGCAGCTGCTCCGTCGAGGGTGCCGGGAGCTGTGTCCCCGGGGCCCCCGCTCTGCTGTGCGCACAGACCCAGGACAGGAGGGCGGCGCCCGTCGGTGGGCGGGGTTCTGGCAAAGGCTCTGTCCTTGTATGGCCTCTGCGCACACCCGCGCGGGGTGTGCTCTGCGGGGTCAGAGCTGAAGCCTTGCTGTCTACCTTCTTTGCCATCAGAATCCTCCCCCTCTCTGCTGGCATCAGGAACGTCACCCCTCCCTCCAGCAGAGCTGAACTTTGGGAGCTGGGACTGGCCCCAAACCCCGAAACCAGCCTGACACTCTTGCCCTGGTCACCGGAATCCACTGGTCTCGGGCCCCTTCGCCTTTCCTTCCCCTGAGGTTACAAGTTTTTCCAACAATCCCACACCTTAAGAGCTATTTACCAGAAAAGGACCTGGAAGGGGCCATCTGGTCAGTTTCAGGCTCGGCTGGGTCCAGATGGAGCACGATACTGCTCACCACAGATGGGATGTTGTTTGGGGCTGCATTAATGAAGGCATAGAGCCTAGAACCAGGGAGGAGAGAGCCGTGCTCCTCCCTGCACAGGTTGGTTCACACCTGTGCCCTGGGGTCTGAGTTTTGCACTTTAAAGCAACCAAGGAGGGGGTATCACCTAGGATGGGATCAAAGAGCTGGGAACGACATTCTTAGAAACGGTTGAAAGTGGCAGAGAAGAGGACAGCCTGCCACCAAGCAAGAGCTGTGCATTGTGGGAGCGTGACCCCATCCCCAGAGGAATATCACTGCCCTGGACCCCTGGGGCTCACAGGCCCCTCTCCCATCCCTTCCTCCCCCTGCACCCAAAGTGCCCTTTGCCCTATGGCTTCTGTCCTCTCCCTGTAGCCTCCCATCAGGAAGAGTGAGGTGACCACCTTGTCCTGGTCACCCTGGGTCTTCCCGGTGACCGAACTTCCCATATCCTGGGAAACCCCTCAGAGCTGGACAAACCAGGAGGGTTGGTCACCCTGAGAGGAGGCTCAGTGGCCATTAAAACTGCAGCCCAGCCACTAGCAACAGAGCAAAACCCCCAAACCTGGACCCCCTTCCCTCAAGGCCAGGGAAGGCCTTCTCTTTGCTCCACTAGAGCAGTTCTAATTGCTTAATGAGGAAAGACAAAATCCAGCCACCACCTCGCCATCCCTCAGGAGGCGTCTGCGACCGCAAAGCCCTCTTTGGCGGGCAGGTGAGGCCATCTGCTCTCTGAAGGAGCTCCTGGTCTAGAGGGGGCATCCTACAAACGTCAAAAATTAAAGACTCAGGCGGTGGGTGACACGCGAGGGACGTCTGTGTTTCTTTCTTCCAGGCCCAGCCTGAAGCTCTGAGTCCTTACAGGAGTCAGACTTCCGTCACCTCCTCACTGCCTGCCCAGCCCGGCTGGGCTTCCACATTCATAACAGCTACAGATGGAATGCTGACAGACGTCATGCAGCCTCTTGCTGGACCAGCCCTAGAGACCCCCGGGCCGCCTCCCAGTCGAGAAGCCCGAGGCCCTCAGCCCGCACACGTGTGCCCTGCACTGTGGTGTGACGGCTGCTTGTCACAGCAGCTGTCATCCCGGAAGTCTTGAACAGAATTTGCACCCGAGGAGCAGTGCGACTGCAGCCACGTCTCAGTGGGCGGCAGTAGCCTGGCAGCCAGCGCGCGGCGTCGAGGGTGAAAAACGTTGTTTGATTCAAGGGCTGCTTCTGAAAACTTGGAAAGCAGTCCCATGGCGTGTCCTCTGGGGCTCCGGGGACAGATCCTGCAAATCCGGGATTTCAGCGGCGTGTGTTTCTGTGTTGGCTGTCTGAGGAGGCGTTACAAGAAAAAGAAGAGCTTAGGGAAGACCCGAGCCATTTGCAAGCAGCAAAAAATAAAGTGTCCAGGAATTTAGGGTATTACTGAGTTGGAAAATCCCCGAACAGCTCTAGACCTCAAACAATAAGAGATGGACTTTCTGAAAGTCCTTGAGTTCCAACGAGCAGTGAAGTATATATAGATATTTTTTGGAATAGAGCTACTCAGCCTCGGGAGTGAGAGCCTTTCTGCCCAAGCCTGGAAGCTCTGAGCAAGCGTCCCTAAGATGAGAGATACAGGGAGGCGTGGAGGTGAAGCAGCAAGAAATGCAACCTGAGACGTGCCTCAGGAAGGAGCAGCTGGAGTCCGGGGCTGGGGGTGTCTGCATCGCTGCAGGGCTGACCCGCCCCCCCACACCCTGTGCGACCAAGACAAGTTTGTATTGCATTACAGCCCTGAGATATGAAGTTGTGTATTAAATAGTCAGCTGTCACTTACCTTTACGAAGAGGTGGCCTAGGTGAGGGATGGGGTGCAGGGAGGGGAGGGGGGAACCCGCAATCTCATCCTCGTCCTGAATCCCACTCTGGGCTTTGAGCCGACTTTGCCTCCCGTCAATTTCCTATCCATTTCTTCCGCCACCCTTGAGCTACTCAACTTGGTTGTCATTGTCACAGTGACTCATGAGCCATATGGGTGGGGGGCGGCCAATTATCTGATTCCTGGAGCTTCCCGGGAGGCTGCAAGTTCTACCCGCCCACCCCACTCTGTGGCACAAGTCCCGGTCAGGAAGCTGGGAGAACCAGGCACCATCTGGGAACGTCCATCTGTCCCAAGGGAGCGAACACGGCCCTCCCAGAGTCCTGTGCCTGCAAGAAGGGTGTCCTAAATTCGAATTGGGGTGGGAATAGAAATCACCAAATCTTGGCACTGGAAGCGAGGCGCAGCTGCTCCGGTCCACGCTTTCACATGGAGCGAGAACCAGCTCCTCTGCAGCCCCGATGGGTGCCCGTTCCATCTTGCCCTAAAGACCTGCGGGTGTGGGAAGCTTGCCGTCGCCTTGGACGACTCGTGCAGCGAGGCCAGGGGCAGCTGTCGCGACGTCGGGAGCACCTCCTCCTGTGGATTTGGCCCTGCTTTTCCGTAGAGCCCTTCCTTGGAGGGGGCTGGGTGCCCTGGACAGCAGGACGTCCAAGTTGATTCCCCACCACCTCAGAAAGGCCTTATCAGCTGGTGGCCGAGGCGTGGGAACCAAGGGCAGAGCGCATCTTCAGAAAACAAAACAAAAACCACGACTGTCCGGCAGGCTGGGAGGCTCTCGGTGCAGCGGCCGAGTAACTAAGCAGGACTTTCTGGGTCTGACAAGCTTGAGTGCTGCGAGCGGCCGGGGCGTCTCCCGGTCGCTCAGCTGATAACCTGTCTGGCTCCACCACTCCTGTGTCCCTGGGATTCTAACCCAAATGTCTTCCTGTTAACTAGCTCAGCTCCGATGCCCTGTAGCACCACTGTCTCCTTTCACACAAGCTCTGCTCTGATGGGCCAGACGGCCCAGGGCTTTCATTTGCTTGCCCTGAAATCATCCAATAGCACAGCCTGAAACTATCTAGTTTCAGCCCTGAAACTAGCATATCAGTGGGTCCTAAGCCCAGCTGTCCCTCAGAGCTACCTGGGGAGGCACTTAAAATACAGATTCACACATGGAAACAGCCTCAAGGCCCATCAACAGGTGAACAGATAAAGAACGTGTGGTATATTTATACAATGGAATATTACTCAGCCAGCAAAAAGTGAAATAGTGCCGTTTGCAGCAACATGGATGGACCTAGAGATTGTCATACTAAGTGAAGTTAAGTCAGACAAAGGCAAATATATCGCTTATATGTGGAATCTAAAATATGACACAGGGCTTCCCTAGTGGCGCAGTGGTTGAGAGTCCGCCTGCCGATGCAGGGGACACGGGTTCGTGCCCCGGTCTGGGAAGATCCCACATGCCGCGGAGCGGCTCGACCCGTGAGCCATGGCCGCTGAGCCTGTGCGTCCGGAGCCTGTGCTCCGCAACGGGAGAGGCCACAACAGTGAGAGGCCCGCGTACCGCAAAAAAAATAATAATAAAAAAAATAAATAAAATAAAATATGACACAAATGAACCGATCTACGAAACAGAAACAGACTCAGAACATAGAGAACAGACTTGTGGTTGCCAAGGGTTGGGGGAGGGATGGAGTGGGAGTTTGGGGTTAGCAGATGTAAACTATTATATATAGAATGGATAAACAACAGGGTCCCACTGTGCAGCACAAGGAACTATATTCAATATCCTGTGATAAACCATATTGGAAAAGACCATAAAAACAATGTATGTGTGTGTGTGTGTGTGTGTGTGTGTGTGTGAATCACTTTGCTGTACAGCAGAAATTAATACAACATCGTAAATCAACTATACTTCAATAAAATAAATTTTAAAAAATACAGATTCAGGAGGCCCATCTCTGACCTGCAAAACCAAAATCTCAGTGGTGATGGCTGGAGCCTGTATTTTTTGAGGTTTCCTGTTGATTCTGAAGATAAGCCATGGTAGGAATTGCGTGGCAGCATGTCAAATGGACAGAGGTGACAACCAAGCGTGTCCCCAAACCATGTCCAGGCTCCTTGAGCCACGTGTCCCCAGTTTCTCAGTCAATCCTCGGAGCACGGGCAGGAGTGACCCAGATGAAAAGGGAAGTCAAGGGTCCAAAAAAAATGCTGAATTAAGATCTAGTTATTACAGTGACTTTTAACACGGCTCAAAAAATGCTGAATTAAGATCTAGTTATTACAGTGACTTTTAACACGGCCCAAACAGATAATTTTATGGTGAAGTGGTTGATGATCTTAGTCTTTCACATACAGTGTCACGTCCTAAAGAAAAGTGCACACACTTTGAATCCGTACGCTCACCAGGAACTTACTTCTAGAAAACCCCACAGATGAGAGAAAGCTGTGTACATAGATGTGTTCATTCGACATTGTGGCCACGAAACACCAGCTGGAATAGAAGTATTCAACCATAGGACTGATGACCATTTCCTCAAATGAATGTTCAGTGACGATTTAAAAAATGCTAAACAAGCAAACTCTAGGGCCAGGAGAAAATAACTCACATCAGGAGATAAAACTGTACATTCAGCTCTCACTTCCAGTAATGATGGATTAGATAATGAGCACCACGCTTCCTCTGAAAATAAATTAAAAGCTGGACAAAGTTCAGAGGTACTCTTCCTAAGCGTTAAAGATGGCTAATTGCGAGGGATTCCCAGAATAAAGTCTAGCGGAAATAGAAATCGGGTGGCTGTATTTGCGGGTATCTTCGCCTGGGGTCATTTGCCAATCCTGGGAGGCTGGGCAGGTGTTTTGACAGCTTAGCAGAGGAAAGGGTTTTATTATTGAACTGGAATAGAGGTCAACAGAAGATATACGGACTGAATGTGGAGGGGAAAAAAAGAATAAAAATACAGAAAATAGCATGAGAGACGTGGAACACGGGGGAAAAAAAGGCTCATGTGTGTAACTGAAGTCTTTGAAAGAGTGGAGAGAATGGACACATTCAAAGAAAATCCCACGCAGGCACATCATGGCAAAAAGGAAAACCTTGTAAAGGGCCAGAGGAAAGAAGTCACGTTCCCTTCAGAGGAGCAACAGACTTTCAGCAGAAAGAATGGAATCTGGAAATACATGTTTAAAGCGCTGGAAGAAAATACCTGCCGACTTAGGGTTTTACACCCAGTGAAAATACTTTTTGAATGTGAGGCAAAATAAGATGTTTTCAGAAAACAAAAAAGGACAGAATTCATCACCAGCAGACCTATGTCAAAAAAATATATATATATGAAATGAAAGGGGGTTTGTTGGACAGCAAGAAAGACTGAAAATGAGTTGGAAGATGGGGTAAGAGCTACATAATGGGTGACTATGGAGAAGAGCATGGAGGTTCCTTAAAAAACTAAAAATAGAGCTACCATATGATCCAGCAATCCCATTCCTGAGCATATATCCAGACAAAACTCTAATTCGAAAAGATCCATGCACCCCAATGTTTATAGCAGCACTATTTACAATGGCCTAGACGTGGAAACCACCCAAATGTACATCAACAGATGAATGGATAAAGAAGATGTGGTACATATATCAATGGAATATTACTCGGCCATAAAAAGGAATGAAATAATGCCATTTGCAGCAACATGGACGGACCTAGAGATTATCATACTGAGTGAAGTAAGTCAGACAGAGAAAGACAAATATATGAAATCGCTTATATGAGGCACCTAAAAAAATGATACAAACGAACTTATTTACAAAACAGAAACAGACTCACAGACATAGAAAACAAACTTATGGCTACCAAAGGGGAAAGGGGGTGGGGGGGGGGATAATTTAGGAGTTTGGGATTAACAGATACACACTACTATATATAGACTAGATAACCAACAGGGCCCACTGTGTAGCATAGGGAACTCTAAGCATCTTGTAATAACCTATAAGGGAAAAGAATCTGAAAAAGAATATATATATGAGAATCACCTTGCTGTACACCTGAAACTAACACAACATTGTAAATCAACTATACTTCAGTTAAAAAATAAATATTAAAAATTTATATATAATCAAAAAAAAAAAGCGAGAATGCAGATAGGTCAAGAGGAATATGGGCTGTGCAACCCTGTAAGAGCAACGTCTGGTGGGGTGTTAAATAAAGAGATAAAGTGTGTGCCAGACACGGTGACACAGGAGGCAGGAGGGGCAATGAGCTGACCGGGGCTGAAAGACCCTCCAGGTCAGTGGTAGAGGGACTCGTTTGTCTTGGTCCGTAAGAGGGCAGGGGTGGACAGGGCGTCTCAAACACGGACTCCACAAGAGTAAGGGAGGAGCCTCCACACCGTAAGCTGGTAGAGGGGAAGTTTGGGTAATAAAAATATTCACTAATAAGAGAAAAGGTGATGAGAACAAGGCTGGGGGAATGACCCCACATGTGCTGAAACCTTGCTGGTGGGGCCCCACCTCCCCTCCTGCTCAGGAGAGGGTGCTGGGAACCAGACTTGGGGGATTTCGCTTATTTGATCCTCCCCCAGGTACCAGCACGGAGCTGTTCGAAACATCACTGAGTTTTGATGATTTGAGTTTGAGAGGCATTTGTGTTTAGGAAAGACTCTGCTTTTTAAAATTAAGGTTTGGTTTCCAAAAGCTACAGATTCAAAAACTTAGCCTAATAGTTTACGTTTGGCATACAGATCTTGTTTTTCTATTCATAAGGCCTGCAAATCCTTTTTTTTTTTTTTTTGTGGTACACGGGCCTCTCACTGCTGTGGCCTCTCCCGTTGCGGAGCGAAAGCTCTGGACGCGCAGGCTCAGTGGCCATGGCTCACGGGCCCAGCCGCTCCGTGGCATGTGGGATCTTCCCGGACCGGGGCACGAACCTGTGTCCCCTGCATCGGCAGGCGGACTCTCAACCACTGCGCCACCAGGGAAGCCCAAGACCTGCAAATCTGAACAGTCGCTTTTAAGGGTCTTTGAATACGACAAATCTAATTCATTAAACTTTCAAAACTTTGAATGGTGATAATAAGTGTAATATATTCAATTCCTTCTTGGGCATTTCAAAAGCCTAGTGGACAACACCTTCTTAGTACTAATTAATTTTTAGAAATCTAATGATTTCACTTAGAAATGCAACGAGCCCGGAGTTTCTTACATATTCCAGTACTGTGAATAAATGCACCAGGCTTTCCAGATAACATTACAAGACTAAGTCAATGAGTTAATGACATATTTAACTTTGGATTTATGAGACTTTCTTTACAACAGGCCAACTTCTTTAAACATCATGAGACTATGAGATACCAAACCTATCCAGATTTCTTATAAGAAAGTCATAATTCTATGGCTTTTAGTGTATGAATCATTTCTAGACTTATAATCTTCCTGGGTTTATAAGATGCTTACCTACTGAGGAAGAAAAGGGCAGTTTCAACTAGCAGACTTTACTTCTGTTGAGAGACTGTGGCCAGGACCTGGTGGGGTCTGGTCAATCCCAGGTGGGCTGCAGGGACCTCTCCTCAGTTACTGAGTCAATGACCGTGGACGTCAGGAAAAGATGTGCTCGTTGCCCGCATCCCTGGATCACGGGCGTGCCCTCTCTTTAAAAGTAGTTATAAAATTGTGAACGGAACATGTACACAAAAGTCTATAAAATGAAAAGCGTAGTCTAGGTATTTTTATTATCGTGTGGCCCACATGCTTGTCATCACCACCCAGAACCCCAAAGGCCATCTGTGTCCCTTCCCAGTGACCACCCCATTCCACTCCAAGGGCAACCACTTTCTTGTTTTCCTGGTATACGTTTACCACCTAAGTAGGCATCCAAAACACGGCAGGTCATTTTTGCTTAGAAAACAGTTTTGTACAAGGTGGAGCCAACAGTACATACTCTCGTGAATCCAGCTTTCTCCGCCAGCTGCTGCGTCGTGCTCTGTCCGTCCTGCGTGTGGCCGTAGCTGTCCAGTTAGCACTGCTGCGTGGCTTTCTAGTGCGTGACTATCTTTGCATTGCTATCTGCCTTCTTCCTGACGGGCCTTTGGGTGGATGACAGGTTTTGGCTGCTGTGAAGAGCTTGGCTATAGATATTCTTGGCAGGGCCCCTGGGGCACACAACAGTTATTTCCACGTCAGGCAGTAGAATTGCCGGGTTATGGGAATGCGTGTCTTCTACTCTAACAGTTGATGTCAAACACTTTTCCAAGTTAGTGGCATCAATTCGCATTGCTACCAGCAGCATATGAAACCCCCCTTACCCTGCAGCATCCCTGACATTTAGTGTTGTCAGTTTTTCACATTTTAGCCGTCCCGATGAGTGTGTCATAGCATCTCGTTTTGGTTATAATTTGCATTTTGCTGAGAACCAACAAAATACAGAAGCTTTTTATAAATGTATTGGTCCTATGGATATCATTTTTTGTGGAGTGTCTGTTCAAATCTCTTAACCACTTCTTACTGAGCTATTAAAATTTTTTACTGATTGGTAGGAGTTCTTTAAATATTCTCGGTATGAGACCATGGTATTTTTTAATAGGCTGTGGTAGGCAGAATAATGTTTCCCCTGCTGAAGATTTCCTGCCCTAATCCCCAGAACTGGTGAGCATGTCACCTTACGTGGCAAAAGGGACTTGGCGGGTGT
Source organism: Tursiops truncatus (assembly GCF_011762595.2). NCBI lineage: Eukaryota > Metazoa > Chordata > Mammalia > Artiodactyla > Delphinidae > Tursiops > Tursiops truncatus. The sequence continues at coordinate 112,427,473 of NC_047039.1, read as the reverse complement.
GGTTAAATGAAGGATCTTGTGATGGGGAGATGGTCCTGGGATACCCAGGTGGGCCCAGTCGCATCACGTGAGTCCTTCAGAGAACCTGTTCTGGCTATACCCAGAGGGAGATGGGACCATGAAAGCAGGGTTGGAGTGATGTGCTGTCGCTACTTTGAAGATGGAGAAGGGGCCGTGAACCAAGGAATGTGCCAGGGACCTCCAGAACCTGGAAAAGTTCAGAAAACAGACCCTCCCCTGGAGCCTCCAGGAGGAACCAGCACTGCTGACAGCTTGCTTCCAGCCCAGTCACACCCACGTCGGACTTCTAACCGGCAGAACTTTGTGATAACACGTTTCCTTTGTTCTTAAGCCACTAAATTGTTGTTAATGAGTAGAGACAGCAGTAGAAAACTAATAACCTACGTGTGACCAAGGCATTCTATCCCTCTGTGACTCTCCTTTTATTTCCTACGGTGTCCTTTGATAAACAGAAGCTTTTGATTGAATGGGGTTGAATCCATCAGTCTTTTCCTTTATGCCTGGTGTTTCTGAAGTCCCAGTTAAGAAACCTCTCCCCGGCCCGAGAGACTGAGAAAACTCTCCTTTACCATCTCCCGTCAGGCTGTTCGCTTTGCCCACTGAGGTCTACAATCGCCCCGAAGCCGAGGGTTGTGCGGCGTGAGGCGGGCCCCTCGGGGTTTTGTATGGTGTGTGGACAGCCAGCTGCCCTTGCTCCGCTGGGTGGACGCAGCCCACCCTGTGGATCTGTGTTTGGTGTTTCAGCTGCTTTCCAGGGAAGCTGGCCCAGAGCACTGATTGAAAGCGGGAAGGTCCCTATTTAACTCCTCCCCCCCCTTTTTAATGAGAGTTTTCTAGTCTCAGAGTGACCTGTTTAAAGATGAATGAAGATGCTGTGACCAATATCAGGAAGAAGCAGGTGACTTTGGGTGAGGGAGGGGACATCCCCCCCAACCCGTCGATGAAATGAAGTGGGAGCTTAAGGCTGGGGGCTGATGCTCTGTGGAACAGCCACTTGCCCTCTAGGAACATCAGTGGTTACATCTGCTGAATGGGCTCCCTAACTCTCCCTGACTCGACCACAGCCCCTGCTGTGGATGGGCTCTGGGAAAAATACTCAGAACAGCTGATGTTCGAAGACGCAAATGAAACCTGGGAGGATATCTGCCAGAAAGCAAACAGCTTTAACACGTGATCCTTCTGGTGAGGCTGTGGGGCACGAGGGTTCGGACACTTTGATGAGAGAGAAGGGGCTGGGCAAGCAGGTCTTGTTCAGCAAAGGGGCGGCGGGGGAGCATGTGTGCTGGCCTTCGCTGGGGACTGAGTGGGGTTTTGGGAGGCCGCAGGCAGGGGGCCCGGGGAGGCGTGGGGTCGGGCTGCGGGCCCCGCCCACCTAGGTGAGCCGCACCTTCATCGTGGTTGTCTTGTAGCTGTAGTTGTACCCTCTCCACGACCTCCAGTTGACACCGTTGGCATAGCTCGTGTGCGGCCCCCCGAGGTAGCGGCCGTTCAGGTTGGACGAGTGACAACTGTTGTACCACCAGGCCCCCTGGAACTGCACTGCACAGTTAGAGGAACTCTTGTCGTTGTCTTGGTCTTTGGTGGAGAAGAACTCGTCCTTGTGGGGCGTCAGGGAATCACCTGCTCAGGAGGGAGTGGGGGTATTGCTCGGGCTAGAGGGAGCCTGCCCTGCCGCCTGCCCAGCGCCACCTCCCTCTAGAGACGTGTGAGCTGACGCCCAGGGCGTCAAGATCCTGCCTCACCCTGGGGCAGATGGAGCCACCTGGCCCAGGAGCTCGGCCCCAGGGTGCATGCCTCCCTCCTCCAGCCTCACCTGTTTCCTCCCGGCTCCCCCAAGACCACCAGGACCCGCGCCGTCCTCTCCCCTGAGGTGCCCTCCCTTCCCCGAGCCTGCCTCGCTTTTCTGGGCTTCATACCCACTCCCTGGGTTGCGTGGTCATCCCAGAGGGACAGCACGGCCTCATCCCGGGGCTCCCTGCTCCATTTTCAGCCCTGGGTGTGCAACTCACCCCAGTTCCTGTAGCACCCCACTGCCCTTCTCACCCCTGCCAGACCCTCAGCTGTACCACCTGCAGCATGGAGAGGAGGGTCCCTGCCCTTCTCCTTCCCTGGAGGCTCAGAGGAGGCAGGTGTGGCAAAGGGGTGCTTGAAGGCTCCCATTAGCAATATTCCCCCCCGCCCACGCCCCGGGAGGACCTTGCTCCCTGCAGCTCTGGTTCAACACAAGCAGACAGGCTCCTAGCACCTTTCCTGAAAGAGTGCACACTGGGAATTCTCAAGAGGGTGCCCCATAAGAGATGCCTCCCCACATCCTGTGACCGGGGTGTCTTTTTGGCAAAGAACATCCCACAGGGTTTGTGTTCCGTGGAGCCCAGTTTGGGAATATGGCTCTAAGGGCTGACGTGAAATGACCATCCTCTTCCAGGTGTTAGCAGGGAAAGGGGTCAGTGACCTCAAGCCCCACTCAGAACAGCTCACTGCTCTGCAGACACAGCCTTGGGAGCGGTAACTGATGGCGTCACTGGTCCCCATGCTACAAAGAGACTCAGGTACCTTCGTGTCTGCATCCAAAGACGGAGAACCTGGACCCAGGGCGTGGAGCCCCAGCCCAGGGTCACTCACGGGAGACAGAGCCAGGATGCTAGCAGGTCCTCTCTGCTTCCCCAAACCCCGCGTTGAAGCCCAGGCCACTGCTGTGCCCCGCGCGGACTCTCACCTGCACTGCCCCCGACAAAGGCTCCCAGGACCAGCTTGTACTTCTCTGCCTCACCCGCCATCTTGAATGACTGGTACTTGGCAAATTGGTGGTTGCCCTCAAAGTCCACGAGGTCTACCCGCAGCTCGCTGCCTCCTGTTGGAGGTGGGTGCTCAGGGCCCAGCAGAAGGGACCCTCTGCCTACAGGCACGGGGGGTGGGAATGTGGGCTTTAGGGGACGTCTGAAGTTGGCATCGGGGACAATTCACCGGGAAGGTGTGAGAGGCTGGGCTGGTGGGAGGACCTCAGGGATGCCTCCCTGTTTTCAAATAGCTCCCCTGCTGCTCCATCAGCCATGCCTGAAATTCCACAGTCAGTGGACCTGGACGGAATGAAGCCTTGCTCTAGTGGGAAACCCTAAATTCTCCTGCAAATAGCTGTGAATGCCACGGCAGGAAACCTTTGTATGTGTGGTTTCTTCTGCAAGGATTTCAGGCACATGAGTGGACACCGTCAAGGTTGCCATGAGGGAGTGGAAGGAGTAAGAAAGGATTTACACGTTTGCCAATGAACTCAGGACCAGCTGTGAAGCTGATTCTGTGGAACGGAGAAGTGGGGTGAGGGGGCCTGCGTGGGGACCGCCACATGCACTGAGCGGGAGAGGCAAGGGAGGGGCTCCGTGGGCCTAAGATCCCAGTTTCAAGGAAGGACCAACCGTTGGAAGTGGGAGAAGGGCCACCCCGATCCAGATGGCCTCCCCCTCACTTCCGACTCTCGGGTTCTAGACACGATCGGTCCCGAGACCAGAAGCCGTCTTCACTCCAATAATCCACCTCCTCCGATTTGAACACTCAGACAGTGTAAGAGGATACACGTCCTAGGTTCTCAGAGTAATAACCCCTCCTGCTGTCACACGTGACCACCCCGGGGGCCAGGGGGAGCGGGGTCCTCTGGCCCACATGGCCCAGGGCTGAGGTCAGGGGCATGTGCATTTCAGGCACCCCACCACAGAGCCCCCGGCCGCGGCCCTACCCTGGGCGGTCAGGGCGTGGATGTTTTCATTCCCCAGCCAGAACTCTCCCAGCTGACTGCCGAAGCCCTGCTTGTACGCGGCCCAGTCCCGGTAGAAGTCCACAGAGCCGTCGCTCCTTCGCTGGAAAACCTGCACACGATGGGGAGGGCTGGGGAGACGGGGCCCCACTGCCGTCCCCCCACAGAGCACCCCGGCCACACGCGGGAGCAGCGCTGGTAGTTCACAGGCATCACAGGCTGAGGACCAGAACGTGGGTCTCATCCAAGAGCCCAGGGGCAGTCAGGGACACCCACATGGGACCAAGGAGGAAACGGAGGCTCAGAGAGGGCAGGCGACAAGCCCAACGCCACACGGCTGGAGAGGAGTGGGCACCTCTGGGCCTGAACCCACAGCCCTGAGCCACGGGACTCCTTCCCATGTGGGTCCACAGCCCCCTCCCCCGACATTTCTGATTCTCCCGACCTCAGTGAAAGGACGGGGGCAGCCTCTGCCTGGAAGGAGTGGACGGTCTCACAAAGGCCTCACAAAGGCCACTAAACAGTGCTCTGCCACCAGGTGAGGCTCCCAGGCACGCCCACCCCTGCCAGGAACCCCACGGCCATCGCTGGGTGACCCCACGGCCATCGCTGGGTCCCCCCCACTCACGGTCCACCCCCCGCCGTCCACGTCCATGTCACACAGCACGGTCAGGGGCCGGCAGTCGGGCAGGTAGATGGTGTACCAGCCGCTCAGAAAGTGTCCCCTGGTGAGCAGCTCCTTACAGGTCCGAGGTCCTGGGAAGGGAAGCCAGGGAATGGACGCCAGGACAGGAGCTCTGGGCAGGGCAGGGGGGAGGGGGCAGGAGGGAGAGGCAGGGACACCTGCCTGGGGGAGGTGGGCTCTGAGTCCTGGGACAGAGACGCGGCCCCCAAGGCCACCCGGCTGTGACGGCCAGGCCCCGACGACCTGGCCATCCCCACCTCCCAGGGCTGCCCCCGCCTAGTCTCCTGGGCACCTGGCCTCCTCCAGGAATATACTCGAGTTAACCAGGCAATGGCTGCCTATCACTCGGGTAAGTGGGGAGTAAGATATGCGCAGAGAGGGCTTTGTCCTTGGAAGGTGGAACCTGAGTCTGTGCAGCTGGCCTTCTGGTCGACCCCCCCCCTCCCCCACCCCCAGCAGGAGCAGGTCCAGGCGAAGGTCCGGGGGTCGGCGTGTGCGCAGTCACCTGTGGCACAGGAATGAAGCTCTCCCGGCTCTCCTGTTGTGGGGAGCGAGGACATGCACGTCACACGTCTGGAAACAGCGCCCCCACCCCTCAGCCCCGTTGCTCCGTGAACACAGCGTGGAGAAAGGAAACCATTATCCAGCTCTTTGCAGGACTCTCAGCCTCCAGCCCTGCGGATCAGCTCCTAGACTCAGCATCCCTGGGCTTGCTCGGCCCCCACTGCATCCGGCCTGCCTGGGGGCTGGCGGCCAGCACCGTCCCACGGGGCACTGGCTGGACCGCCGTGCCGGCCACCTCGCCTGGGCTTCACGGCTCACGGCGGTGGAGGTGCAGCGCCCCCAGGCCTATCGCTTTCCACAGCCCATGTCCCCAGCACAGCCTCTGCTTGTGGAAAGTACTGGGGAGCATTTGGGATGTGGGTCTGGGCCCCAACCTCGCACTTTGTATTTGTAGCCAGAGCATGTGACTGTGTCTTGGCGTTTTGCCTTTTCTTGCTTTCACAAATTTTTAAATAAATGAGCATAAATCAGAGCATTATAAGCAAAATGTCCAAAATCATGTAGCAAAGCGGTATCGCCAGTCACCTGGGTCCAACTCCGGAGCCTCTGGGCTTTGAGCGCTCACCGGCCGCTGACAAAGCAGGCCGGGCTCAGGGGCCCCTCCTCCCACACCCATCCGCTGCAGGGCCAGGGCCAGGGCTGTGGTCTGAGTTCCTCCCCCAGATGGTGGTAGCCGTGACCGAGCTCTCTGGATGCCCCAGTCCCCTGCAAAGCCTGCTCAGTGACCCCAGGGAGGCGGAGGGGCTCACCTTTCTCTCCGCCTGCGCCCTTTTCCCCTCGGTCTCCTGGGGAGAGACAGGAGATGCACAGGACGTCTGGTCAGTGGACGTCGACCCTCCGCTCTGGAAACCACCCAAGTGCTCACTTCCTCGGGAGCTGGGGTGTGGGGGGCGGGGCTGAGGCTCTGGACACCACACGCGCATGCTCCGCGGCCCACACTTTTCCAATGCCTGGGTCTCAGCCGGGGGAGTTGCAGGGGGCGGGGCCTCAGAGGCCTGGATTCTTCCCTGGGTTATGAGAGGCTGCTCTGGACCTGGGGCCCCGGACCCGGGACCCCGTTCACACACTGTCTCGAAGCTCTTTGGAAACAGGAAATAGGACAGGTGCCTCTCTCACTTGGCCCCCTCCCTCTCTGTGTCTCTCTCCCATCTCTCTCTCCACCTCCTCCCTCTCGCTCTCTGTCTGTCTCCATCTCTCATGTCTCTGTAGACAGGCCCCGGGGTCCTGCTCAGGGGTCCTAGCTCTTCATCACCTTTGGTACCTTTGGGCCCGGCCGGCCCTGCCTTCCCAGGGACTCCGGGAGAACCTCGCTCTCCTGTAAATTCCAAAGATACATCATTGAGGAAAAGGCAACCTGCAGAATTCTACTTGAGCGTCTCTGCCCTAAGGATACAGCTCCGACCCTCCCATCCCAGCTGCGGTATCCTCAGGATCACCGCCCTGGGACGCAGCAGAGGGTGACAGCAGGCGGCGAGGACAAATCACTCACAGCCCCCTGGGGCCGACCGGCCGGCGCACCCAGCTCGGGCTCCAGGGAACCACCAGCCATCTGGCTCCCGACCAGCTCAGTGTAGCAGCCCAGGTCCAGGCCACCGTCACAGAGCCCCCCGGGGGCCTGGGACCAAGAGCACATCCTCAGAGACCCTGTCACACAGGCCCCTCCGGCCCCTTGGCTCTGGGAGGGAGGCGGGGCCCTGCCCTGTGCTCAGCCCTGGACGCAGGGGCGGCCGGGCGCAATTATGCCTCCCTCTGGGGTGGTTCTCTCTCCACCTCCAGAGAGGAGGGGTCGGGCGCCACGAGGCCTCCCAGGTCTGCGTTACTGATGTGAGCAGGGGGTAGGACCACCCAGGGCCCTGCCCCTCCTCCTGAGCGCTGAGGGGAGGGTCAGGAGAGGCGGCCCCAGGCTCAGTCAAGGCAGCAGGAGCGTCTGCCGGCAGGCTGCCCTCCCCAGGGAGTGTGGGTGTGTGGGGTGGGTCCGAGGGGGCGGCGGCTCGGCTTGGGGCGGGCCAACCACACCCACTGGTGGGCAGCCGCCCCAGCCCGGCCCCTCCTCCCGGTGTCCCCCCGGCAGGACCCCCAGCCTGGAGCCCATCGTGGTGAGCACACGCAGCCCTCCCATCCCCAGGAGCTGCCCTGGGTGCCCACGGCCCCTGAGCTGGATGCCTCCCAGGACGTGAGAGGCTGGGGACCTCCGAGCTGGCCCTGTGTCCGCAGCCCTTGGAGCACCCACTCACACACAGGTCGGGGGCACTCACCCCTTGAGCTGCGGGCACCCCTGCCCTTCATACCAGGCTCGGGGCCCGAAACCCCACAAGGGGCCGCCACGTCGACGGGAAGGCTATGGAGCGCTCGGGGGCCTTTCTACTGCGTTAAGGTCCAGCCCCACCCTCCCTGCTGATGGCTGACTGCTCTGAGCCCCAGTTTTCTCATCTGCGGTACAGACAGAAAACGCTGGGGCCGCAGTTTTCAGGTGAGAATACCGGGGTACGCGTGGCTTGGAACTCTGGCCCACGGTCACGTAAAGCCAGGGCTGGATCGAGGACCGGGAAGCGGGTGTTCTATGGAAGTGGACCCCGATGTGAGCTCATAGACTAGCTGCGACCAGCCCCCTCCTCAGGGAATGACAGATCCCGGCGGGCCTCGGGGCTCGCTCCTGACGCCAGCTCTGAGCAGGGTCGTGACCCAAGCTCCCGACCTGAGACCCGCAGGGGGCAGTGCTCACCCGAGGTCTAATTTGAGAAGAGCTGGTGCTCAGTGACCCCCACGCCCGAGCGCAAACACGTACCCTTCTGTCCATTGGCGCCTGCCTCTCCTTTGGGCCCTGCGGGTCCAGGCAGCCCCGGGCAGCCTCGGAGGATGGAGAGCTTGTCGGAGCCCTCCAGACCCACCAGCTTCACCTCTGCAGAGAGACACAGAGCGCCAGTCAGGGCGCTCGTCCTGGGCCTGAGAGCCCTGCAGAGCCGGCGACAGGCCACCCGAGCCACGGGGATCTGCCACGCGGCGACCTTGACCTGGGCCCTTGGCTGTGGCCAGAGTCACCCGTCTCAGATGAAGGGTCAGCCTGGCAGTGAGTTTCCCGCTTCTGGTGGGCACTGGTCAGGTGTGGAGGTGATGCAGGGCAGAGCCCTGGCCTTGTGGTCCACCCTGCCTGAGCCAGCCTCCCCACAACCTCAGTGCTGTGTGTCCTTGGCCTAGTCACTCAACCCCTCTGAGCTCTGTCCCTTCGGTGCCCAAGTGGAGACAGGAATAGGGCTGTGGGGAGGATTAGATTAGATAATGCAGAATTTAAACTTCTTAGTATAATTCATGGCATTTTAAAAGAACCTCATAAACAGTGAGTGCTTTCACTAAGTAACAACAATAAATATTTAAATGACTTGGGGAATCTGGGTCAAAGTAACGTTTTCACCCCCAGACCTTGGACTTTTGACCATAGAATTCCTGAACTGGAAGGGGTCTGTGTAGGTCCCCTGGAGAGGGGACACATTTGATCCAAGGACACAGAGCAAACTCCAGTAAGAACTGGAACCAGAGATTCATTTCCTTCTCAGAAAAAGATAGTTAATTTTGTTGATTTCAGAACTGAAATATCGTCACGAGAGACAACTTAGAGGATGTGGGAATCAGCTGTGCTCTCACCGGAGACACAGGCAACTGTCGTTTCGGGGTCTGTCTCCAGCTGCGACTCTCTCACGGGGGCAACCTTATGCTTCCCCCATAAATACGTCCTCCACTCAGGGGGAGGCGGGTCTGTCCTCAGGGGCATCCTCTTGCCAGGTGTGGGCCCCATCCACCTGCGTGGGATCGGGAGGGAGACCACAACCCCCTCTTAGACCCAAATCTGCCGAATCGCACTCTCTGGGGTAAAAGCCAGAAATCTGCACTAGCAAACCCCAAGTAAACGTGGGAGCCCTTGGATTAGAACATCTTCCAACATCTTTCTGAAAAGTCCAGGAGAAGACGGAGAAAGTGATGGGCATGGTCCTCCTAGGTGGCAGCGTTGAGACTTGGCCGGGAAGCTTGTGGGGAAAATCACGGGCTTGAGAGTTGGACAGACCTGGGATTAAATTCCTGCTCCCCCCGCTCTGACCTGTGTGACCTTGGGCCTGTGGTGTCCTAGTCTGCTGATGAAGTTGAGCTGTTGAGTCTTCAGAAGAAGATGCCTACGGAGGGTTTAACCCTAGATACTATTTGTGGTCAATGAGTGGGTAGTTACCAGCTCTCAGGGACTGGAAATTCAGGTCCATCTCACCTGGACAGGTGTCTGCAGTCTGGGCGGCCAGGGTCCTGAAGCACAGGAGTAAAAGGAGCTGGCCGGCGGGCCCCAGGGCCACGGCCACTCCACTCAGCTCCATGTCCTCTGGTCTCTGACCTTGCTCTTGTGAGCAGGGGAAGCCAGCCCTTGCCTGAGCCTGTGGGGGACACCCACTTCCTGCAGCCTCTTTGGTTACACCAACAGGAGGTACCAGTGATGGCAAAGGGTGTTTCCTTCCTGCTGGGCCCCACCATGCTGCCCGCTGAATCAGGCTCACTTCCCCTGGCAGGATACTCTGTTCCCAGTCGAGAGAGCTCCCAAGACCCCTCTGTTGGAAAGGGTCTGCCTTCTTTGTGGCTTAAGGAAAGCCCAGTCCCCCAGACTCCTTCCTCATTACCCAACTACACCCAAACAACACTCTGAGACCTTGACTGGGGTATAAGGAGGCGTTGGCTAGAGATGCTCCTTCCCTCGCCTGACTTCCAGAATATTCTAATGACTGAGGCAGTCTTTGAGCACTTAACACAGCGGAAGAGAAAAAATTCCGAGCACTTCTTGTGTGCCAAATACTACTTATGCCAGCCCCATTCGGAAGACGCTATTATCTAAATGTCACAGGTGGAGAAACTGAAGTCACACAGTAAGAGCCTGACGTTACCTCAAGTCTGTCTAATGCTCCAATGACCACTGGGTCTGGTCATTACACCGGAAGGCGAGGCTATGTCTTATCTCCCCCCACATCCCAGAGGCCATCCTCCACATCCTGTACTATGATCGCCCTTGACCGGGACATGTGGTGGGCATTCCGTAAAGGGCTTCTGCAGATGTGTAGAATGTCACTAAGGAGAGTAGGAAGAGGACAAGAGGGGAGGAGCTGAGCGTGAAACTCTTCTGTGGTTTGATATCTTTCCGGGCCAGTGTTCGTGGGCTGGTGTCCCAACCACACCAACTAGGAAAGAAGCCGGGGATGGCCTGACCAGAGGTTTACCAACCACCTCTATGGGCACTGGAATGACACTCGACTTTGCAAATTTTTGTGAGGTGGCCCCAGTCCACGGAGACTGAGGGAACAAAGAGGTCGTGTTGCCTCAGGCATTGCATTGCCTCAGGCACCGCTCAGCCTCCCTGAGCTCCTGGACAGGGCAGCCTGTCCCCAGCATGGGCCTGGATGTCATCTGTTGGAGAGGGGCCCGTTCAGGGCTGTTCACCTGGCCTTAGTCAGGACAGGGAGAGAGGCAGCCGGTCTTCGTCCTTCAACCCCATCTGCCAGTGACAACCCCCCACCCCGATCCTAGGGTGCTTCCTCTTTTTCACGTTGCCAATAGAACGGATGCAGGTGAGATGTTGCCAGCACACTCAGGTGTCACTTTAATGTTCCTAAGAGTATGTGGGTCTAAGAACACAAAAGAATGCAGGACTCTGCCAAGTTCAGATATCTTAAAGCGGGATCAGTCAAGGTCATTTGACTTCTGACAACGGCAGGTTAGGTATTTGGGGCCATCTATCCTCATAAAGACAAACAGACAAAACATTAAAAAAGAGATTTGCCTGAAGGCATAGTCAAGTGAACCACGTAGGAATGGGTTACTTTGCTATGTTCTTGAGAGCAACAGAGATCTGGAGAGGGGAAACCAGCATGTGGGGTCTCTTTTTGCCAATCCCCCAAAGGTAGCTGAGAAGCTGGTCAGTTACCTCGACAATTTTGCAGCATTGAAGGTCAAAGTTTGGGGTCTGTGTTCTGTCAAAGGAGTGGATTTGGGGTGGGATCCAGAGGCATTTCTTCCTAGAAATAAGGATGAATCATCAATAGGCAGACCTAATGTGGACTGCAAACTGGTTTTGAGACATCTAGGTGTCCCAGGAAAAAAAACTCAACTCCTGAAATTCTAATAAGGTCTTCCTTAGATCACTAGTATCCACTTGCTCCGAGCTGAAACCAACACAAATCTTGTCAGAAGGAGAACAGTATGACCCCAGGATTTAAATGATTTCTGCAAATACATGTATTTTCCAAATTAAATGTTAGAACACAATAAAAGATAACCAGGTTCATGAGGATAAAAGACAACATGTACAAGAACAAATAGAAACAACAGAGTATAGAAACAGATCCCCAGAAGCTACAGATACTGAAACGACAACATAGTTAATGGTGAAAATTGAAAAGCATCCTCAGAGATTGACCACTTCTGGTCAACATTGTGTCACTGGCAGTGCAGTAAGGCAGAAAAAACAAATACGATGTAAAAGAATTGGAAAGGCAGGTACAAGGCCGTTATTATTTTCAGAAGATATGATTTAGGTAGAAAATTAAGGAGAATCTAAAATTAAAATTTTTAGAATGAATAAGCTTAGTAAAAACCAGTTATGTTCCTAAAAGCTAGCCAGAAAGAATTACAAAATGAAATTTTAAACATTTGCAATAGTGACACCAAAATCAAGTAACTGTGAATAATTCCAGCAAAATACATGCTAGTCCTCCATCTGGCAGTAGAAAACCGTCAGATGGGAATGAGTGATGTTTAAAAAGATTAGGACAATTGGAAGAATATTCTCCGTTCATGGATTCAAATGCTCAATATTGTAAAAATCTTAGTTTCTCTCTCTTTGATACGCAGATTCACTGCATTAGCAATTAAATGCCCATTTTATTGGGAAACTTGACAGGGTGAATTTGAAATTTGTTTAAAAGTTGAAAGGCCAATAATTAGGATGTTTTGAACTAGAACAAGGAAGGATGACTTGCTCTGCTTGAGGTCAATAATTGTCGCGAAGATATAGTCACTGAGATGGTGTGGTACCGGCTCCAGGAGCCAGACTAAACCAGCAGAACTGAATAAAGGGTCTAGAAACAAATTCAGGCGTAAACGGACCCTTGGTGCGTGACAGTGGTGGCTCTGCAGAGCGATGGGGAAACAATAAACTTTTTAAAATTGAAATATAGTTGATTTACAATGTTGTGTTAATTTCTGCTGTACAGCAAAGTGATATGGTTTTATATATATATATATATATATATATATATATATATATATATATATATATACTTTTAGAAATTCTTTTCTATTAGGGTTATCATAGGATATTGAATATGGTTCTCTGTGCCATACGGTAGAACCTTGCTGTTTATCCATTCTATATATAATAGCTTACATCTGCTAACACCAACCTCCCACTCTATCCCTCCTCCAACCCTCTGCTTCTTGAATAAACTTTCAATAAACACTGTGAGCTACTGGGTATTCACGTGGGAAAATCAGAAATGAAACCTGACCCTAATCATAAAAAAAAAATCAATGTTGGCAGAATTATAGACCCAAATGGGAATAGTTTTAGACCACATTGTAAGATATCAAATGACCTTGGTGAATGTAGGAATGAAAAGCACTAAACATAATGGAAAAGTCTGAAAATTGACGTTGAAATTAAGAACTTTGGGCTCTCAAATGATACCCCCAAGAGAGTGAAAAGACATGCCGGGGGCGGGGGGAGGAGGTATTTGCAACACGCAGAAGTGACAACATGTTGTATCCAGGATAAATAAGGAATTGCTGTAAATCAATACTTCTGCAGAAAGCGGCCAAGTGCCTTATACAGACACTTCCAAAAGAGAATATTTCAATGGCTGATAGAAAAGTGAAATGGTGCTCAACTTTATTAGAAATCAGAGAAATGCCTGCGTGTACCTGCTCGACGACCCACAGCCTGGAGCTCAGTCCTCCTCCACGGCAGTGCATGTCCAGGCACAGGAGACATGTAGAACAACGTCCCACTCCAAACTACAACAACCGAAATGTCCACCCAGAGCAGGATGGACCCCTGGCCTGAGGGGTGTTCAAGCCGGAGAAACCTGCACAGGGTAACGGGACAAATCTCTGCTTCCTTCGAACCATCGTGGAAACTCACGAACACGGCACTGAGCAGAGGAAGCCACACAAGGGAAGAAACATTGTTTGATTGCATTTGTAAGTAAATTTCAAAAGCGGGCAACTCTGCACAGCCGTAGTGGGGGTGCCTGCTGAGTGGAATGTGGAGAGAAGGGCAAGTATGCCCCCAGTCAGGATGGCAGCCCCCTCGGGAGGGGGGCCTTGGCATTGGGAAGGGGCTCGGAGGCTGGCGCTGGGCTCCGGCTTCATCTGGGTCATTTCATGCGCTCTGGTGAGGAGGTGTTATCTTCCACTTCAGAAAGGAAGTTTAAATAAAATGAAATGGAGCATGCAGAGGCCTCAATCATTCTGTATTGCTTCCTGCAGCAGTGCAGCCGTCCCCAGGAAGCACAGAGATTTGCACCCCCTTGTCCTGCCTAGCTCCTGGGATGCCAGCTGTCACCGCACAGGTGTGGCTCGCTACACTGCATTTAGGGGGAGGTGGTCCTAGGGGGCCGGGGACTCCCGCACACCTGCCCTCCATCCCGGTACCAGGGGCTGCACAGTGGAGCTCTCCTGAGGGCTTTGCACGTGACTCCACAGATGCAGGAAGGATGTCAGAGCCCACCCGGTGACACTCTCTCTCCACCCAGGTCCTGGCTCGGGGGTAAAGGACCACACCAGCCGCCAGAGCTTCAGGAGCTCCAGAGCGGGAAGGGTGGGTCTGATTTAGGGTGGGTCTTCCAGTGGGGCCTGGGACAGGGGGTGCCACCTCATTGTTTAGGACTGGTGGATGCAGCAGAGAAAGGACTTTGAGTCAACGGGGGTCCAATCAAACTGCTGATTTCTATTGATGAGTTGATAGGTCTTTGGGGGAAATGCAATGAGTAACGACAGCATTTGCAGGTTCCATCTTTCTGTGCAAGAGTCTCCAGGAATAGCAGGGCACCTGGGAGAACAGGTGTAAACCGCCCCCCGCCCCTGCAGAGAACTGGCTACTCCAGGCCACCAGAGCCAGCCTCGGGGTGTGCCCCTCCCTCCCAGGAGTAGGGCGTGCTCCCCGAGCTGGGCTGTCCCCTGTCTCTCAGCTGGTCCTCCTTCCTTTCTGCTTCTGGAAGGACTCGTGTCTGGAGGGCTGCAGGAAAGGGGGCCACATGCCGGCCGGACCTGGTGGGGTCCTGCACACAGTACACCTGAGATCCCCCTGAGGCACCTTTGTTTAGCTGTGAGGGCCATCTACACCTGGACCTTCAGCTGGGGGAGAGGCTGCTTGCCGACCCCAGTCCAGCCCAGAGCCCAGGAAAGGGACCCTCCCGACCTGCCTGGGGATTTTCTATTTGGGGGGAAGAGAACGCAGGGCTTGCCTTGAACTGTGCCCCAGGCAGTACCACACAGGCCTGGGTTCTCCTGACCCAAGTGGTGTGACCTTGGGCCAGTCACTTGACCTCGCTGAGTCTTCTTTGTCACGTGACTCAGGATAGCAGGGTGGGTTTGAGGACCTTGTGGAGTGAGGATAATAAGTGAGCAGCGTGGGGTCTGGGACGGACCGAGGGGTCAGTGACCGGGGGCGTGGGCATTGCCTGCATTTCCCCACGCAGCTGGCCGTGACTCCCTCCCAGCCGCGTCTCTGCCTGCTCCAGGGCTGCCCTCCAGGGCCTGCCCACCCCACCCCCCACCCCCCGCCTGTGCCCCCGCCTGTGCCAGGCCTCAGTTTGCGGTGGGTGTTTCACAACCTGGGAGGTGGAGCCCGCTGGCTGGTGGCTGGAGGAACCTCTATTCCCCACCCACAGTTTCCCTCCCTGCCCCTCCGGCAGCTGGGCTGGGCCACGGATGCTCTGTCGAGGGTGTAGGGAGCTGTGTCCCTGGGGCCCCCGCTCTGCTGTGCGCACAGACCCAGGACCGGAGGGCGGTGCCCCTCAGGTGGGCAGGGCTATGTGGACACGCGGCCCCCACTGGTCCGTGAGGGCGTTTGCGCACAGCGCCTACAGCCCATTGACAGTTTTAGGTGCTCACGAAAAGGATTCTGAATTCCTTTAAAATCAGAAGAAAAAAAAATGAATAAAATTCGGCCCAGATTATCTTCATCTTTGAACTTCCATCGTTGTAAAATATAATTTTTAATATTTTCTATGGAGGAAGGGGCCTGGTAAGGCAGAAGTGCCCAGGGTCCCCAGAGGGGGGATCCTCCCGAGAACACTCCTGGAGCACCCTTGAAAAGCTGGGCCTGGGGAGGAGTTGGCACTGCAGGCAGGCTGTCAGCTGTCGGAGGGAAGTTTTTCTCTTTCCCACCCCTCACGGGCCGGAAACAGCCCCTCCCACACCATGAACAAGGCCCCTACAGCAGGCTGACTCAGTCTCAGCATTAGTGACATTTTGGCTCAGACCGGTTTTGCCGTGGGGACCATCCTTGCATGGCATCCTGGCCTCTTACCTGCTAGATGCCAAGAGCATCCCCTCCCTGAGTCATTACAACTAGAGATGTCAGCAGACATTTCTGCCAAACATACCTTCAGGGGCAGGAGGGAGAATCACCCCAGACCCCACAGTTTTGGAATCACCGCCTCTTCAGTGTCACCAATCCTAAAGATGACCTGATTTCTTGGCCAACCCCCGAGGAGCGTACCTTCGCGCGCCCCTTCCCCCTTCTCCTCCTCAGGTACCAGCAGGGGTATCTTTTGGTTTAAACGATGCTCTTGGAAAGCGTATTTGTGTGTGTGTATTTTTTAACATTGGTAAAGGGCATTCACTGGGGCTCATTCCGAATTCTACTTTCTCCCGTCAGCTGCGTGGGCATCGCGTGTGCGTGCGTGTGTGTGTTTGTGCGAGTTTCAGGAACGCGCATCTTGATATATGTATCTGCACTTAGTCCACTGCTTTCAACTGCCAAGTGTTCATCATCAGGACCTGCCTGATCGTTCCCAAGGCGATCACCCAGGTGACCTCTGAGCCCGCCCTCCACCACTGCCACCAAGGCCACTGTGCAATTTCCCAGGGTCCTGTGCTCACAGCAAGAGTGGGATTTTCAGGCCCTGTGGTCTGTGGAGCCTTAATTCGACCGCATAGCCCGGGACCGTTCTTCAGAAGGGACGTGCCCCCGGCGGGGGCCACACTGGCCACTCCAATCCCCACACCTGTGCACTCCCCAGCGCTCTGACGGTTGCCTGCGGTCCTGATGCTTTACCTTCAAGGCTTTCCTCTTACATAACCTGCTCTTCCATAGCCTTGAGGTTACTGCCTTCTCATTGTACTTTCCAGACATGAATCACGTGTTGGTTTAAGACGCTGCAAATATCTGCTCCCTTTCCGTCAACTCCCCTTAGCGAAGCTCATCAAAGTAGCTTTGACCTTGTTAAGTTTTCCGAGCTTATCGTTTTTGCTTTTAAAGTTTGGTTTACGAAGTCTTTCCCGCCCCAAAAGTCCCAAAGATAATCTCCTGCATTTCATTTTCTAACTTTATTCTCCTGTTTCTCCCATCTGGCTCTTAATTCCCTGTGGTTCTCCTAATCTCTAGGTAACCTCCCCCCACCCCACCCCCCACAGGGATTCATTATTATCCTCCATCTCATGGGCCAGTTTCTGGAACCTTCTACCAAACCACCGTCCTTTCCTATTGGATTTGCGGGGCCACCTTTGTGGTGAAGTAAGATCGCACACACGGCTGGTGGGCTGTGTCCCTGAACTCTGGGTTCCAGTCCACAGCTCTGTGCCAAGACCACGTGGCATTTATTCCTGCATCTTTGCAGGATGCCTTACTGTCTCACAGGACAGTCCATACTCTACCCTTCTTTTTTGAAGTTGGAGTAGCTATCTGTGGGCCTTAATACCTCCACATA
Organism: Tursiops truncatus; assembly: GCF_011762595.2. Lineage (NCBI taxonomy): Eukaryota > Metazoa > Chordata > Mammalia > Artiodactyla > Delphinidae > Tursiops > Tursiops truncatus. Next base: position 112,410,504 of record NC_047039.1, on the reverse strand, counting down.
AATCTTAGATCACATTTGAGTTCTGCAAAAACAAAAAATTTGGTTGGGGTTGCATTGGATTTACAGGTGAATTCGGAGAGAGCTGGAATCTTTGTAACATTAGGTCTTCCCATCAGAGGGCACGGCGTCTCTCTATTTATTAGGGTCCTATCAGAGTTTCACGTTTGGGTTAGGTTAACTCCTAGATTCTTTATGGTTTCTGTTCCTATTGTATGAATGGCACCTTTGGAAAAATTATATTTTCTAATTGATCATTACTGGTGAAAATAGACGTTATTGACTTTTGTCGCTTCAGTATGTCCAGCAGGCATACCCAATACGACTGCTGGTTCTATTGGCTTTTTTCTAGAGAGATGATTTAACGAGGAAGAACTGTAATGACTCACTAAAAATGGAGCTGAGAAGAACCAGTTCCCTTTGTTTCTAGAATGAGAACTCATTCTCTCTCACACACACACATACTTCCATGCACACAAGCATGCAGGCACACACGCTTGCTCATATGCACTCATGCACACACACCATGCACATGTATACCCATGCACACACGTGCACATAGATGCAGGCACGCGTGCAAACATGGCCAATCCCTCTTCTCTCCTGCAGAGTCCTCTGGGTCCTGCTTGGCACCGGGGCACGTGCTCTGTCAGCGGCACCTGCTGGCGCACAGGTGGTGGCTCCTGACCTGCAGCTCAGCTCTGGCTGGGGAAATGCAGCACATGTTCAAAGAGTCAGGGTAGCAAAGGAATAAACTCTGCCTTACTTTTTTCCAGCCTCAGCGGCCATCACCTCGTTTCTCCTCCTGGGGAGGCGAGGGTGGGGACCTACCAAGTATGAAAGGCAAGACCCTGACGGCAAACGCCTCTGGAGGACAGGTCTCCCTCTGCCAGATGAACGCTCCCACCCCAGGTCCTGCTGGCCGTGGCGTCCGACGCAGCCTGGTCCGGGAAAGGACGAGGAGACTTCAGGCTGGGCTGTAGCCTCAGGGACACCCCCGCCCTCTCAGAACCTCAGTTTCCGTGTTTGCCAGGGGGTGTTTGGACTGGACGTGCTTTCTGACACTTCTGTGCTGAAGCTGGAACCCGCCCCCCACCCCGGCCCACCCCGGCTGCTGCTAGCATCCCCGGACTGCCTCCAGCTGGGTCTAGCCCTTCTCCCAGTTATACTTTCACTGCTCGAGCCTCACGGAACAGGCAGGAGTCTCCCAGCTCCTGTATGTGGACTCTGCTTGGGGTAAAAATCCTAAATTCTGCAGGAATTGGGGCCAGCCCACAGGTGGCTCGTCCCCATGAGGGTGGGAGACAAAGTGGGACGACAAAGGTCTGGAGGCCGGGATGGGAAGAGGGGCAGCCGCCGGGGACACCGCCCGCAGCTCCCAGAGCTCAGGGCCACCACACGACCCGGCGATTCCACTCCCAGGTGCGTCCCAGGAGAAATGACAACGGACGTCCACACAAAAACGTGACCCTGCTGTCCACAGCAGCCCTCCTCACGATGGCCAAAGGGTGGAGAGAGCCCGAACGTCCATCAGTTGGTAAGTGAGTAAACAAGTCGTGGTCTAGCCATGCAACGGGACGTTATTTGAGCAGAGAGAGGGATGAGGTGCTGACTCGATACAGCACAGATGAGCCATCGAAACACACTGAGTGGAGAAGCGAGTCACAAAACCGCAAATTACCCGACTCCACTGATGCAAAGTGTCTGGAAGAGGCGAGTCCGTGGACACTGGCCAGGGGTGGCCAGGGGTGGGGGCGGGGGGCACAGAGGGGAGACAGCGAAGGGGTACAGGTTTTCTCTGCAGGTGATGAAAATATTCTAGAATATTCTAGACTATAGAATACTCTAGACTATAGAATACTCACCACATTCTAAAACTGGAACGTGGTGAAGGTTGCACAGCTCTGCAAGTACACAGAAAGCGTTGAATTGTGCACTTAAAATGGGTGAATGGGGACTTCCCTGGTGGCGCAGTGGTTAAGAATCCGCCTGCCAATGCAGGGGACACGGGTTCGAGCCCTGGTCCGGGAAGATCCCGCATGCCGCAGAGCAACTAAGCCCGGGCGCCGCAACTACTGAGCCTGCGCTCTAGAGCCCGCGAGCCACAATTCCTGAAGCCCACGTGCCTAGACCCCATGCTTCGCAACAAGAGAAGCCACTGCGATGAGAAGCCCACGCATCGCAACAAAGAGTAGCCCCCACTCGCCACAATTAGAAAAAGCCCGCACACAGCGGCAAAGACCCAAGGCAGCCAAAAATAAATAAATAAATTTATTTTTTAAAAAAAAGGGTGAATGTTTTGGGATGTGAATTAGATCTCAATAAAGCTGTTAAAACATAAAAAGGGTTAGTTCTGGGAGGAAGGTGAGGGATGGAGCGGGGACACTGGCACATAGGTCCTGAGCATGGGGGATGGGCCCTGAAGACCTAGACGGGGGTGGGGGGACCCTTCCGCCCAGTGGGGCTGGCTGGGGAGAGACCCTGGCCTTCTGCTCTGCACAGGCGCCTCTTCACCCATCCCCCGCTGCCCTTCTCTCTACTTGTCTCCCTTCCAGCTCCGTCAGCCTCTTCTCTGCCTGCCCCCCAGCCTGACAGCCACACTGGGCTTTCCACGGGCCCCGCCTCCAGTGACCCAGGATCCCGAGGAGCTCAGCTGCCCACTCCCAGCGCCTGGAGGTTGGACGGGAGAGACAGGATGCCCAGGCTCTGGCAGGAAGTAATCCTCACCCTCGGGCGTTTTAATTTCCCAGAGATAATAACACCAGCCAGACTCCGCCGGAGCCTGAAGATGGATGACCAGAGTTTGCAGGGTGATCACTTATGTCAGAGTAAATTGGAATTTGTATCTCAGAAGGCAGAGCATCCCCTGAGAACCCTCAGCGTCCCGGGATTGGAGGAGTGTGCACCGCGCTGCTGGCTGAGGATGCCAGCAGAGGCAGCTCCACGGGAGACCCCCGCTCGCCCGTGTCCGGTTTAATATCTTAACTGAGTCTACAAGCCCGAGGACACTGTGGGGAAGGCAAACCTCGCAGTATCCTCCTCCTGATCTGCAAGGGATAGAGGTCAATTTCACCTTCCGGACGCTCAGAGGAAACAAATCCGGAAGCAGGAGTTGTTTTGTCTTGTTTGTTTGTGGCTGTTGTTTACTTCTTGCGGGTATTTTTAAAGCTTGTGAAAAGACAAGAAAATTCTGGGGACCGGTTCTCACCTAAGTGAAACTCATTCTTAAAATCCCAAATCCTTTCATGGCTCCCTGTTTCCAGGAACCAGAACACAATCTGCTTAGCTCTTGATTTGAAGGCTGGTGAGATGGATGGGGATGGTCATCTATAATGCATGAAAAGAGCAGCCTGAAGCCGTGTTGAGCGCATGCGTTACCTGCTCTGGAGCTCTGTTCCCGGAGCCGTTGTGCAAACGTATTTACTCTGCATATAAGAATGTGATGAGGCTGTCCAAGACATTTGTCCATCGCAGTGGATTTAATGTTTAAACTTGCATTAGGACAGGATTAACCTTGCTGAAGGGTACTGAGATGTGGGTGAAATGGATGAAATTAATCCTGGATGCACGTTGCCATGGAAGAAGCACTGGGTGCAATTCAACATTTATTGCACGTAAACACCGTCTCCTCAGCTTCCCTCTTCCCATGCAGTCACCTCGGGTAGCAAGTTCTCTGCCCACTGGAGTGGAACACACGGCCCCAGGCTTAGGCCTGGACAAGCCACTCTGCCTTACATCCTCCCAGCATCCCTGATCCTAGTCATGTCAGTGATGGCTGTGGGCAGGTGGGTGGGTTTGCAGACTCAAACGAGCACACCTACCTCCACATAGTCTCTGCCTGGGCTCTTTCTCTCCTCCTCCAGAGGCAGAGAGAACATGGCCACAGTCACAAATAAGTCACCACCATCCTAGCCTGTGACCAGGGAGGCAAGAGAAAGCATGACCCAGCAACTCCAAGCGAAGAATCCCAGGGAAGCCTCTGATTGGCTGGCCATTGACCAATCATCACGATGGAGCTTCTGGGCACAGACAGCTGTGGCCACCATAGGGAACCTTGACTAACCCGTCCCATCTGCCTAGGACTATCCCAGTTTCAGCAGTGAAAGTTCCAGGTCCCAGAAACACTTTGGTCCTGGGCAAGCCAGACGACAGGTCACTCTAAGCTCAGGAATCCACCTAGAAATTTCCAAACCCAATTAGCAAGTTCTGTGAGCGTGTTGTAACCTGTTTTGCAAGCATTCTATTTGAGCAATTTCCCCACAAATTGTTTCAAAAGGGACAACAAATGAGAACTGAAACCAGGTCAGTGTGGGTCTCACGATTTTTAGTTTGGCAGAATGTCAGTCCCTGTGCCATCTCGTGGTTAAACCAAAACCACAGTTTGGGATCCTCTGCTGATCCCCAGCCTCTCAGGGAGGCAGATTCCTCTCTCAAAAGTTGCCAACCTGGAGCTGCTCAGGTAACATTCGGGGTCAGTCACACCTGGGTATCAGACACAACAGTTTCCTCCATCCCTACCTAGAAACGTCACTGACATGGTCATAACAACTCCCATTCCTGATGGAGAAGGTCCTGGATCCCAGGACAGTCTAGACATCTAGATATTTTAAGTTTCCTTCAAGCGAGAGGACCAAGGCCTGAGTGGCCCCCTGATCACTGCATGACCTGCACAGACAGCAAGGAGAGGACATTTGGGCCACCCTGGTCCCTGTGAGCTCGCTGATGGCAGGAGTGGTCCTGGGACCTCGGGTCACCTGGGCACACTGAGGACACAGAGGGGCCCTGCAGGGTGGATGGCACACAGCTGGTAGCACTATCCATGGGCACGTTTCAACCATCTTTGATGTGAAGAAAAGCCACGATGACATCACCATGGTAGGTGACATTCGTTGTGTGCTGGCTGGGAGGGCTCCAATGACCCTATGGTGGTTCTTTATCTTTGTAGCCTGGCAGGGGGTGGGGAGTTCATTCTGCATTCAACATGTGAGGAGCCAGAGGCAACCTGGTGGAGGTCACAGAGGTAGCCGAGGTGGAGAGGATGGGCGCTGCATGGCGTTGAACTGTGGCTTTGCGCGGAGGAAGAGTCTTACCCTCTCCAGGACGCAGCTGCTGTTCCCTGCTGCCCTGCCGTCACTCGCATCCTTTGAGGCTCAGATTCCAGGTTAGTTCTGCTTCCAATCAAATCTCTCTGGTTTAGCTTAGTTGGAAGGACCCCAAAGATTACCCGATTAAAATCATCTCCACGCTGTCCACGATAAGCGGAACATTACAGGGAGGTGTTGCCCCCCCCCCTTTGAGCATACATCTACCACTAACTAGACAGTCAAATTGGGGAGGTAACTGATTAAATCAGGGCAGCTCCCCGACCCTAGGCCAATACTCGCTCCCCTTCTACCTTCCCCGACCCCACAGGTTGGAGGAGAGCAGTGTGCAGGGTACATTTGGGGTTCTGGAATGTTGTCGGGCCCCCTCCGCTAAAGAGAGCCGGTTTGGGGTGCGTGTGGTCCCTCTGAGGTCTCACGCTCTCGCTAGGGCGGGCTGCTGTCAGTGGGAGTGTGGGCTGCACCGTGCTACCCTGGAGTTGACAGTGACAGATGTGGTGGGATCGGGAACCAGACAGGGACGAGCTGAGGTTCCTATGCCGGTCAGTTCAGCATCTCCCTGCGCTGCTCCCTGGCTGCAAATCCAGCCCTTGGGCTTCTCCAGCTGTCAGACGTCTGTCTGCACGGGTCCACTGAGGCCCCAGCGGCTTCTCAGGGCTTTGGGACCTCGTCCTGCTCACAGAGGGCGGGACTGGGCCCTGGGCCTTGTCACAGGCACGTGAGGAGGAAGAAGGGGCGCTTCGGGAGCTCCCTGCAGAGGGCATCGCTCACCTGTCAGGAGGACCCTGTGATTATTCCCACTTTCCAGGTGGCAAAAGTGAGGCTCTGTCGGGGGAGGTTGCTTGCCCATCACCATCAGAAATGGAGACTCCGCCAGGCTCCTGGACCCCGAGCTGGAGCCCGGTTATGTAACCTGCCCTTCACGGGGCCCTCTTGCTTCCCTTGGTCTCAAGTCCTCAAGTCCCATCTGATCTTAAGACGAGTTCAAATGCCTCTTTTCAATAAACTAGAGGACAGGGCACTTTGGAGAGGGAAAGAGGTCCCTGGAAGTGTTAGCAGGTGTTAAGGATATCCACGAAGGATGGACCCTTCTAGCTGGAGGGATTTAACTAGGACTCGACGCGGGGAACAAATCTGGAGGCGTGCACGCTGACACCCCCGCCGTCCGATCTGGGACGGGCTCTCTGAGGGGCCAAGGATACTCCGCAGCCGGCTCTGGAGGACGCAGGATCAATCCTGTTTTCATCACCTACGAAGAGCCATTCCTGCCTCTTCCCCGTCTGCCCTCTCGGAGCCTTCGAGGCCCATTTCCCTCTGAGGCTGCATCGTAGAAAAAGGCTCCTGGAGCTTTTCTGCGGCTGCAGAGAGAGCTTTGATTCTCTGCCGAGAACCTGTACCGCAGGCTCCACGGTGGGAGGCTTCCCTCCGGAGAGGAGAACACAAGGAAAATCATTTCGTCAACTGCGGGTAATTAAGTCGCCACACAGTTACGGAACACGCATTATGTGATGATTAATCCCCAGGAAGGTGAAGGTATTTTTCATCTTCAAAGCACCCCTCTGCTGTTCATTAATCATCTCAGCCCCGGGGAGAGAAAGGCTGGTTCTCTTGCCGAGAGCAGGGGAACTGAGTCAGCCGTGCCCACCCCGCCCCCTGGGTACCCAGTGGAAATAGCCCTAAGGGGCCACGCTCTGGGGGCAGGGCAGGACTGTGGGAATCAATTCAGGGCAGGACTGTGGGAATCAATTCAGACACGGCTTTACATAAAAAGAAAGCCACCCAGCTCCCAGCTCTGCTCGCACGGCTGTCATCGAGGCTTCTTCGCATGTGCCTCTGTTCTTATTTTCCTCTGGTACCTGCATTTCCAGCTCGCAGCCTCCCTTGGAACACTGACAGCCTTACCATTTTCGTAGCAAGCAGTGTAAAGGAAAGCACTGTTTTGCTCTCGAGTGCCTTCCTTTCCAATTGGGACAAACTGCTGTAAATAGAGCACATCCGGCTTTGCATTCAAACTGTTGTGAAAGTCTGAGGCTGTAAATACTATTCTCTCAGTGCTCAAGGCAGAATTATTAGTATATTTTTTTCCCCAGTTCTTGGAAGGAGGGAGAAATTAAACATTTCTTACACTCCCCACCCCTGCCCACAGCTGGCGTAGAGCATGAAGCCGTGGTCCTGCACCTGCCGTGAATGAAAGGGGCCCGTGAGGAGGCCGGGACAGGAACCAGACCAGAGCCAGTGCTGGGCTGAGTGGGGGGCGCTCTGAGTGTGCAGGTGGGGGGAAGTCCTCTCTGAATCAGGGCTTCTCGTTGATGTTTTTTCTGGGCAACTTCCAAGAGGAAAGAGCTCATCCTCAGAGCTCAGAAGTTGTTGGCCCAAGCTGGTCCTTTTACACGGGGGAGACTGAAGTGGAGAGCAGATTTCTGGAGTTTCTTTTCCAAATACAGTGTTTCCGACCACAATCTGCACAGGATCCGACCCGACAAGCCCACAGGCGGCCTCGCCCAGATCCTGGGAAGCAGTGTTTCTCCCGGGGGTGCTGGGCATGGCTCAGGGAGGTGGGAGCACCGCGGTCCCGGGCCCTTCCTGGAGGAAATGGAGGCCATGGGCATCCTGGGTAGACAGACCCCACTGGCCCGGCTCACATCCCTGCGTGGGAACTGGCCTGGAAATGAGGATGACAGCAGCCGGATCTCACCAGGCCCGCGGCGCAGGGGTAGGTAAGCGAGGTACTCGGCGTGTGCCGCGTCAGAGGGGGAGAAGCTCTGCCTGACGGCCACCCGTGCTCCCGCGGCAGCTGACCCAGTGGACAACTACCTGTTGAAGGCAGCTAAGACACGGACAGCGTCGAGGGCCCAGCCCCACCTCAGGCCTGGGGGGACATTTCTTGTGTCATGGTCCCAAATCGTCCCCGTGGGGCCATCGAGAAGCTGGGGCCCAGGGAGGAGTGACCTTGGCCTTCGAGTGGGCAGTGCTGGCAGGGGACTCACGCCCAGGTCTGTCCTGCCTCTGTCTTCTGACCTGGCCTTGCCCAGGGGGGCGATGGCCAGATGAGTGGAGGACCTGTCCTGTCCTCACTTCCTCCTGCCACCCAGAAGGAATGAGACCCCTGCTGGGATCTTACCTGGGCCTGGGCTCCCAGACGACCCTTCGCAATGAGAAAAGAGCTGGGACTGGTGAGGCTCTGTGGTTCGCTGAGGCCGGGGCGGGAGCCAGGGAAGCGGAGCTCTCATCACTTGAGGCTCTGGGGCTCCAGGGGCTGGGCCTGGGGCTGTGACTCTCCCCACTCCCCTCCCAGCCCACAGCCCCTCCCGAGGGAGGTGGGAATAAGATGTCCCATGGAGACCCTGTTTCTGTGGCAGCGCTGGGGAGGGATGCGGAGAGACGGGACTCTGACAAAAGGAATAAACCGAGGGTGTGGCAGGACTTCTGCCTTTGGAGCCGTCCTGTCTCTGCGAGCTCAGCCTGGCCTCCCGCCGACACAGCCCCCGCCGCTGCCTCTCCCAGCCCCAGCCTGACCCCAGCATTGCTTCCCCTGCTAGCGGGACTGAACGGGGAAAGAGGGGAGGAGAGCTGCAAGCAGGCTGGCGTGGGACCGGGCCGCCCGCCGCCCCCAGGCACACACGCTGCCTTTGCCCAGAGGCCCACGAGCCGTCTGGCTCTTTGATTTCGGAAGTGAGTCCCCAGGACTGCTGGCTCAGCCTCTCTCTGGGACTGATGCACGGATTCATTTCAGAGTTCCCCCATACCCTCTGCCCGGCTCTCTGGAGGAATGTGCTGGATGCCAGGTCCGCAGCCCCAGGCCCCGTGCGCAGGTAAGGATGGGACAGAGACACGAACACATATGTGGGCTTGTTCACCTCACCCAATGCAACAGCCCTGTGGGCCGAGATGAGGAAACTGAGGCCCAGAGTCTTGAGAGATGTTCGGTGGACACCTGGCCCGAGGCCGAGCTCACCTGCTTCTGTTCGCTGCCCTGCCCTGTCCGCCATCAGTGGGCACACAGCACGCTCCTGTGGGGCCAGGCCCCAGCCCTGATCCAGCACTGCCCTTCCAGCCCCCGTCATAGGAGGCAGACCCCACCTGAGTGTGAGTGTCGCGGGCCCCCGGCCTGGCAGGTGGCGCTGGGGTGCCTGGGAGCCTGCTGTGCAGGCGGTGGGTGGGCACGGGCAGCAGTGGGAGGTGGGGCTTGGGAAGGGGGAGAGGAACCTGAAAGCCGGGCAGGTCAAGGAGGCCACACCTGGCCCAGCTTTTGGTGCTGGTGGCCTGGCCCTGCCCTCGTACTTGTAAGATCTGATCCTGGACCTCAGGGAGCACGGAAACCCTCATTCCACAAAGTGGGGAACCGAGGCACAGGGGAGAAAGGGATCGACTCAGCGCAGCTGGCTGGACGCAGGGGCTCCTGATTTCCGCCAGGAGTCCCTCCATTCACCCCGCCTGGGGGCGGGGCTGAGCCTGCTCCTGGGAAAGCTGTCGAGGGCCAAGGGAGCACGACGCAGGTCGGGGGAGCTCCTCTCCTCCTCTCTGCCCCAGCGCCCCTCCATGGGCTGCAAGAGGCCCGGCTGGCCTGGGGCCCGGGTCACAGATGCCTCAGAAGCAGCCGGGTTCAGGAGATGTGGCCTCGTGGCTGGAAGGTGGGCGCCTGGTGGGATGGGAGGGGGCGTGGCTCTGTTGAGGGTTCCGGCGCATGTGCAGGCTCCCCTCTGCTTGCCTCTCTCCACTCAGAGTCCCCCGCTCCCCAAATAGGCCACTGCAGGAGGCATGACCTCCAGGCCTGCCTCAGGCCCCAGCGCAAAACTTCACGCCCACCCCGGCCTGGACCGCTGTCTGGGGAGAGGCAGAGCCGCTGACGCGTGCTGGGGGCCTGAGGGGAGGTACTGGGGGGCACTTCTGGGGTCCCACTGCTTAGTCATCCCAAACATCATGGTCTGGGGTCCGTGAAGCGTGGCTGGACCACTTCTGGGGACAGGAGCCACTGTTTGGTGGCCATGGCTGGGCAGGCGGGAGGTGACTTGTGGTGTCTGACTTCTGCCGTGGCTTGGGAACCAGCACTGGGTCGGGCTGGGGTCACCATCGCGTCCCACCCCAGGGTCTCCCGGGGGCCCCCGAATGGCAGCCGGTCCTCGGGACCCTCCTCCAGGTCTGCAGCAGGATGGGCCCTTCCTGACCTGACCTAAGACAGCCCTTTGTTCTAACACCACGTTTTTGGCATTCGTCCTTGGTGATCGAAAGGACCGTCTGGAACTCCTGCCTCTAGCTCTTGGGTTTGGTTTTGCCAGTTCAACAGCAGTGCAAGTGCTGGGTGCTGATGGGTGAGAAAGGGAAATGAACTTGGCTCCGGCCCTGAACTGAGAGGCCCTTCGGAGAGCTCACCCTGGTAAGGCTGGTAAGGCTGCACCAGCACCCCGAGGGCTGGAGCAGGGATGGGGGGGCCCTCACACCTGGCTGTGCACGTCTGCCAACCCTGCCACCCTCCTTGGAGGGACATCTTGCACGCACACACTCACAGGCACAGACACACGTGCTCACACACACCCACACGCCCGGGCCCCATGCACTAGCAGCAGCCTCCTGTCCAGGCCGGGCAGACCCAGGCTCCTTCCCGCAGCACTGCCACGTGCCCAGGAGCGGCCTGTGGCTGGTGGGGACACAGGCTCAGCGGCCCCCGGAGGCCGGGCTCCAGGCGGGATGGAGAGCCTCCCGCCTCACTCAGCACAGGCTCCGCCATCTGTCTCCCAGGACGCTGGGGGCGGGTGGACTGCGCGGCCTGTGGTGATAACCACCCACCTGCCTGCAGCTTTCAGGAAGATCTACCACGTGCGGCACCCCCGCCCCCACCAACAGCCCTGTGGGGAAGCAGGCTGGGGGTCGCAGACCGAGAGCCAGCGCTTGGAGTGCCGGTCAGCTGCCTGCATGGGTCAGAATCCCCGGCAGATTTTTTCAATTCAGATGCCAGAGACCCGCCCGGAACCTGGAGTCTCTGGGCACGCTCAGCAGGGCAGGGGCTTTGACTTCTTGGAATGTGCTGGAAGACTCTTCCTGCCACACTGACACCTGCAGCTGACCTGCATTCTCGGGCAGCTGTTGGAAAACTAGCATGGCACTCACAAAGGCCATGGACAGGGGCCACGGAGTCACAGCGTGGCCTCTGGTCAGTCGGCTGCCCTGTCTGCCGCGTCTGGCCTGAGCCCTCCCCAGGAAGGTGGCTGTGAGGGTCACATGTTAGCCCCGAGTGCCCCCTCAGGGCTTCCTCGCCTCCATCACCTGCTTTGGTGTCCCCATTGTGAGCCCTGGGACCTCAAGGGGCCCATCACCAACCGCAGACAGGCCCCCTGGAGGGTATCTCCCAGGGCAGCATCCACCTGCCGGGTCCTGCTCACCCTCTGAATCTACTCGGGCCCACGCACAGGGTCGGTCCTGGCCGAGGGGTCCTGTAAGCAGCCAGGTGCAGTTCACCAAGGTCACGTTAAAAGTTAATGGTGGGGGTTTCCCTGGTGGCGCAGTGGTTAAGAATCTGCCTGCCAATGCAGGGGACACGGGTTCGAGCCCTGGTCCAGGAAGATCCCACATGCCACAGAGCAACTAAGCCCGTGAGCCACAACTACTGAGCCTGTGCTCTGGAGCCTGTGAGCCACAACTACTGAAGCCTGCGCGCCTAGAGCCCATGCTCCACAAGAGAAGACACCACAGTGAGAAGACGGCTCACCGCAACGAAGAGCAGCCCCTGCTCATTGCAACTAGAGAAACCCGCGCGCAGCAACGAAGACCTAACGCGGCCAAAAATAAATAAATTTATAAATAAAAAAAAAGTTAATAGTGACCAGCTGCGTGACGGAACAGCATTCCTGACCAGAGCCCCGCCTCCCCTGTACGATGGAGCACAGGGATAGACACTGTCACACATGCAGAACCCAGAGCAGCCCGGCACCAGGCAGATCTCGATGGGGTCCTCTCTGAAGCCCATGGCTTGATCACAGAGATTTCCTTAAAGTTTTCTGTTTCGATAAGCCATGCATGGTCCTTATAGGAAGTTTGGATAAATGCAGGAAAATCGAAGAAAACAATTAGAACTACCCAGAAACTAGCACTGTTAGTGTTCCCACACTCCTTCCAGCCTCATTCCCCTGGTGGCTGCCAGCATGCTGTCTCGGTTCTAGAACATCCGAGCAGAGCCTTCGTCCAACCAGCCTCTCCTCCTTGGCCAGGCTCTGGCACAGACTGCGTCTCCTGCTGCTTCCCTGCGCAGCTGGTGCCGCCCGGGGCCCCGCACCTGCCACCCCTCCCCTGTGTTGTCGAGGGTACCCTTGCAAGGGCCGACCATTAGCACTTCTGTACGGGCAGAGACCCGAGCTCACCCTTGACACCTTGTCCAAGGTCACGTCCCACCTGTCGAGCTGTGACCGAAACTTCTGCTGATTTTGGAGGCTGGGCTCTAACACCTCGGAATGTGGGGCCTTCCCCACCTGGGGCCCGGGGGATGGTAAACGCTGGGTGAGCTGTGGGCATCACCTGGGGAGGAAGCTTCTTCCTCGAGTCCAGGAGCGGCTGCTCGGGTGGGGCGAGTGAGACCAGGGTCTGACTTTGTCTGTGGGTGCCCAGGGGCGTCCCCGCACCACTCCACACGGCCACGTGAAGCTGCCACTGGCCTTGCCCTTGAGTGAGGGCGACGTGTTCAGAGCATCTGTAAATAAGGGAAGCAAATGATATCACCAGAGGCCACCCTACCTCCCCCCTCCACTACCACTGTGGCTGATACCGTGTTCTGCGGTGACAGGATTCCCTAGAAATCCACCCAGTGTGTGGCGTGCCTTTTGGAGGCCCTGCACCAAACTGTATGGGAAGATGGCTGAAGCAACAAGGAAAATCTCATTTCTGCAGACAGCCCTGGAGCCAAAGGCCCCGCTGAGGAGGGGCGCAGCCTCACGGGAGACTCGGTAGCCTGTGCTCTGGAGCCTGTGGGCCACGGCTGCTGGGGCCACGTGCCACAATTACTGAAGCCCGTGCGCCTGGAGCCGGTGCTCTGTAACGGGAGAGGCCACTGCAATGAGGGGCCTGCGCACCACAGCAAAGAGTAGCCCCCACTTGCCGCAGCTAGAGAAAGCCCGCGCGCAGCAACGAAGACCCAATGCAGCTAAAAATAAAAAAAATTAAAAAAAAATTAAAAAAATTTAAAAACTGCTTTATTAAGATATAATTCACATACCATAAAATTCACCCATTGAAAGTGTACAATTCCATGGTTTTTCTATATTCACAGAGCGGTGCGGCCGTCAGCACAATCTAGTTTTAGAACATTTTCATCACCCCTGAAAGAAATCCTGTACCCTTGGCCATCATTCCCGAGCCCCAGGCAATGGCCCATCTGCTTACTGTCTCCACAGATTTGCCTGTTCTGGACACACCACATACACAGAGTCACACAACGTGCGAGTTTGTGATTGGCGTCTTCTACTCAGCATAAAGGTTTCAAGGTCCATCACTGCAGTGTGTGTCGGTACTTTGTTCCTTTTCTTGCAGGATAATATTCCATTGTATGCATTTACCACATTTGTTTATCCGTCTGTTGATGGAATTTGAGTTGTTTCCACTTTTCGGCAATTGTGGACACTGCTGCTGTACTGAGGGCCTCAGCTCCTGCTTTAAAGCCTCCTGTGTGATTCTTGGAGCCCAAGCATGGCTGATTACAGAGGCTCTGCCTGGGGGTCCCACAGGGGAACCACCCCCCGTCCCACAGTTCGTGACGGCCATGAACCGCAGTCTCTGGGGAGCTGCCGTCAGGGGCTCAGACCCCCAGTCACCCTGCTCACTCGTACCTGCGCCCCTAGCCTGACACCCTAGTCTTTAGTCCTGTCATCTGAGGCCTTGGGCAGGTGTCCTCTTCAGGCCTCTCTGCCCAGACTTCCCCATCCGGGAAGGGGAGCCTGAACACATCCCCCTGCCCCACTCTGACCCTGAACCAAAACCCCTCCCTCCACTCCTAGCCCCCCAACCGTGACCCCAGAGTCCATGACCTGGGGCCTTTGGTTGGGGCCCCTCACATCTGTGCTGACCCAGCAGACACATGTTTTTACATCTGTCGGGTGGGATTGTGGGATCACATGATACCACTCTGTGGTGTTGACTTGCATTTTCCTGACAGCTGACGATCCTGAGTGTCTTTTCATGTGCTTATTGGCCATTTGTATATATTCCTTAGAGAAATGTCCTTTGCCCTTTAAAAGAAATGGATTTTTTATTTCTTTTTTTTACTATTATTGGGTAGTAAGAGTTATTTATATATTCTAGATACAAGCCTCTTTTCAGATATATGATTTGCCAATATTTTCTCCCATTCTGTCAGTTGTCTTTTCACTTTCTTGGGTCCTTTGACGTATAATAGTTATTAATTTGAAGTCCAAATTATGTATTTTTCCTTTTGTTCCTTGTGTTTTTGGTGTCCTGTCAAAGGAACTATTGCCTGGTCTGAGCTGACAAAGATGTATGCCTATGCTTCCCTCCAAGAGTTTCATAGACATTTAGGTCTCAGTACATTTTGAGATAATTTTTAACGTGTGGATAATTTTTTACACAGATGTGGATACCCAGGGCCGTTTGTTGAAAAGACTATTCTTTCCCACTGAATTTCCTTGGTACCCTTGATAGAAAATCAACTGACCACAAACGTGAGGGTTTGTCTCCAGACTCTCCATTCTATTCCATTGACCTATATGTCTATCCTTCTGCCTGAACCACACTCTCTTTATTGTAGCTTTATGGGAGGTTTTCAAACCAGGATGTGTGAATCCTGAAACTTGGTTCTTTTTAAAGATTGTTTTGGCTATTCCGCATCTCTTGCATTTCCACATGAATTTTAGGATCAGGTTGTCTGTTTCCACACACACACACAAAGCCAGCTAAGATTTCGATAGGGATTACCTTGCCTCTGCGGGTAAACTTGAGGAGTGCTGTCATCTGAACCACAGTAAGTCTTTCATGTCAAGAACATGGAATGTCTTTCCATTTATTTAATTTTAACTTCCATCAACAAGGTTTTCAAGGTACAAGTCTTGCACTTCTTTTCCTAAATTTATCCCTAGGTATTTTATCCCTTTTACTGCTATTATAAATGGAATTATTTTCACTTGTGGATTGCTCATTACAAGTGTATGGAAATATCATTGATATATATTGATCTGGTATCCTGCCACATTGCTGAGCTCCTTATTAGTTCTACCAGTCTTTGTAGTAGTGGGTTCCTTGGGATTTTCTACGTACAAGATCATGTCATCTGCAAATAGAGATCGTTTACTTTTCCCTTTCCTTTCCGGATGACTTTTATTTCTTTTTCTTACCTAATCGCTTTGGCTAGAACCTTCAGTGCAATGCTGGATAGAAGTGGTGAGAGTGGACATCCTTGTCTTGTTCTTTATTTTAGGCAAAAAGCATCCAGTCTTTCTGCTTTAAGTATAATCTTCTGGGTGGGCACTGTGGTTATTTTTAAATGGTGCCAAAACAAAGTCTTCCTTCACTCTGTCAACAAATCTTTCAGCAACCACGAGTCTCCAGAGCCCCTCGTTCTTCCTGTGCTTCCCCACGCTCCCCCACTACCCTCCTCTGTCCTTGCCTCCTCAAGATTTCAAACGAAACCCACCAGTTACTTCCTACATTGCTCTCAATCCTTCAGCTAGTTACGACCTCAGGACCAACCTGAGTGCTTAGTGCCTACGTCCTCAAGGCAGAAGAACCTCCAGTCCACTAACTGGGGTTCTCCTTGGGGGATCGAAAGAGCAGCACACAAACACCGACAATAGGCATTCAGATGGCCCCTCCTTTTGGACTTGGGGCTGTATAAATCCTTCAGGAGTGCGTTGCTAGACGGACGGATGAAAAAATGGTGGAGCATGTGTTCTGACTGAACCACCATCAAGTGTCAGGAGGAGAAACGGAATCTGGGAGCAACACTGACTCTGGCAGAGTTTTTATTAAAATTCATGCAAGTTCATTTGTTCAATGAATATCTATTACACACCACTCCCATGCCAGGCACTGGGGAAACAGGAGTGAAGGAGACGGACAGAAGACCTGCCTCTGGCACATAAGCCTCGTGGGTTGGGAGATTTGCATCCATCGGCCCCGTCAGGGCCTGTTATCTGAGGACGCAGCACCTTCTCTACTAGTCATCTGGGCCAGGCAGGGCTGGCTTCTCCCAGCTGAGTCAGGTTTGCCAGAGGACTTGCATTACTAGGGACCTGCTATGTGCCTGTGCCTTACTGTGCCCAGGACACTGACCTTGGGAAGGGTAGCTGGCAGAGTAAGAAAGGCAGGAGGATCCATGCTCTGTCTCATCTACACTCTGACGTGACCCTGGACCTGGGGCTGGAGTGGGGTCTTTGCTGGAACAAAGGCTGGTGGACACCAGAGCTGAGGGCCGAGAGCCATGGGTCCAAGCTCCGGCCTCTGTCACCTGGAAGAGATGGTGTCAGAAGAAGGTGAAGATTAAACATCGTTCCTTAACTGTAGACACGTATTTTGCTCTGTCCATCTGGGCTCTAAACAAGCCTGCGGATTCATGCTGTACTAACTGCAGGGTTTCACGTGGAGCATGATAATGGAGGCGCACGCACGCTGATAAATGATGAGTGAAATTGATTCTGGATGCGCTGATAAGTGAGGTTTCTGGTGCCCAGGGCCCACGTGGGAAGCAGGGCTGACTGACAGGTGTGGCACCTGCAGAATGACCCCTGGCGACCCCGGGACATCCCGGATCCCGGCTTTGTGCTCTCTCCATGGCCACGGCCACAGTGCTGTGTTGCAACCTCCCCATCCCCCTGGGCCAGCCGGCCGCTGAAATGTGACAGCCGTGCCCAGCCAGACGGGGCCACCATATGCTTCTGGGCCAGCCTCCCTTGTCTCCATGTGGCCTGTGCCCTGGAAGGAGCTGCTGGGATGGAGTGATGGCCCAAGCCAGGGACATCTGTACCATTGTGGTTTAGAGCATCCATCCATGTCCTGGGCAGGAAGCTGGGGGGCAGAGAAGGCAACCCAGACGGGCCCCCGGAGGTGTGCGCCCACGCTGTGGGCCCCGGGAGGAAAGAGCGTGCCCATGAAACCCCACACTCCAGCACGTGGCACACACCACCCAACTAAGACCTCCCCCATTCTGGTCTCACCTTCACTGTCTGTCAATGGCAGCAAGAAATAATATTTTCTGAGATCCTTTTCTCCTCCTGAAGTCTCAGAAAACCAACAAGAGTGACAGGAGTCCACCGGGATCCCCTCGAGGTGCGATTTTCCTGGCATTGGGTTAAATGGGGTTGCAGTTAGCTTTTTTATCTTTATGTACGTGTGTGTCTTGGTGTGTCTCTGTATGTGTGCGTCTGTGTGTGTTCATGCATGTGTGTGTGCGTGCCTGCACACATGTCTGCTCTAGTCACCAAGCCCAGCCCTTGCCGTCTTGATTTGATGAGCAGAGCGACCACAGAGCATCTTCTCCCCTGGCTCAGGGGCCTTAGTCTGTGCATTCTAAAGGTCAGAGCCAATTTCTATTAATTTCATGGGGTGTCCTCGTGCGATTCTTTTAGCAGAAAGTCTGGCTGACCTCAGACATTGTCACCATCGTGCTGGTGGTGGCTGCACACCACGGAGAGCACCTTTCTTCTCCTTTGGGACGAGAAGAATAGGGCTTCACTGTATAGGGATGAGGGCTGTGTGAGGCTTTGATCAAAGAGGCAGGGCCACCGGGAGATGTATTTAAAGGATTTATTATAAGAATTTGCCCTGATGCAGTCGTGGGAGCTGGTGACACAGTCTACGGGGGGCTCTGGCTTCCGTGTCTACTGGTGGCACCTGAGGTCAGCAGGCAGCCTGTTGGGAAGGAGCGATGGACATTGGATGGAGAAGCAGGACACCTGGAAAACTGCTGGGAAACTCCAGGGTGATCTCACAGCCATGGCCTCCAGCTTCAACGCCAGGTGCCCTGTGGGAGATGCTGGAGGTCTTCCTCAGGAGCTGAACACACACCTGGCCCAGGAGTCGGGGCCTGGGGAGGAGTTGCCAGGTGCTGAATTGACCGCCCACGCCCTCGAGGTGCACCAGCAGATCAGACAGCCTATGCCTGGGGCCGACCTTCCACTGAAGCCTTCCGATCCTGGCCATGACTGCTCTTAGGGATCAAACCAACCCATGGCCATGCAGAAAAGGGCAGTAACGCAGCTCAGGCAGGGGACACAGCAGAAATCCACTGCCATCCACCCTGTCAACCTGGCATCTGTACCAAGTTCATCAAAACAGACTTAGTGCCTGAATAGACAGCAAGGTCCATCCCGACGATCTCTTGTGATGCCACCGACCTCTGTAAAATTGAAAACTCACTAAGCTTCGCCCTAGAGTGGGTACAGGGGTGCATTCGTCCCCTCTGGGGCTGCTCATTCCTCATACCACTGAGTCACATGCCCCTTTTGTCTCCTGTGACTTAAACACTGAGTGTATTACTTGCCTATATCTGCGTGACACATTCCCCGAAACTTGGAGGCGTCATCGATACCCCTGAGGACAGGAGTCTGGGGTGGCTTGGCTGTGGGCCTCCACCCAAGGTCCCACAGAGCTGCAGTCAGCGGCCAGCAGGTGCTGTCTGCTCTGGAGGCTGGACGGGGGGAGGGTCTTCTGTTACCGAAACAAACTCGGCCCTACTCGCCTGCATATGCAGTAAAGCCAATCTACTGACACTGGGTTGTGGTAAAGGAAAGTGCAGCATTTATCGTCAAGGTGCCAGACAAGGAGAGTGGGTGGCTTGTGCTCAAAAGCCCTGAGTTCCCAGAAGTGTTTCAGCAAAGCATTTTTAAAGAACAGGTAAGGGAGGGGGGCCCCAGGGTGTCTGAAGAAGCTCGTGCACAAGTCCCGATTAGTTGATGGTGAGGTCACAGGGTGGTGTCAAAGGGGCTCACATCATCAGTCCTTAGGCCCCAGTAAGTGTAGGGACTACGTGCTCATGGTCATCTGGTCGTTAATTTCTTCCATCTGGTGTGGCTTTAGCGTCTGTAAAACAACTCGGGAAATGTGCCTCAGATATTATTGGCTGGGTACTTCAGAGGAGATGCAACAGAGGATAGAGGGGAGGGGGTGTGTTCCAGGAAGGGCCCAGAGGGTCCTGCTCAGTGACGCTCCCACGCGCACCTGCATGGCTGTTGCCTTGAGTGGTCAGGTCCTTGCCACATGAGCTTCTCCGAAGGGCAGTTTGCATCCCTCGGAGCGAGGGCTCCAAGAGACTGAGGGGCCAGAATGGTGGAGGCCACATCTTCTTGTAAGTGGAATCTCAAAAGTGACAACCCACCCCTTTTGCCAGATTCTATCCATTCGTTGGAAGTGAGTCACTCATGAGCCCTCGCTCGAGGAGAGGGTGTTACGTAAGGCCGTGAATATGGAGAAAAGGGGATCAGCTTTGAGGCTGCCCACCCCCATCTGAGACAGACAATTAACTGTTGTTAACACAACTTAGGTTAGAAGTGGGGACATGGGAGCCGGGAGGTGGGAGAACATTTGGTTTATATGTATACAACACGTGTATATCTAGATATGCAATAAATACTGTGACAATTACACCTCCTTACCTGCAATGGTTATGTGGCCAGAGTGCGTATTCACAACAGCCTCGCCCACACCATCTCTCATCCCTCTGCCCTCCCCTTAGCTGGTAGGGTTCCTTGCCTGACACATGGCCCAAATCTTCTTTCCCGAAGTGTCTGGACCATTAAAATTGCCCCTGTTTTAGCCTGTTGTTGTTTTCTGTTTTAGTTGTGGTGCTTTGAGCATCTCAAGAAGGCAGATGCCTCGGAGCTGGGTAATTGAGTTTCTAGAGCCCCGGGGCCTCCCAGATGGACGGAGCCCCAGCCCCAGGCTGCCCCGGGGGATCTGCAGCTGGGTCTGTAAAAGGGATCTGACCCACGGCCACCTTCCTTCCAGCTCCTCTTGGCCGGGGTCATCTCGGGAAGTTTCCCCCCCCGGGGAGAAGCTCCGGCTCCAGGCAGAGGCTGTGGCTGCTTGCCCCGGCCCCGTGGAGCACCAGCCACCCCTTCCGGCTTCCGCACCGCTGGCAGGGATCCGTCCAGGTGTTCCCTTCATCCTTCATCCATTCCTGGAGCTATTATGGATCCGGTGCTGAGTTCTCGAATGCCAAGTGAGAACAAGACAGGCTGGGTGGCTGCATGATGGAGCCCAGTCCATGGGGAAGTCGATGCACCCTAAATGATTTAGGGCATAAGTCTGCTTCGTGGGCAGCAAAGGCGTGGACGCAGTCCAGAGCGCAAGGCCTCCCGGGAGGGAGGGCCCTTCTGATGGGTGTCAGGGAGATGGTCTCCGAGGCAGGGCCCAGGGTAGGGCCTGAGAGTGGGGATGAGCTGCCCCAAGCCTGCGTTCTAGTAGCTGGAATGGACCATGGGGAGGTGGAGAGGGCCAGGAATGACCGGGTTCCTGTAGGTCTGGACCCACCCAGACAGTGGGGACATCAGCGGGCGGGGCACACCACTTTCTCTCTTGGCCATCCCAGGAGGGAGGGTGTCCACTTCACTGCTCACACCAAAACCTACGAAACTCCCTTTTCTGACCCTCTGAGATGCTCATTCACCAGGACCAACTGCGTGGAGCCTGGGGACCCGCAGTGTGACCAGCGAGGGCGAATCTGAGGCAGACGGCCCAAAGCTGCTGGTGGGGACACCCGGGCAAAGACTGTGGGACCCTTGAGAGGGAATGTGTGCCCTCCCAGCCAGGCCGGAGCCGGGCTCTTCGGCCAAAGCCGCTTCCTTGGGAAGAAGTGAAGAGCAAATCTGAGGGAAGAGGCCCTGACGCTTGGACAACCCCGTTTCTGGACGTGACCCCGTGCAGAGAGCAGGAAGAGCCCCCAGTGTTGTACAGTGACTTTGAGAGGCCGAGGAGAGGGGCCGCTCTGGGCTGCACCTGTGAAGACGATTCAGAACCAGCAGTGGTCCCCTCCCAGGCCCTGCTCATCGGGCTGCGCAGGGAGAAGCGTAATTAAGGCCCGTGCAGCTGCAGGATTAGTGATCCAACCCGGGAAGCCTGGGTTTTCATTAGTAATTAGGCCCCTTCTGCAGAGCCGTGCTAAACAGACAAGGGCGCCACGACCTTAGTCCCCAGAGGGATGGTGACACAGCCTGTCTGTTTTGTGGAAACACCGATGGCTTCTGTCACAGCTGTTTGGATGAAGGGACACTGGTGAGAAGTTCGGCCAGAAGGAGGGTGCAGGTCTCTGCTCCTGGGCACCGGGCACTGAAGACTCAGCTCCCGAATCCACCCAGAGCCTGCAGTGGCAGATGTAGTGGCTTTTCTGGGGCGAGTGCACAACCAATACAGTGACAAGCTGCCTGGAAGGTGCGTGGAGCCCTGCAGAGGCCTTCCTGGCTCCACAAGACGCAAGAGTTGGGGAAGGAGCAGCCCGTAGGCGCCCACACCAGACGCCAGGGAAGTGGGCCATCAGCCCCTATGCTGGGCGTCGAGGACCCCACGGCCGAGCTGCCGTGTTCTGTGTAAATCACCCTGTGTCGTCAAATCACAGAATTTTCCAGCTGGCCCACCCTGGAGACCAACTCCCCCAACCTCCTGCTTCCCAAAAAGGGCAACTGAGGCCAAGGGCAGCTGTGCCCAGAAGCTGGTGGCCAAGCCGGGACCAGGGCCCGGGGTTCCTGGTTCTCTGAGCTCTTCCTGAAGCTCACATAAGACGCTGACAGTCACGAGCCCTTACTGACAAGGACATGGAGTGAGTTTCTCCAAGAGGACTTCTTTTGTGGTTTTGAAAAAGCTCAAAGTCACGACGCCCTGGAACCCCGTCTAGACGATGCTGGCTCTGGTCTCCTGAGGGTGCAGCTCTCACCTCGGCATGGCCCCCAAGTCTCCACCCCAGAGGCTCACCTCTCGGCTCCTGCTGGGCCCACAGACCCCCAGTGCCCCCTCCCCGGCGGGCTGCCCAGGCCTCGGCTCTCCCACCTCCTCCCTCCACCCCAGCACCGGTAAGTGGGACATGCAATTCACGGGTAGTTAAGGCCATGCACGGGGCACTAACCTTCCTAGCCGGGCTGCGAACACCCGAGGGCGGGTCGTGGGCTGTTGTTTTTCTCCATTTCCCAGACGTTCAGCCCATAGGAGGGACCCTGTTAGCTCTTGTCCATTTTTTAGGAGCTGCAGGTACCGGTCTGTGCCAGAGGAAATAGAGGTCCACTGGGACAAGCTTTCTGTATGTGAGGTGAGTTCTAGAACTTTGCTGTACGATATAGTACCCACTTCACTCTAGGGTATCACGCACTTTAAAATACGTGAAAAGGACAGATCTCAGGTTGTGTTCTTACAAAACGAACAGATCACAGGGAAGTCTGGGGAGGTAATGGGTATGTTTAGTACTTCGGTTGTGATGGTATTACGGGTGTCTGCATACGTCCAAACTCATCAAGATGTAATTCACACACACACACTCCTGTGTATAACCAGCAATGACCTCCTCTGAGCACATTGCCCCATGCTCTGTGATAACCTGCACGGGAAAAGTACCTGAAAAAGGAATGAATATGTGTCTCTGTATAACTGAATCACTCTGCTGTACACCTGAACCTAACACAACATTGCAAACCAGCCATACTCCAATAAAACTGAAAGATCAAAAAAATTTAAACATTACATAGGGAAGAAAACAGTTGTCTACATTAAATGTGCACGTGTTTGGATATCAGTTACACCTCACTAAAGCTGAAATTGTTAAAGAAAGCAGATGGAGGCCTGTGATGCCTCTGGCACCGTTGGCGGACACACTCTTAGGACAGAGAGGTGAGTGGAGCTCTTGCCAGACGTCGTCCCAAGAACATGGGGGCCTGATGCCTGATGCCTGGGTCCCATTCACCTCTGCACCCTGAGGACCTTCTCCTGCCCCCTGCCTGCCCTGAGGGAAGCGGGTCTGAAACCAGAAGATTGCATTTGAGTGCCAGCTCAGCACAGCCCTCGACGTTTCTGAACCTCACTTTTCTCCTCTGCATAATGCGTCCGTTAGCTAGACATCTCCCCTTGACTTCATGGGCTTATCGAGAGGAAGAAGCCAGCCGGGGCTGACATTACAACCTTGCTGGCCACTGTCACCTGGGCCCTGTACGCATCACTTTCTACCTCTGAGATGTGGTCACCATTGTTCCCATACACGGATGGGGAAAGCGAGGCTCAGAGAAGTGAAGGCACTTACCCGTGGTCCTGCAGAGGTGGCTGGGCTAGGATTCAGCCCACAGTCTGGTCTATTTAGCTCCAAAGTGTGACAGTAACTGTGACAGTGAACAGGAGAGGGTGCCCTGAGAACAGAGGACACACACACACACACACATCTGCTTGCCCCTCTTCCCGATAACTCATCATGGGGCATAACTGCTCTCTGAGTTGCCTGAAATAAGATGAAGAACTTTCCATGTGAGGTTCTTTGTGCTGAAAAGAATGATTCCAAATGGGGAGTAACTGGCGGTCCAGGGCTCAGTTCTTGCGGTTGAAATGAAACGTGCTGACGTGTCAGAGGAGCAGAAATAAAACTACTGAATGTGAGACCCGGAGCAGGTAATGAGGACAAATCAGCAGGTTTTAGAAACGAAATTCAATCGTGTGTCTGTAGCTGCAGCCCACGGGTGGCCCACACAGCACGAAGGGGGGCTGGAGCATGGGGTGTAGGGTCAGCCCCAGGGGGCGGGTTTACCAGAACCTGTAAGAGGGACCTCCTCGGACCCTCGGAGGCATCTGGCCTCGTCCCGCTTTGAGGCGTTAGACCCGCCTTAGCCAGGCTTCCAGCCAGCACTTTGCACAAAGCCCTCTGTGTTGGTTTGCTCGGCTGCTGTAGCAAAGCACCATAGACCGGGCGGCTTAAACGACAGACAGTTACTATCTCACATCCTGGACGCTGGACGTCCAGGATCAAGGTGTTGGCAGGGCTGGCTCCCTCTGAGGCCGTGCTCTCCCTGTGTCCTCACGTGGACTTCCTTCTGTGTCCACATCTCCCCTTTTTCTGAGGACACAGGTCGTACTGGATCAGGGCCGCTCTAATGGCCTCATTTTAACTTGACGACCTCTGTAAAGACGCTGTTTCCTAATACAGCCACACTCCGAGGTCCTGGGGGTCAGGGCTGCAGCACATAAGCTTTGGCAGCCGCAGTTCAGCCCCTAACACTTCCCTCACCCCTGCCTTTCTTCACTCCTATGGCTTTCGCTCATTCACCTGTGCCTTCTTTGTGCTTGGCTGGACCAAGACAGAAAGCTCTCAGGAGCCCAGCAACCGGTGGACATCAGGACGGAGCGTGGTGGTACCACAGCAGGGTCAGAGCCAGCCCGGCCCCGTCGGCAGTGCAGCCCCCGGGACGCCCACCCCCTGCTCTGCTTGCACAGAGCAGGCTCTTGAATATTCATTTCTTCAAAACCACATCCCTTCGTGGCTGCTGAGCTGAGCCACTCTGTCCACTTAGGCAGTTCACCATCCAGGATGGAGGGGTGGTACCAAGGCCTGAGAAAAAGGTAGGTCCTGAGCCCTAGTGAGCACTTCTGGTGGCCACCCCACCTCGCAGTGGAGCTGGCGGGGGCTGGAACCTGGGCCACAGAGAGCCCTCGGGAGGACGGGTGCCACACGTGGAGGGCGGCCACGGCGTGTACCGACATTTAAAACGCACGTGTCCTTTGACCTAGAACCCAGCCCGTTGGAGGACGTCTCTGGAGGTCACTGGAAAAGGGCCCAGGAGTGGGATGGGCTCCACCAGACGGCCACCAAATTCCAGGGGCTTCTCCCAATGGGAAATCCACGCAGTCACTCAGGGATCCAGGCTCCCCTCCCTCAGGACTCCAGCTTCCTCGGTTCAGCCAGCAGAGGAAGGGAGAGTGAGGGCTGCACTCGGGAAGGCCTATGGCCCACCGGGCAGTGGAGTGCATCGCTTCCCCACCCCCACCCCTGTGTTCAACTGGCCGGACTCCTGCACGTGGTTACCCCCAACCCAAGAATGCCTGGGACGCACGGCTGCGTGTGCCCTGGAAGAAGAGGACACAGGGAGAGCACTAGCTGTCTCCGACGCAATATTTGCCCAACGTCTGTCTAAAATAATTAAACATTAACTCCAGCTTGAGTGACCTGTGAACAGAGTTAAATACATTTAATGGTGGTACCAGGCGTTCATCCAACATCCATTATTCCATAAACACTTCCTGGGACATCACGCTGTGTGAAGTACATATTATGCAGCCCAGAAAAATAATGGCACGGATCGATGTTCATGGATATTGGTTGAATGACAAGATCAGGATCCAATACAGCTTATAGAGTGTAATCCAGATTTTGACAATTCAAATATTTACATCCATCGGTATACATAAACATAGAGAATTATGGAAAGATTTTCACAAAAATTGAAAAAGATATCTACAGCTTTGTCGGCAAGTGTCCCTTCAAGAGACGGAGCTGGTTTCGCCTCCCTGGGAATGTGGGCTGGGCTCGTTTCTAATGAGCGGAGTGTGGAAGATGAGATGGGGAGCGACTCCAGGTACTTGGTTGTAAGTGGATTTTCACCCTCCTCCCTGCTTCCTCCCCTGGACCGTCTGTGCCTGGGGAAGCCAGCAGCCTTGTCGCAAGTTCACCTAAACAGCCCTAGGGGAGGCCCATGCCGTGTGGCAGGCCATCGTGGAGGTGGCTTCTGCAGCATCTGGAGAGGGTGGGGGCAGAAGCTCTCCTCTGAGCTGCTCTTGAATTCCTGACCCTCCAAAACCGTGAGATGAGAGATGTCTGTCAATGAAGCCTCTACCTTTGGGGGTAATGTATTACGCAGCAGTAGCTGACTAACACACCATCTTTGCCAAGTGAAGGGCCAAGGCTCTGACCCTGCCTTCCCCTCTCTCCCCTCTGTGTCCACTCAGAAGAATTCTGAGCGCCCCCTGGCTGGACTCAGGAAATCAGCTGCGGCCAGGTGGCCTGACTGTAGTAACTGACCACCCGGGTGTAAAACGCCAACCATGGCCTCTCAGGGCCTCTCAGGGAAGAACTGTGGCCCCAGGCCTGCCTCGCTGTCCTCCCGCAGGGTCCCCCCAGTTCTCCAGTCGTCCCACTCCAAGGCCCTCAGTCTGGACACAGGCCTAGGTGAGTCATCATACCATCGCTTCTCGCAACCCCGTACCACGTCTACACCAAGCACAGTGAGAGCCTTCAACACGTCCTTGCAGGACGGACAGAGAAATGCAGAGAAAACCTTCTAAGATTAACGTGTATGGTCTTTGAAAGTGGGGAGAATAAACTCGCTAAAAGCAAGTGGGTTGATGCAAGGATTCCACTGGAGCAGAAAGAGAATTAGTGACGTGACAGCTCCACACGCTGGCTCCCGGGAAGCCGTCTTGGGTGCTGGGCGACGCCCCTGTGCCTGGGCTCTGCCCACATCACCCTCTCCCCGCTCCCCTGCTAACTCCCAGGATGCAGAGGGGCTGTTTTCCCGGAGCCGTTAGCGGGCAGAAATGGGCTTGCTGCTTGGTAAGAAGAGCTAGTCCAAATGGACTGGGAACCGCAAAAACGCAGTTAACAGAGCTGGACAGGGAGTCTGTCCTGTCCCTGGACGGTCCCCGCCTGCTAATGGACCTTCCTGGAAAGGCCACTCAGGGCTGGTCCCCATGCTCTGTGATGGGCTGAGGAGGCGCTGAACAGTTTGAGGGCACAGCGTATATAAGAACCACTTTCCCAAACTCATTTCCCTTGCGGGCCTAGCGTGTGCAAGGGTGGCCCGTGCCTCACCTGGTCCAGGGGTCGGAGGGGGGAGGAGGTGACGGAGGCACCAGCGGGCTCCTAGTGGCCTGGAGCCTGGTCCGCCTGCCCTGCACTTACCGGCCACTCACCTGCCCAAGGGCTTAGGGCTAGGTGGGCAGTGGCACCAGAGGTCTGGGCTGGTCACTGCCTGGGGGACCCCGGGCCCTCCTTTCACATCCTGACCCATTTCATCCTCTGTGATGTGAGGCTGTGGGCGGCCCCGTGAGCTCTGGAGATGCCCTGTGAGGGATGGTCCGGGGGATGGTTTGGGAGCCAGGCATCCCAATGGGAAAGCAAAAAAAAACGCCCCTGGGTTCCTCCCAGCCCTGGATGGGGTGGAAAGGGGTCCCAGGGAAGGAACGCTCAGCCCCGGGAGAACAGTGACTTTGAGAGGGAAGTGCAGCCACGCAGCCCCCATGATCGAGCCTCCTCGGGGTCGGGGAGAGTTGGGCACCTGGTGGGTGTCCTGAGTCTCGGGTCCCTCCACTAGAAGACTGGGGGCAACACAGCCTCCCTCAGAGCTGCCTGAGGACGGGAGGAGGGGAAACAACACAGCAGAGCACCCCAGCTCGGAGACGGAGGGAGGGCAGGCTTCCAGCCGCCCCCCAACGCAGCTCCACACGCCCTCTATACAGTAAGCCTTGTTTCGTCATCAATTTTGTTTGTTTGTTTGTTTGTTTTGCGGTACGCAGGCGTCTCACTGCTGTGGCCTCTCCCGTTGCGGAGCACAGGCTCCGGACGCGCAGGCTCAGCGGCCATGGCTCACGGGCCCAGCCGCTCCGCGGTATGTGGGATCTTCCCGGACCGGGCCACGAACCCGCGTCCCCTGCATCGGCAGGCGGACTCTCAACCACTGCGCCACCAGGGAAGCCCTCGTCATCAATTTTGAAAGAGGCTGAAGCGGTCCTCAGCCATGCCATCTCTGCCCCGCGACCTCTAATGAGCGACTTGGCCCCGTGCTCATCCCTACGAGCTCATCTCTGCTGGAGAAATATGATTCCATCCAGGTGTCCGCCTTCTCGTCTCAGGATTTCTCCCCCGCGACGAGAAAGAGAGCATCTCCTTCTGTTCATAAAAAGCGTGCCTGTGAGCAGGAGGCGGCCTGGCGCGGGCAGCGGCTGACGGCTCGGAGGACGAGGGCCAGGAGGCCGTGCAGCCCGCCTGCTGGACACGCATCCGTGCCACCCCCGATTCGCAGCCTCAGCCCGGCCAGGCTGCTCAGATCTTCCTGTCATTTGATTAATCAAGGGAGGAAGGGCTTCTGGGAAGGCAAAATTATTTTTTCTATAATTTTTCTATAATAATTTTCTAAAATTATTTTGCTGCTTTCTCAATATCTGAATTTTTCACAGTGCTAAATTCTTCTTCCTTTTCCTTAAATCAAAAACAAGGAAACACATTGGGACAATTCTCTGTTTATATACATTCCCTCTTATTCGACCTCAAAGGTGTACTTCCAAAAAAGCAAGATGTTTTTGGACCAGACCTCGATGATTAGAAAGGGGAAAATAAGGCCTGGATTTCAGCAAAACGTCGGCGGCCTGACTTGTCTCCCCCTTCTCCCGTGTCCTCACAGTAGAGGGACGATGCAGGTCCTAACTTCAGAGCAGCGCCCTGCCCTGTGTGGGGCCTGGCCCGGCCTCCCGCCCCAGCTCAAATGCAACGCAAGGCCGCCCTGGAGTTGACTGCCGCGTTTGCCGACGCTACACAAAACCAGCTAGAATCCTGCCGGCCTAACTGGCAGAAAGTGGGTCCTGCTACTGGCTTCCACTCGTCAATTGTAACAAATTGGACACTCGCCTTCTGTACTGAAGGGAAATGAAGACCTCGTGGGCGGGAGCTGCAGGAAGCAAGACCTCCAGGAAGGCTGGAGGGAAGATCAGGGAGCCTCCTGGGCCTGGAGCATGTCTGGCGCGGGCAATGGGCTTCTTCCCAACCCCGTCCAGGAAGGTGGTGGGAAACGAGCATTTCAGGGCCCCTCTGGGCCAGGCCGGGTCTGAACATTCAATATCTGGGACTCACTTTCTCACTGACATCTCCCAGTACAGCCCAGAGAAGCAATGCAAGCTGTTTAAGGTCACACAGCAGCTGAGCAGCAGAGGCGGAAGCCCACCCTGTTGCTAGACCCCCACTCCGATCTCCCCAGAATTTCTCAGGGTCTCCCAGTCAGTCCCCAAAAGGCCCTCTGGGTTGGATGCAGAGATTAAAGGCACCCCTGGGATCTAGGACAGTCCCCAGAGGCCTCCAAGTCCTGTCTTGTCTGCAGGACCCGTGAAAAGTCAGGTCTCGACACCTCTGTTGATGGCTGTGAGCTTCACTTACTTCCCGGAGCCCTGCTTCTGCATCTATAAGAGGGGAGCCTGGTGGTTGGGAGCGTGGCATGAAATGTGGAAATGACTGGTAAGCCAGCATGGCTGACAAATACTAAATTCTCACGATTCTGAGCGTGGCGAAGCCCCAGCACGGCTCTCCCGGATGTAAACGTGGCCTCTGCCACCCACAGCTCTGATCTCAGGCCAGGATAGAGGGGCGCAGGCTTGCAGCACCCCCGTCTCTTCACCCCCGTGGATGCACAGCCGTGTCAGCCCTGGGAAGCGCCCAAAGCAAAACCGTGCAGAGCAGGAAGGCCAGGAGGGCCAGGCGGGGGCTCGGGCAGCGCCCCTGGGTTTCACGGTGGAGACGGCCACTGGGACCTGGGAGGCCATGTGACTGTGCTGAAACCTCCCGTGGGAATAGGCAGCGGTGAGTGGGAAGACAGTCTGGCCTAAGACTAAACTTGAGAAGAGATTCAGGGGGAGGGCATCCCTCGTGAGTGTGGGAGAGGGCGGAGCAGACATGTGCCCCTCAAAACATGCTAACTGCCTGGCCTGCCTGCCCGAGGGCCACCTCCTCCAGGAAGCCTGTCGGGACTCCTGCATCCCAGGCCGTGACCCCACCTTCAGAGAAGCATCCCAACGGCAGTCCCAGTCTTTGCCTTCCTCCTTCCAACATCTTAGGCAGGTGGGTCCATGGTCCTCGACAGCCCTGGCTGGAATTCCCCACTCTCTCCAACAGCTCAAGGTCTGGAGCTCTGGGAGCCTGAGCGCTCCCCTCCCACCTCCCAAGGGCCTCCCCCACCCCTGGGAGTTGCCATCCGGGACTGCAGACCTTCTCTCCTGCCTGCTTCCTGCTGAGCTCCTTGGTAACCTTGGTAACCCTAACCCTAACCCTAACCCTAATCTGAAGACTCTTGGCCTCAAGGAGGTAGGGGGTAGAGAGGGGAGATCAGCTTGGGGGTCAAAGGTGCCAGACCAGACATTTCAGCCTAGTTCAGCGTCCACGGGCACTCCACGGGACGATGCACTGCCTTCCTTGGTAAATGCTTTTCCTGCTGATACCCGGATCTCAGAGCAGCGGCTGGGCCTCCCACAGCTCATGGCAGCTGGGCTCTCCGAGGGGGCCCAGGTCTCCCCACACGGCTCTTCTCGGTTCATTTGTCCCCTTTTCCTACTCGGCTGAGAGCCAGGGAGGGTGCAGGCTGTGTCTGCTTCCACATTCATCCACTGACCGCACGTGAAGGAAGGAATGAGTGAATGAATGAGTGAACGGAGGCCTTGACGGATGCCTCCCCCGGGCTCCGACAGGCTGGGGTGTTCATTGAATTCTAGCAGGATGACACCGATATCACCATAGCCGGTAGGCCTGTCTCATGCCTTCAGCCTCCATCAATCTGCTTTTAATAATAAAGTGACAGTAAACCCCACACGGTATCTGTCTTATTAAATTGAAACGGAGACAGTTAAGGTCGACTGAGTTCTTGACAGCTGTGGGCGTGCCCACGGACGCTGGACCAGGCGGAAATGTCTGGCCTGGTGCCTTTGACCCCCAAGCTGAGCTTATGTGTAGCCTGAGCACTGTCTGCCCATCCCTGACTCTCTCCTGACCTTCAGGTCGGGGAGTAGGTCCCGTGGTGTTTCTCGGAGCAGCTCTGGTATTGACCCAGAGGAGCAAGGGTGGAATCGTTTATCATCCAATTAATGGTGTCAGCAGAGTCATTAAGTGACCAGACACATGTGTAATGGTGTCAGCAGAGTCATTATTTAAATGACCAGACACGTGTATAATCCATCTTTTTATTTTTTTTGCGGTACGCGGGCCTCTCACTGTTGTGGCCTCTCCCGTTGCGGAGCACAGGCTCCGGACGCGCAGGCTCAGCGGCCATGGCTCACGGGCCCAGCCCCTCCACGGCATGTGGGATCTTCCCGGACCAGGGCACGAACCCCTGTCCCCTGCATCGGCAGGCGGACTCCCAACCACTGCGCCACCAGGGAAGCCCACGTTTCAGTCTTAGAGTCCCCGAAATCTCAGTTTTCTCTGCTCTGTTCATCCCGCTGAGACGGAAGTGTGGGGAGGTGTGGGGAGGTCAAAGCAGCAGCAGCAGTAGGTTTCTGCTGAGCAGGCAAAGTCCCGCGTCTGCGTCTTGCTCCTGTTCACAGTGGGGCGTCGCTCGTCCCCGCCCCCCAGCCCCCAAGCCTCTCGCTGTCCTTGTCAGCACCTTCCCCAGCACGTCGGGAGGTGTACCCTCTGGCCTCTTCCTCCGGCTGTGAGCTTCCTGGGATGGGGCAGGTGATGCCCAGTGCTGGAAGGGGTGGGAGCTCTGTGGATGCTCCAGGGAAGACCCTCCGCAGAAGCCTCCTGGCCAGGGGATCTCCACGCAGCCCACTGAAATGGTTCCTCCAGCTGTGCTCCAGTTTTGAGAGTTGACCTAGAGAAAATGAGGGGGTTTCGTCCGCTTAATCCATTTCATCGGACCCACCCCTTGCCCCAAGCCAGCATTCCATTCAGCCAGGACACCCCCATGGTTCCTCTTAGACGTGACTGTTCAGTGGGTATTTGTCTGAGTTCCATGTGAAGGCAGACTCAGGGCATCGTGGCTGCCTGAGCCCAGCTCTCAGCCCCTCCCCAGCACGTGCTGCCCTCCCCTGGGCCCACCTTCCTGCCCCATGCTGGTCAGAGCGCTGCCTCCACCCTCTGTCTCTCCCCCTCCTCTGTAACCATCTCCACCATCACCCACCCACACAGTTTGATGTGACCTGTTGAGCCCATCACATCCTCCACCCATCTCCTAAACTCCCATCACCTTGTATTTTCCTCATTAGCACTTTCATACTTTTCCTCTCCCGTGAACGAATTTTGTTGGTCCCTTTGTTTTTTAGCCCTCAGCCCCCAGCACCAGGCTGGGCACATGTGAGGTGAGTGAATCCTGCTGCTGTCTGACTGTGGAAATGCAGTGGCTGTAGCTACAAGTTACAGGAAAACAGTGTCTCCCTGGGGCATCTGTGCAGGTGGGGCAGGTGTTCTAGAGGCACCTCCTCCTTCCCCCGCCCCACACCCTTTAGCCAAGACTCCCTTTCTTCCCACCTGGTAAACCCAGTGGCCATCTGGACCCAATTCTATTCTCTCTGCCTGGTTCTGCAAGGGAACTCATCACAGCTTATTATCTAAAAATACATTTCATGAATGATCACACTGACTTGATCGCATCTACTTGGGCACTGTCAGCTTTCATAACCCTCGGGGATCACACTATAATTAAATAGCTAATTGTGAGATTCATTTAATGTCTCTCTCACATCTGAGGGCAGCCATCCTGCCTCTCTATTCACTGCTTCATCTCCCCTTGTCTAATACTCTGCCTGGCATATTTACATTCAGCGAATAAATACTTATTGAATGAATGTGTTGAGGAAAACCTCTTGGAAGGAGCAAGTAAAAAAATAAACATAGCTTCCAGCCAAGATGGAATAACAAAAACCAAACTATTCTCCCTCTTGAAACAACAACACACAAAAAAAAAACAAAACTGAAAACAAAAATGAAAACACTGGACGAAATATCTCAAACGATGGTTCTAAAGAATTTGGACATCAGACAAAACAAAGCAAAAAAATATATACCCTGAAAGATATGAAACAAAGGAAGTAAGCGCTGTGATTATTCTAGCTTGCTACCCATGGAGAATGTCCAGGATGTAGGCAGGAAGGGAGCTCAGGAGACCCCAAGGTCTCTCAAAGTGGAGGAGCTGGAGCGAGGAATTCAGGGAGGCTAAGGCAGCTGGAAGTCTGCAGAGGAGAGAGCTGCAGAGAACCCCAGACATCAGCAAAGGGGCCCACGAGTTTTCAGCAAATCAACACATATATGTGAGGAAAAGACCTGAGGACAGGGGGGAATACCACCCAAAAGGACTGCAGGGAACAGTCCTGGGAACTCATGCAGGACTAGGATCGATGCCTGTTTCTACAACCAGGGTATAAGACATCATAAGTCACAGGGCATCAAGTGGCATACTCAAAAGGGTATTGAGATAAAATAGCCTTAGACTAAATGCTGCTCTGTTTTCATCTGAAAAAGCTCACCAAAAGGATAAAATGTTTGCAAGGAACTTAATGTCCCAGAGTGAGCTCAAAACTCTGTATAGGATTATATATAATCTTACCATTAACAAGGTAAAATTCATGATATCTAGCATCTAACCAAAACTTCCTAGATATGCAAAAAGCAAGAAAATACAACCCACACTGAGGTGGAAAATAAGTCAATTGAAAGTGACCCAGAAATGACACACATAATAGAATTAGTGAACAAGGAGTAAATAGTCTAACTGAATTCCACACATTCAAAATGTTACAGGGGCTGTCCTGGGGGCATAGTGTTTAAGAATCTGCCTGCCAATGCAAGGGACATGGGTTTGAGCCCTGGTCCGGGAAGATCCCACATGCCGTGGAGCAACTAAGCCCGTGCGCCACAACTACTGAGCCTGCGCTCTAGAGCCCATGAGCCACAACGACCGAACCCACTTCTCTTGTTATAGAGCCCATGCTCCACAACAAGAGAAGCCAACGCAATGAGAACCCCACACACCGCAACAAAGAGTAGCCCCCGCTCACTGCAACTAGAGAAAGCCTGTGCACAGCAACAAAGACCCAGTGCAGCCAAAGATCAATTAATTAATTAATTTTAAGAAAGATGTTACAGGAAAAAATAAACATATTAAATAGAGACATGGAAGATACAAAAAGAACCAAATCAAACTTGTAGCCATGAAAATTATAATATCTAAGATGAACTATACCTTAGATAGAATGAATAGCAGTATTGACCTTGAAGAATAAAAGATTAGTGAAATTTAAGACACAACGATATAAACATCACGAAATAAAACACAGAGAAAGAAAAAGACTGAAAAAATAAAAGTGTCAGTGAATTGTGGGACCACTTCAAGCATCCTGATAAATATGGAATTGAAGTCCCTAATGGAGAGAAAGTGGTCAGGAAAAAAATACTGAAAGAAATAAAATACAAACATTTTCTAAATTTGGTGAAAACTATAAACCCACATACCTAAGAATCTCAATGAATTTCAAGCACAAGAAACCCCAAGCACAGCTATACCAAGGCATCAAATAACCAGATTTATTTAAACCTGCAATAAAGAGAAAATCTTAAAGGCAGTCAGAGCAAAAAGAACACAGTACATACCAGATAACAAAGCACAGCAACAGATCTTTTGCCTGGAACAATTCAAAGTATTGGAGAGTGGAGTGACATCTTTAAGGTCTGAAAGAAAAGCAGAACTGTCAAGCAGGAACTCTTTTACCAGGAAAAATATCTTTAAAAAATAAAGGTGAAATAAAGAATTTTTCAGACGTGCAACAGCAGAAATAATTCACCACCAATAGACCTGCACTACAGTATGTGTTAAAGGGAGCCCTTCAAGCATAAGGAGAATGAGACCATGCAGAAATCTATTAAAGCAAAAAAAAAAAAAAGTATTATGTGGTTTATAACATACGTAGGAGTAAAATGTATGACAGCAGTAGCACAAAGGATGCGGAGGGAGAAACTGAAGGACCCTTGTAAGGTGCTTCTGCTACAGATGAAGTGATGTTTCTAGGAGGTAGACATTGATAAGCTAAATATGTGTACTGTAAATACCAAAGCAACCAATAAAATACTACAACAAGGGTTTATAGCTAATTAGCCAACAAAGGGGTTTAATAAAATTTTCATTATAATCACCACTGATTCTTTAAAAAGCTTAAAAAGAGGACAAAGAGAACGAAAATATAGAGAATAAATAGGAAAAATATCAAGATGGTAGATCACAAACCAGTCTTATCAATAATCACATTAAATGTAAATGTCCTAAAAACCACCAATTAAAAGGCAGAGATTGACAGATTATGTAAATAAGCAAGACCCAGGGATATCTGACTTATAAGAAACCCATATTAATATAAAGGCAGAAACAGGCTAAAAGAAAACAGATCAGAAAAGATACATTATGCCAATGTTAATTGAAACAAAGATGGTTTGGCTATACTAATATAAGACAAAGAATATTTCAGAGCAAAGATACCACCAGGGATAAAGAAAATCTTTTCATAATGATAACAAAATTAATTCATAAGGGGGCATAATAATCTTAAACTATTATGCACCTAATAACAGAACTTCAAAAACACACAAAGCAAAGGCTGATAGAACTGTAAGGGAGCTGATGGCTGGAGGTTGTGTGCTGACCTCTCCCCAAAGTTGGGCAGCCAGACCATCCTGAAGGGGGTCTAGCTGGTGCATCTCTGTGTCCACCACTGGGTCCTGGAGTCCTTTGAGTCCACCTAGATTGGGGACAGAAGGGCCTCTGGCCATTTGTCCTGGGATTGAGCAAGGACTAGATGGGGTGAGGGAGCAGAGTAAGGCTGGGCTTCCCTGTTACATGTCGTTGCTTTGCTTCAAGCTTTAAATGTGCTGGTTTTTGAAGCATGTGCCCACCCAGATCTACTGGAGTCCTAGACCCCCGAAGGCTGTCTCCTCAGAGGGTGAGGAGCGTGCAGGAAGGGGTTATCTGTTGCGACATCACAGGTTGGAGAAGCAGCTCCTGACCGGGCGTTCGACAAGAAGATAATAATAACTGCATTGAGGGATGTTGTGACGATGCAACAAAATCATATACATAAAATGCCCCATAAGTGGTGGGTTTACTTGCGTGAGGGCCAAAAAGACCTTGCCTCACTTCTTTCTCTTGTTCATTTACTCTAAATATCCTGCTGGGGACAGATAGGTGTGAGGTCCCTTCCACTCTGAGTCAGACCCCGGACAGCTCTTCAAGTTATCTCTGGGGATCACACATGCCCTTTGGTACCAACTAACGACACACTAGATGTGATTCCCGCTGCTGTCTGCTTTCCACTCAAACTGGTGCCTAAGTGCTCTCCCGGGACTACCATGTGTCAACCAGGAATTTTACTTTCTGAGCCCTGCTGACCTGTGGCTTCTCATCCTATAGCACAGGTGCCATACATCTTCCTGTAGATATTCGCTCCATCCCCTGACAGCATGATCCGGTCAGAGTCTCAGGAGGGTCCATCCGACACTAGTGGTTTGTAACACTGAGGTTTTCCCAAGGATATTAAATTGTTTGTGCAGTGGGACACAATTCCTCCCATCCCTGAGCACAGGCCCCTTTCCAACGTGACTCAGCAGCTCCTTTGTGGAACTTTTTGCCACTCTTATGTTTTTCTGCCCCTCGCATCTGGGCTGACCCCTAGGCCTGCTGTGACAAGGAGATGGCGGTAGACAAGGCTGTGGGATCTGGGTGGAGGGGTGGGGGCGGTGTCTCACACTCAACTAGCTGCCCTGAGACAGCACACGAAGGAACCCGGACTTGGAGGGGAGAGAGGCCCAGCTGACAGTTGGTCCCAGCTGGCCGGCACGTGGGTGAGGCTGTCTGGGACCATCCGGCACCACCAACTGCTGGATGTCTGCAGCTGCAGGAGTCACCCAGGTGAGGCTGGTCCAGACTGCTGCCCTACAGAATCCGGGGCAAGTAAAACGGTGGCCGATTCAAAGCCGGGCGTAAAACTGCCCCTCCCGGGAAAATCCCTTGACTCTCCCCCCGCAACACACTCCCTCTCTCTAAGCTTCTCTGCTTCCTAATAAGAACCACACCGTTTACCAGTTAATTTCTTCTCATCTGTGTTGTCTTTGGTGTTGTTTAACGGGCATACGTTTAATCTCCACAACCAGACTGTGAGTAATCCAGGATTGAGAATTTACGCACAGCTGGAACTCAATCAGCAGCTGTTTGCTCTCACTCACCTTTCTTATGAGTAATACAGAGACCTCAGCTGTGGAGGGGAAAGGCTGGACACGTTTTTGTTATAGGAATTCAGGGGTCACCATGCTCAGTGGTGAAGTCCTGCTAAGCACGGTGCCTTTGCACGTGAGGTCAGGGTGGAGGGAACCCAACCATGCGGTAGAAGGAAGGGGGCGTCCTTGTCTATAGCTTCAAGCTTCCTGGGTGTGAGGGGCCCCAGCTCATGATTCCACCAGCTGTCAACATGGATTATTCCAAGACTTTGCTTCTACAATGGGGTTTCAACATCTTAATCAAATTATGCCTGAAGATCTTCAGTGAATACAGCCCTTGCTGGCAGAGCAATTGCAAAATGTTAGAAAAGAAATGACAGAGTGAGGCTCCCAGAAACAGAATGAGATGATCGCAGGCAGAGAGCCCCCGACTTAGAACAGGGGGAGTCCCTGGAGGGTCCCAGCTCTCTCTGCCAGAGGAGGGGGTCACCCCCAGGTGCAGTGTCGAAGGAGTGGGGTGATGCCCACACTAGAAGTGGTCTGTGAAGGTTGCAGGAGGGCAGAAGCACGGGAGGCCATGGGTGGGGGGGGACAGGTGCACAGCAGGCCATGCCGGGAGGGAGCCTGGAATGTACTAGCTTCTTCCTCCATTGCAGCCAGGGGAGGCGCTGAGAAGCCTGGGCAGCATTAACCTTGCCCTTCACGGCACGTGTCCATTAGCTGCCGCGGATGCCGCCCTCAGCTTTCCCCACCCTCCTCCACGCCAAAGCCCAGAATATTGACTGTTAGTGTTGACTGACAATGGATCTCCCTGTGGGCCTCACAGGGTCCGGGCCAACTGCACGCAGAATAAAGCCACAATTTTTCAGCCTGGAAATGTGGGTTTTCCGTGATTTGGTTCCAGTCTCTGGTTTCAGGTATGTGGATGGAGTCATGAGCTGGCTGAGATGGGGCCGAGCCCTCACCCCACTGAGCGGCTCTGCACTCAAACCTGACTTCCCCCAGAACTGGTGGCCCCCAACTCCCCAGCAGGAGGGGCTGCACTCCCAGGACCCCAGCCTCCAGGAGCTGGCTTTCCCAGACTCCACTGTAGAACACCTGGGACCCACGCAGGTCTCCTTCCGTCTGCTTCAGAAATCGGGGTGCAACGGGGCTGCCTACTTCCCCTGGAGTTTGGGTACTGGTTTTCTTGGGGGCCAGGGACTCGGCACGCTCTGCCCTTCTGCTCACGGGTTCCAGCCTGCACAGGGGTGCCCCTGGCTAATCTGCAACACGTACTACTGCAGCTGCCACCTTTTTCAGCCACCAACAGGGTGGTGCTTTTAGAACTGGGACGAGAGGTTGGATACGGAGCAGAATTAGGGAAAAACGATCGCTCCTCATTTCCAGCCGTGTTTTGATCCGGTAAAGCAGACTTGGTCATTGAGGCCGGAGCAGTCTTGTCTTTCCCGACCACGTTAGAGAAACAGAGACGCCTCGCTGCAACTGTGGGAAGAAGATTGAGATTGGATTGGGTCTGGGACACAGGACTGCAGTGTTATTTCACTGCCCTGAGCCTTGGGTTTCTCGTGTGCTCGGGGGCGGGGGGGGGGAGGGGGAGGAGGAGGGAGGGTGTAAGATAACCTGCCCCACAAGGTGGTGGGCTGTGAGCTCTGGGGGCGTGGCCAGTGCCCCCCTCACCGATTTCCTTGCTTTTCAGCTTCCACTGCAGAAATGTGGGCTTTTCTGACTGTGGTCCCCAGTCTCGGGCAGCGCCGTGGGCTGACGGCACCATGCCTACCACTTAGAGGAGTCTGGGGAGACGGAGGGGTGCCTTGGACAGTGTAAATGAGGACTTCAGCCGCCGTCTCGTTTACCTTGGTACAAAGGGATTTATGGATTTCATCGTCATAATTTTAAGACTTACTGCTAAATGAAGTAGACTTATTGCCCTGGCAGTGTATTTTTGTGTCCAGCATAGAAACAGCCTTGACTGTCACGAAGGATTTTCGCCCACCGAGCTTGGTGACGGGACAACCGAGCAGAGCAGTGGCAGCCCCACGGCTGGCCGAGAGCGTCGGGATGTTTTTTCCTTCTTTTCTTAACACTGGTGCCTGGACTTTGTAACACCTGCCTGAGGGCGGAACACAAAGGACCTGGCCCTTCAAGGGGACTCACGTGTGTCTTTGGAAGGGGAACCAGTGGAACAGAGGAGAGAGAGCCAGCCTCCTCCCGAGGGGCCCGCACTGATGGAGGTGGAACACAGTGGGCAGGGCCCAGGCCAGATCAGCTTCCCCGTCTGCACTCTTCTCCTCCTGGGGCCGCCAGTGGGATGCGGAGCTGAGGGCGTGACTGGGGATGGGGTGGGCAGAGGGTTTCCCCACGGGTGGGCTTTGTGTGCTGAATGTGGGTGTCTGGGTGGTGAGCGTCTTCAGTGACTTCTAGAAAAATGCTGCACACATTCTCCCAGCCTGCTGAGCCTGGGCTGTGGGTCTGCCCTGGGGAGGAGTGTCGGTGAGGAGGACGTCTCCAGCGTCAGCCTCAGGGCACCGCTCTCATTCCAGGGAGACTCACGCAGGGGTGACACTCCGGCCCTTCACTGTGGACCACGCAGGGGTGGAGGGGATTGAGAGGCGGGAGAAGATGTGACCCACTCCAGAGCTCAGCCCTTAAAGACCACCTGTCAGGGCTTGGAGTGTGGCTTCGGAGGAGAAGCCAGCTGGCATCACGCGGTGTCTTAGCTGGACCTCAGGAACCAGGCGCGGCCCAAGCTTTGCAGCACAGGTGTACCTGGTGGGGCTAAGTGGACGTGGTGTGATGCAACCCTGGTGAATGTGTCACCGCATCTGAAAAGAACCTCCCCTCCCTCCCTCTCTCGCTCCTTCCTTCCTCTTTCTTACAACAGACACTTACTGAGTATCTGTCAAGCACCAAGCGGATGCCAGGCTGTAGAAGCCTGGGCTTGAGACAGGCTGGGACCTGGGACCTGGGACCCGTTGCTACAGTGTTTGCCCCTGGACACGTGTCTCCTTGAGTGACAAAATGCAAAGAAACGGTACGGGACTGAAAATAACTGCGTGCATGCGCAGTTGGGGCAAATTATGGACAACAGATACAAAGAGACCAGAAAACCCAGCTGCCACCTCTGAAGAGCCGGAAGCAAAAGCAGGGCACTGTGCATGCCCCCTGCACACACCACCACCAAGGGGGTGGGCAGACCTCCTAAGCCACGCCTCCGGCCCGACCCCTGGACACACCCCTACCCTCATCCCATATAAGGAACCAGATGCCCCCGCCCTCAGGGAGTGAGCAAGGGAAGCTGTTGTTTGTTCTCACTCCCCGCTGCTGCAGCAGGGGCCCCACTACAGCCTTCCCTGAATTTCTTGTCTGGCCTCTGATCAATTTCTATTGATTGGGGACCAAGAACCCTGGTCGGTATCAGACTCAATCCTTAGCATTGCCCCATGAATTAATCCTCTTGTTCATTTATTTTACGGATGCCCCCTGAGGCCCAGGCAGTGTGCCAAGGGAGTAGGGGTCCTGTTCTCATGGGCACGAGGCCGAGAGTAAGGACACAAATATCTACAGGAACAAATCTAACCAAGGCCGTGTTTGGGTGTCTGAGTCAGAGTGGGGCTCACGTCAGGATGAGCAGAGGGTCCAGTCAGAACAAAATCCAGCCAGAGACGGCTGATGTCTGGTCCCACGGTGCTTCGGAGCCAGCCCTGCAGGAGGGGTGGTGTGCACTAGACCTTCACCCCCCTCCCCAACTCACAGGTGGGAGGGGACGCTGCAAGGGTCCCAGGGCTGCTGCGTGTGCTGATTGAAATCCAGGCTGAGAGGACCCAGTGTCGGGCGCGTCGAAGCTGTACTGGCCAAGCCAGGTGTCCTGAGCAGCCAGCAATACGGTGTCTTCCTGGCAGCCTGACGCGAGGCCGGCCACACCCCAGGACAATTCCTCAAGGCAGCGTCCCTCCTTCCTCTGAGCACAGCCGGGGTCTGTGTAACTCTCCAAGGGCACGCGGCGGACTGGGCTCTCCATGGGGTCACTCCAGGGTTCTGGCTGGGCTGCTTCTGCTTCTTCATTGCAGTGACTTTGGAGAGAGAAAAAAAAAGACTGGAGCTGCTAACATTTGCAGAATTCGTTTCAAACCGTATTAGACTTTGCTAATTAAAATGACTTACGCTGCTACAAACCGAGTCAAATCGATCGATTTTTAGCAAATCAAAGCCCGTCCCTTTCCTCGGCAGCTCTGGGGAGCAGATGAGCAGGGGAGCTTGCCCAGGTGTCCTTTCTGCAGGGCTGAGGGGGGGACACGGCCGGGGTGCATCCACCTCCCGGAAAGATCAACGAGCACATCCCGGGCATGGGTTCAGAGGGTCCCCCAGTGGCCTTTTCCTGGGACATTCAGCACATTGCATTCTCAGTTGTGTCCTTCCTTTCCTAACTAACTCCGAAGCATAATGAGTATTTACTGGATCCCTGCTTTGTGCCTGGCGGGAGAGACTATGGTGGTGTTTTGGGGGGATGGCAGAGGAAAGGGTGGGGGATGGGAGGGATGGAGATGGGGGGGTGGGCAGGAAGGAATGGCGGGAGGTGAAAGAGACAACGACAATGGGTAAAGAAAGTCATCTCC
The DNA here is from genome assembly GCF_011762595.2 of Tursiops truncatus. Lineage (NCBI taxonomy): Eukaryota > Metazoa > Chordata > Mammalia > Artiodactyla > Delphinidae > Tursiops > Tursiops truncatus. Next base: position 112,368,895 of record NC_047039.1, on the reverse strand, counting down.
CAGGGTATTAAGGGTCTAGAGGACAATGTGTCAGGTTGACATGGAAATGGCTAGCTGGGTGGGGGGTGGCTTTGGATGGTGGAGTCCCTAAAGAGGCAGCAGGAGTGGGGAGCTTTGCGCTAGTCAGGGAAGGGTGTGGGCAGGGCCAGCCAGGGAGCAGGCTTGGAGTGACCATCTGGGCTCTGCTTTCACAGCTCTCTCTGCCGTTTTGTGGGGCTGGGCTTTGGCAGCTGGGATGTATCTCGGAGGTGGGCTGACGGTGGGGAGAGAGGGTGACTTAGGGTCCCGACTGGGTGGGGCAGGGTGGTGGTGCCGTCTCAAGGTGGAGGCTGCTCGGGGAACGGGCTGCAGTGGACAGTGGGAGCTCCTTGGCGAGGTCAGGAGTAGACACACGTGGAGCCACTGGTCTACAGATGGCGTCTAGAAGCTTGAGGCTGTGCACGGTCACCTGGGGCCAGAGGGCGGAGAGGGGAGGGGGTGGGGAAGCCCAGGCCCTGGGTGTCACCACATAGAGGCGAGGAAGGGGAGTCTTGAGGTAAGAGGGAAGCCAAGAGCCTGCTTCAGGAAGGAGGTGATCCAGAAAAGCTGGGGCAGAGACCTGGCGACGGGGCGGTCACGGGCAGCTTGTCAAGGTCAGTGTGGACGGTGGAGGAAACAGAAACCCAGCTGTAGCCACTGGTGAATCTGAATGACACGCTTCAGACAGGAGCGAGCCCTGCAGCCGGTGGGAGCCCCACCTTGCTGTGCTGTGTGCTGTGCGCTGCCTGTACCACTCTGGGCCAGTGTCAGAGCCCTGGTGTCTGATTCCCAGGTGCCCAGAGGGAGGAGCTGTGAGGTGCAGACGGGGGAGGGACAAACTCCATCTGCTAGAGGCTGGGAGGGCTTCCCAGAGGAGGTGGCATCAGTGGAGGCTTGGAGTCTGTGGGCATTTCCTAGGTCAAGAACCGGGGAGGGCAGGAGGCAGAGCAAAGCAGGGAAGGCTCTGGAGAGGCGGGAGGGATGAGAGCTCCTGGAGATGAAGTGGAAGAGTGAGCTGGACTATGGGGGACTTTGGACGCCTTGTCAAGGACTTTTAACTGTAAATAAAATACACAAGCCCAACACTTCTAGGGACCACTTGGGCTGCTATACAAAATGCATTACGTATCTTTGTGCACAATAGGATAAAATGTATTCATTATGGAAAAATTGGAAAATACTCTGGTGGGCTGAATACTGATCCCCCAAAGATGGCCATGTCCTAATCCCCAAAACCTGTGAATCCCCCTTCATGGTAAAAGCTGGAAAAAGAAAGGAAACAGATCCTCTTCTGGAGCCTCCAGAAGGAACCAGCCCTGCCAATGCCTTGACTTCTGACCTCCAGACAGTGAGAGAATAAATCTGTGTTGGTTTAAGCCACTGCACTTACAACGATTTCTTACAGCAGCAGTAGGAAGCTATCACAAAAGCAAAATATAGAAAGAAAAGGGGGGAGAGTATCATGGCCACTGTTTACCTTCCACCCGGTCTTTTGTCCTCACAGAATTCTTTTACACAGAATTATTTTATTCTTTTAAGACTGGACAATTTGGTATCTTGCTTTTTTTTTTTTTTGCGGTACGCAGGCCCTTCACTGCTGTGGCCTCTCCTGTTACGGAGCACAGGCTCTAGACGCACAGGCTCAACGGCCATGGCTCACGGGCCCAGCTGCTCTGCGGCATGTGGGATCTTCCCGGACGGGGGCAAGAACCCGTGTCCCCTGCATCAGCAGGCGGACTCTCAACCACTGCGCCACCAGGGAAGCCCCTTGCATTTTTCACTAAACTTTACAGTGAGCATTTCTCCCATGTTATTAACATTTTGTAATGGCTTCTCATCTTTAGCAGATCTTTAAAGTAGAGGAACAACATGATCTGTGAAAATTAATAGAGGGAAACCTCATCAAAATGGAGTTAGGAGTCCAGAACAGGAAGCTCTCACACACATACCACTCAGCATTGATATAGATCCCAACAGGTAGAGACCTACCTTGCATCTCCAACTGGAAGAAGGTTACTACTTACTACCCAGCAGGAGGAAGGAAGATTTTCTCCCCGCCTGGCAACAGCCCAGCCAATGAGAGACCAGCACAGTGCAGCCAATGAAAAGCCACCACACTTCCAACTCCCAGTTTCTCCCAATGGGCTCTTTGTTTAGAACAGCCCCTCCCACTTCCCCTTCTCCTCTAAAAAAGAGTTTCCTCTCCTTTGCTTTGCCAAACTTGGATCTGGTTCATCATCGACTGCATGTCCCAAATTTCAATTCTTTGCCAATCCCGAATAGACTCATTTTGCTGGTAAAAATAACTGGCTTTTTATTGCATTAGGTTAACAATCCAAACTACCTTTTGGAAGGAAAACTCTGGCACACAGCACCCAATCCCAGAAGCTTGAGCCACTCTTAATAGGAGTGATGAGGGTGTTAGTTAACGTATGATACCCCAAACCCCACACGTTTATTTTCCACTCATGTGAAGTTAAGAACGTGGCTTCCTGTTGGTAGGAAGTCTTCTCGGGGTGGTGACTCAGGGGCACACACACTTTCTATCCTGTCTTTCTGTCACCTTTACGCATGGCTTCCAAAATCAATGTGCTGGAAGGGGATACAGATAGCACATTGAACCAGGGGGGAAGGGGAGGTGCTGGGAAGAGATAAAGTCAGGGAGGGTCTAATTGGGAGGATTTTATGGTCCCACGTGGAAGAAGCTCATTACCACCACAAACATCCAATCCTGTGGCCACTCCCACGGGAACAGAGGCTGGGGGACTCTGCTGGACAGTGAACCGGGGAGCTGAGAAAGCATCTGGACAGCTGTGTATGTCCAAAGTTCAGTGATGCTCATTTGGGGCATGTTGGAGCACACAGGTGTAAGTAGAATGTGGGAGGAAAAGGAGCTGATTGTCCAGTAGGGGACAGGGGACAGCTCATGAGACCCTGGGAACCAAGGAAGGACAGACCACCAGCAAAGCCTGCAAGTCTGGAGCAGGGCCCTTTGTTGGAGCAGAAGGTGTCATGAATTGAATGGTGCCCTCCAAAACGTTTGTCCACCTGGGACCTGTGATTGGTGTGTGTGTGGGGGGGGGGGGATTTTTATAGATGTAACTAAGTTAAGGGTCTCAAGATGAAATCTTCTGGGATTCCCCAGGTGGGCCCTAAATCCAATGGTGAGTGTCCTTATAAGAGACATAGAGGAGACATGCAGGGAGGAGAGGAGAGACCACTTGAGGATGGAGCAGAGACAGGAGTGATGTGGCCACAAGCCAGGGATGCCTGGGCCACCAGGAGATGAGGGAGGTGGGAAGGACTCTCCCCACACACACAGAGCCTCCGGGGAGAGCACAGCCCTGCAACACCTTGATTTGGGATGTCTGGCCTCCGGAATTTGGAGATAATAAGTTTTTGTTGTTGTAAGTCACCCAGTTTGTGGGCCTTTTTTAGGGCAGCCACAGGCCACTAACATGGGGGGTAAGGGGCAAAGTCAGCTCCCCAGGAAGCCGAAGCTGGGGGCAGTAATGGCATCTTCTAACATCTCTACAATTCCATAAGCTCCTGGGAAGAGGACCAGCTTGATTCCTCGCTTCATTCACCACTCTGCCTGGCCTGTGTGGCTCCAGGCATGGGCTCTGCTGATCGGGGGGCGGGTCTGGGGCTCACCAGCCAGGTGTGCGTGGAGACCAGGGCACGGGACCAGCACAGAGGTCGCTCCTGGCCTGAGAGCGAGGCCGAGGCTCGGAGGCAAACAGTCACCCCCTCTCTTCCCAGAGACAGAGGCCAAAGCATCCCTTCCCAGATGTGTAAGAGGAGCCCATGGGGGTGGGCCAGCCATCACGCAGAGGATTTGCTTTCAAACACTGGTACTTTATAACTAAGGAAATAATTTCCCAAGATAAGCTCCCCGTCTAGAAGTGCATTAAATAATCTGTTATTTTGAAACTTCGGCAAGATTTATTTGGTTAAAAAACCATCTACTACGGTTTTGAATCCACACATTCGAAGAACATTCTTGAAGCTTCCAGCTTATTAAGATGGAGACATGGAGTTCACAGAGCACCTCGGATGACACCCTCTCCCTTCCCCATGTTCAGTTAGCCACACGGCCTCAACTCAGAATGGGCGTGCGGGACAGACCTGAGATGAATTTTTCATGGGGCATTGGGCTGTAAATGATTTTTCTATTTACTTATGTAACGCCTACGTAAAAGATGATGGTATTTAATCAAATACAGACCAACTGCAAATTATGCTAGATAATCAGTGTGAAGAAATTCAATATGCTATTGACTATATATACACACACATATATATTATTGATATATATTTAAGAGTAGTTATCTACTTCAACTTGTCAACCCCTCATAAGTAGTTGTACACTTGCCAGGGCTTTGCTTGTGGTTTAGAGAATTTCAGATGCCATTGCCATTGAGGGTTTGTTGTAACAGGTTTCCTTTACATCACTCCCCCACCAACTTCTGTGCCACCACATTTCTGGGAAGACCATAAGCCCCTTGAAAAAGACTGAACTTGTTTTACTCTTTGCGTCTCTAGCCTCTAACACGGGGGTTCTCAACTGGGGGCGACTTGGCCCCCCCGGGGACATTTGGCAATGCCTGGTGGTATTTTTGGTTGTCACCACTTCTGCTGGCATCTAGTGGGTGGAAGCCAGGAATGTAGCTAAACAAAGAATTGGCTTGTCCAAAAATGTCAAGAGTGCTAAAGGAGAAACCCAGGTCTAAGGCTGCAGAAAACTCGGTCCATGTTTCAGGAATGGAACACAACGCTTGAGTTAGGACTTTTCACAGCTCCAGACATCTGCTGCTCTTGCTGCCTGGAGCGCCTCCCCCACTTCCCTTCTTCTTTAGCAAGTGTTCTAATCCCTGAACACTTGTTAGTTAGATTGGAGTCTGCTTCCCCAATGGCTCATGAAGCCCACTGGACATATAAACTCCATCTTGTTATTTCTGTTTTCCCAGCAGCTATACAAGACCCAGAGCCTAGTTTGCTCTGAATAAATGTTTGCTTGTTAGCTGGCTGGCTGGCTGGTTGGACGAGTGGATGGTGGATGGATGGATGGATGGATAAATGGCTGTATGGTGGATGGACGGATGGATGGGTGGATGGGGCGGATGGTGGATGGATGGATGGGTGGATGGATGAGTATATGGTGGATGAAAGGATGGATGGATGGATAGATGGGTGGATGCTGGATGGATGGATGGATGGATGGATGGATAAATGGGTGTATGGTGGATGGATGGATGGATGGATGGGTGGATGGATGGATGAGTATATGGTGGATGAATGGATGGATGGATGGGGCAGATGGTGGATGGATGGATGGGTGGATGGATGAGTATATGGTGGATGAAAGGATGGATGGATGGATGGGTGGATGGATGGATGAGTATATGGTGGATGAATGGATGGATGGATGGATAGATGCGTGGATGCTGGATGGATGGATGGATGGGTGGATGGATGGATGGATGGATGGGTGGATGGGTGGATGGATGGGTGGATGGATGAGCAGTAGGTAAGTCAGGAGGCCTGGCTGTTGTCCTTTGTCTGCCACCAACTGGCTATTTGACTCCTGAAAGGTCAATTAGACTCTGCAGAAATGAATAGTTGGTCTGGAGAGGGCAGGGGTTTCTTTCCAAGTGGTGCTGTGAGGTCCTGAGAGCTCTGTGGAGGTGGCCTCAGGGCTGCCCTAGGGAACACACTGGAGACCTGAGGGAAGGGTTGCCAGATAAAATACAGGACTCCTAATTAAATAAGATTTTTTTTTGATCAGATAAATAAACTTAATTATTTAGTGTAAGTATATCTTAGATGTTACAGGACACACTTATACTAAAAAAAATTTGCTTTTTATCTGAAATTCAAATTTAACTGGGCATCCTGCATCTCTATTTGTATTTTTATTTGGGGACCCTGGCTGTGAGGGAAGGTGTATGTTTTTCTCTTTCACGAACTCTGTGAGGTTCTGATGCAGAGTTTGAACACTGCTGGCAGAAAAGACTTTAAGGGCCCTGTGGCATCCCCCGGGGTCGCCCATTACCTGTCTGTGCAGTAAATACTTCTGGAGGTCCCACCCCATGTCAGATGCTGGGAGACACCTGCTGCAGGCTCTAGACCCTCGCGAGCCTGAATGACACTCCAGGGTGGGCCGGAGCGGGACTCAGCCTCAGAGGGTCGGGGGGCTTCCCCCAGGAGGTGGCTTCTAAGCTGGGTCCTGAAAAGTGTCCAGGGGGCGGGAGGGGGAGGATTTCAGAGCTGCAGCGGGACCAGCCCACGGGGTACTTGGAGGAGACGGAAGCTTGCAGCGTGAAGAAGCTGGCTCTGCCCTGTGGGGCTGGTGGTGGGGGGAGATGGAGGGAGAGGTGACCCCCTGATTTCTGTCCTGGGGGAGCCATTCCCTGGATTACAGGAGTTCGAGGAGGGCAGCACTCAGGAGAAATATTCTGGACATGGTGGCTCTGAGATACCAGTGGGGCATCCAGAGGTACCGTCCAGAGAGTGGAGGGTGTCGCCCCGCCACCCCACCCAGGCTTTCAACCTGGGGCTTTGAGAGACCCCAGTGCCAGGTCATACCTTTAGGTGACTCCCAGCTCCAGGGAATTCCAGCGTGAGGCCGGGGTGGGGAACACTGATGCAGGTGGACCACTTAGGCTCTTCCACAAACAAACCACAACCACACAGGTGCCGGCAGACAGCCTGGCCCTTCCTCAGGCTCACAGAGAAATGATAAGTGACATGCATCTCCCCGGTCATGCCTGGATCTCCTCTCGGCTGTGGTCTGTACCAGCCAAGGTGACCCTCCCTCCAGGCTGCCCAAACCCAGGACGCAGCCCCTCACTGCTGGGATCCGGTCCCTGCGATGCCGCCAACCTGTCTTCAGTGCTCAGAATAGTGAAAGCAGCTGTTGCCCTCGGCGTGGATTTAACTCCACCCTCCAGTTCCGGGGCTTTAATGGTCTTTCTCTGCTGAGTTGCAGGTAACGGCAAGCGAAGCTGACATTGAAGATCCACTTGCCCTGAATAGATACATCAAACCCAGGATCTCGCTGGTGTTGGAGATTTGAGGGTGCAAATACGCATCACTTTTTATAACCTGTAGTTAAAGGAGGAGGAACAGCCCCAGAAAAGTTCTCCGAAAATAGAATTAATAACAGTACAGTATGCAATTATTATTTTTCCTTGGGATATTAAAAATTCTTTGTCACAAAGATGTTTTTTCTCTCTTAGCTGAAGATATCGTCCACTGAGCGTGGAGACAGGGCTTCACGGTCCTGACTGGTCATGTCATGTCAGGAAGGTTTACGTGACAAGGACAGGCTTCCGTGGGATGGAAATGAGGTGAATGCTGGGAGGCTAAGGAGTCAGGATGCCTGACTGGGGAGCAGAGCAGGGCCCGCCACGGCCATGCTTCCCTCCCCCGACCCGAAGGTGACCGAGAACCACAGAACGGAGGCATCAACAAAGGAAATTGAAATCAGCCCTTGCTGGTGGCCAAGACGGAAGGAAAAGAAAAGATGAATTATCTTTGACAAATTGCGGGGAAGTATTTCAGCAGGGAGGAGACTCAAACCCGATCCCCCCAGCGTTGTGGGGAATTGTGACCCCCTCCCCAAATTCACATGTTGATGTCCTAACCCCCAGTAGCTCAGAATATGGCCTTATTTGACCTTGGGTCTTTAGAGATGTAATTAGTTAAAACAAGGTCACTTTGCAGCAGGGTGGGCCCTGATGCAACATGACCAGTGTCCTTGTGAGAACACGGGACACAGAAGGAGGCCTTGGGATGACAACAGACTCGCAGAGGGAGGACGGCCGTGTGAGGACGGAGCCATGCATTGGAGTGATGCGTCCACAGCCAGAAGAGGAACGGGGCAGACCCTCCCCTGGAGCCTCTGGAAAGAACCAGCCCTGCTGACACTTTGACTTGCGATTTCCAGCCTCCAGACTGCGAGAGGGGAGACTTCTGTCACGTTGAGCCCCCAGCCTGTGTTCATTTGTCACGGCAGCCATGGAATGTGGGCATACCCTGTCTCTCTGGGCAGCCTCGACTGTGGTCCCTCCCCTAGGGTCAGTGACTAGCATCCCTCCGACAACAAAAGACACAACTCTCTTCCTGACCAGACGCAGGTCCCCTCGCTTCTGTGTCTGCCCAACGTGGCCGGAGAGGTTTCAGCAAAGAGAGCCGTCAACATCCCGACGACCAGGCTCTGATTGGGATCCCACCTTCCAACTGTGGCCACTTTGCTGGCAGGTCCCGTCCCCTCTTAGCCGCGCTTTCTCCATCTGTATGGTTGGCGGGGAGACTGTGTGAGCACAGGGTTACTGAGAGGCCTGAAGGGAACAGTGGAGGGAAGGGGCCCCGTGTCCGCGAGAGCTCCGAGGCAAGTGGTGCTTCTGGGCGGCGGCGTTAGGGGTGGTCCTAGCTGGGGTCCCCAAGTTCCAGACGCCCTGCTTGTAACTGGTGCGTTTGAAGTCTGGCAGATGTGGACAACTGAGAGATGGGGGCGCGTCAAGCTCTCCCAGAGGGACAAGGGGCAGGGCAGTTTCTCCCTGGCAGGGCTGCTGGTGGTGGTCTCTCCAGGCAGGGGACTCTGGGATCTCTCCAGGGCACGCATGCATCCAACCTGTCATCCCCCAAGGTCCTGCCCACCCCATGCAGACAGCAATGGTCCTGTAGCAGGAGGAACACGTGGGGCAGGCGGATGGAGGGAAATGGGAGAGCGATGTCCACCTAAGGCCCCGAAGCTGGATGGAAGCATCCCCGGCAGCCTACTGGAACGGAATCCACTCGGCTGGTGCCCATAGCCTGGTGTTGGCTGGTGTGAGGATCCCTCGGGAGCTCCCTAAACATGCAGATTCCTGGGTCCCAGACTCCAGTTCAGAAGGACTGGGTGGCCTAGGAATATGCATGTTTGATGTGTGGTCTTGTGTCTTCGTTCCTTCTGACTTCTCCAGAAGCTGAGAACCTGGCCTCTCCCACCTGCCCCTGGTGACCTTTCCGTCTACAAGTCTCGGCCCCGGGGCAAACCCACGCAAGGGTTGAGGCTCCGACGGCTCTCCCTGGGGCAAGTCCCTCAGCCCAGGCCTCAGTTTCATAGGGTATGAAAGAGGAACAACAGTACCTGCCTCTGGACGTCGCTGTGAGAATCAGATGGGCCGTGGGCAGAGTGCCTGCAGCCGCACGGAGCGCCCACAAGCGCACACCTGGCCGATTAGTGGGTCCTGTACTTGCCGTTGACGAAACACCCGGGATGTGACAAGGAGCGAATCACTGTCGGAAAGTGAAGCCTGTATTTAAAAAATAGGAAAAGTTGGGGATGATAAATGATGCTTTTAGATCCCAATTGTAGAACTAATGTCAGTGGCTTTGGGAACATTTCTCAGGTTCCTTCACCTCTGGAGGAAGATGATGAGTGACTTATACCCAGGAGTGGAATTTCTGGATCATATGATAGCTCTATTTTTAATTTTTTGAGGAACCTTCATGATGTTTTCCACAGTGGCTGCACCAATTTACATTCCCACCAAGAGTGCACAAGGGTTCCCTTTTTTCCACATCCTCGCCAACATTTGTTGTTTGTGTTATTTTTGGTGATGGCCATTCTGACAGGTGTGAGGTGATATCTCATTGCGGTTTTGATTTGCATTTCCCTCATGATTAGCCATGTTGAGCATCTTTTCATGTGCCTGTTGGCCATCTGCATGTCCTCTTTGGAAAAATATCTATTCAGGTCTTCTGCCCAGTTTTTAAGTGGGTTGTTTATTTTTTTGACGTTGAGTTGAATGAGCTGTTTATATGTTTTGGATATTAACCCCTTATGGGGTCATATCATTTGCAAATATTTTTTCCCATCCAGTAGGTTGTCTTTTCCTTTGTTCCTGGTTTCCTTTGCTGTGCAAAAGCTTTTAAGTTTTTTTTTAAAGTTTAATTAGGTCCCATTTGCTTATTTTTGCTTTTATTTCCATTACTCTAGGAGATGGATCCAAAAAATATTGTTGTGATTTATGTCAAAAAGTGTTCTGCCTTTGTTTTCCTCTAGGAGTTTTATACTCTCTGATCTTACATTTAGATCTTTAATCCATTTTGAGTTTATTTTTGTGTATGGTGTTAGAGAATGTTCTAATTTTATTCTTTTACATGTAGCTGTCCAGTTTTCCCAACACCATTTATTGAAGAGACTTTCTGTTCTCCATTGTATATTCTTGCCTCCTTTGTCATAGATTAATTGACCATAAGTGTGTGGGTTTATTTCTGGGCTCTCTATTCTGTTCCATTGATCTATGTGTCTTTGTGCCAGTACCATACTGTTTTGATTACTGTAGCTTTGGAGTATATTCTGAAGTCAGGAAACGTGACTCCTCCAGTTCTGTTCTTTCTCAAGATTGTTTTGGCTGTTCAGTGTCTTTTGTGTTTCCATACAAATTCTAACATTATTTGTTCTAGTTCTGTGGGAAATGCCATTGGTATTTTGATAGGGATTGCACTGAATCTGTAGATTGCCTTGGGTAGTATGGTCATTTTAACAATATTAATTTTTCCAATCCAAGAACTGGGTATATCTTTCCATCTGGTTGTGTCGTCTTCAATTTTTTTCATCAGTGTCTTATAGTTTTCCTAATACAGGTTTATTACCTCCTTAGGTGGGTTTATTCCTAGGTGTTTTATTCTTTTTGATGTGATGGTAAGTGGTATTGTTTCCTCAATTTCTCTTTCTGATACTGCATTGTTCAAAAAGACTCATGTACCCCAATGTTCACAGCAGCATTATTTACAAGTACCAAGATATGGAAGCAACCTAAATGTCCATCAACAGATGAATGGATAAAGAAGGTGTACCTATGGAATACTGGCCAGTCATTAAACAAAGAATGAAATTTGCAACAACATGAATGGACTTGGAGGGTGTTATGTTTGGTGAAATAAGTCAGACAGAGAAAAACAAATACTGTATGATGTCACTTATGCATGGAATCTAAAAAATAAAACAAACTAGTGAATATAACAAAAAAGAAATAGACTCACAGATATAGAGAAAAAATTAGTGGTTACCAGTGGGGAGAGGGAAAGAGGAGGGGCAATATAAGGGTAGCAGATTAAGTGGTACAAACTTATGTATAAAGTCGACTACAAGGATATATTATACAGTACAGGGAATATAGCCAATATTGTATAATAACTATAAATGGAGCATAACCTTGAAAAATTGTGAATCACTATATGGTACGCCTGTAACTTATATTGTACCTTGGCTATACTTCATTTTAAAAAGGTTTCACTAGTGTTTCCCTAATGTCCTCCTCTGTCCCAGGACCCACCATCCCCCCTGAGACCCACAGGACATTTAGTCCCCACGTCTCCGTGGGCTCCTCTGGGCTGGCTTGGTTTCTCAGACTTTCCTTGTTTTTGGTAATAACCTTGACAAGTTTTCAGGAGGGCTGGTTGGGGATCTTGTAGGATGTCCCTCAGGTGGGATTTGTCTGATCTTCTCTCATGTCAGTGGCTTTGGGAAAATGTTACTCCAGTTACTGGTCCAGATTCCTCTGTCTCCAGTTTAGACTGGGGTGGTGGTTCTGGGGAGAAAAACCACAGAAGTGAGGTTCCCCTTCATCTTGTCCTACCTGGGGCACAGGCTGTCAGCACAACTCATCACCCTTGACGTTGACCTTCACCACCTGGCTGAGGTGGGGCTCATTGGGTTTCTCCAAGTCACTTTTAGTTCCCCAAAAGGGACCTATTTTATTATTAGTGTTTCCTGTAAACTCACCAGGCAAGGGGCCTTTCCCCTGGGCCCAGAGTCCCCTGAAATGCCATGTGCAGTGCGTTTGTCACCTACCGTCTCTTCATGGGAATGCTGGTGTGCATGTGAGGGCCACCACGTTCAAGGGACCCAAGAAGGGCCTATGACCTCCTCACAAAAAAGAAATAACAATTCAAAACAAGGACACCAGTGTTTGAGGGTCCATGAGCCTGCTCATGGCAGCTTCTCTGCCTGGTGGCCATTCCCCTCTTCTCCCCAGGGGCTGTCGCCGGCCAGCCTGCCCCCCGGGCACTGACCTCCCTTGTATGGGGCCTCAGCCTGGCACCAGCTCTGCGGCGGGATTCTGCAGAGTGAGCGCTGCAGACAACGAAGCCTAGATGTATGTTAATGAGGCCGAGACAGGCAATCTCATAGCTTCCCTGCCCTTTTCAAGTATTTATTTCTCAGCCCTGCCGTTCTTCACTTTCAAGGGGCCTATATCCTAAAATGGTACTTGATTTAGTGCTAATGGTGGCAACTGTCTCAACCGAGCCCCAGCACCAGGGCCGCAGCTGGGGAGCAGGCTGGCAGCTCCTTCCTCCCTGGGAAGCCTGGGGCCTGGCTGTGGGCCATGCCCAGTGATATCCTTGCCGCCACCTTCCGGTCTGTCTCCTTCCCTCCCTCCCTCCCTCCGTCTCTCTCCTCTTCTTCCTCCTGTGCCTAAATGGGTCTTTACCAGAATCCTCTCCCTTCTCAGAAGGACGGCCCACTCCCAGATAGACACCCAGCGCCGCTTTCAGGTTTGGTTCATGCTCCAGGATGATTTATGTCCCCCAGATTCCCGTACTGAAGTCCTAACCCCAGGATCTCAGTATGTGACCAGATTTGGAGGTAAAGTCTTTCAAGAGGTGTTTAAGTTAAAATGAGGTTTTTAGAGCAGGCTCTAAACCCATCTGATTGGTGTCCTTATAAGAAGAGATTTGGACACAAAGAGAGAGACCAGAAACGTGCAGAGACAGACGGAGGCCATGTGAGGACACTGCAAGGAGGGAGGAGCCGTCTGCAAGCCCCCGGAGGGAGGGAAGCTGGGAGAAACCAGCCCTGCCCAAACGTTGCTGGAGACGTCCAGCCTCTGAACAGGGAGAGAATCCGCTTCTGTTGCCGAAGCCCGTCTGGGATGCTGTGCTGTGGCCGCCTGGGCAGACGTCCCACCCACCACGAGGGCGTCTGGGAAACTTGGTCTCTGTTTCTATTCATACATTCGCCCAGCCGCCCTCGGGTGTGGGGACCCAGGGTGGATATTTGAAAGCACACTTCCTGTCCTGTTTCCCGGGTTTGCCTGGGTCCTCTGGGGTCCCTGGGACACCAGGAGTGGGCGGAGGTCTCATCCTCTCGCTGGCCACCTTGCCCGAAGTTGAGGGCCTGCACGCGGGCTGGCAGCCAGTGACTGAGAGCCAGGACTCACCATCCCTGGCATGTGCCTCTTTCCAGTCCTGGGGCCCTGGAACCCTAATCCTAAACTTAAGCCCACGAGGGCACAGCGGAAGGGGGCATCCCCCCACCTACCGTAAGACCTGTGCGTGGGTGGGACCTGGGCCTGCCAGATAAAATACAGGATGTTCTGTTAAATCTGAATTTCAGCTGTAAGACCCAAAAATTCCACTCCTAGGCTCCCTACTTAAGAAAAATGGAAACGTGTCCACACAGAATCCTATACATGAGTGTTCAGAACGGCAGGTGGAAAACATAGCCTAAAGGTGGAAACAGCCCAGATGTCTGCTGTTCACGAAAAAATTTGCACCAGGCACATGTTAAAAATAGCAAGACAGACTTTATTCAAGCCACTGTAGTAGGCGAGAGAGACTGCAGAGTAGAAACGAGCTCCGTTCCAACAAAGCAAGTCGTCGGGGGATGACACTCAAGGACGGGGGGCGTATGGGGGGGAGGGTGTCAGTGGATGGAGGTCACTCGGAGGAACTTGGTATCAAGTGGGGGATTCTGCTCTCCTGGCCCAACAGGGTTCCTGCTAAAGGCTGGCCAAGGACTTTGGCATCGAGCATGGGGGACGAGGGATGGGATCAGGTACCAGGGTTGGGGGGTGGATTCTCGATACATTGGTTTTTAGCAGAATTCTTTGCTAAACCTGGGGTTAGCATGCCAGGGGCAGGCAGCAGGCTGAGGTCGGGAAGAGGACTCAGAGTAGCCTGACTCAAGTTCAGGTGAGGAGACAGCCCTCGCCATCACCGCTGATGGCTGGGGAAGCAGATGTGGTCCGTCCACACGAAGGGCTTTTATTAGCATGAGAAGGCATGAGGCCCTGGCACGCCCTACGACGTGGATGAACCTGGAAAGCACAGGAAGTGAAGAAGCCAGTCATAGAAGACCACGTATTACACGGTTCCATTCATAAGAAATGCCCAGGGGCTTCCCTGGCGGCGCGGTGGTTGAGAGTCCGCCTGCCGATGCAGGGGACACGGGTTCGTGCCCCGGTCCGGGAGGATCCCACGTGCCGCGGGGCAGCAGGGCCCGTGAGCCATGGCCGCTGAGCCTGCGCGTCCGGAGCCTGTGCTCCGCAGCGGGAGAGGCCACAGCAGTGAGAGGCCCGCGTACCGCAAAAAAAACAAATGCCCAGAAGAGGGAAATCCGTAGGGACGTAAAGGCAAGTAACGGCTGCTTAGGACGGAGGAGCTGGGGCAAGAGAGTGATGGCCAGTGGGAAGAGGGTTCCTTTCTGCGCTAATAAAAAGTCCTAAAAAATGATTGTAGTGATGATTGTGTTTACCTGCAAACATACTAAAAACTGTTGAATTGTACACTTGAAATGGATGAATCGCAGTATGTGAATATATGTCAATAAAGAAGTTTTTTTAAAAAAAACCAGGGAGGTAGATGTCCACCCAGCACACAAGAAACTCAGCTGAGAGCTGCTTTCTCTGAACGGCTATATCACCGTTATCCTGAAAGAAATGAGAATTCAGGTAAGCAAAAATCTATGCATAAACATGCCTCATACAGCATTGGTTGTTCATGTGAAATTTACATGTAACAGGCATATTCTGTATTTTTATTTGATAAATCCAGCTACCCACCCCCCCCCCCCCAGGCCTATGGTCATAGAGCTTCTTCTCCAAGTTCATCTTAGCCCCGGAGGAGTCCCAGCCCGCTCTCCACATGCCAGCAACTGGGTCCTTGTACGACAGGATGGACCAGTGGTCATCACAACAACAGTAATAATAGATCACAACCTCTGAAACAGGACGTAGGACAGCTACTACTGCCTGCTGTGTATTGGGTTTTCACCTCGGGCTCTGTATCCAGCTTGATGTCCCAGGTGGGGCGTCTCAGTAAACCTGGATCGGACTCCCACGCAGCAGGAAAATTAAGCTCAGGGAAGCTGCCGAAATGGACTCGACCCTTAGGTCATGGGCAAGGTCACACCAGCTCAGGGACCCTACAGAGGAAAGGCGTCACCGATGCCAGCCGAGTGAGGCCCTGAATCTTCCCGCAGGTGTCCGTGAGGATGCACCGACCACCCTGCAGGTGTGGGAACCCCTCCTCCTGGGCCTCCCAGGGCCAGGGTTGGATTCCAGATGCTGGGAGGCTGGTGGAGCTCGGGCATGCGGGTGGGCAGACAGAGCTCACGGCGAGTTACAAAATCCACACGGACCTCGGACTGGGCAGCGCTGTGTCCGCGGGAGTAGAGCTGCATCCTTGTCTGAGGCCCTGGGGCCTCCGAGACTCAACAGCCCAAACGCCCCGTGGTTAAAAGCAGGCAATAGCTTTCAGGAAGTGCTGCCTGACCTCCGTGAAGAGAAAGGGAAATGAAACCCCAAGTGCTTCTCTAAAAATTTCTCTAGGGGAGGGAGAGAAGCGTGTTCTGCTGACAGCCCAAATCCTCTCTGTGTGTATTTGCAGAGACCCCAGCCAGCGGAGGTCCTCTGTGCTAAAGCTCAGCTCTGGCCGGGCCTCTCCCCCTAACGCCTGCCCTGGTGTGCGGGGCTCTGCCGTGCCCGTGGCTGACATCGTGCAGCTGGGTTTATGGGAGGGGATTGATCCTGGAGCCCACGGACAGCCGAGAATGATGACAAGGACAGCTAACAGCAGGGTCCACTGCTACCTTCTCCGAGCAAACACAAGCAAACGGGTGTCCAGTGAGGCTAAGACTGGACACTGTGCGCAGAAGGGACAGAGCCCGAATCCATACCAAGTGTCTCGCTCCCAACTGGGTCCCCGAGACACTGTTATTTGGATGATAAATTCCTTGGAAACAACAAACACGTGTTTTTCCATCTCTCAGCAGCCCCGCACTTTCCAAGACAAGACCTGGCCAGTGACAGGTACGGCCACCACCACCAGCCTCGACAGAGCCCCACTCTGTCCCAGGGCTTAGACCCTGTCTAGCTGGGGCCGACCCTGCTCTGGGCCAGGCCCTTCAATCCTTTCAATTGTCATCAAACCGGCCTTTAAGGTCACCAAAGAGATTGGCCGGAGGGTCCCACGTGCCTTTTATTCCTGTTAAGTGAGTCACCAGACACCCGGACCCACCTGCAGCCTCTCCCTGAGCCGTGGAAACTTACTCCTGGCCCAGGCCTGATGTCATCGTCAGGGTAGGGTGGACAAGGGCAGAGGGGCTTTCTGCCCAGCCCCCTGCACCTGGGGTCAGCCTACCCTCTTGGGGGCAGAGGAATGACTGAGGGGCTTCTAACCCCCTTCCAAATAGCCTTCACCTGGAGAGGCCCTTCCTGCCCCTTAGTGGTGAAACTACGGGCTCCCGGTGGCAAATCCCCACCAGCCCCCCGTCCCCAGTCGAAATCCCATGGCATCTCTCTGTTGCATGAGGGTAGCAGGGGAATAAGTGTTCCCCTGAGTAGATCCAGGAGATCCGGCACATCAGAGTATGAGTGGGTGGCGCCTACCTACCGGGGCTGGGGCAGGAGCCCTGCATCTCTAACCAGCGGTGCCCACCTGCCCGCCCAGACACGCGGACCTGTCACACCCCTGGCCGGCCTGTGGGTTAGGGTGCCAGGTGCCATTGGTTGGCTCCCTCTGCTCCAGTAAGAAGGATGCTCAAAAGGACCTGTCTAGGGCTTCCCTGGTGGCGCAGTTGTTGAGAGTCCGCCTGCCGATGCAGGGGATGCGGGTTCGTGCCCCGGTCCGGGAAGATCCCACATGCCGCCGAGCGGCTGGGCCCGTGAGCCGTGGCCGCTGAGCCTGTGCGTCCGGAGCCTGTGCTCCGTGACGGGAGAGGCCACAACAGTGAGAGGCCCGTGTACCGCAAAAAAAAAAAAAAAAGGACCTGTCTAGAGGGAGCTGTATCTTTGGGTCCCGAGGCACCTGTGGTCTGGGCTGAAGGTGGACACCTGTGGGTTGTCTTGTTAGCTGCAAACCCAGCCCAGGGCTTGGAGGGGTGGCCCCTCCACGGGTAGGTTTTGGTGGTCTAAACATCATTGTCATTTGCCCCGTCCTGGGGCCATGGAGAGCTAAAGAGATAATGGATGTACGTGGACGTGCCCCAGTTCTGAAGCTGGGATGCACTACACAGTTGGGAGGTGTTATTAAACCAGTTTATTTCCTGGGACGTCCCTCCCAGCCAAATCCATTTCAAACCAATTAAACTGAAAAATGGCTGCAGAGAATGGTACATTGAGACTCTATGGAGTTTTTAGCCTTGGGCTTCTACTTCTGTGGGATCCCTGCCCAGGTCTGCTCAGCCCGCCTGCGGCCCCCAAAGATAACAGGTTCCAATCCCTAAAACCTGTAAATGTTACGTTATATGGAAACAGGGTCTTTGCAGATGTGATTAAGGATGTTGAGATGGGGAGATATTCCTGGGTTATCCAGGTGGCCCCATGTTATCACAAGGATCCGGATAGGACAGAGGCAGCGGGACATTTGACCCAGACAGAAGAGAAGCCACGTAAAGACGGAGGCAGAGACTGACTGCAGTGATTCATTTGGCCACAAGCCTGGGGAATGCCTGGAGCCTCCAGGAGCTGGAAGAGGCTGGCAGGTTCCTCCCCTAGAGCCTCCAGAGGGAGCGAGGTCCTGTTGACACCTTGGTATCTAGAATTGGGAGAGAATGAATTCCTCTTGTTTTTGGCCACCCAGCGTGGTCCTTTGTGGTGGCAGCTAGCACACTGGCCTGGGGGGAGAAGCCTCTTGGGGCCTGGGGGGAAGTCTCTCCCGTCCTGACGGCCTGGGGTTTCCCAGCTGCAGGGGTGGAGGCTGATGGAAACAGTGGTTGCCGGCCGAGCACCGCTGAACCTGCTCAGGTCTGTCCCTCACCTGGTCTGGTTGGTTTGGGGTTCGTGTGACTTCATGTTTTCTCCACCAGGCCACGCTGACCCCGCCCACAGCCTTGGGAACCGTGAGACCTTCACGGAGCCCCTTTCCTGGGATATGTCATGAGAGGATGTTACGCACACCTGAGTTCTGAGGCTGGCTCCTCAAATAAGACCCAGAAACGTCTTGGCAGCACTGAAACCCCAGGGGAAGCCAGCCTCCTGCACGCCAAGCCCTGCGGCAGTGCCTGCCGTCCAGAGTGGTCTCAGCAAAGCTCTGCTCCCCGTCCTGGGGTCCAGGAGCCCCGTTTACCAGTTGCCCTGAGATGGATGACTTCACTGGGGGTTGCAGGAGCTCACTGGGCGTCCTGGCGGTGTCTGGGGTGGCCCTTATGTCCTGCCCTGGCCCAGTCTGTTGGTCACCTGCCATGTTGCTGTAAAGAGCTTCCCACTTTCCTTGGAGGCCTGGGGGTGTCGAAGCTCGGCTGTGCAGCTGGGCACAGGGAAGAAGGATGGAACCCAGCTCCAGGACGTGGAGCGATGCCCATGGCCTGAGGGGCTGAGGGGGCTTTGGAGGTTGTAGTGGACGACGAGAGCACTGGGTGATCAGAGCATTGCCTGATTCCAGCAACGTGCTCTGCTCGCCCAATTCCCTGCAGTTAGGAGACACTGATGACTAGTTCCTGGGCCAGAGGGGTTTCTTACGGCCCCGAATGCCATCTGAGGACCCACAGCCAGCTTCCTACAAGGCACCTTGGTTCATTCACTCACACGTGCCAGCAGTGCCCACGGCGGGGAGAGCAGACGGTCACAGGCACTCTCAGCTGTGTGGACTCCGTGTGCAGGGCCCCGGGGCTCAGCCCCGCAGCCTGGTCTTGCCACCCCTGCAGGAACCGTGGACTCTCTCTCGAGCCCCTGCAGACCCTCTGACCTGGGCTCAAGGCACCAGAAGCTGCAGGGCCAGGGGGTCTGACCTTCCAGCCAGCCTTGGTGGAGACGCCGATGAGCGGCCGTGGGAGCTGGGCTTGGGAAGAGCGTTGAACAATAATTCACACTTATCTAAGCTCCATCCTATTGGGAGGGAAAAGGGGTCTTGCTGGCTGTCTACTGGGCCAAAGCTTCCAGAAAATCTCTTCCTGATTGGATTCTGAACTTTTATCTCTTAAGCCCCAGAGTTGAAGGCAGCAAGGGATGGGGGAAAAGCCTGGCTTTTTGGGGGGACTTTTTTCTGTACGAAGTCAGGTCTTATGTGTGTGGACTCTAATACAATGATCGTTGAATGCCTTTGGTCACAGGCCCTTTCCTCCTCGGATCTCAAAGCATTATCGTGCTGAAACATGCCGGTTTCCTGGCAGATTGGATCCCTCATCCCCACCGACAGGCCACCCGTCCTCTTTGTGCACTTGGAATGACAATAATTACAGCAATAATAATAGCGTTAGCTCCCATCTGTAGGGTGCTTTATGGCTGATGAAAGTCTTTCCGCATCCTTCATCCTCACCTCATCCCAGCGAAGGACCAGGAGACGGTGTGGAGGCAGCAGGGCCTCCGTTCACAGAAGAGGCGTGAGACCAACACAGCAGGAAGTCAGGCCTTAGCTGTGCCCCGACTGTGGCCCTGGTCTTGGGGCCCCGCTCAGGGATGGTCTGCTCCGCACCAGGGGCCCAGGCCTGACCCCCCACCTTCTCCCTTCCCTGGATGGTGACCTCCAACGCTTCTCCTGGGATCCCTCGTCCACGTCCCAGGTCTCTGACTGGGGCTATTCAGCCTCTGTACCATGAACTGCCCCCACCCACTCCAAAGACTGGTGGCAGCAGAGAGTTGGAGGCAAGGGTCTCAGTGCCCTGGTCCCTGGAAACACCGTTTTCTAGGGGTATCAGCCTCCCAGCCAAAAGCATCTTGGAAACCACCTTGCCCGTTTTCAGGTTTGAGGGAACCGAGGGGCAGGGGAGACAGAACTGCAGACCCTCTGACCTCCCATCCGCTCCCCGTCACCTCCAGGCATTGGGCTCCCCAGCGGTTCTGAAAGCCAAGCCCCAAGGGTCTCCTTGCCTAAAGGTTCCTTCTTTCCTAGGTGTGGGACCTCCCTGCCCTGGCCAGGGCTGAGGCCATCCGAGGGCTGCCCGGGGAAGAGGAGGCCTCAGCACGTGCCTCTCCTTCCTCCTGCCAGCCCTGACCCCCAGGGCGAAGCCAGGGTGTGGCCGGACCCTTGCAGGGCACAGCCAGTGCCCACTCATTCTCCGCCTGGCAAACCTGGCACTGGAGAGTTCTTGCTTCCTAGAGATGGTTGAACCTCCCTCCTGGACCACTGATCTGAGGATGGTCCCGTGTCCCTCCCGGAGACGCTCAGAGACCCCTCTCTGCCAGCTGAGAAGATGATGTTTCTGTACCGGAAGCAGCGCCTGGATTTCTCTCACTCCAGGGGCCCTGGCTGGGAGCCCCCACACGAAGCACTTCCCAAAGCTTGTTCCTTGGCATACAAGGCCCAAGAGGATCCCTAGGAGATGGCCGGCCTCACCTTTCCACTGCAGACCCACTGTGAGCACCTGTACCTGCGCAGGTGGAAGGCCAAGGGGTCTTAGGGGAAACGGGGTCATGTGAGTACTGGCATCTTGGCAGGAAGAGGCTGCCAACCCCCTTGCCAGCTGCTCCCGGGGGAACTGCTCAGCATGTGTGGGGAGGATACACAAATGTTAGGATGTTACGTGTTGAACAAAAGATATACCTTTCATATGAGCAACGGGATCTCAGCTCTATCACACACACGTGCGCACGCGCGTGTGCACACACACACGCACCCAGTAGAACAAGCCCAGGACCGAGCGCCGAGGACAGCCACCCAGGGAAGCAGGGGGAGGTGGCCTGGATGAAGGGGTGAAGGCAGCTCCCGCACTCAGGCTGTGAACACAGTCCTCCGTACGGGTCCCCCCGGGCAGGTCGTGGACAGGTGGCTTCCCCTCCAGCTCCGAGTCTCCTCAGTGGTGCCGGGATTAGAAGGTTAAGGAAAACGTGCACAGTTTGGAGGAGGGTCAGGTGATGATGCCCGGCCTTGGTCCACAGCAGCTCCCATGATGGTCTCTGCCAGGTGAGACGACCAGCGCTCATTTTCGTCTGTCCACTGTCCCTGTTTTCTAAATGTATGACTTTCATAATCACGAGGGCGATAAGCAGCTTGAAACCTGCAGGCCCGGCTGGAATGGCGGATCCCCCGGGGCAGAGCAGGGAGCCTGGCCTTCCCTCTCCCTCCTGGTTGCAGCAGCTTCCCGGCCGCCCTGACTAATTGGGGCCCGTTGCCCATGAGGGAAAGGGAACCCCCCCTGCCCTTGCTGACCATGGTCAGGGCCTGGGATCTGCTGTCCACGCCCCGCACTTAACACCAAGCAGACTGACAGCCGCCCCCTTGAAATGGAAATAGTGACCTACGTGCTCCACGCAAGGAGGGAGATGGGGTTTGCGGGCCACCTTCCCTGCCACTGCCTTTGCCATCATAAAGAACTGTGAAGGGCCCTTGTTCCCAATGCCACGTCCCATCTTCATGCCCACTGCCCCGGCCGAGGGTCCAAGAAAGGTTCTCATGGTGGGGCTGTGGTGATGGCTCCGGCAGCAAGGGGGCCGGCTCTAAGAATGAAGGGGGACAAGTGTTCCCAGGAGAGGAGCGGCACCCCAGAGGCTCAGAATGTCGGGGTGGCCTCTGCATGGACCAGAAGGAGAACTTCCCAGTCATGGGAGCAAAGGCAGGAAGCAGGAGGAAGCTGGAGAGTCTGCGATGCTCGCCCAGATTCCGTGGGAACTGGGGCTGCAGGACTGGAGGTGATGACAGGGCATCACTCCTGAGATCTCCGTCCCGACATCGTGCCTGTGCGCCGGGGCCTGTCCCGCGAGGCTCAGCAGAGACAAGCTGCCTCTGTTCAGTGCAGTCCTCAAACCTAGAAAGTATGTAAACTCATCTGGTGAGCGTTGGCCTCGAGATTCCCGGCCCAGAGCGTCTCGTTTGGAGGGGCCGGTGGGGCCTGGGAACCTGTAGTCAACAGGCACCCTGGAGATGCTGATGCTGGAGGCCCCTGGGTCACACGCTGAGAGGCACCACCTTGGGGGTCACATCCCTGCTGGGTGTTTTGCCTGCTGTGAGCCAGGTGCCCGATCTGTAGCCAACCGTGCGCTGGGAACTGCAGGAACACAGAGATCGCTGTCCGTGGGTGTTCTTTTCTGCAAAATTATTTGCATAATTAATGTGATGCAAAATTCTGCATAAGGCGAAATTCCAGGGATGAGAAGAGATGAGAGGTGGTCAGGGTTGACTGCAAAAAGGCAGCGTAAGAGAGTTTTCGAGGGGTGGGACGGTTCTTGATGGTTCTGTGCTGGGGGATGCAGAAATCTCTCAGTTACTTGCAGACTCATTTGCCTCCTGCCTTCTGCCGGTCACCCCAGGGATGTCCTGCTCACCTGGTATCTTGGACAAGAGTGAATCCAGCTGAACTCATCACCCAGCCCCGACACACACCCCTCAGCCTTCTGTCACCCTCAGCTCGGAGAGTTGTGCCAGCTCGCTCCAGGCCCCCAGATCTCTCCAGGATCATCCCGCCCAGCTCCGCATCCCGTGCCTGCCCCCACCACTCCCAGACCCTGTCCTCTCTGGTTCCCAGACACCCGTGAGCCCCACCCACTTCCTGTCTCCCCCACTGTAAATGCTAAGTTCAGGTCACCTCCTTTCTCCCCCAGGTGAAGGTCACAATCCTCTCACTGGTCTCCCTGGATCCAGCCCTACTCTCCATTCTCTACCCGGCCGCCAGGGTTCTCATTTTACTGTGTTCACTCCTCCCGCTCCCGAGTGCCTTCAGAGCACGGATGGCCATGTCTGAAAATGTTTACAGACACGAGAGTATACACGGGTGAGTGTGCACACACCCATCTCCTTGTCCTCACAGCTGAAAGGGCCTGGAAGCCACAACACCCCAAGGGCAACAAGCACACCCAGATCCCAGGTCTTGGTTTCTAACAGCATTCTCTTCTCTAACTAAAGGCTCTGGGGCTCCTTGAAGAAATGGCTGATTCTAGACTGGGCAAGCCAAGACTGGAGCATCTTGTAGCGCCAGGGAGTAACGCAGCGTTCTCACACACACACACAGACACACACAAATATACCATGGTGGCCTGTCAAAGGGGCAAAGTCACCAACCTGAAAGACTTCCCAGTGGCCAAAGATGGAACTATTTGAACAACAAAATAAAGGAGCATCCAGTTATATCTCAAAGTTTAAAACACATGTGCGTGCGTTCATACTGATTTAGGAAATGATGGAGCCAGTCACTAAATGGGGTGGAAGAGGCACAGCTGTTCCGCAGAAGAGCCCCAGGTCACGTGTACAGCGACCCCACCCTCAAAGAGGTGAAGGGTAACTCCCACTCCTGCAAGTGTGGACCTCACATCGTGACTTCCTTGCATGGAATACGGGGCCGGTCCCTGATCCACAGGGGCCACAAGGACAGCCCTGTGACCACAGATGCTGCGGCTACCCCGCGGCCCTTAAATCCCTACACGCGGGGCTGGGCGGAGCACGGGGCTCTGGGTCAGTGGTCAGCAAGTGTCACACTGTCGTGACGATGTGACCACCACAGCCCAGCTGTCCTGGTGTGTCCTTCACGCGCTTGCCAGATCCCCCTGCGGACTCAGAGGGAACCGGGGTGTATCCGCCAGCCACTCACCGGCCTTGGCAGGAGTTGAGCAAACAAGACACCGTTTGAACGTGACCTTCGGCTGGAGCCTCCATCCTCCGTCTTCTGGGTCGCAGCTCCTGGGGCAGCGGAAGGAGATGCTTCGCGCAGTGTTTCTCTGGGAGAAGGTCGCGGGGGCTGCTTGGCCCAAATGGGACACGAAAGTGGGACGGGCTGTGCTTGGAAAGGCGCGACAAGGTCTTTTCCAAGTACGACACGCTCTGCGCTCCACCCCCAGAGCAGTGCCATTAAATCACTTGGGCGCAGTGTCTCCAGAAGGTTCCCACAGGAAGTCCCACATGTCGGCCCAGGAGCCCAGGTTGCTCTGTAATTCCCCACCGTGGCCTTTACTGGTGGAACCTGACCTCTCTGTGGGGACTACCCCACACCCCACTTCTCAGTACCCACCTCCCCAAACCCTGGAGGTGGCCCTCCAGCCATGCTGTTCCTCTCTCTCCGACTTTCCCCTGCATGCCTGCACCCCTGCATGCCTGCACCCCTGCATGCCTGCACCCAGGGAATGTGACCCTTGTGCCACCCTGATGATCCCTCCGCCTGACCCCTGACCCACTCCCCCAGGCCACACAGAGAGATGCTCGAGCAGAGGACAGGATGGGGGAGAAAGAAAGAGAAGAGGTGGGGAGAACCCCGTCAGGAGCGTCCCGGGAGCCACGGAACAGAGTGCTTCCGGAAGGTGCCGTCTGCGGTTCTAAATCCTGCCAAATGGAGTGAGATGCCAATGGGAACTGACCAAAGGGCCGGCCAGGGGTGGGGCCGCTGGACAGAGTGCTGGGGCAGTTTGGGCGCAGGGTGGGGGAAGCGGGGAGGGAGCTGGGTCAGGGAGTCGGATGCCCTTCGGAGTTGGTTTGGGGTAAAAGAAGGCAAAGAAATGGGGTGGGGTCTGCAGCACCCCGAGACTGGACAGTCTGGGTTTCTCATTGTTGAGGAACGTGCTGGTGGGAGAGATCCAGTCATCGTTTTGGGGTGGAGGGTGTCAAGCAGAAGCCAGCGGGCACGGAGGCCGCCCAGGGCCCAGGCTGTGGTGCGGGCGGGTGAGTGGGGAGGGGGAGGCTGGGGCTGTGTTTTGTTGGCTGCAGCCTGCCCTGCAGCACTGACCGCCAAGGATACAGGCGTCATTCAGCATCTGTCAGCTGCCATCCAGGACCATCACAACAAGCTGAACGTCCTGCGCTGTGTAAACACGGGGCCGCTTGTGGGATTCTGAATCCTCAGGCTTTCCCGTAGCTGCTGGGCTGGGATCTCACCACCAGCATCCTGGGGATAATGGTGGCCTGGACCCTGGGAGAAGGGGCGAGGGACCATCCCTGTTGCGTCTGAAGTGAGACCCACCCACTTGTGTGCTGGGCAGGCTGAAGGGACAAGCCGGAGCATGAGAAAGGGGTGCACCCCAGCCCACAGAGCTGCCTCCCCTCCTGCCCCGGGCCAGCAGAGGATGCTCTCAAGGGTCAGGGAAGAGAGAAGGGGGCTGAGCTTCTGCCACCGTGCCGTGCGGGCTGAGCAGCCCTGGCCTTGAAGGGGTCTTTGGGCTCCCCGGCCAGGTGGTTCCTGCTCTGGCTCAGAACGACCCTTGAAGCCAGCTCCCCTCAAAGCCTGTCCCACACTCCAGGCCCCCAAGTGACCTGAAAACACCATTAAAAGCACAGCGGTCACTGGGCTGGAGGACAGGAGCGCCTCTGGGCCCCATGGGAGGTCGCCCTGTCTTGCTCTCTGGATTCTCGGTCCCCAGATCCCAAACAGAGCCACCCTGAGAGATGCAAGTGGCCATAAGCCAGCCTGAGCTGTGCTTTGCGTCCTTGCTTCTCCCCGCTTCTGAATAACGGCATTTCCACAGCTCTGGACCCCGTGCTGAGCTCTGAAAATCAGTTCCAACAGGAACTTGACTAGGTGTGGAATGTTTTTGTTTCATCTTTCCTCACACTCCCAAATTTGCCTGGTTGGGTAATTAATGGGCCTATTTTCTTCTGCTCTTTGGAGAGCAGAAGGCTGCCTGAGGAGGAAGTACCACGGGAAATGATGGGGGAAAAGCCCGCTGACCTCAACATGCCCACGTCTCCCACAGAGCTCCCTGGCCGGTGGTGAGGGGCCCCATACAGATGCCCGTCTGTTTAAAGAATAAATCCCCCATGTCGCAGCTAATGGGGGTGGATGGCCCTGCACCTGCTAAGAGAATTGAGTGGTTCAATCAATGCTTTTCGTCTGGGACAAAACAGTGTGTTACACAAACGCACCATCGCTCCCTGAACACGGCCTTGGAAACTGGATACTTGGGAGATGCTCATCTGAAAGCGAGTCTGGCAGCCCTGTTTGCAGAAGGGAGATTTGGCCACCCCTCCCCCACCTCCACCCCTCCCCCACCCACCCCTCCCCCACCCACCCTCCCCCCCCCCCCCGCTTCCCTCACCTCCCCACCCCTCCCCCACCCACCCCTCCCCCACCCACCTCCCCCCGCTTCCCTCACCTCCCCCCACCCCCTCCCCTTCCTTCACCCCACCCCACTCTCTCCCACACCCCTCCCCCACCCCACCTCCATCCCCTCCCCCACCCCCACCTCCATCTCCATCTCAACTCAGCTCAGCTCAGCTCACCTCAGACTTGGGAGGATTCCTGGGGGGATTTTGTGCAAACTCCATTCCCATCTCCAGGAGTAATGTTAGCTCCTTCCAAAAGTGTCTCCTCCACATCTCGTCCATAACACACTAGCTGGAAAAAAAGTCTTCAGCGGGCACCGTGGTCTGTGGCAGTCATCGCCAGGCCTGGAGTCACACCCGCATGCTGCCCCGCCATCCATAACCTCCTTTATTTCTGGTTCACGGGCAAGGGTGAGTGAAAACTGACTGTGACCAGGAAGCCGGAAGCCCTACCCCGGGCACAGGAGCCGCGGGCTGTGTGTGGCACAGGCGCGATCTCTCATGTGGGGGGCACCCAGACCCCAGTGGCCAACGCCTTGTACAGGAAGGGGTTGCCTTCCATTCATTCCAAGACAGGAGGGTCATGGGTCAGGCGCCGGACGTGGAGGTTGATCCTCCACAGCTGGTGGACGCCTCAACTCACAGTGGACATGCAAAGAGCCAGGCTCTCTCGTTCTGAATCACAGCAGCATTCCAGAGCTGGAAAGACTCATCAGATACGTTAGGCTAGGTGACTGCCTGACACCCTGGCTCTGCCTGCCCACTGACCCCTGCTCTGCCTGCTGTGTGCCCTCTGACCTTGTGTCACCAGCTTTAGACAGGCCTGGCCCCACGACACCTCTCCCCCACTCCTGCTATAACACTGGACCTGTTGCACTGAGTTCAGAATACTCAGGGTCCTCAGGCCACCCAGGGGACCAGATGTAAGGACAGTGAGGAGGGAAGCAGCACTGCGGACCAGACAGAGTGGGGAAGAGACAAATCTCCAGGTCCGTGAGGCGAGCTGAAGGCTCTGGGGAGTGGGCGTAAGCAGGCAGATATAGGATGGGAATAAGAAAGGGGAGGCGGTGAGTGTGTGTGGAGAGTCTTAGGTTTCTGCAGCTGTGTCCACAGGGTGGCCCTGGTCACAGGGTCAGTGCCGGGCAGCTAGCACTCCTATGGGAAAACCTGCCGTCCTTCTGGTGGGAACAAATCTCAGGAAGGAGCCCAGGCAAGAGTGAGGGGAACCCAGAAAAGGAGAGAGCTAGGAAGGGGAGCCCATATTCTATACAAAGGCTCAATCTGGGACTGTGGCTGGACCCTGAAGCACACACCCATGGAGCAGACG
Source organism: Tursiops truncatus (assembly GCF_011762595.2). NCBI lineage: Eukaryota > Metazoa > Chordata > Mammalia > Artiodactyla > Delphinidae > Tursiops > Tursiops truncatus. The sequence goes on along the minus strand of NC_047039.1, from coordinate 112,341,378 downwards.
AAGAGCAGGTGAATTGGGATTTCGGCTCAGTCATCCACAGATGGGACAGAGTTCACAGTTTGGGTCTAACCAAGTAAACTGCCTTAAAAATACCAACCTTTTGGAACCATACAACAGAATCCAAAGTCTCAGAATAAAGCAATAATAGTTTCCAAGGGTATTCAACGATTGGAGAGTCAGGAAAATGTGGTATGTTTACAAGGAAAAGATCCAGAGATGGACCAAATGTGAAATCAGTGGACAAGGGCATCCATTTTTAACTATGTCAATGAGGGAAGGAAAATACCCTCACAATGAATGGAGAGATAGAAAATCAAGCAGAGAAATAGAAAATGTAAAAATATCCAAATGGAAATTTTAGAATGGAAAAATAAAACATCACAAATTTAAACATTTTCCAGATGGGCTTAATTAGCAGATTGGAGATGACGGATGAAAGAACCAGTGAACTTGAATATATTGATAGAAATCACCCAACATGAAGAAGAGAAAGAAAAACCACTAAGAAAATGAATGGCATCTTAGAGGGCATCCTTAAAGAAAACCTCTCAACCAAGACGTTTACATCCAATTACAGTAACTTCAACAATGAAGAATAAAGACATTTTTTGTTATAAGACAGCAAAGAGCACCCTTCTCCAGACGCTACACTACATGGAATGCTGGGGTGTTCCTCGGGCAGAATGTAACGATGCCAGGTGAAAATGTGGACCTTCAGGAATGAATGAAGGGTATCAGATATGGCAAGTATTGAGGTCAATAGAAAGTGACCACTTTCCCCTTAATTTCTTTAAAATACATGTGACTGGTTAAAGGAAAATGTAGACACTGTCTTTGGGGTTCATAATGCATGTGAAGTAATACATTTGACAATGATAGCATGAAGGATGAAGGTGTGACTGGATCTATGGAGTTGTAAAGTGGCACAATATTAACCCACACAGACTGTGAAAAATTAGGGAGTGTATATTGTAATTGCTAAATAATCACTAACATAACAATGCAAAGATATACAACTCAAAAGTCCAAAGGTAAATTGTAATGGAATTATTTTTAAAACAAATAATCCAAAATAAAGTAGGAAAGGAACAACAATAACAAACAACAAAAAACAGAGGAAAAACCAGAAAAGAAATATAAAATAATACACCTAAATATTAATAGAATAAGTACTCCTATTAGAAGTATCAGAACGGATTTTTTTGAAAAGCAAGACCCAACTCTATACCGTCTACAAGAGAAGCACTTTAGTAGGACAAAAACAGGTTGAAAGTAAGTGGGTGAAAATATATATACCATGTAAAGAATACAAGTAAGAAGTTGCAGTAGCTTTATTAATATCAGATAAAATAGACACCAAGACAAAGAACGTTGTCAAAGGCAGAGATGGACATTTCATAAAGATAAAAGGGCCAATTCATCAGGAAGACAAAACAATCATGAAAGTCTGTGCACCTAATAACAGAGCCTCAAAGTACATGGAACAAACATTGACAGAGCTGAAGGAAGAGATACAAGATTGTAGTAAAATATTTTAATGCCCCTCTCCCGACAATGGACAGAAGAACTGGAGACCAAAACTTGGAGGACCTGAACAACACTATCTATCACCATGACATAGTCGATATGTATCAAACACTACACCCAACAAAGGAAAAATGCATGTTTTTTCTAAGTGCATATGGTCTGCTCACCAAGACAGACCATATTCTGAGCCACACAGCAAATAAAATAAATTTAAAAGAATTGATGTCAGACAGAGTATGTTTCCTGACTACAGTGGAATTGACTTAGAAATCAAGGACAGTAAGATATGTAGGAAACTCTCAAACATATGGACATCAACAACATCCAAACAATCCACGCTCAGGGAAGAAATCACAATGAAAAGTAGAAAATACTTCAGACTGAATGGTAATGAAAGGACAACTTATGACAATTTATGGGATGCAGTTAAAGCAGTGCTTTGAGGAAAATGTATAGCTTTAAATGGCTTGTATCAGAGACGAATAAAGGTCTACAATCAATAACTTAAGGTTCTACCTCAAAACTAAAAGAAGAGCAAAATCAACCCAGAGTAAATAGAAGGGAGAAAAGATAAAGATAAGGAAAGAAATCAAAGAAATAAGAAACCAACAAAAAAATAGAGACAATAAACAAAGCCAAAAGCTGATTTGTCAAAAAGCTCAAATGATTGGCAAAACCTTCATAAGACTAACCACCCCCCAAATGAGCAAAAACACAAATCATCAATGTCAGGAACAAAAGAATGGTTGCTATTTCAGACCTTAACAAGATAATAAGAAGATAGTATGAATAACTTAATGCTGATAAAATTAAAAATTTTAATTTTAAAAATTAAAACATTAACATTAAAAATTAATAAAAGAATATCATGAGTAATGTTATGCTAAAAAATCTGACAACTTTGGTTAAAAGGAAAACTTCCTCAAAAAATACCCCAATTTACACTAGATGAAGGAGAAAAGCTGAATATTTCTACAGCTATTCTTTAAAATGAGCTTTTTAAAAATAAAAACGAACAAACCTTCCCTCCAAGAAAATTCCAGGCCTAGATGGTTTCCCTGGTGAATTCTATCAAACATTCAAAAAGATATAACATCACATTTACACAAACCCTTGCAGATAACAGAAGAGCAGGGAAAACTTCTCCACTTGTTTCATGAGGCCAGCGTAATTCTAATATAAAAACAGACAAAGGCATTGCAAGAAAAGAACAAAGAAAAGAACAACTATGAACCAAGATTTCTTATGATTGTAGACAAGAAAGTCCTTAACAAAATACTAGCAACTCAGGAAATCTAGCAACGTTTAAAAAGGATAACGCATTACAATTAAGTAGGGTTTATCTCAGAACACAAGGATAGTTTAACATTCGAAAATCAATCAACATAATTTACCATATTAACAGAATAAAGAAGAAAACCCACATGATCATGGTAATAGGTATAGAAAAAAAGCATTTGACAAAATGTTTTTCTGTAATAGATACAGAAAAAAAGCATTTGACAAAATTTGACAAAATTAGATACAGAAAAAAGACGTTTGACAAAATTTGATAAAACTCTCAGGGACCTCAGGATAGAGCTATTCAGGGTAGGTACATGAAATCTAAGCTGACATCATACTTAATGGTGGCGAAGGTTTTCCCCGTAAGATTGGGAACAGGCAGGGATTCCTGCTCTCACGGCTCCTGAAGAGTCTAGTCATCGCAGAAGGAAAACAAAGAAGGAAAAGCATACAGATCTGAAAAGAAGTAATCCAGTCTCTCTTTGGGGTTGAAATAATTGTACTGTCTCCATAGGAACAAGGACCAGAGACCTTCACCTCTGGGACCTAGCTTGTGCCAGCCCCTCCTGCACTTCTCCCAAATCTGTGCGCTCTGAGCAAACCCCAAAAGGAAGCATGATGCTGGTGCCGTGGATCCATTACTTAGGAGACAGAAGCTCTGTGGAAGCCTCTGATGAACCCTCTGCTGGGGCCATCGCCTCACAAGCCCCGAAAGTGCCCCCTGTTGGGTCTTAGTTCCCACCAGGACCTGCAGCAGCCCCGCGTTTCTTAACCAAAACAAAGACTTTCAGAGGTAACCCAGAAGTGGTTCCGCGCTTCATCTCCGTGCGTCGGGATGGCCCGGAATGCCCTCGGGGGGATCTTCCCTAAATAGCAGAGCGGCTACAGAATTTCAGACTGGCTCCAATCTTTTTGTCATTGCTGACAAAACGCTGGCGGGAGAGCCCCTGGAAGGTGATGTGCCTTATTTTATCTTTCCTTTTTTCTAAACCACGACCTTCCCTAGCGCATTTCAAGGCCTTTGCTTTCCTTGTTGTCTTTGTTCTCAAATTGCACCCGGGGGAACCAGACAATCAGGTGAAGCTGCAGACTCCAGAGTGTGTCTCTGCAGATGTGGACGCGGGGCTGAGTGGGGCCTCGCGTGGAGGAGGGGCAGCCGGGCAGGGGAAAGCCTGGCTCTGGATCCTGAGGGGCCTGGGTTTGAGGCAGTGACTCCCCTGTCCCTGCCTCATCTCTCCACATGTAAAATGAGGCAACAGCAGGAGACAGACAACGGCTTCTAGCCTGGGCCTGGCTGAGGCTCCTTGTTTAGCAAGCGGCAGATCTCTGGCCTGTTTGTGTCCCCTGATGGCTCTCGGCTGCAAGCGTGGAATTTGGAAGGAGGTCTCCAGCCCTGGGATGGGGTGCAGGGTGGCTCTGACCCTCATCCCAGCAGGGCAATGTGGTGGGGCGAGAAGATCACTGCTGGACGCCGCAGCCCTGCAGCTCTGCTACATATGGGGGGGGCTCCATTTCCTCACTCTGAAAAAGTGGAAGCAGTGAGGCTTAAATAGAGACGCAGTGAGAATAGACTTCACACGCACGCGGCCCCCAGCGCCGTGAAGCACAGCGGGTTTAACAATTGCACCGTCCCTCCCTCTCCCCCCACCAGGAGGAAAGCCAGGGGCTGGGTGGGCTACCAGGATGGGAGCCCCTCCACGGGAACCATCCAGGCCCGGGCGGAGAAGCTGGGCTGGGCCCTCAGGTGAGAAGTAGGGGACACTGAGTGGACCCAACCCCACAGCAGCAAAGGTTGGCGAGCCCTGGCCTCAGGGTCAGGGGCCTCCCACCCAGGCTCATGCTGGGTTATTCCGCCTGCCCCTGCAGTCCTGTCTCCTCTGACAACCCAGCTCACAGAGCCCATCGGACCCCTGGGGGCTGCCCACTCCCAGTAGCCCATCTCCACCTGTGGTCACGCCCCGGACGGCAGACGGCCTCCCCCTCGGCCCCTGGACACGGCATCTCCTCCCAGGCTACTCACCCACGACCAGGCCCCACCCAGAGCTCCTGACTCCCCCCACCCCCTTCTCTCTGCATCTCCCCCTGCAGGGGCAGCCTGTTTCCCCACCCAGAGCCCCAAGCCAGCTTCTAGACCATCCTCGACTCCCAAGCCCCACACCCAGCCCTCAGCACGTCCCATCCCCAGTCTCAGGACAAAACACTGCATCAGTGCTCCTTAACGTCTCCACAGGCTCTCACTCCCCGCCAAGTCCAGTCATCCCTCTTGGGACCCTTTCAGCTGCCCCAGGGCAACAGCCTCCGGTGGTCCCACTCCGACCACCCCCAGCTCCCTTCTTCACAGAGGGGCAGAGTTCCCAAAGTGCAAGTCACACCCCGTCACCTCCCTTCTCCGAGCCCCACGGCTGCTTTGTCGTTAGAACAGAATCGGGTTTTTTTTTAATATTTATTTATTTGGCTGCACGGGTCTTAGCTGCCGCACGCGGGACCTTTAGCTGCGGCATACACACAGGATCTAGTTCCCCGACCGGGGATCGAACCCAGGCCCCCTGAACTGGGGGCACAGAGTCTTAGCCCCTGGACCACCAGGGAAGTTCCCGAGAACAGACTCTAAAAGCCTCTCTGTGGCTGCCGAGGTCCAGCTCCACCCTCCCATCTCCAGTCCCCGCCCCCTCTGCCCACGCCAGCCACGCTGGCTATCTCTGTCCCCCTCCCCAAAGTCACCAAGTCTCTGCCTTCTCCAGCCTCCAGAGGGATGCTGCCCACCCTCCACATGGACTCCTCAGACGGCTTGCCTGGCCACCTTCTCCCCAAAGCCGTCCCGGCCCAGTATCCTTACCCTCACACACCTACCACGCGCAGTGGTTCCCCAGCCTTTTTACGTGCTTGCTTGTTTGTTTTCTGTCCCTGATCTCGGTTGGAAAACGATTCTCCAGAAGATGTCCATATCCTGCTCCCTGGTGCCTGCGAACGTTACCTCTTACGGAAAAGGTGCCTCTGCAACTGGGATCAGGCTGAGGACCTCGACGTGGGGAGATCATTCTGGGTTATCCAGGCGGCCCTAAGGCAACCTCAAGCGTCCTTATGAGAGGGTGCCAGAGGAGACTGACAGCCACAGAGGAGAAGCGAGGGGAAGATGGAGCAGAGAGTTTGAAGATGCCGGCCTGGAAGGCTGGGGCGATGCAGCCGCCAGCCCAGGAGCACCGGCGGCCACCAGCAGTGGAAAGGCAGGAAACACCCTCCCTGGAGCCTCCAGAGAGACGCCGGCATGACTCCTGGGGAGTTAGTCTGAGCAATAGGAAGGGTGGGATCGCTGTGTACCAGAACGGGGAGCAATGTGGTGGGAGCTGGCCTGGCTTGGGTGGGGTGCACAGAGCTGTGTACCAGCCGCGCAGCGGTCGGGCGGGAACTCGGCTACCAGTGTGGGGTTCAGGGAAGAGTCGGCACCAGGTGCAAATGCGCGACAGCATAGAGATGTGGCTGGTGTCGGGGCCTGGAGGAAGCACCTGGCAGAGACCTTCAGGAGGTGGGAAGGTGGTGAGGACCACAGAGGGCCTTGTGGAGGCCATGGGGTGTGGCCTGCCGGGTCCAGAGGAAGGAAGGGCTCCAGGGAGGAGGGGACATTAACCCGCTGGGGTGCCGCTGATTTTTTCAAGTGAGATAAAGACTCATTTTTGATAGCTGGGTTTGGCAATTTGAGCTGGACCACAGCAGCTCTGAGCAGTGGGCTCAGGAGAGACCAGGCGGAGAGCCTGTGGCCACAGTGAGTGGAGACCTTGATTTCTGGAAAGGGGAGCAGAGCGGTGTGGCGATGGTGTAGGGAAGAAAGGGAAAGAGATGTCCTTAATAAGAGGGGAGAAAACGGCCACGTTTCGTGGGAATGGCCCCACGGGGAGGAGCAGACTCATGTCGGGGAAGGGCCATGCGAACGGGGCAGACGGTCCCCCGGGACAGAGCAGGCACAGCGCCGGGGACTGCGGATCTCCTGGTGGGAGCCCCGGTGTGCTCAGTGCCGTGTGTGTGGGGAGGGGACCACGTGTGTAAGAGCAGCTGGGGAGTCGGAGCTGGGGAGCGGGCCGAGGCCGGACTCCTGGGAGCACAGGGCGCCCTTGGGGGGAAGTCACTATTTCACAGGGACTGATGGAGCCGGAGCCGTCACAGGAGTCATCTGGGGGCAGGGAGGCTGGGGAAGGCCAGGGGGCTGAGGCCCGAGAGCGGCTCCAAGGAGCCCAGCTGGACAGGTAGGAGGGGAGGCTGCAGGGGAGGCTTCCAGGGGCTGCAACCAAGGGAGGGGGTCTCAGTGCCACTGGCTCCTGGAGGAATACTTGCAAAGTGAACGTCACCTCCCACCAGGCCTGGGGGGGGGGGGTCGTGAGAGAAGACCTGTAAGCCCTCAGCACAGGCCGGGCACACAACAGGGATGAGAAAGGTACCAGCGCCGTGGTCTCTGCTGCCCTGCTCGCCACTTGCACCGTGACAGTGCATTGCACCCAGAACCGGCCGCCTTTCCTCCCCAGACGACTTCGCAAGGTTAGAAGTACCTCCGCCCGGCTGCACCAGCCCGCACGCTGATGAGGGGAGGCAGCTGGGGTCCTGGGTCTGAGCCCATGGCCGTCGCCAGGCCGGTGCCCGCAGCCCGGAGACGGCTTCTGTCTGGCCAGGCCTGTCACATAGTGGGTCTCAGTCAACCCCTGCCATTCAGTTCAACAAGGACAGTGGGCACCCAGGGAGGCTGAGAAGGGAGGGTGGAGGCCTGGGAGATGGGGGCTGGGCACAGCGCCTGGAGGAAGGCGCAGCGTGTAGCCCACCGGCTCTGAGCACCAGAGGCCCGGACGACTCAACTCACGTGGGTTGGGGCCCACTTGCTAGGAAATTTGCAGGGAGGAGAGGGGAGAGTGAGTGCCGTTGCCTTGGCAACTTCTCTGTCACATTCTAATGAGGCTGACAGAGGAAGGAGGCCCGTCTTAAAGGAGAAGGAAGCACATAGATGTGGTGGCATCCTGAGGCGTCTCGGCAGGAGCTCAGCTCCTTCTGAGCTCTCGCCTGAGTTCCCGAGGACAGCAGTAGAGGGGCTGGGGTGACCGGGACCTGCTGTACCGGCTGAAGGGGCTCAGGGCTGGCATGAAAGGACAAGAGGTCACTGATGCTTAAACCAAGCCCCAAGCCCACTTCTACCTGGAGCCATTGCTCTGGGGGCTTCATAGACTCCCAGGTGGGAGAACCGGAGGGTGAGAAGAAAGACAGGAGCCTCACCTGGTCATTAGAGAGGTGTGACCGCATGGGGGGCCGCGGCCCCCCCTTGCACACCGACTTCAGCCACCCCCAAAGCAGTGAACAGGAGCAAAGGACTCAGGAAGGGCTGCTGGGGGCACGGGGGTGGGCACTGGACCCAGAACAAGGACCAAAACACGAGGGGACTTGGGTGGCAGGAGTGGATATGAATATGATAAACCCTGATCATGTGAAATAATACACGCCCTGAAAATGCAGAGAAGGGAGAGGGGAGGCCAGAGGAAGAGGAAAGGAACGTGGCCCTCTGTCAAAGCAGGTGTGGCCAACGTGGGCGGGATGGAAGCCCGGCGCAGAGGCGCGTCCACCACCAGGTGGGGAAGGGTCCATGCAGACTTTTCTTCCTCCGTATTACAGGGTTCTTCCAGGAGATTGTAGCTTGTGCCCTGAAGATAAACGAGCTTTCAGGTAGCACCATGTTCAGTTTGACTTCGTTTTCCCATCCTCTGTCAAGTTCAAGGGCAAGCTAGGGTTTCCTTGCGTGTGGGGGTGATAGGCCCTCCCATTAGCGCCTGCTCATCTGTCCTCTGCCTCCAGCCTGTGACCCTGGCACGTCCTGGGCATTTCCTGGGGCTGCGACACCCCCCCCCCCCACTGCTCACAGCTGGCAGGTAGGGGCTGCCTCATCCCGCAGAAGGGGCGGGCATGGGAGGGTGACCCCCCCCCCCACAGCAGGGGTCAGGTTTGCTTTTAGGGGACATGATCTGACACTTCCTTCTGGTATTTCCTCTGCACCTACGCACGGAGAAAATGTCTTATCACGACTACCCAGCCACAGCACCGCTTATCCTGGGCAGTGGGCTTTTGCTGCTGCTGCTACATTCTTCTTTGTATGTTAATTTTTAAAGCAATAAAATAATGAGTCTGTGTAACTGTTTAAAACAACTTTCTTAAGATATAATTCACGGACCATACAATTCACCCACGTAAAGTATACAATTCAATGGTTTTGGTATATCACATTATTATTTTAATTGTGGTAAAAATTAAATATAGTAAAATATATAAATATACTTAGTAAGAGTTTAAGTATAATTCAGTGGCATTAATGACATTTCCCATCTTGTGCAAATGTCACTGCTATTTCCAAATTTTTCATCACCCCAAACAGAAATTCTGTACCATCAGGTAATTACTCCCTATCCATCCTCCCCTCCCTCGGTCCCTGGTAACTTCTAATTGACTTTCAGATCTGTCGAACTGAAATTTGCCTATTCTAGATAACCTCATGTACGTGGAACGATACAACACTTGTCCTTTCGGGACTGACTCATTTTACACAGTGTAATGTCCTCAAGGTTTATCCTTGAAGCCTGTGTCAGAATCCTCTTCCTTTTTAAGGCTGAATAATATTCCATTCTATAAATACTGCATTTTGTTTATTCATTCATCTATCAACAGACACGGGCTTCCATTTCTTTGCTGTTGTGGGTAACGCTGCTATGAGCATGGGTGTGCAAATATCTCTGTGAGAATCCGCTGTCAACTCCTTTGGGTATCTGCCCAGACATGGAATTACTGGTTCCCATACAGTCAGTCCCCTACATACGAACCTTCAAGTTGCGAACTTTCAAAGACGCGAACGTGCCTTCCATCAACGTCAGGCGTGAGTGAAACTGCAGCTCGCCCTCCATCTCCTATTGCTGACGATCCTTCAGCTCTACCATCTCCCACCTCCTCTCCCCCACTCTGGTCAGTAATTCTTCTTGCCTGCTCCCTCGATGCCAGCCCCTGGATGCCAGCTGTTGTACTGTAGTACTTCACTTTTCAAGGGACTGTACAGTAAGATTAAAAATGTTTTCTTTATTCTTTGTGTTTGTTATGTATTGTTTGTGTGAAAAGTATTATAAACCTATTACCGTACAGTCCTATCTAGCGGACTGTGTTAGTTGGGGACCTAGGCTAACTTTGTTGGACTTATAAACAAATTAGACTGACAAACGCGCTCTGGGAACGGAACTCGTTCGTATGTAGGGGACTTGCTGTAGTTGTATGATTTTTAAAACAAAAAGCAATTCTTGCTACTCTTACATCTTAGCTCTCAGCCCACCTGAGGAAATCAACACAGCCTTCCTCCCCCGTCCATAAAACAAAATCCCAAGACTGGGTCACATCCCATCTCCGTGACCATGCCGCCCACGCTTCTGAGCCTCTGTCCCTTTCTGCGCCGCTGGCGGCTGCTGAGGGAGAGACTGGGTGGAGTCTGGGGCGCTGCAAGGCTCAGTCAGCTCCTTCCTCATCCTTCTCTCAGGCTTATAAAACACTTTTACCCATTCCTGCCCTTGATCTCGTCAACAGCCTGAGACAGGCAGCACCGCATCATTCAACCCCATTCTACAGGAGTGGAAATGAGGCTCAGAGAGCCACTCCCAGGAAGGGCCAGGACCAGGCAGCAGCCCCTCCAGCTCCAAATGCAGCATCTCTCATGGGTCACCAGAAGCCCAGAGGCCACGGGGCTGACAAACAGCTTTCTCTCACTGAGGAGAAGGAGAACACGCAGGTTAATCAGACAGAGGAAGGGCAGAGAGAAAAGAGCCCCCGCAGCTGTACCTCGCCTTTCCTCCCATCTCATCTCAGACCCACAGGGTCCACTCAGTCTGGGCGCATCCCACAGGAACTCTCTCTGCTTAAACACCTCCAGGGCTGGGAAGCTCACTCCTTACCAGAAAGGCCAGCCCTGGACCAGAAAGGCCAACCAGGCTTCCCTGGTTGTAACTCTGTCCCCTGGCTCAGAGGACAGAATTCCTTCAAGGCAGAGCCCCCTCAAGGCCAGGGTGGACGCTGACAGGGCAGGGGTTGGCATCCCATCCTTGCTCTGAGATCGCCTGTTCTGGTGACCCCATGTGAGTTACGCCCCCAGGCTCCCGCTTCCCCATCTGTGATAGAAGAGGGCTGGGCCTCATCACCCCCTGCTGCTCTGCATTCTGTAATTACCAGGTCTGGAGCTTCTTGTTGCTACATATTTCTTTTATAGAGTTTATTTTCCAAAGAGTAAACGCTAAACACTGGAAAAGAGATAAGAAACGTGCTTCTAAATACCTATTGCCGTCTTAGCTTCTCAGAAAACAGAGGTGCTTAGGGACTTCTCCCCCCAAATGGGGGATTTAAATGGAAAATGTGGCCCCCAGGATAAGCTCCCTGGGGTCTAAGACTTGGATCTGGGCTGGGAGTACATGTGAAAGGAGAGCCTGGGGGTGACGCAGAGAGGGGGGAAGGGCGAAAGCACATCTCACCAGCTGGAGGGTGATCTCCAGGCCTGGGGGTACAACAACTGACGGGGCTCGGTGGTCTGGAAGCCCACCGCACTCTCCTAGGCACCTGGTCAGCGAAGGCATCTTGGGTATGCAGAGTTGTGTCTGGCTTCCATCTGAACACATGTGCACACACCCCAGGGCAGACCCACGGGCCTGTGCGTGCCCACCTCCGTGTATGCACGCGAACCGCGAAAACAAGGACAGACCTTCACGCACACGCCCCACCTGGGGACAGAACCCCCAGCGCGCAATGTCTGTTCTCTCTTCGCCCTCTGCTAGCCACCGCAGAAGGAGAAGAAGGAGACCTGTCAGTGCCGGATGACCCACTTTCTAGCTCTGAACACCCCCCTCTAACCCCCCCGCCCACCACCAATCATCCTTCTTGGGTCTCAGCCTCAGTTTATCTCATTAAAGGGTGGCCTCTAAGGTCACCTCCCGCAGCTGCCATTCCCCATCCCCACTCCGCGTCCACTCGTTGAGTCCAGGGGGGCCCGGGTCTCCAGCGCCGTCCGCCTGCGTCCCCATCCCAGCTGCCAGGACCCTGGAGCGCCGCCGCCGCCGCGGCCAGCCAGGGTGGAGTTTTCTCTCCGATTAAATTTCCCCCGCCTTTTTGATGTCACATCCTGTCCCGGTCTGCTTCCCCGCCGCCGCCCTCCCCACTCCCGCGCGTGAGCGTGGCGCGCGGGGCCCTCTGCGCCCCCCCGCCCCTCCCCTTCCCCGGCAAACTTTTGGCAGCCGGGCCGCCCAGCTGCTCGCCCCAGCTTTGCGGGCACGGGGCCGCTAGGAGGAGGGGCCGAGGAGGGGCCGAGGAGGGGCCTAGGGGCGGCCCGCCCGCAGCCCGCCGCCCGCCGCAGCCGCCGCACGCCCAGCAGGGCGACCGCGGAGCCGCTCGACGCGCTCGAGATGCAGAGCAGAGGCTCCGCGCAGCAGACCCCGCGCGCCGCCTGCTCCGGGTGCTGAAGGCGCGGGGACACCGCCGGGCGCCGCCGCGGAGCCAGCAGAGCCGGGAGCGCGTCCGCGTCCACGCAGTCGCCGGCCGCCCAGGGCTCCCCGCACGCCAGGACGTGGGAGGTGTTCGCGAGACATGCGACCGGCCCGGAACCTCCTCAGCCTCCTCTTCCTCATCCTCATGGGCACGGAACTCACTCAAGTACGTGCATGCAACGCCATTTTCCTCCCTGCCTGCGAGGCGCCCGCCCGGCCCCGGGGAGCCCGGCAAAGTCGGGGAGCAGCTACCGCGCGGCCCGGCACCCCTGCCCGGGCGCCCAGCCAAGGGCTTGGGGAGAGGGCCAGAGTGCCAGCCGCGCCTGGGGTGGAGGAAGGGGTGAAGGCTGACCCGAGAGTGCTGCCGCGTCCCCCAGGACCCTCAGCCCTGAACCCTCCCTCCTGGACTCCCGGGCTGACCACTCCCTGCTGAGAAGTTCAAAGGGCAGCATTGGGGGTGGGGGTCGCCATTTGGCTGCTACTGTCACCTGGGAGGAAGACAGAGCAGGATGTCCGAGCCCCTGGCATTTGCAGAGGTGGATCTGGCCTAACTCCCACCCCCTGCATCCCTCTTCTGGAGCCTCCTGCATTGGCTATAATGCTGCCCTTGGGGCTCCCTGGGCTGGCGGTGGGAATGGTGCCGCGGAGACCAGACCGGGGAGGGCGGGCGGCGTGTCTGGGGCTGGGGTGCATTGTGGGCTCCATGTGGAGGGCTGGGGGGCGGTTGTGGCCACATTCGCGGCATGAAGTGTGAGTGGCAAGCGTGTGTGGGGACCGCTGGGCATTTTAAGTGGGCTCGCCATCCCTGAACAATGTACTGTTAGAGAGCCTGTCTCCGGCTGGTATTCTCCATTTTAAAAATGCATTCCGGAGCTGGCACGTCTGGGAGGAGAAGGGCTGTCTGGGAGCGCCGGACTGGAGGTGTTGCTTTGGCACCGGGGTGCTGGGAAGAACCTGCCAGCTTCGGGAGCCAGGCTGCTCAGAGTGACATTAAAATGCCCTTTGGATGGTGCCACTGTGCCACGGTCTGAGCTGGGAGAGGCTGCAAGTCCAGGAAGTGGATGGGCTGCCAGCAGCTTGGCCCCAAGAGCCAGCTGCCCCGACCCTCCTTCCCTCTCTCCCTCCGTGCCTCCCTCCCTCTCAGAATAAAAGAAGAAACAAAGGAGAGACGAGAGGGTGAGAGGTAGATCACAGGGGAGAAGGCTCTGGAATAAGCTTCCCGTTTTGCCTTGAAGCCCTTGCCGGCTCCCTAGCTCTCCCGGGAAGTGCAGCCTCGGCACCAGCGTCGGAAGGGTTTATTGTCCCACCTAACCTCGGAGACCCTGCTGGTGCCAGGCAGACAACCGGCCAGGCCCCTGGAGAGGCTCTGCACGGTCTCTGGGAGTGAAGCTTTCTTGGCTGCAGGGAAAGCCTGGCCAAGGGGCACACTCGTGCTCTGTGAATGGACCCTGTATGTACGCATGTGCACACACACATTCACGCACACGCTTCCACGAGCGCGCACCCCACAGACATGGAGCCGGGCAGCGTGTGCCTTACTTAGACACCTCGGGAAAGAGATGGCTGGTCTGGGTGGCCCTGGAAGTGGCTGCCCTTGGGCCCTCCAAGCCCTACTGGCCTCCTCACCTGCAGGCTCCCTGAGCCCTCGTTCCCCGCCCTCCTCCAGAGGTTCACTTCTCAGCCTTTTTAAAGATCCCCCGGTCTTGGAAGAAACTTTTGGTTCAGCTTCAGTTGGAAGCTTTGTCTCAGTGGTGAGAGCTCCCGCCTGTCCACGCTGGCGGCGCCAGCCATCTGAACGTGGCCCGCCCCTGCCCACGCGGCTACAGCCGCACCATCCTATTCAGGACCCTGGTCAGCTCCCCGAGCCCAGGCCCTCCAGGGGCCAGGAAGGCAAACGATGTGGTTTTTTTGGAAGGCTCCTCTTTCTGAAGCTGAGCTGTGGCATCTCTCAGGGAAATGCCTTCCTCAACACAGCCGGGAGGCAGGCCCTGCCCTCCCCGCGCCTGCCTCTGAGGCTGTGCTTTCAGAATCTCCCATCGGGAGCCCAGTATCCCTAATTGTGGTGGCATTTTGGAGCAAAGGCTCACCTGGCGAAAATCTCTCCAGCCAGCTCGAATCTGTGAAGGGGTCAGAGAGTGGCTGGCTCAGCCACCAGCTCCAGGGATCCCGGCTACCCCGGTTCTGCCCAGGTGGGCTTCTGTGGGATCAGGCCAGGTGCCTCTCACCTTTACCAGTCACCTCTAAGGCAGGAGCTGGAATTGGGAGTGGGTGTGGGTCCAGGGCTGGGCTGCTCTGAATAGTCTGAGAGCTCCTTGGGGACACCCCTACCTAAGAACCTTGCTTTCTTGATCCCGAAGTAATTCGATCCTAGGAAGCCACATTGCACGGTGTCAGGAGAAATGCTGCCTACCTGGGTGATGAGTGAAATACCTCTGGGCTTCAGGAAAAGGAGAGCAGAGCAGCGGTGACTGAGCTGTGTCCGTCTCCCCTCCACCCTTTCCCTCTTCCACTTTAGGTAAATTGCTCCCACAGCGGCACCCTCAGTCTTAGGGCGCTTCCAAGGGACGTGGACACAAGGTTCCAGGGCCACCACGTTTATGGGTTAGGACCCGTCCAGATGGGAACAAGTCAGAAACGTATGGGTTTTACCTGCACTTCACAGGCGCTGCTTGAAGGATTCAGGCAGACGGGCGGGGGGAGGGGGGGAGTGTAGCGCACATGGCCGGGCCATCTGTTCTCCCGACAGCGCGCTTATGAGCCACTCAGTCAAATGCCAATTAGTGATGGATGGCCTACTATGCGCCAGGTTTGTGGGCCCAGATGAACTCTGTCCTCAGGTGGAAAGATGCTTGACTGGGTCCTGTTCTGTGATTTTCAATAAAAGGCTGGTGTTTCAAACTCCTTGAGAAGTGTCCTCGGAGTTGATCTCTCATCTTGGGGGGGTGGGGCAGCGCTGGGGCTGCCTGAGCCCTGCCCACCCCAGCCCAGCTCGCCTTCCCTTGAGAGAAGCACGTCATCCCCATGTGTGATGGCATGAAAGGGGTGGGCAGCTCTGTGACAATGACCTTGGACCCGGCTGCCCTTCCCCTTCCCCGTCCCACCAGCCACTGTCTGGCTGCCTTGAGAAAGGCTCTGAGCCTCGGCCTGAACGTCTACCCTTTTAAAACAAGGAGGATGAAGCTAGCTGATGCTCGAAGACGGCTCCCCCCTACAAACCCGCACTCTGGTTCCGTCCTCCTCTCCTGCCACATGCAGCTCTCAGATGCCAGCTGGTCGGGCTTGACGCGGTCAAAGCCGGGCTGGCGATGCTGAGTACAGCTGTCTGTCATCCGGGCCACGGTGCTCAGTGGGGAGACCTGAGACTCTGCCATATCTATTCGTTTAAGAGCCATGAGGGCTCTGGGGTCAGAGTGGAGGGAGCTGAGAACACTTTGGAGAAGGGGTGCCGTTTGCGCAGGGTCCAAGGTTGCACCTGGGTGAGCCGGGGCAGGAAGACGGGAAGGAACAGGTGGGCAGCAGCGGGGCTGCACACAGACGCCGCGGCATGGAGAAGGGCCCAGAACCTTGGCTCTTGTATCTGGAGTTCGACAAAGGAGTGTTGAGGGATTTGCTTTATCTCAGGAGTGAAGTGGAGCTCTTCTCATTAGTCCCCAAGCCAGAAGTGGTCTTTCTTAACGACATGACGACCCCGACCCCTTGGGATAGGGCGGGGCTCCAGCTGTGAAGGAGCACAGGGCACCCTCGAGCGCCAGCTGTCACCGGGGCTGTCGAGTGCCCTCAGGCTTTACGGACCGACTGCTGTGGGCTCTTCCGGAGCTTGGTTAGCTGCGTGCAGGTCTCAGCACCTGAGAAGAGATGGGAGTGGACTCGGCGGCGGGCAGGTGGGGGTGGGTGATGGGTGCTGTGTCTGGACAGGCAGGTGTCACGGAGCGGCTGGCGTGGAGTTAGCCACTCAGAATCCCATCACTGCAAATCCGTTCGCTCCTCCTCAGATTCAGCCAGAGTGGAAGACCCCAACCCATCGCCCTGAACAAACTGAACAAGAATAAAACCGTCCATTCAGACGGAAGCATGAATTTTGTCACCTGCTTGAATCAAAACTTCGGCCCAATGATCCCACTGACGTCCTGTTCATGTGCCCCAGCCCCTCGTGTCCCCCAGATTTTAGGCCCACGTGTGCCCTGGATGCTGGGGTGTCAGTGGTCCAGGGAGTTGGGGGGTTCAGGACCATGGGGGCCTTTTCCTAAACCAGTTAGTTCAGCATGCATGGGATTGATCCCGTCTTTGCACTGAGGTTGGCCGCTGCCTCGGGGGCTGGCCAGAGACCATCTCCAGACACGCAAACAGCCCGCACGAGAGAGTTGCTCCCGTTTCCAGGGAGAAGGGTCTGTACCAGCGGGGGGGCGGGAGCTGTAACCCCTCAGCAGCAGGCGGCCGCTGCATCTCCGGAAGCAATTTGCCCCTTGTCCCACGCGCTTCAGCTCTCCGCACTAAAAAGGAAGGTCATTTTCTGACCTGGGTCGTATTTATTCCTAAAGTTATCGGGCCCTGTAATCACTATTTAACATCCCATGTAAAGTAATCCAGAGCTAATTACTGGCTAAACTGAATTAGACACACGCCAGCTGTGACGGGTGCTGCGGGGGACAGGAGCTGCTTCCGGCGCTGAGAGGTGCCCTGTAGATGCTCCCCCCCGCCAGAAGCAGCAGCCGTGAGGTCATTCCCGTGGCTCAGGTAAGGGGGGAGAAAATGGAACAGGAAAATCCACATCTCTTCATGTTTTCAGATGATTACATATCAGAAACTGGCCAGGAGCTTAAAGCACTAGGGAGAAAACCAGTCACGAGGGTTCATATTTTTGGAGTGTCATGAAGTGTCACGCATCCCCCACACACACACCAGGAGTTTAATCTGGGTCGGGTAGAAGCCGCCCCGGTGACCCTGTGTTGTCATCCTTGGTCTCGAAATGAGGAAACCGAGGCTCAAGGGGCAGAGGGGGGCGTGGGCGGTCAGTAACCTGCCCAGGGGCCCAGCAGGGAGGTGACAGACCCCAGGTGCAGCTCCACGGTCTGTCTGACACCCGAGTTCATGTTCTTGTTAAGATGGAGAGAGAAGAATAAAAAGTAGAGAAACGGCTCAACACCACTGAGAACCAGTAAGAAAGGGGGCGCCTGGTGCCGTCACGGCAGCTCATAGGGCCTTTGGAAGAGGGTTTGAGAGCCGTGTCTCTAACTGTGTGGCCCGTTGCTCGGCCTGCTCTGAACTTGGAGCTTGGCTTTTCGAAGGGGAAGAGCCTGCGGGGGGTGGGTGTGTCAGACCCCTTGGGGGTGGTCTGCTTCCTGCCACTGAGGCTGGGTGAACCGGACAAGCCCTTTCACCCCAGGAGGTGGAGGGCGCCTTCGAGGGTGCACTGGGTGCCCTGCCTCGGTTCTCTCCAGCCTAAAGGTTCATGCAGGGAGCCCCGCACCCCTCAAATCTCCCAGCATCTGCTTGACGACTGAGATCCAGGAATTAAGAAAAAAGACACAGACCCTCTTAGCTGATGTTAACATCTAAATCTCCAAATCGCCCCACACGCCTGCGGTCCTGGTTACGCTGTTTGTTACATTTGGCATAATTTATAATCATGGGGCAGCCGCGGCGAAGAAGGCTCCTCCTTGCTCAGAGGGTCTCCCCTTCTTCTGCACCCAGGTTAAGTCCCGTGACGAACACGTAGGTGACAGTGGGCAACAGTGGCTCCCTCACTCTCGAGCGGTGTTTAGAAGACATGGGCTTCCCCGTCTCCTCGCTCTAGTCTGGGCAGTGGGGACCTGGCCTGGGTGTCTCTGATGTACGGTTCAATGGCATTTAAAATCGAATGGTCAGTAAGAGCGCGAGTGACTGGGAAGAGTGTGGATTGAAGAGTCCAGCGGAGAGAAGGGGTGGAAGGTGCCGAAGCCCCAGGCTTTGTCTCCTCGGATGCCCTCACCTGGAGACGCTCATCTAGGGCAATTCGGTTCCTTGCAACAGTGTAGTGAGCTCACAGGACACGCTCCAGGAGCTTAAACCTCCCAGCACAGATGTCCCCGGGGTGCACATGGCTCTCACGGGTGGCTCTGGAAGGAAAGTCACTCCCACTTGCTTCAAGTGGTGCTTTGGAGGTGTGAGGGTCAAAGAAAGAACAGAGGTGTATTCATAAATATCATAAATAACTTTACTCATCACCCCAGGATGCTGCTGGTAGATCTGACAGCATAGCAGGACTCAGAGGAGAGCTCTCGGGGTTGTAAACACTTCTGCTCTCCGATGGGTGGGTGCCTGTGCCCCACCCGGGCAGTCCAGCCCCCAGATCTTGTCAAGGTGACTCTGCACAGGTGGAATCAGTGGTGCGTGGCCTCGGGGGAGAGGGCATTGGCTGAGTCACCTCATAAGCAGCTCGAGGGATTGCTCCAGAGTCGATACCAGCCGTTGGTAGAGGGGCTGAGGTTTCTGAGGCCACGTCTGGGGTCCACAGGCAGAGGGTCCTCGCTGGTCTGAGATGCTGGTGATGGGTTGAGGGCGGAGTGTGTGCTCCGGGGAGTGGCCACGTGTGGAAGCCTCTAAAATCCAGCAGCACCAAGTCCTCTGCTCTGAGCAAGTGTTACATTCTGGGGTGTTTCCTAACCCTAACCCCGCTGGACCCCAGAGCTGACTCTTAGATGTTTTCATAATGACACCACCTTCTAATTCATGTCAAGATCAATTACTTACTCAGTAGAAACCAGACCATCCTCCACTAGTTATGATGAGTCCCCTTACCCAGAAAATAGGAGATGGTAATGTTTGTGGGGCCCCAGGAGCCATGCGTTCAGCCTGGAGGGCAGGTGCCCGCTGAACTCTCCTGTCCCTGTCCTTCAAAGTGCCTCTCCCGAACTGGACCCCATTTCTGTTGGGGCAACTAAGACAAGGGGGGGCTGCGGCCTCCCTCCCATTGTCTGGGTGTGACAGTCTGAGGCAACGTTTATGAAAGGAGCATGGAACTTTCTAGAGCGGGAGCAGAGGGTGTGGGAGGAGGCCAGGGTGGGCCTCGGTCAGTCAGCTGGGGGGTGGGAGGGGCGAAAAGAGTGCATCTATTCAATTCCGACTAGGATTTAAAGGCGTGGGGGTGGGGGTGTGAGTCAGCTTTCTCTCCCATCCCTCCAATGCCTTGACCTCCTGGGGTCAGCTGAGTTCCCAGGAAGCTGCAGGAATTCCAGGGTGCAGCCCACGTTTGGCAGCCCAGTGTGAATAACCCAAATCTTTTCAAAAGACTGCTTCTCAGCCATGCCTCAGGGGATGCCGTAAACCCTTTCAGGCTCCCTATCAGGACTGCAGGCTCAGGAGAAATACGATGAGGGGGTTTCAGATCTCCAGGCTGGCCGTAACTGCCTGTCCCCTGGAGAGTCTGGGAGAGTCCCGGGCCAGGGGAGCTGAAGGCATTCCTCAACCCTTGGGTGGTCTAGACTCCAGCAGGTCTTTGGAGCAGGACTTGGCTTCGTGGGTGTGAATGACCTGGATTTCATTTCCTCCCCTGAACAGCCCAGCCAGGTTGGCGCTCTTCTAATTTAGAGCACCCACTGTAAATCCCGCGGGGCATCACTGCCGTGAAATCAGATCGGAAGTTCTTCAGATCAGGAGAGGTTTATTCGAATTCTCTGTATCGGCTGTGATTGGAGCTCCCCTTCCTAGAACGTAGCTCTGGGCGTTGGGAGCTGTTTTCCCGTCCAGGAATACCTCTTCTGCATCTGTACGTCTGTATCAACAGCATCTCTTGAGGGTGGTCGTTAGCCAAAAGCAGCTCTTTGGAGAGGGGGCGGAGGTGTCCAGGGGCATCTGTCACAGGCTCTCGCACCGGTTGCTCAGCTGAGCGTCCCCTCGGAGCACCTCTGGTCTTCTGCAAAGCGGGGATGGCGAGGATGGGCACCCCTACTGGCTGCCGTGTCTGCTCCTGCACTGACTCACTGGATCCTTACACATCCTGCTATTATTAAACCCGTTTTACAGATGGGGAAACCGAGGCACAGAAGGGCTAATTACCTCGGCCAGGGTCTCACAAGCGGTAAGGGGCAGAACCAGGGCTCAAGCCCAGGCTGTCTGGTCCCAGAGTCTGTACACGGAGTGTCCACTCCGAGATGCTTCTCTTGGCGATGCATGCGCTCGGTTGGTTGTACGGAAGTTTTCGTTCACGCACCATGCCCGGAGTCTGATCTGTCGCGTTGCTGTTGCTTCTGTCCTGGGGTTTACAGCGGGCTGTACCTCGTGTCGTGGTTTTGATCTGGGGTCTGCAGCACACTGCACCCCACATCTTGCACATAGTAGGTGATAAGTAAATACCTGCAGCTTCCGCAGTGGACGGCGTGAGGTTTTGGAGATTGGATTGGATTGGATTGGAAGTTGTTCCGACAAAATAAGTGGTCCATGTCCTTCCGCAGTGGGAAGCGGCTGTGAGTGATTTGGTCGGCACAGCCTGCGGCCCTAAATCGGTGTTAAACGTTCATTGAAGGAGAACGGCAGAGAGTGGGGGACTGCTGCCCACCCCCAGACCCAGCTGGCGGGACTCAGAGCACCGCGGTCGCGGAGCAGAGCCTGCAGTACCCGCTGGAGCTGGGAGATGGCGCCCTTCCCCAACTGGTGAAATTTGCTGCTTCCAACCCAGAGGCTGCCATAGATCCGTGCGTTAACCAGGTTAACAAACCAAAGGAACCCCTTCAGCTCATGGGTCTCACACCAGTGCTCAGGCCAGGACCATCCTGGCGGTAACAGTCCCTGCTACATAGGGGGGCGCAGCAGAGGAAAGCTTCATGGGAGGCCTGGTGGAAGTGCCTTTCATCTCCCGTGAGAAGCCTTCTGCAAATTCTAAAGCACTATTCAGATGTTTGACCCAGTCAGGCCTGTGCTTCCAAGGAGACTTACGTGTGTCCTGACACCCATGCTGCCGAGGGTTGGGGACTTGTGCCAGCCTGCCCTGCCCCTCTCCCTGGGCATCAGGACCCCACACACACCTGGAGAACCAGTGAAGACACCCCCCCGCCCCCCAGCCACAGACCCCAGGCCCCTGACCAGGGCTCCACCTGCACCACACTCACCACGGGTGGGGCCGTTTTAGCAACCCTGCGCTGAGGCCTGAGCCCCAAACCCACACCCAGCTTCTGCACCCCTGCTGCATGCCCACCTGGACCCAGGAGCCCACACTGGGCGGTGCCACAGCTGCCAGCAAAGGTCTTAGGGCTCCTGGCTGTCCCGGGCTCCCAGAAGGGGCTTTCCCCTAGCGCTCTCCCCCAGCACTGGGGCTGGAGACCCCCCACCAGGGGCTGCTTTCGGAGCCCGCCAAGAGTTCGCCCTCCTGGCTGGGTTTCGGGGGCTGCCGGGCTGGAGGAAGCCTGGGGCCACCGCCAAGCAAGTCCCCGGCAGCGGGGCGGAGGCCTTGGGCATGGATGGGGTGGGTCTCAGGGGGTTGCCTGGGGCTCGCTGGCCGGCGACCTTGAGGGTGGAAGGGCAGCGGCCAGCCCATGCGCTAGGGACGCCGCCGTCTGCGCGGGCGGATTTTGACAACTTGGGAGGGGGTGGTCTGTCTTTCCTCCCGGGCCACCCCCTCCCGACTCCTTGGTGACGGGGCTCTGCAGGCCTCGCTGCCAGCAGCCAGGGGGCGGCGGGGAGCCGGAGTGGAGAGGAAAAATCCACCCGTTTCCTGGGCAGATTGCGTCGGCCGCCGCCCGGACGTGTCCCCGCCTCCCGGCCGCGGCCCCCGCGCGCAACCCGCGCGGCGCTCAGAGCCCGAGCCGGCGGCTCTTCCCGGCGGCGGGCGGGTGGCAGAGGACGGTGGGCAGCGGCGGGGCGGCCACTCTCCCGGGCGCCCGGGGCGGCGCGGCCATGGCCGGGGCTCGCGGGGCGGCGGCGGCGGGCGGGCGGCGGCGGGCCGAGGGGGCGCGGGGACACGGCCGGGCGCCCCTGCCCGCCGCGGAGCCCGCCGCCTGAAGGCTGCCCGGGGCGCGGAGCCGGCGCCGGCGCGGCGCGGGCGCAGGAGGCATTCCAGGCGCGATGTCGGTGCCGCTGCTCAAGATCGGGGTTGTGCTCAGCACCATGGCCATGATCACCAACTGGATGTCCCAGACGCTGCCCTCGCTGGTGGGCCTCAACACCACCAAGCTCTCGGCGGCCAGCGGCGGGACGCTCGACCGCAGCACCGGCGTAAGTGCGCCCGCCGCCCGCCCTGGCGGGGCCTCCTCGCCCGCTCCCTCCCGGTCCCCAGCCCCGGGCGGGAGGGCGCCGCGCGGGGGAGCCGGGCGCAGGGGCAAGGGCACGCGCGGGGGCCACCCTGCTCCCCACACCCCAGCCTCGGCCACTCCTCCGCCTGCGGTCCCCTCTGTGTGGCGCTTGCTGTCTCTGCCCGGTCCCCTCGCGGGGCCGGGGAGCCTGCCCAGGGACTCAGAGGCTTGGAGTCCTCGTTCAACTAATAAGTCCCTTGTTGATAAGGTTAGGGAACTGAAGCAGGGGTCCTGGGGACTTGTCCAAGGTCACTCAGCAAGTAAGGGGTGGAGACGCGGTGGACCCCAGTCTGGCTGGGTCCAGCCGGGGCTGGGAACTGAGCCCGCCCCACTTTGCAAAAGCCGGACTGGACCGGCCGGAGTGGGGCCCGGGCGGGCGGGCTCCGGAGCTCTTGCCCTCAAAGTCCCAAGGCGTCTTTCTCTCCCATCCCCATGCGGAGATCTATAAGGTCCCCGCCGGCGGAGGGTGTAGAGGGGCCGGGCGGGGCCCGGGGAGCCACAGCTGCGGGGCTCGCCCCTTGCCTTCCGCGCGATGCCTTGGGGGAGGGGGTGAGCGGCCAGGGCCGCCTCTGGACTGGACTGACTTAGGTGGTGGCGGGAGCGGAGGCTGAGCCGGAACCACCGGGGAACGGCCGCTGGCGGGGCCGGCGGAGGAAGGGGCGCGCCTCAGGCTCGCTCCCTCTAAGCCGAAAGGAGAGGTGAAGGACACGCGGCTCCCTCTCGCGCTCCCTCTGGGCTGTCAAGGGCGCAGTGCTGGGGAGGAGGTCTCCTGGTGACCCCTTCTAAGATGGTCATCCGTTCACCTCACCTGCTCTTTCGAGAACTGCAGGCAGCATTTTCTTCCTGATGACTTTGTTCCTACCTCTGGGTCCTGAGCTCCTGGGGTTGGAAATGAATCAAATGAAATGTATCTACTGTGGATTCCCTCCACCCAACTTCTCCCCATACCAACGCTAAAAATAGCAGGGAGGTGACTACCTGAGGCCACCGGGCAGGCTGCAGGGTCTGTACCCGGGGTGTTTTCGGACAGTGGTGTCTGTCTGCCCCGTGTACATGGGCGGGACCACCTGAGCTGGGTTGCAAGGTGACACCAGCCATGTCACCATGTCAGCAGCCATGTGCAGCTCTGGTTTCGTGACCGTCCTTGGGCACACCTCAGGTTTGAGGTTGGGTGTGACCCCTGCCCAACATGTCACCAGCAACTTGGTGACATCTGCCCAATGGCTAGTGGGTGGCAGCCTGTGCAGAGTTGAAGTCGAGCATCTCTGCGGGCAGCCTTGACCAGACCACCAGCGGGAACACTGCTGGGGCTCGGGGTCATCGCAGCTCTGGGCTAAGAGGCTGCTGGATCCCGGCTAGTACCACTGGTTCTGCTTCTCCAGTACCAGGGAGCAGCAGAGAGAGGCTGCGCCAGCCTCCCGTGCTCACCTTACGGGAGGAGATCCTATTTCTCAGTTCCGTGCCGTTGTGAGTCAACCAGCATGCAGTCTCCGGTCCCCCCTCCCTTCCACCTCGCCTATCAGTTGGGTCAGATGCCAAAACTCCAAGCATCCCCTAAATTTAAAAATCCCTTGAATTAAAAAAAATGTTTTAAAGAGTCATGCCTGTTTGACTCCCTTCTAGCCCTGGGGATCCTGATGGGAGACCGTCTGTGTTCCTCCCTGTTTGTACCTCCCCACGGTCGGCACATGTCTTTTGGACCACTTCTTTCTGCCCTTTCCCGGGGGCTGGACGTGGACGGTCATCCCGGTGCGCTGCTTTCTGGTCTCACCTTTCTCCCTCCCTCTCCCTCGCCCCACGTGCTCTCCAGGTGCTGCCCACCAACCCTGAGGAGAGCTGGCAGGTGTACAGCTCTGCCCAGGACAGTGAGGGCAGGTGCATCTGCACGGTGGTCGCCCCCCAGCAGACCATGTGTTCACGGGATGCCCGCACGAAACAGCTGAGGCAGCTACTGGAGAAGGTGAGTCCGTGCAGGGTGTGTGCGCGTGTGTGTGCATTTGTGTGCCCACGCTAGCCGCAAGGTCCGTCCCAGCTCCAAGACCTCACTCTTCCCTGGCATGGCCCACTGGGAATACTGGTGAATGAATGAAACGGATGGGTGGAGGGAGGGAGGGAGGGAGGGAGGAACGGAGACTCCCCCAGCGCTGCCCAGGAGGAGGCGAAAAGCTCCACTGGGAGTCACGTGGGCTTTAGCGAGGGAGCATTTGGGGCTCCTCTCCCACACCGCCGTCTCCGGGTCACGCCCACAGCCTGTGGTCCAGAGGGCTCAGAGCTGTTGCCCAGCAGCACCTGGGAGAGCTCCCTCGGAGCCCGGAAGCAGGGCCGCTGGGTGGCATCTTTGCCCCCTGCTGCTGAGTGGTTGGACCCGGCGACAGCCAGGCCAGGCGTTCACGCCCGTGGCTGCCTTCCCGGTGCAAAAGCAGATTAAATCGTCACCTTTGTGACCCACCTGGGCACAGCACTTGCGGTTTGAATCTGTTATTT
This sequence comes from Tursiops truncatus, assembly GCF_011762595.2. NCBI lineage: Eukaryota > Metazoa > Chordata > Mammalia > Artiodactyla > Delphinidae > Tursiops > Tursiops truncatus. Next base: position 112,316,297 of record NC_047039.1, on the reverse strand, counting down.
CACTTGATCTTCACAAGAGCCAGGTGAAGGTGGCGAGGTTTTCACCCCGTTTTAAGAAGTGGAAATCTGGGTCCAGGCAGGTGGGCTGACTCTCCCAAGGCAAACAGCCAGTGAGCAGGGAGCCGGGTTGGCTCTCAAACCCGGGGCCGGCCTCCCACCTGGCCCGCGACCTCTGCCCCCCACGGAGGCTGGCACTCCCCATGGATCTTGGCAACCCGCTGCCTGGAACATTCCTCCTGGGAACCCTGGGGTCTCAGGTAACCTGAGCGCCGGTTGTCCTGGGAGCTACTGAGGGGAGAAGGAGAAACGGCGGCCCTAGTACTCCACTCACCGCCCTCCCCAGGGAGAGGGTGCATTTCACATCAGGCGCCTTCACGCCCTGCGGGAGAGGGGCCACACCTCCCACGCCACACACACGTGCTCACGTACGCACACGTGACACACACATCACACACAGCACATATAACAGAACACACAGATACAGGCCACACACACAAATACGTATGCACAGTCACCACACACACCTCACACGTACACACACCACACACACACACACACACACACACACCCCCTCAGTAAAGCCGAGACTTCTCCATCAGCTGGGGGGCCTGTGCTGGGAGGAGAGCCACCACCCCCGGGGGAGGCCCGGCAGCCGGCGGAGTCTGTCTAGTTCGGTTCAAGCCCGGCTCATGCACAGACCCTCACACGGGTTCTGGCAAAGCAGGTCCCTTTCTTGAAGTCAGTGGGGAGAGAGGGGCGTCCCTGGGGCTGTCGCGGCCCTGCTGTGTGGACGGGGCCCGGGCAGGAGGAGGGCTTGGGGCAGCTGCCGCCTGGCTCCCCTCTGAGGACCTGTGCGTTTTTGTGCTGCTGTCTTTGGTCACCCCAGTAAATCACTTTAAAAGAATGAAAGAAAAATGTGTGTAACAGGTTCCACAAACATTCATTGACACCAGACTAGACCGAAGCCTGATTGGGCCTTGAATTATTCATTATGGCAGAGGAGGGGGTGGAGCTCGGAGGGGCCTCGGGAGGCTGGGGGGTGGCCCCACAAGCCCGTGGTCAGTTCCAGAAAGCTCTGTGAGCCCCTGGGAACACAGGCCTCGGAGGCCTCCTTCCTGCCTGTGTACAGCACAGCGTTACTGCTTAGACATTTAAAGCCCGCTTCTACGCTCGTGGGCACTGTGGGCACTGTGTTGCCGCCGCTTCTCGGGGCAGAAGCCGTTTGTTGTATAGAGGGCCTGGCTGCTGTGTGAGAAGGGCAGGGCTGTGCGTCCCTCACTCCTTCCCCAGCCTCCTTCTCCTCTTTCCTTCTCGGTGGGCACCATCTGAGCATCTGTTCTGTCCGTGGGCCTGTGGTCCCAGCTGGGCCTGTGTCTCCAGCCTGGCCTCCTGTTCCAACCCACCTGAGGAGCTCCCAAAGGTGGAGCCTTCGGTCCCAAGCCCAGAGGTGCTGCTTTGAACTGGCCTGCGGTCTTGAGAGGAGCCTAGCACCAGTGTCTCGTGAAAGCCAGGCCCTCACCCCACGTGTGGGCTGAGGACCCATGGCAAAGGGCGGGCAGGGGCCTCAGGCTCTGTTCTCTTTGAAGAAGCTCATGGCCCAGAGCTTCAAAGTGTGGGCTCTGGAGTCGGTCCGGGCTTGGCATGGTGGCTGTCTGCTGTGTGACAGTAGCCAAGGCACTTAACTTCTCTGAGCCTTTGGTCTCCTTCTGTGTCAAATGAGACTTGAAATAGCGCCCACCCCCCAGAGTTTTGTAAGGGTCGGATGAGATCCATAACGCAGTGGGCTCAGCAGTGCCTGGAACGTAGAAAACGTCCCATAAGTATTAGCGATGAGTGGTCGCCTCCAGGCCAGCTGTGTCTGCTGTGTGGGCAGGTTGCTGCCGCCCCTCCCCCCTCGGCACCTGCAGCCACCTTGGGCGGGGTGGGGGATTGTGCCTTTGGTAGCTGTGTGATCTTGAACTCCTCAGTTGGCTCCTCGGGGACACAGCCTACAGGTGAGAGAATGGACGCGCCCAGAGACGAGGCTCAGAGAAGATGCAGGAGTGTGATGGCCGCCGGGGGCTTGATTACCTGCCTTCTGGTCAGCCGGAGAGGGAGGTGCTCATCCCGCCGGGGAAGGACTATAGGAGGGGCGTATTAAAGCGACTGAGTGACTTAGCATCTTGAAAATATGTTTTCTAAATTTCAAATTTCATTTAAAAACTTTTAAATGTGTTAGAAGCCTCCTTCTCTGGCAGCTGAACAGCCCAGAGGGCTGTGTGTGGCCCCAGCAGAACCAGGCTGAAGCCCGCGAGGGTCCCGCAGCGTCTGCTCGGCAGGTTTTAGCGGCAGCCTTGTGGGTTTTGCTGTCCATCAAGAATCCCCCTAGGAGGAGGAGGAGGAGGAGGGGTCTTGACTGGAGCCGTCATTTTTGTTCCTTCCTCCCGCCCTACTGCTGTGCATTAGGTTCTGGGCCTTGCGCTTGCAATGAGGCCTGTCCACTTCCCCCCGTTGTCCAGCAAGGCAGTTGAGACAGGGGTGTGGGTCACTGCCATGCACGCATGGTGCCAACAAGGTGATGGTGTTTCCAAGGGGTGTGCGGCCACTTCTGGCTTGGCTCATCAGGGAAGCCTCCCTGGAGGAGGTGGCATTTGGGCTGGGCCTGGAGGGATAAAGGGAAATACAGCTTTTCTCAAAAGAAGTCCTCAGTTATTCAAAGTGACAGAACAAACTGTTGAGGGGGACAGGAAGACCTGAGGTAACAGAGCAAGTATATTTCAGTTTCCCCTAAAACATCGAAACAGAAAGGATCAGAGCGAGTCAGAGTCACCCACATACTGTATTTTACAAACTTGAATTTTTAAACTGAATACGTGTGCATTACTTTCAAATAACAAGCCAGAGAATCCCAGGCATTTTTAAGCGCTGAGCTGAGTGGTATCAGTTTTTCCTCCTTTGGGTTTCTCTTTCTCATTTATTTTATTTGCGGGGGGCGAAGGACATACCTTAAGAAGTGCAAACCACACTATCATCTCTTCTTTTACTGACCAGGCAAAGCTAAGCCTCATACCCAAATGATTTAGTTCCAAAAAAGGGAGGGTATTTGCAAATTCAGCAAAAAAGAAAACAGAAATGAAGATTTGCGGTTATGGAGTTATGGAATCCACTGGTAATTGGATTCGATTCTGAGAAAATGACCCAAACAGCACTTTGGCCACCCTGAGCCTTTTCCACCTCCCTGCTACCCCAAATGCATTGGCACAGAAGCGCAAGCCAGTTTCCTGAAAATAAAATGCACTGGCAGGTGGCTGCACTAAAACTGTTTTTCTTTGAAGCTCTCTGGAACCCTGTTGAATATTAAAGTTTCATCTTGAGGCTAGACTCAATTCAGATCTTCCTGTAAAGGTGCAGAACAGAGATTCTTCATTTGTTGGGTGATTGATTCCTGAATCTCCGTTCTGAATACACATGTTTTCAGAACAGTCATCTACCTATGATACTGTGGGATGTGATGGATGGCGTGCAAGATGCAGACTCAGGGAGCCCAGTCCCCTGCTTCCCGAGCGCTGCGCTTATGCAATCAGCCCTCTCAGCGAGACACCCAGTGAGATTTAGGGGGAAAGAGGTCTGTGCCTGGAGGTGGGGGAAGCCCAGCTATGCTGTTCATCTTTGTTGGTGTTTATGCCTGCCTGACTGATTTCATCCTGCAGAATAAAGAGACTAGAAACAATCCCCTGCCCACGCACCCCAAAAAAAGAAGAAAAAAATCACCCAAAGCCATATGCCTGGAGCTATGACCAACAGGGAACCAGAGGTCCCTGCACCCCTGGTTGTAAGAACACGTCCTGGAAGATGGCAGAAGAAATGTTGACCGAACCAATTTGCTCTGTTTGGGGGGTTCTTGGTCATAACAATCCCTGCTGCTGGTGATTAACTAGTAAGTCACGCACGAGCCGCTTCTGGCTCCCAGTGGGCTGGCCATGTGGAAAAGGTCACTGTCGTTCGTTAGGAGGCAAATGAGGTCTGCAGGCACCTGCCGCAGCTCCGTCCTTGAATCTGTTGCCTTTTTGACAGGTGCAAAACATGTCTCAATCCATAGAGGTCCTGGACAGGCGGACTCAGAGGGACTTGCAGTACGTGGAGAAGATGGAGAGCCAAATGAAAGGACTGGAGTCCAAGTTCAAACAGGTGGAGGAGAGTCATAAGCAACACCTGGCCAGGCAGTTCAAGGTATGTGTGCTGCCTCCTCTCCTCCTGCCCCTCCCCCTCCCCTCCCCTCCTCCCTCCCTCCCCTCCCCTTCCCCCTCCCCTCCCCCTCCCTTCCCCTCCCCTCCCCTCCCCCTCTCCTCCCCTCCCCTCCCCCTCCCCCTCCCCTCCCCCTCCTCCCTGCCCTCCTCCTCTCCCTCCCTCCCCTCCCCCTCCCCTCCCCTTCCCCTCCTCTCCCCTCCTTCCTCCCTCCCGTCCCCTCCCCCGCCCCTCCCCTCCCCCTCCCCGTCCCCTCTTCTTCCCCTCCCTCCCCTCCCCCTCTCCCTCCCCCTCCCTCCCCTCCCCCTCCTCCCCTTCCCCTCCTCCCCTCCCCTCCCCCTCCCCTCCTCTTCCCCTCCCCTCCTCTTCCCCTCCCCTCCTCCTCCCCTCCCCTCCTCTTCCCCTCTCCCTCCCCCTCCCCCTCCCCCTCCCCCTCCCCCTCCCCCTCCCCTCCCCCTCCTCCCTCCCTCCCCTCCCCTTCCCCCTCCCCTCCCCTTCCCCCTCCCCTTCCTTCCCCCTCCCTCCCCTCTCCTCCCCCTCCCCTCCCCCTCCCCCCTCCCCCTCCTCCCTGCCCTCCTCCTCTCCCTCCCTCCCCTCCCCCTCCCCTCCCCTTCCCCTCCTCTCCCCTCCTCCCTCCCTCCTGTCCCCTCCCCCTCCCCCGCCCCTCCCCCTCCCCTCCCCCTCCCCCTCCCCTCTCCCTCCCCTCCCCCTCTCCCTCCCCCTCCCTCCCCTCCCCCTCCTCCCTGCCCTCCTCCTCTCCCTCCCTCCCCTCCCCCTCCCCTCCTCTTCCCCTCCCCTCCTCCTCCCCTCCCCTCCTCTTCCCCTCTCCCTCCCCTCCTCCTCTCCCTCCCCTCCTCCTCTCCCTCCCCTCCTCCTCTCCCTCCCCTCCCTCCCCTCCCTCCCCTCCCTCCCCTCCCCTCCTCCTCTCCCTCCCCTCCTCCCCTCCCTCCCCTCCCCTCCCCTCCCCTCCCCCTCTCCGTCCCCTCCCCTTCCCCTCCCCTCCCCCTCCTCTGAGACTGCATATTCCCCTTCATGCTCCCACTCTCCCTCCAGAATAGCAATTTGAGGCCAGGAAGGAACCCAGCAAGGATGCTCTTTTCCTTGCAAAGGGCTGCACTCCTTGGAAACAGAGAGGCCACCTGCCCTCACCCTGGTTTGGCAAAACTCACCTTGAAAGGGGCAGAGTTGAGGTGCGGTTTTCACACCTATTAGCTTCTGAGGCCAGGGCCCCAGCTCCCAGCATCTCCAGCCAAGCTGCAGATTAGCCGGGAAGGCACGTGATTGGTCCTTCCCGACTCAACAGCTGCTGCAGGTGAATCACATTAGCCAAGGATTAGCTTAATTGATTACAGCCATTTCTGAGCAGGGATCACTCAAGGCAATTCTTCACATCTGACCTAATTTAGCTGTGACAAGTCTCACTGTAGATTTGCAGGGAAGGAAGAGAGATGGCAACATCTTTCTCACTTCCCAGTATGTGTTCCTTTTCTCCATGTAACTCTGGACATTAAAGCCGGAGTTGGTTTGACCTAAATTTATATATACAGATGTACAAATATGTATATATACACCTAGAGTTTACTCAGCTTCAGCATGGTTCAATTGACAAATTATATGCCCCTTAATTGAGGTATACATGCATGTTAATTAGAAACCTAGCTCAGATGTAAATGAATGGGTCAAATCACACAGCCCCGCTGGACTGGAAACTGCTGATGCTTCTAGGTCTTCCTGCCCTTTCTATGCTAATGTTTTCCTTTGATGTGTGCTCCCGGCACGCAGCAAGAACTAGTTCGCTTTTAAAAGCAATATGTTATATAGATGAGATGGCAAGCTAATGAAGTTATAAACCTATATTATAAATAAAATAATAGCAGGTTGAACCTGTTGAGGAGAAATGAGCCTATCGCAGATGGACATGTCCTCGCTTCAGACGTGTCATCAAGAATTATCTCGGCAAGAGATTTTGACCTGCCCGACCCCAGAGAGCTTGTGTCTCTCCTCGTGAGGCCCGCACTCCCCTCTCTGGGGTAGCCTCACATTCCTCTAAGGGTGTCCTCAGCATCTGTGGGCTACATCCTCTCTGCAAGCACTCTGTCCCACTTCCCAGATCTGGGGCACTATGGCTCTGAGGGAGGAAAAGCAGCCCCTGCCTTTGACCACACTTTAATTGCCTTAAACACTTGCGGCAGAAATTGCTGTGAGGGCATCTACGTGGCTGTTAAAGCAGTTTGTCTGGACTGACTCTAGCCTTGAAGTGTGATTTTTCTTTTTAAGTGACCGTGAAGATATTTGTCTGTTAATGACTATCTGTTTAAGGCAGGCTAGTGAGCTAGTTCTTCAACAGTTTTCATTTTCTTGCTTGCAGGGCTAACTTAAAAGAGTTTTTTCAATGCTGCAGTGACTGAAGAAGCAGTCCACTCCCATGTAACCATGACAGAGGGCCAGAGAGCTTTTTTGCACCCTGCATTTTTACTATTATTTCCCGTTACTTAGCACCATACCCCTAAGGAACCTTGAATACAACCAGGATCTCTTTTGCATGCGACTGTAGATGCATTTCATGAACAGTTTGAACCCTTGTCAATGCATTTTTTGAAAAACAAAAAACAACAAAAAAAGAAACTTTGTGTATGTGACGTAAAGCATGTAACCTTCAGATGTTGCATTCTAAACTGACAATAAAGACCTTTCCCAAATATGTTGGTGTTCTGAAGACTGTTTAATATGCTCTTCTAACTCCTGTGGACCAGAATAAATCAATCTATAAATAAAGCGGGAGTGTGGACATTTTCCCTCACCTAGGGAGAAGCCAGGCCAAGGCAGGGTGTTACAAGTTTTTGCACGCATCGCACTGAACCCAGCTTATTTTAACCTTGCAGGCGATAAAAGCGAAAATGGATGAACTTAGGCCTTTGATACCTGTGTTGGAAGAGTACAAGGCCGATGCCAAATTGGTATTGCAGTTTAAAGAGGAGGTCCAGAATCTGACGTCAGTGCTTAACGAGCTGCAAGAAGAAATTGGCGCCTATGACTACGATGAACTTCAGAGCAGAGTGTCCAATCTTGAAGAAAGGCTCCGTGCATGCATGCAAAAACTAGGTAGGCCCAGAACCCTGCGGGGCGGGGCACTGCACCGCCCACCTCCCCACTCAGCTCGCTCAGGCTTAGGGAGTGGTGCTGAAGTGGACAGCGCCCGCCTGGCGTCAGGGAGCAATGGCTGGATTAGGGCTCCTGGGTAGGGCTGCCTTGACAGATAGCCGAGGGAAGTAGGCACCACCTGTCCTAGGGCCTTGTCCAATCCTGTGCAGAGGCCAGCTCACAGAGCCCATTGAGCTGCACATCTGGAAAAATGACGTTAGATGATGTTACCTACCATCTGAAGAACGCGCGTGTGTGTGTGCGCGCGCGCGCGTGTGTATGTGTGTGTTGGGTGACTTTTTAAGACACAGGTTTTCATAGAGCGGGAAACGTACATCTTAAGATTCCCTCCAGCTTGCGGACGAGGGCTGATGGAGCTCCCTGAGATACTGAATCATGCAGAAAAATCCATCACGTCACAGTGGAAGACTTGCCATTCGCAACAAGCCAGGGAGTCCCTCCCGGTGCCTGGAAGGGGTGGGACTGGAGCCAGCGGCCCCTGGGCTCCTTCGGAATCTTATTTGTGGTTGATACCCACTCGCCTTATCCACTTCTGTGTTAATTGCTTTAGCAAATCTTAACGTGTCAGCGTCGGAGTCCACTTTTAAGTAGCACATTTTAAATCCCAATTCCATTTCCAGGTTTTCTTAGGAAAGATTGGCTGGCCCTTGCACCCACTGTTCTCTAACACAGAGGTTGTTCCTTTTCATAGGGTTTACTTTTTAGAGTAACTTAGGGTAGCTTTTAGGGTAATTCTGCTTTATGAAGAAGTTTCCTTTAGGTTTTATCTGATGTTTTCACTTGATTCCCTTTTCATCCCCCGCCCCACACACACTACAAATGCCTTATTTTAAACTTAAAACATCCCCAAAGAACAAATACTTTAAAAAAAAATCCCCATTGCTATAAAGTGGGAGAGAGAGAACGTTCAAAAGGCAAGAAGGTCGAGTCAGCCAGCCTTTTTGTTTGAACAGGTTCCCGCGTCTAGTTTATTTTTAATGCCGTTCTAGGTGCCCTAGTAACGCTCCCCAGTCCGGGAGAGGGCGGTGAGCGCTGTTCAGAGCATTAGGACGAATCCGTTGTGATCTGTACACTTGCATCACGTGAGGGATTATCTGCTGCGTTTCTTCAGATGTGCTTCACGGCACCCACGTCCTGGTGTGTCCGGGACTGGGTGACCTGGGACAGTCCCGGGGAGGGGGTCTGGGCTGGACGGTCTCTACCAGCTCTTCCCATTTCAGCATTCAGGAGTCAGCGGGAATGTTTGAAATGCTACTGGTTATCAGGCTTATCCGTGGTTATGGGACTGCGTGAATACTTCTGGTGGGCACTGTCTTTGGGTTTCTACCCATAAAGCTCGCTCTACCCTAAGCTCCCGTCACCTCTCTCCAGACCCTCCAACGCTCCCCCTGGGGGCTCTCGGCCCCTGGGGGTTTCTTTGTTACTTATTTCTCCACAGTAGCATTTTTATTCCCCGGTAGACAGACCGTGTAGAAACCAGTGGGAAACCAATATTAAACCTTCACATTTTCTGATTAACGGATGAAGGAGCCAAGTGGAAATTCAGAGGGGGCAAAGTAACAACTGATGAGAAGCTAAGGGTCTTTCTGGGAGGATGCTGCCCTTCCCGGACGAGCAACCTTCGTGCCCGAACTCGGCCTATTTTTAGAAGCTGGGTGAATTCACTTTAGGGCTTGGGATCTTGGGGCTTTCACATGGGTCCCCTTGGGCCGCTGAAATAAGGAGAGAGGATGAAGAGGCCCCCGGAGCCCTGTTCTCCACCACTGAGTGCAGTCACTTCTGCACTCACAAAGACCTTGACCTGTAGATGGACCTGCTGAGTCTTCGGGCAGGTGGGTGGGGGTCCGTCTTTCACCAGCACTCGGGTGGGTGATGTGGGTGAACACCGAACTGAGAACCCCCATCTGGGGGAGGCAGTGTCCTAAAGTGGTAGGTGCCACTCAATGGCCCTGTGGTTCACCCAAGGCACTGACCACTTTGCATTTCAGCCGCCTCTTCGTCTGTAAGTTGAAGGCGTAGGAGTCCCTGCACCCTGGGGTCACTGTGTGAGTCCACAGACACCATTCACGTCACGGGCTGCGCACTGTGCCCAGCATAGAGTAGGTGGTGATAGGACACGTAGGCAGGTGGGTACGTAGTACCCGATAGCTAGACATGATTGCTAGGTAAAGAGACAGCTAGACCGATAGGTAGGTAGGTAGGTCCGTAGGTAGTTAGACAGTCAGATGATAGATAAGTAGGTTAGTAGGTAGGTAAACAGATAATACATAGGTAGGTAGGTAGATAGATAGACAACAGATAATAGGTAAATAGGTAAGTCAGTAGGTTGGTAGTTGGATAGACAACAGATAATAGGTAGATAGGTAAGTAGGTAAGCCAGTAGGTAGGTAGGTAGACAACAGATAATAAGTAGGTAGGTAGATGGGTAGACAGACAACAGGTAATACGTAGATACAGCTGCTGTCGCTTCTCCCGCTTCCCAGGTTTTCATTCACGCTCGGTAACTTAGAGACCCAACCAATACCTGCGGCTGCTTATTTTAGTCTTTATTTTAGCTTTGCAAACAGGTACCATCTTAGCAGCCTGTTTCTTCGCTGGGAGGTTGCCGGTGAGCGTAGAACAGGGGAAGCCAGCACTGATGCTGTCCTGGGCGGTTAGGACTCCTGAAGATGCAGTGTCTCAGAGGCCGGCAGTTCCTTCCTCGGCCTCCCCCGCCTCCCCCCGGCCCCCCGCCACCTCCGCCTCTTGTCTCCTGGGTCTGACTGTAGGTTCCTTTTGCTCTGGTGAACAGCATCTCGGTTACCTTCCTGGTGTAATGATGGGGAAGAGGGTCTCCCTGCAGTTTCCCCACAGTGCTCTTAATTAGGTCTCTATTCTCTTCAAAGTGATGTTGCTGACAATTCCGTACACAGGGGAAAAAAAACCAAGGACTGCAGGTTCCATTGGTTTTCTGTTTCCATTTTAAATCCATTTAAATGGCATTGTGTGTTTTTCCTAATGTGTTCCTCACGTTCCCAGCCGGAACGTGAATCTGAAAGTCTGATTTCTGGAACTGGACATGGGGCTCAGCACCTCTTGGGCGTCATCCGGAAGGGAGGCGGGTGTCCACGGCTCCCCTGCAGTTCCTCTGGTTCCCGGGCGAGGCAAGGGAGAGGCAGAGCTGCCCGGCGACCCCGTCCCCCGAGCTTTTGCTGCCACTCCGTGGAGAGCCTGCAGAATCAGAGGCCCCAGCAGCTAGACCAGCCAAAAGCAGAGACTTAAGAGCCGATGCGGAACGTCGTTGGTACTCATGCACGTGTCCCGGGCATGGCACATGCCCGTTAGTGTCGGGCCTCAGTCCTGTCTGTAAAATGAGGGGAACTGGCTGACTTCAGGGCTTCCCCCAGCTGGACCGTCCTGGTTCTCCGGTGCTAAAGGCCTCTGTAGGGAAGGTCGAGGAGACAGAGAGAGGGGCCCTTACCTCCTCCCCAGAGGCCGGGTGGAGCCGGGTGAGTGAGCTGCTCCCAAGGACGGTGGATACGTTAGCCCACGCGGATTTACACTCAGGATTGAGAGGGAAGTTTAGGGTGTCTCGGTCTGCAGGGGACCGGCTAGGACAGCGAGGAGGGAGGGGACCCGAGTCCAGGTGCCGCCCACGGCAGTGACCTCAGTGGTCCCAGCAGGCAGGCAGGTGTCCCCCCAGGTTCCTTCCGGGAAGTGCTCGGGATCGCAAGAGGTCTCTCAGCGTCCCCGTCCCTGCCCAGGTGCGGAGGGGAGATGGGCGTCCAGGGTGGCCCTCGGGGCTCTGGGCCTGGGCTTGCAGGGAGGCTGCTCCGTCCCCGGTTAGCTCTTCTGCAAGGACTTGTGTCTGTCTGAGCTCCCAGCTCTGCCAGCTCTTCCAGCCTAACTCTCCAGTCTTTAGGGATACAAGCTGGGACGGGCGGTCCCGGGACCCGTCTGCCTGCTGTGGAGCAGTCAGCCCCCTCAATCTGGTCTCTGGCCCGGTTCCTTGGCGGGCACGTCGCCCTGGGGCCCGCTTAGGCTCCTGTCAGAGGTCACTCGGGCTGTTGTTCAGAAGTGGCCTCCTTCTAGGAATAGCGGGAACCAGAGGATTTCACCTGCGGAGGCTGCTCTGTCCAGGCTCCCAGCTTTGCAAGGTGGCCCCCCTCCTGAGACCCGGCCTGGGCTCTCAGGGCCCTCCCAGCTGAGGGTGCTGTGCCTGGCGCCCAGCCTCCTCTGAGATGGACCTGCTCGGCTTCCCTTCCCTCCCCATCCACGAAGCCCAAGCGCTCGTGACAAGAGAGGGCCACTTTCGTGAACGGAACGTGCCAAGACTCTGCCTCGCGGCTCTGCCGTGGGGCTTTTTTAGATCCTGACAGTTCCCGAGGTCTTGGCACAGCCAGTCTGGATGGAGAACCAAAAATAACTCCGTGACTCAAGCAGGGCGGGCAGCCTCCATCCCCAGTGGAGAGCCGAGCCCACAGCCAGGAGTTGGCCGAGCAGGCCTCACGGGCCAGCTGGGCCCTTCTCTGCTGCCTCATCCGTGATTTTAAGGCTCCCTCCGAGAGGCTGGGGGAGGCTGGGCTCAGCCCCTCGGGCCAGGGTGCACTGGGGGAGACCTCAGCCCAGGGCAGGGCGGGGCTGGAGCTGGTGCAGACGCCCTCCTCCCGCCCCCCGGCCCCCCCGCAGACGGTCGCCCCTTCTCTGCAGCCACGTGTGGGCCGAACGCAGTGGGACCATCCGGGGCAGCCCCAAGCCTGGACTTGGCCACAGTCTCAGTGTGAATCCATGGCCGCTGGCCTCACTGGGCACTTATGCGTGCCGGGCATCCTTCTAGAAGCTCCCCACTGGTTAACTGCTTTAATTCCCACCACCGCCTCTGGGGTGGGTATCCTTCTGGCAGATAAGGAAGCCGCCCTCAGAAGAGGCGGCCCACCTTCCCCCCCCCCACCGCCCCCTCTGGCGGGTTACGTGGCAAAGCAGTGGGCTGACGAGGACTTTCTGGGAGATGGGTACTTATACCTCTCAGTTCCTGAGAGGTGAGTCATTTGTTCAGTCATTTGTTCGTTCATTCGTTCGTTTTGGACAGCTCCCCCAGGCTGAGCCTTGCGGGGGGGAGGGGCGTCCTGCCTGGGGTCGTGAGACCCGGACGCCCGGGGCCACTCCCAGGGGGTGTGCAGGCCCAGCCTGAGTCGGGGAGGCAGGGTGGGTGCCGTCCAGAAGGGAGCGGGCTCTGCAGAGGCGTCGGTGTGGGTCCAGCCACAGAAGACAGGAGGGCAGGAGCGGGGTGGGGGTCTGGCTGTCCCGATGAGGGTGGGCCTGAGCAAAGGAAGGGAGGCGAGTAGAGCTGGGCAGGCGGCCGAGCCGGGCCTCACCCGCCAGCGTCACCTTCTGAATGTGATGTAAAGGATGGATGTCTGTCTCCTTCGGGGGAGGTCGTCCCAGGCCGGGTGTGGCCGCTGAAGGCCGGGCAGGGCCTTGGCGTGAGCGGACGTCTCACTGGGAAGTGTGCCCGCGATGGAGCACCAGCAGGCATCCCACCCGGGGCCCCCGATCCGTGACACCCTTGGGGCCATGGTGCCTTGGGACTTCTCCTTCCGGGCGGCAGACAGGACCACTGTCCCTGACTCAGTGGTGGGGAGGCCCTGCACGGGACATTCACATGGGGCACTTTGCTGGCCTCTGGGCAGCAGGGAGATGGGCTGTCTCTGGTGTTCGATGGCCCCTGTTAGCATTTCCCACCCAGTTCGGAGGGTCTGCTGTCTCCCGGGGGCAGCCCAGAACCCCCCAGGGTCACAGAAACAAAGAGGGTGCTGGGGGGAGACCAGCCTAGTGTCCTGCTTCTCCCCTGCCCTCCCTCCTCCAGACGGAACCCTCAGGGAACCCCACCCCAAATTCTCAAAACCCTTGTGGGATGAGAACCTGGTCTGGGGCTCTCGTGGGCACGCACGCTCTCGCGAGATTTCCAAGGACCCACTTTTTTCTTACTTCTGGTTGCTGTAGATGTTGGCTGACCTGCACGTAATGTCCAGTCCCTTTGTCCTCTGTCTGTCCTCCTCCCTCAGATGGGGGGTGTGGACAGGGCCGGTCTTGAGGGGACAGTATTTCAGTGGGAAAAAGTGTGCAATTCCTCCTGAAAGGGGAACAGGCAAATATACACTGGGAAGGGATGGGCGAGTAAAAATAGTTGAGTTCCTTTTTCGAATCTGGGCCAGAGGCAGCAGCCTGGGGAGCGGCACCGCTGGGGCTTAGGAGCGGGGCAGCGTGACTTGATGGGAATTTGGCTGTAAAGCCGCCTTTCTTCTGCTTTGCAGTCAGCTCTTAATCCCGGTCCAAAGCCTCCGCGTTGCCCAGATACAAGGTCTCCTGACAACACAAAGAGACAGAGGCCCCAGGCACTGGGCTGGGGGTCCAGGGCGGCCACTTCTGCAGTCTTGTTCAATGATGCTGATGGATCTGCTTGCCCCACTTTAAGTTTGGGGAGAGAGTGGGAGGCACCCCAGACAGTGCAGAGGTGGCCATGGGCCCCTCCCCGAGGCCGGGCCACCTCACTTGGCGGGATGACCCCCGGCTAAACCACAGTCCCTGGGTTAAGTCACTGGCAATCTTCTGAAAACGCGCAGGTCTCCTTTAAACTTTGCAGACTGACCTCTACGTCTGCTAATACAGTGGCAGTTTAGCAGAGCAGGCAGAGCTGGGGAGTTGCACGCAGGCCTGGCCTGGAAGAAAGGCAGGGCGTCCCAGCCGGCACATGTCCCCGCAGGGCAGGGCCCACTGCCTACGTCGAGGGGCCAGTCGGCTTCTGAGGGTCAGGAACCTTTTGCCCGTCTGAGGCTGGCTGAGTTGACTTATTCCGGAAGGCTTCAGGGCTATGCACACAGGGTGGCATCCAGGTGGCAGGAGGGGGATTTCTGCTGGGCATGGTGGCTGCCCGGGGCTATCAGGGGCAGTGGGAAGGGCGCTGGGCTGTCGGGAATGCCCGAGTGTCGGTGTGGCCCCGAGTGCATCCCAGCCCGTCTCCCGCCTCCATCTGTGCGACGGGAGGGCTCCGTCACCCCCGTGCTCTCTGCTCCGTCAGTGACTTCAAATCCCAGCCCTCCGGCCCCTGGGCACCTCCTCCAGGCAGTAGGGAGCCTGCCGTCACCCTGCAGGGAAGCTCACAGGCCCTCCAGGGGGAAGGAGCGCCCTTCCTCCTGTGCTGGACCGCGGATGCACTTTCTCCTTAGGAGGTCCAGCGGCTGCCGCCCCTGCTTCCCAGAGGAGAAAACTGCGTCTGGGCGAGGCTGGCCACCCCATCGGGAGGTGCGGCCCTGGCACCCCTGGCCCGAGGCCCAGGGGACTGCACCTCCCTCTCCCCACCTGCCCTGGCCTCCGTTGCTCTCTGCTTGGGGGAGGGGGGTGGTGGCCTCTCTCGCCTTTGGGGCTGGGCCCAGGCACTCACTCCCCTGCGCCGTGTCCTCTCTTACAGCGTGCGGCAAGCTGACGGGCATAAGTGACCCCGTGACCATCAAGACCTCCGGCTCGAGGTTTGGGTCCTGGATGACGGACCCTCTGGCCCCAGAAGGTGATAACAGGGTAAGTGCTTCCTTCATTGGATCTGGGTCTGGGGCGGGGGGGGGGGGTGTGGACGAGTGAAACTTGGTGCCCCCGGGGTGGGGTTCCAGGGACTTAGGGGAGAGGTCCAGGTCCCTTGCCGAGGTCCCTGTACTAAGGCAGAGTCACAGGCCGCGAGGGAGGCGGGTCCGAGGACGCCTGCGACCCCCTCCCCTCGTGGCTCGGCCCCTGGGAGCGGAGGGGCTGCCTCCGGGCTGAAACCTTCCCGTGCTCACAGCACTGCCCCCGCTCCGCTGGGGAACAGCACGGTCAGGCCTTCTTGTTTTAATGACTTCTCATTTGCGTTTCATTTGCCATTCCTTTCATGGCTGATGGAAACTCATGTTCTTTTTTGATTTAGGAGAAAAGCCATGTTCTTTCTTTTCTAGACTCTCCCTCCCTGGGTAAAGACCTCATAAAAGGAGAGAGAGACGACCGAGCGGCGCGTCTGTCTTGATCGGGATGGGGTGGGGGCTGCGTTGCGTTGTCGTTGGAGTCCCTTCGGGGCGTGGGGAGCAGAGGGCTGGCTGGCTGGGAGGGTGGCACCTGGCCCACTGGGCCCGGGTAACATCCGTCCATCACCACAGCGTCCTTGGGGAGCGTTTCAGCGAAGGGAGGTTCCGAACGCCCAGGGTTCTGGCTCTCGGTTGGAGGAAAGGAGCTGTGGGCATCCCTGTCCCTTGGTGGTCCACCAGCCTGACCGCTGGCACCCGGAGAGAACCGTCACAACAGTCCAGGGCCTCTCTTACCCAGCCCCTTGCCTGCAGGACGTTTAGAAAATAAACACTTAAAAAAAAACTTCAACTCTTCCTCTGGGCGGATTGAGAAAGGAGCTTAGGAATTGGAGAACCTCTGAGCCTTGTCTGGAGGATTTTCAGTGGGGAGGGAGCTTGAGACTTCTGATGTCTGCTCCTCCCCCAGCCCCATTCCCACCCTTTGGACAGTGTGATCGCTTCTGTTTAGATCAGGGAGCAGCACATTCTCCTTCTGGGGAAGACGCCTGGGGGACCACGATGGGCTTTCCAGCGATCCGGGCGTCTGTCTTTTTATCCCACAACCTCCAGTGGGAGGAACCCCCGTCTCTCCCCTTCCTTACCCACCCCCCGGCAGGCCAGCAGCCTCTTCCCAGACCTCATCCCCGGGTCTGCAGGCAGAGAGTTCTGGAAGGAGGGGGCCAGCTAGAGGCTGCAAACCCGGGAAATGACCGGGTCCGGTATTTTGGGGGTGACGTTTCTTTGTGTTTTATTTTCTGAATGGTGACGGCTAGCTGGTCCTTGGAAGTTTTCTAAGAATTTAATTGGCCAGTTAATTACCAGTTAATTACCAATGAACCATTTGATTGGCCAGTTGTTACCCTGACTACTCTTCAGTTTCATCTGCATCCCCCTGGAAAACACCACTTTGGTTCTGAGTTTGGTTAGGAGTGTGCTCTTGCTGCAGATGTCAGTGATGATAACAGTAACGCAGACGTGAAAACAAGAGGGTGACACAGACCCTGAGCGCATGACGTTTATATTGAAATACAAGAGGAAGTATTGGTTTCTAGGACGCAGCGACACGTGTGCCCAGCCCTCAGCTGAGCGCACCTGTGCCTGTCCTGGTTTGGTCCCACGGCTGCCCTCCAGCCGGAGATCATAGTTGTCTCTGCTGTGTTGATGAGAAAACGCAGGGCCAGGAGGGTCACGTGACTTGCCCAAGGTCTCAGGAAAGGCTGGCCGGTGGGTTTATTAACCATTTATTTACCACGATGTTCCAGGTTGAGTCTCCCGAGTCACCCTCCTCTCCGTTGCCTTCTCCCCACCTCCTGCCTGCCCCCTGCCCGCCCCACCACACCCACCCCACTGACCCAGCAGCCCTCTTGGGATCCATCAGCTGGAACCAATGACCTTGGTGCTGCAGAGGACGAACCCCGGTCTAGAGGATTTCGCCCCACCTGACACCGCAGATGTGCCTCTGGGTCCCCACATTGGTGTCAGTTTCCTTTGTTGTAGTGAGCGCTCGTCAGATTTTCTTTTCTCAGAGATCACGTATGAGGGCTCCTGGAACCCCCCGTACCGTGAGGATGTAGGTTCATCTGCAAAGCCGTCGAGGCGGTGATGAATGCTTTGGGGAATTAGACATCTCTTTTCTGCTTGATGAGTTGATCACCGTCCAGGAAAGGGGGCCTTGGTGATGGACAGAGCGCAAGCAGGAAGGCGGAAGGGGGGCCTTTGTGGGAGCTGACCGCGTGGGGAGGGAGGGAGGGGACCAGCTCGCTGGCAGGGGACCCTGGGGGCCTGCTCCAAAGCTGTGGGCAGTCGGCAGTCCTGCCCCATGCCGTGAGATCAGCACAGCCACCAGCTCACAGCCTGCTAAGTGACACGTCCCCAGGTCCTGCCATTGATCTAGAAGGGAGCTGGTTTCTTTTGTTTTGATCTTTTCCATTCTCCGTCCAGTTTTGATCACACACAGGAGACCAATAACTCGCTCTCCCCCCAAAAAAAAATCAGTGTCAGCTTCAGTGCAGGAGGCCACAGAGGGCGAGGAAAGAGGGGTGTGGCCAACAGCCAGGGTGGGGAATTGCCTTGGAACCCCTGTCCGGGAGCCCTCCAAGGGGCTTTCGGGTCCCCCTGCCTTTGTGCTGAGCTGTTAGAACCAGGTTAGCTCGTTCGTTAAGCACCACCTGTGTGTAGGCACTGGCTGGGCTCAGGTGGTCCTCCACCCTGTCCAGAAGCTTCTGATGGTACCAGAGTTCCAGAAGCCATGCTCTCGTCACCCCAGGCTGTGTCCCTCCCCCGGGAGGCCAAGACGCTGAGGCGCGTACCTCTGACTGTGGACCGTCTAAGGTCCGGCATCCACCATCCCTCTTAACAGCCGTGCTTCCACCGTAGAAGTCCCAGGCCCGCTCACATCAGACAGTGGTAAGGGGACCAGCCAGCCTCTGGCCCCCAGGAAGTTCATGTTCAGAGGGGTGGTCTCATCACTGGAACACCTGTCATTTCCCAACCAGCAGTGAGCTCAGTTTAGTGTTTAAAAGTCCTTCCCTGTCATCTAAACAGTGTCACAGCCATCCAGGTATTTTATTCCTACAGAATCCGTCTTCCTGAAGGTCGTATTATCCGAACTGCACGGTCACACTGTTTCGTGTGGTCGGGGACGGTCTTGGGGCTGCTGACCTCGCCCCCCTTTCAAGCCTCACTCCCCAGTGAAGCCTCCCACCTCCCTACTCACCTGTCCAGCTCAGGGCTCCCTTTAGAGCATCTTTCCCACCCGAGCCGGCTCCTTGAGGTCAGGTCCTGCCAGGAGGACACGTGACAGATGCCTGCCCCGCCAAAGGGAGGAGAGGACATGGTCACGTTACTAAGCGAGGCCCTTTGGGCGGCTTCCCTCCCCCGCTCCGCCCCTCCCGGGTACATCCCTGCATCACGTAAGATGGGGCCAGACTCGACAGCATCGCCCTGCCCTGCCCTGCCCCGAGATGGCCTTCTTCTCTAAAAAGCACATGAAAATAATAGGGACAATTAGGAAAACCCCACGTTCTCCGTAAACTCCACCGTGTGGAACCGAAATGCAGTCAGGATGTGGGAATACCCAGGTTTTCTTACAGGGGAGCTGGTGTTGGGCGTTTTGATTCCAGTGAGCTGGCAGGCCACATCCACTCAAGGCGTGGCATTTACGAAGAAAGAGTCTGAAGGTGGCTTTGTTTTATCTCTTCTGGCAAAGGGACCCTCGTGGGTGGGGGAGCTTGCGCACTGGCCTCAGACCTGCTGCGGGGACTCTTCTCGCCACTCGCCCCGGGGGGCCTTCCTTCTGCTGACAGAAGCACCCGCAGCGGGGGCTCTGAGCCCTGATGCCCCAAGGGCCCCTTTCTCCCTTGGGCTTCCCTGGCTTCTGTTCCCCGGTGTGTTCTCAGCTCTCCCCCCTCCTCAGCCTGGGGCCCCACGGTCCTTCCCGCAGGACAACGGCCACAGGGAGCTGCAGCCCGCATGGAGCGTGGCCCTGAGGTCACCAGCGCCCGGAGGGCAGGGAACAAGTTCCCATCACTTGGAGAACAGGAGGCACGTGGCCACCTGGGCCACCCGAGGCATCCTGCCGGGCGGTGGTGGGTGAAGCGGGCATTGTGGTCAAGCCCAGGAGCGAGCGAGTGGAAGGTCGCCGTCCCCTTCTGTCTGTGCCCGTGAACAGAACCTGCTTTATGGGGTCGGTTGGGCATTTCAGAGGACAGCCTCGGGAGTCTGGGAGGAAGTGGCCCAGCGAAGACAGGCAGTGGGTGTGTCCTGTGCGAGATGCAGTCTGCTTTCTGGTGAACAGACCATGTGGCCCTGGGTGAGACCCTCACCCCTGGGCCTCTCTGAATTGAGGACTTGGAGCAGGTGGTCTCAGGGACCCTGCCGAACGTTAGAATCCCCTGGAAGCTTTAACCAGCTGATGCCCGGCTCTACCCCCAAGGTCTGTGCCATTGTTCTGGGGTGTGAAAGCTCCCAGGAGACCCAGCCAGGTTGAGGACCCTGGTCCCAGGCCCCCGCGGTTCAGATGCAGCGGTTCTGGGCGGCATCCTGGAGGGGACGGGATTCCATCTGAGCCTTGGAACGTGGAGCAGGCAGGGCAGGACAAGGCATTTGAGGTGAGATCAGAGTGAACTCGTAGGGGTGGGAGGCACTGCCAGAGGTGGGCCCTCATCGCGGGCCCTGGGGGTCCCATGATGCACTCCTCTTCTGCACAGAGGGGCTCCCTGGTGGCCTAGACCCTCCAGGCCGAGAGCTGGTTGTTACACGTTTAGCACCTGTGCTGATTTTCTCTCCCACCCTAAATTGCCTTTTCCGAGTGTTGCCCACTGTGACCGATTTGCCAGTTTATCGGAGGAAAAGGCAGTTTAAAAATCCTTAGAAATTGGATGCTGACTTCACGCAGCTCTGCCCACAGGAAGGAGGTGTTGATCCCTGGGGGTCCAGGGATGCGTCAACCCAACCGGGTTCCCACCATCAAAGACCCACTCGTGGCGGAGGCAGGGCGAGCTGAGATGGGGGCGGTCAGGAGAGGGTGCAGAGGGGGGCTGTCACTTGAGCTAAGTCTTGAGAGAAGCAGTGAGCTCCCTGTCTGGGAGGTAACCAAGAGGAGGCGAGATGTCAGGGCGTCCGCACGTCACCCTGCGGACCTCTGACACCTTCCGCCCAGCCCTGCACTTGCCCCGTTCTAATACGTGGCCCGCATCGCCGAGGGCTGCTCTGACGGAGGCTAAGGATAATGGGAAGCCTCAGATGAGACCCAGCCTTTAAAAAAATGTTGTTGAAAACAAAAAGCACATCTGCCTCTAAGCATCTGAATGGATGTCTCAGGAACAAGGTTACAGGTTTGGGTTTTTTTTTTTTTAAATTTTTAACGCATGCGCAATACCGTGTCTGAAAACTCCCACATCCTTAATCCCTCCTGCAGCCGGCAGAGCCCTCGACGGATAAAGCAGCTGCCTTCTTGCCAGACAGATGCACTGGGAACGGCATTAGCCCGGCAGATTTTCCTCTGACTAACTGCATTGCTTTCTAATTTGCTCCCATGTTGGTTGAAAATGACTAAAGCGTTTTGTGCAAAGTCTAGACAGCTTTCGAGTCAACTGGCATTTAAGCAGTCATTGGAAAGCTCTTCTTCTTGTGACCCCAAACTTGGGCCTCTACTGGGTTTGTTATCTTGGTTGATTTGAGCAGTCAGAGCCTTCTGGAAGCCCGGATTCCTCAGGGAGAGGCGCTTTCCCAGGACCGGGCGTGATAGAGTGATTACGCTCGGAGCTTCCCAAGTGCCAAATTAGTGACGTCCCCCCGCCGGACTGGTGGTTCAGTCCGGCCTGCTGTGAGGGCCTGGACGAAAGGAGAGGCCTGACGCACGCGCCCCCTGGGATATCGGGCATTGC
This sequence comes from Tursiops truncatus, assembly GCF_011762595.2. Lineage (NCBI taxonomy): Eukaryota > Metazoa > Chordata > Mammalia > Artiodactyla > Delphinidae > Tursiops > Tursiops truncatus. Next base: position 112,295,458 of record NC_047039.1, on the reverse strand, counting down.
CCTTCCTGGCGACCTTAATAACGGCCATCCCTGCAGACTGCCCGGTGTTGTGGGCACTTGTCCTCCTGCGGGCCCCGGCGGCTGTGCCCTCTGCCACAGCGTCCTGCTGGAGGGCGGTGCCCCATGCTGCTGGAGGGCCAGCCTTCCCAGATGACCCACACCCGCTTGGCGGGAACAGCAGAGGGTGGCGGTCAGCCACGCCCACGGCGCGGCTGCGGGGTCCCAGGCTGTCGGTCCCCACACCCCTGTGCGTGGTGTCCTTTCTCCAGGCTGGACGCTTCCTCCCCTGGTGGGGAGACAGCCCTGGCCCCTCGTGAAGGGCACCCCGTGGGTTTGGAGGAAGGACGTGACCCTATTTAGTCTGTTCTCTCCCAGTCCTTCCGGCTCCTTCTCTGGGTGCTGAATCACTAAACGCCAAGTCCAGGAGGGGATGCCTACGCGGGAGGGGTCCCCCCCGCTTCAGCACCACTGACAGGTCCGCTGTGTCCGCAGGTCTGGTACATGGATGGCTACCACAACAACCGCTTTGTCCGCGAGTACAGATCGATGCTGGCCTTCATGACCACGGACAATTTCACGTCCCACCGCCTCCCGCACCCCTGGTCCGGCACGGGGCAGGTGGTCTACAACGGCTCCATCTACTTCAACAAGTTCCAGAGTCACATCGTCATCAGGTTCGACCTAAAGACAGAGACGATCCTCAAGACGCGCAGCCTGGACTATGCCGGCTATAACAACATGTACCACTACGCGTGGGGCGGCCACTCGGACATCGACCTCATGGTGGACGAGAACGGGCTGTGGGCTGTCTACGCCACCAACCAGAACGCCGGCAACATCGTCGTCAGCAAGCTGGACCCCGTGTCCCTGCAGGTGCTGCAGACCTGGAACACCAGCTACCCCAAGCGCAGCGCCGGCGAGGCCTTCATCATCTGCGGGACCCTCTACGTCACCAACGGCTACTCGGGGGGCACCAAGGTCCACTACGCCTACCAAACCAACGCCTCTACCTACGAGTACATCGACATCCCCTTCCAGAACAAGTACTCGCACATCTCCATGCTGGATTACAACCCCAAGGACCGCGCCCTGTACGCCTGGAACAACGGCCACCAGATCCTCTACAACGTCACCCTCTTCCACGTCATCCGGTCTGATGAGCTGTAGGTCCCCTCGGCCTGGAAGCCGAGGGTCCGCGTCCTCCACCCACCTGGAAATTCCTGTGGGACGGCTGCCAAGTGAATATCGGTGAGACGAACAAGGCTGATTTGGAAAAAGCAGCAGCAGCGTGGACTCCGGCATCACGGGGTGGCGTTGCCCCCCGCGTTTCTCCAGCTCCAGCCAGAGGGCGGCCAGTGTGGGAAGAAGCCCCCGTACACACGGCTGGAACTGCAGCCCAGGGCTCCCTGGTTCCCCCGCCCTGGTCCCCTTTCTGGTCAATATACTCAAGAAGTAAGGCACTGACTGTTGGCCAGTTCTTACTGAGAACAACCCACTGTTAGGATCGCATGGACTCGTCCGTAGATCATGGTCAGCTCGATGGACCTGAGTGTCGTGTCTCATTGAAGCCCCCCTCCCCCGGGCCTGGCTCGGCAGCCGAGGGGGCCACGTAGGCTAGTGTAACTCGCATCTCATCGCCGCTGCCGTCCTTGACCACGTGTTGTGTCTTAGATGCTCTGTGCTGAGACTCCAAGTAGCCCGTGGACCCGAGTTAGTCCCCAAGAGCGGCGGCCGGCGTGTGTGGCGTGGACAGGCGCAGTGCCGCACCGTTTGAATCCGCGTACCCCGTAGATACATCGTGCAATGTCCGTCTGTTGTTTCCTCGAGGTGGTGACTTGTCTGTTTAGTTGATGCCGTGAATGTCGTATATGCAATGCCGTAGTTTGGATTAGTAAGTGGATGGTTTTTGTTTCTGAAGAGAAATAAAACAAAAAACACATCAGTGTTCGCCCTTATAGAGAGATGACCAAGTTCACGTTGCTAATCATGAAAGGAAATAGCCTCTTCTTGTTAAATTATCTAAATAGTGTAACCACAGATGAGAAGGGCTCATCTAGGGAAACTTCGGTTTCCAACGGGAAAGAAATGCTCTTGAGGGCAACAGTGTGCGGAAAGTACATTTTTTAAGTAAAAAAGAGGGAAACTTTGTACTATCCGGTTATCTAAGGAACAATAAAAATATTAGGAGATGTTTTTGCTTCGTTTGTCATTTCAGAAGGTTTTAAAAATGACCGAGACTTCCAGAGCCTTGCAGACGTATTCCAGAGCGAGTGCCCCTCTCAGAAGAGGACAGGGCACGGGCTGGACACAAGCCCCATTGGGTCCCTAGGCACTCATCCCCCGCAAGGGTCGGAGCCCGAGAATCAGCTTGGAGGTCCCTACTCCTTGGGTGAATCTGAATCCGAGGGCTACACCACTGGGAGTCCCACCCTACCCCACCCCGCCAGGCTCCTCCAAGATACAGCTGGAAGGAGCCTGGGACAAGCACCCGCTTCCGACGTGGCAGGGGGCATCCGCAGAGACCCTGCCGAAAAGTGGGCAAAGGTAAACCCCGGCCCTCTCTGGCCAGTCCGCTCACTGGGAGCACTGGGGATCCAGGAGGTGAGTGGCCAGCCCTGTCTGGAGTCTGGGTCCCTGAGCCTTGGAGACAGAGAACCTCATGCATCGGGGGAGCCCAGGCCACCACGGCCAGACCCGCAGATACCAAGCCAGGCTCCGTCTCTAAGTGGGCCCTGAGGTCTCTGCAGGACAGAGCCGTTCTGGAGCGCCCTGGGGGTTCACATGGCCAGAGAAGGCACAGGTCAAAGTAACTCTCCTTTCACAGGACAGTTCAGGACCGGCCCTGGCGCTAGATGCCAAGGCAGGGTGTGGCATGTGGTGACCGTCCACTCCCTCCCCTGCCCTTCCCCCTGCTCCGGGGCGGCTGGCCTCCTTGGCAGGGGGGACAGCAGGGCTGTGATGTGGGCCTGGGGAGAAGCCAGCAGCCCCCGTGAGCTCAGCCCAGCTGGCACCGCACCCAAACCAGAGAGCAGAGGGGCTGATGTGTTTCCAAAACAGCCTTCTTCAGTTGCCATCACTTGTCCTGGAAAGAACCTGGCGGGTCCCCAGGCAGGGGTGTAGGTGGCACTTAGAGGGGGTGCAGCTGGCGTTCATGGCGCTGGTACTCTCGGAGTCAGTCTGAGAACATCTAAGAACATCTGACTCTGTCCCCGGGGCCCCTCGGAGGCTGGAGCCACTGAGACAGCAAGCTGGTCCGGCAAGGAGGCAGCGGGGGCATGGGGACCGTGTCTGCTAGTCACAGTGGGTGCCCTTGGGGTCCGGCCAACTGCTGGGAAGATATGGGATGAGAAGTAGGGTGGAGGCCCCGCTTGTCCTCTCCAACCCCTCCGGTGGAGTAACACACGGAAGCAGAAAAGAAAGACCACTGGCCAGGGCTTGCCCACTGTTGGGAGCCCTGGATCGCAGTCAGCTCGCCCATGAGAAATTGGGTGGGCCCTGGACCACTGGGTGGGGAGGGAGGGAGATGCCAGAGGACCCTGGAAAAATGCTGGGGGTGTGGGCCAGCAGGGCAGCCTGGGGGGAGGGGCGGTGGCCTTGCATAGTCAAGGGCCACTCCTGGGACCCTTCCCCACCCCCCTCCCCCGCACCGGGGGCCACGTCTCTACTGCACGCTGGGGGCCACCTAGACACTGCACTGCGAGGAGACAGTGCCGCCTCGGGCCTGGCCCAGGCCACCTCTGACCCCAGCGCCCCTCAGCCTCTCCCCTCTGCCCACACGCTGCAGTGGGGCTCACCGAGCAGGTCTCCACCTCCGGGCACAAGGCGCTCCAGAGCCCCTTGGCCCCTTCACCTGTGCTCTCCCCACGTCCTTCCTCCCCTCCCAGCTCAGAGCTCCCGCCTTCTGTAAGCTCCCCGTTCCCTATCTCCAAGGAGGAATCACTGCTTCTTTCCTGTTCCTTTAAATCCTGCCTCCATCACCCATGCTCTGGACTGCCCCATCTTCCCAGCATCCGTGATTCTCTTAGACCCAACACATTCTTTAAGATTTGGGTTTTTTTTTTTAATTCACCAAGCCCAAGACAAAAATAATCCAAAAAAATCATTTCTTGCTTTCTTGTTGCTGCTGGGTTTCCTTCGCCAGATACCCTGAACTGTGACGAGGAAGCGGGGTGGGAGATGGTAGGAAATGCCTGACCCCCAATTAGAGCCTCATTAGCTGCAGGTCCTCCCCGAACGAGAGGACTCGCACAGGCCGGTGACACAGCCACGGCAGGACAAGCTGCAATTAAAACTTTTAGAAGTGGGAGGCATTTTCCTACTTTCATGTTTGCAGATTACCTTGGAGGGAGCCGGCACACGCAAAATCGTCCCCGGGAGAGACAGGAGCTGGTTCTTCGTAGAACAGCCCTAACTTCAATAAGACAGTCTAAGACGCCACCGACTTCATTCCCGGTGTGAAGCCATGATGGGAGTCTGTCCAGGCAGGATCAGGCAGGGATTGTTAAGTAATTACAGCTGCAATTACGGGCCGAACTCTTCATAATTTCCCCTTAACGGCATAGGAGACAGCAGATGTACAAATACCTGCTCTGAGTCACCAGAAGACAAAATAACGAACGACCTGATAGGTTCAGAACGGATTTGCTGTCTCCGACTGAGTATTTGCTGGGGAAAATAATCCTCCAGGATATTAAATACGCAAGAAAAATGGTTCCACCCAGCGAGCAAATAAAACAACTGGCTTGCCACTATATCTCCCAGATTCCAATAACTGAATATATTGGCTGATGACAGAACATCTGTAGATGAATTTTCTTTATTAAAAGTTTGGCCTGGAATCAAAACCCAGCAGTTCATTGGTGGGTACCGGAGGCCAGAGCATGAGATGCCCAGTCCTGGGTGCAGCTGGGTAGGCCTGGAACTTTTTCTAGTTTCCGCAGGTTTCTTCTTGAAGGAGGCCTGTGATGGGTGACCCCACACAGCTGCCCATGGAATTCACCTCTAGCTCCTGGAGTCGCGATGCCCTTGTCGTTTAGGGAAGGCGTGCAGTGAGGGTGGCCGAGCTCTCGCAAGTGACCGGGAAGGAGGCATCTCTTGGGTTCTTGGAAAGTGCAGGGTCTCCAGACAGGGGCCAGGCTCCACCCGTGAGAAGGGAAAGGAAGGCGATGGTGATTTCAGGTAGCTGAATGGGCCAGGGTAGGGGGTAGAACATTGTCTTTAATCGGAACACTTAACGTAATCCCACTGGCAGATTATAAGTGGTAAAGGTCGGGCACCGTCACCGCTTAGAAGCCGATGTTGACACCTGCTTCCCCCGCATCCCTTTGACCTCACGCCACCTGTAGAAGAGGCACCAGGCTCCCCGTCCTCAGATGGAAACTGTCTCAGGACATCTGAGCTTCCAACCCACGAAAGAGCGTCCACGTCCACAGGACAGCCCAGGCCAACACGGGGACACGTCGGAAACCTTCAGGCCGTTGAGGGTCCCTGGGGAAGGAAGCTGGGCCGGGACTGTGGGTGGCAGGTACTTCCTCAGGGCACACAGGGAAATGAACCCCCAGAGGCAGCTCCTAGAAGCTGGAGCGGGCATTTGGGAGGGAGGGGGACTTGGGTCCAATCATTGTCCAGACACCTATGTAGGCGTGGCCCGGGAAGACGGGACACATTTCACTGAAAGGAGCATGATCCGGGGACTGTTGGTCCGTGAAGAGTGAGGCTGAGTCCCCAGGGCTCAGGAGCTCGAAGCCGGATCAACCGTCTGATGCCCTGCGTCATCAGGCCCAGGCAGAGCAGAGCCTTCTAGGTGTGAAGGGGCTGGTCTGCTCACCATCAGGTAAGACATCCCTTTCTTGGTGGCCCATATCTTCGGTATTGAGAGGCAGCTCTCATGAGAACCGCCTGCATTTGATTTCCTTTGGGTGAATGGTTTCTGAAAAGGTTTCCTGGAGCAGGATTTTGCCTTAATAAATCTATTGTTAGAGATTATTTTCACAGGCTATAAGAATGAGATATAGAGTCCTTTGAACCCAATAGCAAAGAGAGGCATCAATTTGTGCCTAAACCCTGCTTGTAAATTATGCTGCATCTTGCTGTTGTCACATAATTTTCCCTGAAGGTGACATTAGGGACGTGGAACTCATCCTTTTCATTGATGTGTGTATCCCATTGTGTAGATGTGGCATGGTGTGTGTCACCAGCACCCCCACGGTGGGTATTTGGGTTGTTTCTAATAGTCTGCTCTTAAAAACCATTCCGCGGTGAATAACCTCGTGTGGAATCACATCACGTATTGCACACGGTGTGTGTCTTCGGAATAAACGGCCTGAGGGTAAACGCTTCTGTTCTTCTGCCCAGTATTGTTGAATTCCCTTCCACAGGGGTTGCACCACTTTACCTTCCTTCTAGCGGTGTACGAGAGATTTCCCCATGGAGTGCTTGGAAAATCTTCGGGAGTTTTGCAGTCTGGGAGGTAAGACGTGGTACCTCCCAGCACTTTGAATTTTCACTTCTCTTATGAAGAGTTAGGGGAGCATCTCTTGTATGTTGCAAAGCCACTGACAAGATTTATCTGGGAACTCTCAGTTCCTACCTTTTGCCCGTTTTTCCCTACTCAGCTGCCGAGAATTTTCTCCCATATAAATGTTAGGCGTTCCTTGTATAGGCGGGAAGTCAGCTTTTGTGTTTCTGGGAGTTGCAAATATCCTGTGGTTTGTCAGTCTTGATTCTGGTTATGGTGGGTTTTTTAAAACGTAGTCAGGATTATCAATCACCCTTCTAATGCTTTTGGCTCTCGAGACCCAGTAAGGGCCGTCATGATGAACGGACTCATTTTTCTCTGGTGCTGACGTGGGCTTGCTTCTTCCGTTAAGACTGGCAGTGCCTTTCGGGTTGATGGAAAGTGACATGTGGGTCCACTTTGACCTTTTTCCAAAAGGCTGCCCAGCTGTCCCAACATGAGTGATTACGTGGCCCAGCCCCCCACCCCGAATCCTAGGCTGAGGGTCCCACGTACTTAGGCTCCACTTCCGGGCTCTTCTCTTTCTGAGTCTGTGTTCCATGCTGTCACTGGAAATTCTACCATTTCCATAAATTTCCATAAATTTGCCTAGAGGTGAATATTCATGGCCTCCATGACAGGCACTTACTCCACTGTTTTTTTTTTTAAGATTTATTTTTATTATTTATTTATCTTTGGCTGTGTCGGGCTCTTCGTTGCGGTGTGCAGGTTTCTCTCTAATTGTGGCGTGCGGGTTCTTCTCTTCTCTAGTTGTGGCGTGCAGGCTCCAGGGCACGCGGGTTCAGTAGTGGTGGCGTGCGGGTTCCAGAGCACGTGGGCCGTGTAGTTTGCGGCCCTCAGGCTCTAGTTGAGGCGCGAGGACTCAGTAGTTGTGGTGCTCGGGCCTAGCTTCCCCGCGGTATGTGGGATCTTAGTTCCCTGACCAGGGGTGGAACCTGCGTCCCCTGCATTGTAAGGCAGATTCTTTACCACTGGACCACAGGGGACGTCCCCATTCCATTCCTTTTTTTTTTTTTTTTTTTTTTTTTTTTTTTTGCGGTACGCGGGCCTCTCACCATTGTGGCCTCTCCCGTTGCGGAGCACAGGCTCCGGACACGCAGGCTCAGCGGCCATGGCTCACGGGCCCAGCCGCTCCGCGGCATGTGGGATCTTCCCGGACCGGGGCACAAACCCGTGTCCCCTGCATTGGCAGGCGGACTCTCAACCGCTGCGCCACCAGGGAAGCCCTCCGTTGCTTTTTAAAGTTCTCTTTCAAAGGTTTGTGTACAAGGATGCCTAATCCCTGTGACTGTGGAGTCTCACCCCAGGGGTAATTATTCAATCTGAGTGGGATTTTTTTTGCCTTCACCAATTTCATCAGATCAGCAAAGATTAAAGTAGTTTTGGGATGCTGTGTCTCTGTGAGGCCGTTCTTTGTTGTTCTAAACAGAATGTCTAAATCCAGAGACTTGGCCAGGACTCTAACGCGAGCTGAGGTCCCGTCCTCTGGAGGATCTCTGGGGAAATCCCCTGCCCCGTGGGGCGCCTTAGCTCGGCTGTCAGCCTGGGGCTGCACTGGGCCCTGCGCTCCGCTCACCCTGCCCTCAGCTGGCCGTTGACACACACGGCCTGTCCTCCAGCTGGTGAGTCACGAGATGCTTACTCATCACACAGCAGGCAGCAGAAGGTGCCAGAAAGGTGTGCCCGTAAGGATCCGGGCTCACCCCGCAGTCCAGCCCCAGGTGCTGGTGAGTCAGTGCTGTGGGCGCTGAGCAGGGCAGCAGAGGGAGGCGGAGGGCTGGCATCCATCTCTGCTTCTCCCTCGCTGGGGGAGGCCGGCAGGCGGGGGACGGGGCCTCTCCTCTCTGTGCCCTCGATCCCGCTGCATCCCATGTGCTCACACCGGCACACACGTGTGCACACACCTGCACACACCTGCACCCACGTGCCCACACCTGCACACACGTGCACATACCGGCACACGTGTGCACACACTGGCTAATTCCAAGCACCTGATCAGCCTCGGAGCAGCTGCAGGTCAGCAAACAGGCCTAGGAAGCCTCCTTGGCCCCTTTAAGGTTTAATTTCTACTTTGGCAAAAGGAGGGGGGCTACTGCCTGCTTCCACGGGAGACAGCATCCTGCCTGCTCTGGTCCAGGCCTCCGAACCTGGTCCGAGCCCTGTGCCGTCGATGGAGGGAGGGCACAGCTGAAGAGTGACATCACAGGGCATGGGCTGCAGTCAGGGGCCTTGGGGGAGGGGTGTGGACGGAGCATCACTTAACTCCCGGGCCGGCGACCGCTTTTCTGTGACCCTCCGCCTGGGCTGGTGGGAGGACTGGGCATCACGCCGGAAGACTTCAGGGCTTCCAGCCTCGAGGCAAGGAGCCCTTTGGCCTCTCAAACCTCCTGCTCCTGCCTGGGGAAACCTGTGTCTTCCATCAGATAATCCCTCAGCCATTTGCTCCCCTTCAAAGGCACCTAACCCACAGAGACTAGTTAACACCTTAACGAGTTAGCATGGCTAGTGAGTGGCAGACCTGGGACGGGCATCCCGGACACCCAGCCTTTGGCTCGTGCCAAATGAAGAGCCGTGTTTGGAGAAATCGGTGGGATGTCATACACTGTCTGCTAATTGGCCCGAGTCCCCACAATTGCGGGGAGGGACAAGGGCTGCCCCCCACCCCAGGCCATTTCTTGTTTCCCCTGTCGGGCCCTGGAGAGAGGGCTGTGACAACCCAGGTGGCTCCAGCAGCTGCCTCTGAAAAGAAACAGCAATTTCCTTATTGATCTTTTCCTTCCCACCATGAGATTGAAAATAAGGTCGCCGAGAATGATGTTGCTGGGCGCGTTCTTCATTGTTTCATTTCTGCTTATTGAATCTCGGGTTATTCCTGGAGGCCCTCCCCCTGCCTGCCCACCCCTCTGCCCCGCCCCCAGAGCTTCTCCCATCAGTGGTGCCCACGGATCTCCTGAACAGCATGGTCTTTGCCAGCACCACGAGCACAGACCCCCGGGCTGTCCACGGGGCCAGGGACCGCGTGGGTGCCCACCTTCCCACGACATCGCCCACCCCGTGCCTCCACCCAGCTCCTGGCTCCCGCCGTCATCTCCTTTAATGAGCGGGACAGGCTCTCCTAGCAGCTGCTCATCTCACTTACGCGGGCGCCGGCATCCCGGTTATATTGGCGGTGGCAGGCTGTAATAAAGACGACAAAACAGCGGCTGCAACGGGTCATTCAGAGGAGCTGATGTTCACGCAGGAAGGGCCGGGAAAGGAGACATTCCGTTAGAGCTTTCCTGCAGCTCAGCGGCTCCAGGCTTGGCCTGTGCATCCTGGAGCTTCAGACATGATGTGTCCAGAAGGAGGATTTTCTCAGGTCCTTCCTCCCAGGAGGCTGTCCGTCTGCACCAGTTCTGGGAAGACTGGCATGAAGGCCGCCCTGGGTGGTGAGCCCTGCAGTTCAGTCACTGCACCGAGCTCCATGCTGACACCCAGCCCTCAAGGCATTCTCGGTCCAGCAGAGGAGACAAAGACGGTTCCAGAGGTGTCACGAGGCCCCAGTTCTCGGATACAAAACCAGCAGCTGGTTTCACCCATGGCAGCGCAATAAAATAACAGAAAAATTCAGGTAGACTCTTCCAGCCCTCCGTGGTCCTATAAATACAGGCTTAAAGTCACCCGAAAGGTGCTCTTCTGGGTAAGAAGCATCCTGTTCTTAGGCGCCCACCTTCTCCCGCTCGCCTCCCCAGCGCGGGCTTTTGGGGGAGCCATCTTTACAAAGGAATCCAAAGGGGACGTGGAAACTTAACACCAAGGGAGATTCTATGGACAGTGAAAAAGGTAGTAGGTGCTGGAGGCCAGCGTGACCTGGTCAAATCCCTGCTCCACTGCTGGCAGCGGTGTGACGGTGGCCACACCACTGACCCCGGAGGGGCGGGATCCCCATAGGACCCACCCTCAGGTCACCACAAGGGACATCTGAGCCGCCAGCCCTCAGGTAGCACCTAGGCAGGGCCCTGGACGTGGGCGCTGGGGCTGGCTGGCCTGGCTGCCTGTTCCTCGGAGCCCAGGGTGCTGGGCTCCAGGCTGGGCCCTTGAGGTCACGACTTCATCTGAGCATCACGGCGGTCCTTGTGACCCAGGTTGGGAGGCTCAGGTGGGAACAGTCAGGGCACCTCCTGCAGGCAGGTTGGCGTGCTGACCACCTCGTGCTCACAGACCAGCCTCCCGGACCACAGAGCGATGGTCAGAGCCACAGCCCGTCTCAGAGCCACGAGGCCACGTGTTCAAGGGGACCCTGCCTATGTCGGCCTGCAGGTGACCACCTCCAGGGCACGCAGCTGAAGTTTCACGCCCTCTCGTTGGCTGTCGCCTCCACCTGGCACGTTGGCCCCGATGCTCACACAGCCAAGTGCTTCTCCGCCTGCAGGTCACTTTGCCTACAGGAGTGCGTCCCCCATAGATGACAGCGTGGGAGAGGTCCACCTGCGTGCATCCCCCCGGGCCCAGCCCTGGGCCCGCACATAGTAAGTGTGCAGTGAACGCTTGCTGACGCATGAATGACAGGTGTGCTCCTAGGACACGCCAACATTGAGGAGGGGACAACGGCGGTCCAGTCGGGAACGGGCTTTCCAAAGGCAGATCAGAATCTGGCCGGAGTCAGTTCCCCATTCCAATGGAACAGACCTCCAGAGAGATGCACATTGGGTACTGAGTCCCTGGGAATGAGCAGTTTTCCCCCGCCTCGGGCGCACCCGTCCTGCTGAGCGGGGGGCCTCAGGGACCTGGGGGCGTCCGTCCGGTGATGATTCTTCGTGACCCTCAGAGTGGGGTCTGTGCACAGCTTCCTGCTTCTCAAATCTCCAAGTTGGGCCACGACACAAAAAGGAAGAGAAGGACCCAGAAAGCCCCGAGTTCCTCCAGGGGAAGCGGAGGCCAGTCACGTCCCTTCCAGTCCTGCTTAGTTGGAAATCGCCCAGAACCCCAGGGGCCGCTAGAGGAGGGTGGGTGGGACTCCATCCCGCTCTCCACCCTGCCCCGCCTCCCCATGCAGCCTCTCCCTTGGCGCCCGGCAGTAGGAGCCAGAGCAACTTGGAGGGTGTGAATTATTCAGAACAGCCAAGTGAAACGACGAACCTGGGCTGTGCACAGAATCAGAAAACAGATCCCGAGTCGGAAGGATTCCTAAGGTTGATCTTAAGAACAAATTAGCGGTGAGTTAGGGAAATGTTATTTGATTAGATGCCACCGGCTGTCTCGAGAACAATATTTGTAAATTGTTTTCCTCTAACCAGGTTCAGCCAGCTCCGCTCTGCAGGCTGACGCCCACCTCCCAGGTCCCCATTTTTATCACACGCGCTCCTGGAGGACAGAGGCCCTTCCAACGCACTCACCGCCCGGTCCCCAGGCCTCACACCGAGGCCGGCACGTGACAGGTGCCCCGCAGATCTCCTTGGAATGGATTAAGTCAGATTTCCATTCCGTTCTTGTGAGCCCCTCACATACGTCCCCACTCTGACCCCAGACTATGTCCCTGACCCCAGAAAAGCCCACGCCGTGACCCCCACCAGCCTGATGGGGCCTAGCCAGGGATCTCACCAACGTGCCTTGAGGCGAATCGCTCAAGCAGGGGGACAGAGGCCTCGCTGGAATGCAAGTCCCCTATTATTACACAGCCACCCCAACCTGGGTGCTGCCGGCTTGGGGTCTGCCGAGTGCTTGGGGCCAGCCCCCCCCCCCCAGGTCATTTTAGCTCAGCTGCAAAGCTCTTATTTGCCCCAAGACGGGGGCATCCCCTGTGGGAAAGCGGGAGCAGAGCGAGGGTGCAGGTGTTGAAACCATCGGTTAACAAATATGCCAGGCGAAGCCCTCAGGGGCCCAGAACTGGGGACGCTGGGTCTGGCCGCCCTGGGGAAGGAGACAGGGACACAGTTGGCAAGGTGGCACATGCCCTCGAACCTGGGACAATCTCTCCACGACTCCTGGTCGACACACAAGTGTGAGAGGGGAGAGACGGACGTGCCCAGGACCTGGAGGGGTGGGTCAGTGTCTCCCCAGTCCAGGCAGGCTTGCTGGGCCCAGGCAAGGCCGTGGCTCTCTCAACCTCACTCCCTTTCTAAGCTCCAAGATCGAAGGCCCTTCTGTTCTGACGTCCAGGGGTTCCATTCACAGGCACCTGCTGTGTGGAAGCCCCGCCCAGAGTCATGGAGAACACGAAGAACCACCAGCCCAGGTGTCCGAGCAGAGAGGCTTGAGCTCGGGGCCTGGGCGACGGCTGTTCTGTGGCTGCTCTGATGTGTCGGTTGATCAGGGCCGTGAGTATCTGCTTCTGAGCCCAGTTATCCAAACACCCTCCACCCTCCACCGTTTCCTGAGCGCCGGCTATATGCCTGATGCCGCGTCAGGCACCGGGCACACAGTGGTGAAGGCAACTGCAAGGACCGCCCCCCCGTGGGCCTACCGCAGGGTGGGGGGGATAGACTCAGCAACAAACACCAGGCATGGTGGTGGGGGCGGAAGGAGCAACAGGGAGATGCCGTCGAGGGGCCCGGACAAATCGGGATGGGCGATAAGGAGGCTGCAACGGTCCAGCTGGATCCAAGTCCCCAAGATGGACACAGACCTGGAGAGTGTAAAGCCAGAGGAAGCCAGCAGGTGGCTGGAGCCTGGAGGGAGGGTGAGAAGACGCAGGTGAAGAAGCAGAGGCAGAGACCCACGTGGGTGACCCCTCCAAGGGGCTTTGCTGAGAAGGGGTGGGCCCAGCGCAGATCTGTTGAAGTGGGGCATGTTCACGGCACCATCAGGGAGCAGGAGAAGCCAGTGGTGCAGGAAGTTGGGGGGGGGGGCAGGGCAGTCAGGAGAAGGACCCTTAGGATGTCGAGAGGGGAGGACACAGGAAAACTGGCCCGAGATGGGGGCCGGGAACAACAGGAGCTATAGGCAGATAGGGGCTTCTGGGGGGATAACAGGAGTTCCTTCCTGTCTGTTCCTGTTTCTCAATGAACTGAGTCAAGGTCAATGTCAGTGGAAGGAGACGGACGAGGATGGGGTCCGACTCCGGGACAGGAGGCAGAAGTACATTGGTTTGAAAGGCAGGGCGACACCTGGTGCACTGGCCGTGCTGGGTGCCCGTTTGGAATCTGCGGTCAGAATTCAAAGGAGAGCCACAGCACCGTGCCCCATGGTACCGTTCCTCCAGGTACTCCCAGCTGGTCCACGAAGACACGGCTTGCTGGGGGGCAGGGCCAGGGAGCGGGAGAGTGAGGAGAGCAGCCCGATGGCACTGGCCATGACAGAGTCCGGAAAACCCAGCGGGCTGAGCAGGGGCATGGCCGTGTTTCAGAGTGAGAACGTGGCCACGTCCGAGGACTTGAGGCCTGAGATGGAGGCTTGGAACCAGGATTCAGGAGGAGGGGCTGCCCCGGGCTGTCAAGGGCGTGACCCAGCACCAGGGCGGCCAGGCTGGGGGATGAGCACGCCCACGGAGTCAGGAGCCGAGGGGCCACTGGGATGGGACCGTGCATGGAGCCCAAACGGGGCCACGAGGGAGGGCGCGGCCCAGCATGGTCCATGCAGGAAGAGGCAGGGTCTTTGCAGAGAGGAGGAGAGAGGGTTTGACAATGTGGAGACAGGAGGGCCCACCCATGGCGGGGTGTGGGGCAGGGCGGGAAACACAGCCTCCCCTCAGCAGGCTGCAGGGAGCAAGGCCCCAGCCCCGGGGACGGGCAGGTGTCCAAGCAGGAGGGTGGAGTGAGGCGTCTTCGGATGGCAGGCCCTAGTTCAAGGCTTCACCGCGGGATCAGGGAGGCCGGGGTGAGTTCAGATGGGGGGAAAGTGTCCACGTCAGGTGTGGCGAAGGGAACCAAGGCCCAGAGCTAGGACAGGGAGAGGTGGGGGGAGGAGGGGGCGTGGAATCAAAGGGAGCAGCAGAGAGCCATGGCCTGACAAGCCCCGTGACTTGGGCAGGAGCTGGGCTGGCCACCTCCAGTCTCGGGAGCCTCCCCACTGCTGGATGAGGAAGGATTGGACCGCTTCAGCCTTAAGAGATGGAGCCAGCAAGGGGCCTGGCAGGTTCAGGGAGCGGGTTCAGGAAGCCCAGTGGTGAGCTTCCCGGCACTGGGGGTATGCAAGCAGAGGTGGGGTGTCGGGGAGACGTGCCCTCTGTGCGAAGGGAGGTGACCTCCATTTCCTTCCCAGCCCCCATGGTGTGTAAATCTGGGTCTCCAGCAGCCTCGCCCACCGAGTTGATTAAGGGGGAACCTGCAGGCTGCAGGGCCTGGCTGGGTGGGGGTAACCTCCCCGGCACTGCTCCTCCAAGAGGCATGGCCCTACGCTGGGACCATCTGTTTGCGTACAGCGCCAGATCATTTTTCGATAACATCAGCATCACGGCTGAGAAATCTCTCTGGCTCCAGACAAGCCCACCAGGCTCCCCGCAGCCAGAGCCCCCCCCTGCCCCTCCCCCACCCCAAGATGACATTTCAGCCTGGTCTCAAAGTCAGCAGAATATGATTGTATTGATTGAGATGCTGGGCTTGTCGATTTCCAACGTGGGGAGAAGTTCACACTTTCCTGTCTCTTCCTGAAGTCGTAAAATGGACAGCGCATATGAAAGGGCGACATAAAACACTGGCCGGCCTAGCTTCGCGGAATCGCTGACTTTATAAATCAGGGAAGTGAGCTGCACTGCAGCCTTGGTCTCCCTTTCTGGATGTGAAATGGTTGAGTTCCAAATTGGGAGGGAGGTCGGTCCAGATGTCCCCGAGGTTGCCAGAGGGCACAGGACGGAGCTCGGGAGGGGAGACGGGGTTTTCCAAAAGGCACCTGCCAACACGGGGGTCTTTTAAAGGCAGAAGATGACAGCCCCATGCCAGCCGAGCCTCGGGGATCAGGAAGCATTCTTGCTTGGCTTGGGGAATCAGCGGGGCCTGGCACTGACCTTCCAAGCTCGGTCAAAGCCACCCACCCTCTGGACACTTCTCACTTCCAAGGAAGAGACCCCTCTCGTGTGAAGCAACCGTTGTCTCCGACCCACAGACCTATGGGCTGTATTAATCTTTCTGATACTTTACGAGGAAGGGCAGTGGACTAAGGGCCAGGGTTTCCTCCCCGCCTCTCCCTTCCATGCAGGGCCACAGGGATCCAGGATCTCCCTCCCTCCATCCCTGAGCCTCCAGGGTCTTCTCATCCCTGAGCCTCCAGAGCACATGCCATGTGGCTGTCACCGGCCAGAGTCAGTCCGTGGCCCCAGCTCGAGTGCAAGGGAGGCTGGGAGTTGTAGTTTCCCGGATTCTGGGGAAGCAGGACACCAGGGCTGCTAACAGGCACCAGTCCTTGCCACGGTTATCGAAATCAAATTGTATCTGGGGCCACGCTCGGAAAAGACTGTGTTGGCTTCAGAGAGGTCGGGGTGCAGTGCCGGGTGATCTCTGGAGGTCACTCAGTCTCTCTGAGCTCGTGTCTGCATTCCCCCAGTGGAGAGGCTCACGCGGGCTGGCAGGGCTGTGAGGACCAGACACCAAGCTTGGCCACCGTGTGCACGTGTGTGTGTGTGTCGCTGCTGCATTTCATCTTCACGTGCGGCACAAGCCCCCACGAGTGGCCTTAGCAGACCACCTTCCCTTTACCCTTCATCCCTAAAGGAGGGGCCAGGGTGACCGGCTCCAACCCAGCACTCACACGGTGGATGAATGGCCAAAGGTGGCCCCCTCCAGAGAGGAAGAGGGCCTTCCTAAGGACACACGCCAGCTTGCTGGGGCCAGGCCCGCGGTGGGCACTGTCGGCAGGCAGAGCGTGACGTCCCCGGACCCTGGCTACGTGCCTCCTGCAGTCAGTTCTCGCCCCCGTGAGCTGGGTGCTTCCACTTCCCCACAGGCGCAGGCAAGCACGCTGACAAGCTCCCGGCCCGCCTCCGAGGGTGCTCCCTGCAAAGGGGCTGGACCTCCATGGGCAGCGGGCAGCCCCGGGGCGCCGAGCAGGGAACAGGCCACACCCAGGTTCTTATGGAGATGGGTCCAGGGGGCGTGGGGCAAGGCTGTGAAGCAGGCAGCCTGAGATCACCACTCCGATTTCCACCACAGAAAATGGAAATTCAGTGGCTCCTGAAATTCCAACAAGAGGAAGTCAAACCAGAGCCAGGGCTAGGGGCTCCCCTCCGGGCCTGGAGGGGCCAAGCTGGGGCAGGAGCCCACCCTGGGACCTCTGTAGCAGCAGCACAAGTGAGCAGACTCCCACTCCGCTTCTCCAGGAAACCAACCCTGGGCAAAGGAGGAACCAGGTGGGGAGGGGCCAGAGCCCAGGCCTGGATGGCGACAAATCGGGGCCCCGGCAGAAGGCCCTGGTGGGAGGCGGTCGCTCCTGCTGGCATCCCGGGGAAGACCCGGAGAGTCGAAAAGGAGAGGCCTGATGGGGCGAGGGGGCCCAGGGACCCCGGTCAAGGGCAGGGAAGAGCCCTCTGCATCCCTCACTGTCCGCCGGGCCCTCCAGCTCGGCTTTGGCGGTGCCGACACCGTCGTCGGCAGCCTGTTTCCGAGCATCTGGCCATATCGTCCAGTTGCTTAACGATGGCGGGAGAAACAGGGACTCATCACGCGTGTTAACATGTAATTGATTCCACCTCTGTGATTATGTTTTGCAGCCAGTGATGACAGAGCGCTGTGCCCCCAGCACAGCCGACGGCGGTGGCTGGCCTTGGGCCTTAACGGGGATCGGAGCCTCAGCCCGTTGGGTTATTCAAGGCCCACGGGGGCTATTCTCAGGCTGAGCAGAACTGGGGTGACAGGGGTCAGGCTGTGACTCGACAGTAAACAGAATAACAGCCTTCCAAAGAGGCCCACATCCCGATGCCCAGAACCTGTGAACAGGTGACTGTCACGTCAAAAGGAACTCTGCAGACGCGGCCAAGTTAAGGGTTTGGAGGTGGGAGGTTACCCTGGAAGAAGTGGGTGGGCCCAGTGCCTCATCCCCAGTAGGGACGAGGGTCCCTACTGAAGCGGGGAGGAGGTCAGAGCAGAGAGAAGGCGTGAGGACGGAGGCCGAGGTCGAGGAGGGAAGACGCTGCCGGCCCCGAAGCCGGAGGAAGGGCCGGGAGCTGAGGAACGCGGGCAGCTCCAGAGCAGGGACAGGCCGGGCAGTGGACTTTCCCCTGGAGCCTCCACAAGAAACCGTGACACCTTGATTTTAGGGCTTATATACCTTTGTGTTACTTAAGGCACTGAGTTGGTGCAATTTGTTACAGCAGCCCCAGGAAGCTTATACAGGTCCCCTCAGTGTACCCAGTGCCTCTCTGCTGCCCACTCAGGTCCGGGGGACACTGCAGAGAGAGATGGACTACAGGGGTGGTGGAGGGAAGGGGGTCTCTGTCCAGAGACACAAAAACGCCGCCGGCTCAGACACCTGCTTCTGGCTGCTCCCTGAGAAAGGAAGCCTGGGCTTCCCCTGTTAGAGCCACACCTGCTCCCACACCTGGGAGGGGGAGCGGGTGCTTTTAGGTAGAGAGAAAGGGGGTGTGCATTGGGGAGGGGAAGAGAGGTGGGCAAGGAGGGGCCCCGGCGGGTTGGGGATGCCCATGATCCCAACAGACCCTGGGCTACATCACCCTTGACAGCCAACGTGAGGGCCCCTGGTGCAGGGTGTTCACGGCTCTGGCCAGCGGTCAGCGCTGGGGGTGGTGGACCCAGCTCCTCCCCTCGGGCCCCAGAGTCCCTCCACCCCAGGGTCACAGCACACCAGCAGGCAGCTGGTTTACTCCTTGGCCCCCTGCTAAGGTCCACGAGGGCTGGGGCCACATCCACAGCCCCCACCTCGGCATCCCCCAGACCCCAGCACAGGCCGGGCACAGAGGGAGAAACGGGGGCACGGGGATGAGGGCCAGGATTGAGGGCAGAGGAGAAAGAGGTGGAGGGGGGCCAGGAGGGAGGGTGCTCCTGACCTCCGACCCCAGCTGGCTGCAGACACAGCAGAAAGAGCTCTTTGACCCCCAAAGAGCCCCAGAAAAGCTCCGAGGGCTTTTCAGTCCTGAGCCTTCGATGATGGATCAATAGAGGGTGATGACCTTGTTTTTTAACTTCCAGCAACTGCGGGGGACTGAGCCCCCCCCTCCCCCCAGAGAGGGAAGGAAAAACCCAGGAAGAAGCTCAGGCACCTGTGACCACACCCCAGCAGGGAGCCGGCCAGGAGAAGAGGCTGTCAGACAGGGACCCAACCTTGTCAGACCAGGGCGCCAGAAGCTGCTGGAAGTCACCCTCTAATCCCTCTTCTAACCCCACACTCTTAATTCCCCGCAGGATTGGGCTAAAAGCCACCTCGGGCGTGAGCGACAAATTTAGACCGCATGCAAAAGTGCTGAGTCACGCTTGCCTGTTTGGAAAACAGAGAGAGCTAATGAAGTTACTGCCAGAGAGGAGGAGGCCACAGCAGAGGAAGCAGTGGAAAAAACCCGCTGTAACTCGAGTCGCCACGGGGCAGTGTGACCCCCATGGCGACCCCCAGGCCTGGCAGAGCTCACCAAAGGGGGCCGGGAGCACAGGGCAGCCCCTCACGTTATAGGCAGTGAGGCCTCTGGGAGGGAGAAGCCGAGGCCCCCTCTCCCCCAGGGGAAGAGGAAGAATGAGAAGAAAACTCAGGGGTCTGCCTGGTGAGTCCCGGGGGCCCTGCAGAGTGTCGGCTGCGGTGCGGGGAGGGGGAAGAATTGGGATTTCCAGCACCGTCCCTCCTCCGAAGGCCACCCCGCCTTCACCCCCCGCGCCTGTCTGGGGAGCATGTCTGAGCCAGGCATCTGCTCGGTGCTGGGTACAACCTTGAGCAAGTCTGACCCTTCAGAGCTTACAGTCTGGCCGGGGCGAGGCCTGGGGGCAGCCAGCCGAGCGACACAGCGATGGGTGTATTGGAGGTGCTGTTGCAGGTGTCACGTGAAGGGAGTGCGCTCACGGGCCAGACCGGATTGCAGGAGGCAGGCGGGGATGGCTGGAGCCCGGCTCTGAGCAAAGGAGATGGCGTTGACTTTGAACGGCTTGCTGAACAAACTCTTGCAGACACTCATCTGGGACTAACTGTTGTGGAGCTGAGCACAGGTTTAACCAAGCCCCTCCCTCAGGAGCCCCAGTCCAAGGGGACCTGGAACAGACACGTAACAGACGGGATGAGACTGTGAAGCTGGGTCTTCCGCTCCCTGGACCCTCCCTGTCTTCCGGGGCTCACCTCCCACCCCCGTCTTATCAGCACAGCACCCCGGGGCTCAGAGAGGGAGTGAGTCCACCCAGACCCTCACCTCCAAGCCCGCATCCCACAGGTCCTGTCTACCAGGCTTCCTCTGGGAGGAGACCCCCACGTCTACCTGCCAGGGGGAGAGTCTGGAAAGCTGCAGCATCGTGGGACCTGACAGCCTCTCTGTGCCTGGAAAGTAGTCCCTGCACAGCCGAGCTCACCGAAAGCAGGTCACAAAGGCCGATTTTCAGCCATGGGGGCTTCCCCGCATCAGCAGGGAGGGGCGCCGGGGGGCTGACCTCGTGTAAGCCCCTGAGGGGCTGCGCCAGGACTCTTCTGCCTGGGGCTCCCCTGGTCCTGCCAGTGATGCGGTTCAGGCAGGAAGACATCCCCAGATCAAAGACTTCCCCTCGCTGGTTTTTGGAGCCCCTCCCCAGCGGACAGAGGCTCGCATTCAGTCTGGGGGCAGATCATCCCCAGACTCCTGCTGACGTCACAGGCAGGTGCAGGCGACCAGTATGGAATCCTTTCCTGAGGACAGGTGGGTTTGCAGGGAGGAGGTGGGTGGGACCAGCAGGATGCTGGGTGCACAGACCCCCAGCCCCTGCTGTCTGCCCCTGGCAGCCTCCCAGCCTCAGGCCCTCAGACTCTCCTCCCCACGCTCCAGCTGTTCTCAGCCATGACACCTTACTCTGACTGCCACACCTTTGCTCAGGCCGTTCCCTCTGCTGGGAATGCTTTCCCCACTCTAGGCAAGCCAACTCCCTCATCCTCCAAACGTCACATCTACAGAGATACTCTCTCCATTAGGACTAGACTTGGGCAGCCCAGGAATGGTTTGGCAGCCCAACTACCAGGACCCAGAACTTTCCAGCCTCCACTCTGCCTTCCCTAGGATGTAGCCTTTGTCTTCATGGCCCAAAATGGCAGCCTGAGCTCAAGCCATCACATCTCTGTTCCAGGCAGCAGGATGGAGGATGGGACAAAGAAGAGAAGAGTCACAGGGTACTCACCAAACTGTCCTTAGAGCTGTCATAGGACACATTCGCTT
The DNA here is from genome assembly GCF_011762595.2 of Tursiops truncatus. NCBI lineage: Eukaryota > Metazoa > Chordata > Mammalia > Artiodactyla > Delphinidae > Tursiops > Tursiops truncatus. Next base: position 112,274,705 of record NC_047039.1, on the reverse strand, counting down.
ATCCCACTGGTCAGCACTTAATCACATGACTATCTGTCATGTGAGGGAGGTTGGGAAATGTTTCCTCCACTGAAAACTGGAGAGCTTGGCCTCCCAGGCTTTCCCCCCAAAGCTCCTGCTGGCTTTTAGGTAGGGACGTAGCCTAAAGTGGTCAGACTTGGACCAGTAGTGCTTTGAAATCTCGTTTTCTCAAGATGGCAGGATACTCTAAATTCTATTGCACAACAGCTCTGTATCTGTTCTGTAGTAAAGCAATGCTTCCGCCTTCTTCCCTGTAGATCTCTGAGTGAAATGGACTTTGTGGGACAATGCATAGTGTTTACCTGTTCACACGGGCTGCCCAGCTCTGTGGGCTCAGGCCCCAGCCTGACAAGTGCAGCTTGGGGTCACTGCCAAGGGCCCCTCCGGCTCTGAGGCAATGAGGGGACTGAAGGGTGGGGACAGTAAGGACGAAACGCAGGGGGTGTGTGTGCTTGTGTGTGTCTTCCTAGACTCTCCTAATAATGGCCGTACTATGTATTTTATATTTAAACACGGCATCGCATACTGCCGCTGACAGCGTTTTCACTCTCATTGGTGGTTAGACTCCATCCTCTCCTAGAGGAAAGGGAGCCTTTTGCAGATGAGAAAACAGAGGACCGGAGAGCGAGGTGTCCTGCTTGTGGTGACTTGGCTGGTCACTGGTGACATCAAGTTTAGAATGCAGGTCTCCATGCCTGGAGCAGGGCGTTTCATCACTGGGAGCTCTGAGGGCCGTACTGGCCTGCAGACACCATTTCTGAGTCTGTTAAGCTGAGCTCAGCTGGGGCTGGCATCCACGTGGGCACGTGGGCAAACAGAGCCCAGAATTGGGAAGGGGTCGGAGGAAGATGTCACAGGCAAGAGACACACACTCACCGCCCCCCCCAGCTTCTGGATCTTTCAGTAAATTATCCTTTCATCTCAGGAAGAGCTTCAGAAGCCTGGCTGCAATCCCACCTGTAGGGTTCAGCTCTGTGAGAGGTGGGAAAAGTGTTGGAAGAGCTGAGCGGCCTTGAGCTTGGGAGCAAGACCACAGCACCCCGTCAGTCCACCGGCTGCGCCCTCCCCTCTCCCACGTGGCCCGCATGCCCAGCGCAGGCCGGGGACAGAAGGCGCCCCTTGGAATATCCGTCCCCTCCCCGGAAGTCGCTCATCTCAAGAATAGGTGGGACAGGCAATGACAACGGGTGATACTTTGCAGAAGCCGAGTGACGCGCGAGGCGGGGGGTGCTCCAGGCGGTCAGAGAACCTTCCCTTCTACTATTCCGTGATTCCTCCCTCCCTCCTCCGGTCTCTGGGAGGAGCAGCCTGTTGGGCCGTCCTGGGGGGCCCCAGGCACTCTGGTGTCCCGGCGGGGCCGTGTCTCTCCCTGCGTGCCCCGCACCGAGTCGTCCTGCCTGGGCGCCGCGCTCATGGACTAGCCCTCGCCGACCGCACCCTTGCTGTGCCCCTCCTGGGCCCCTGCCTCCTCAGCTGGATTAAGGGCCCATCGTGTTCCACTGTCACCTCATCTTAACCTAGTGGGTACAGCTGCAAAGACCTTATTTCCAAATCAGGTCACATTCTGGGGTCCTGGGGGTGAGGACGTCAACAGAGGGAGTTGGGGGACACGATTCAACCCGTTACAAGATGGCAGCCCACATCATACTTATTCCCCCGCTCCGATCCATCCCAAGTCACCCTCAGATTATCACAGGGACACTTCCTTTGCCTCCCACGAAAGTGCTCAGGGTCTGTCTCGCCCCCCCAGCACTTGGCCCTCCGCGTCTGCCACAGACTCGGGCACCCATAGGGCATCACATGAAGCTTATGAACGGACTGGGACGTGCCGTGGGCATCTTCTACTCCACCAACTCCAGCCAGAGCCCCTGTGAAAGCCTCTTTAGTCCGGCTGAGGGGAGGATCCTGTCTGGTGATCAGGAAGGAATCCACAGGAGTCCCGGGAGGAGAGGGATCGCCCACCCCTCCCACTGCCAGGTGGGCCCGGGTGAGCCAGCCCAGAGGGCATGATGACAGCGGACAGTTCGCCCTGGACCGTGTCCCTCAGAAGCCCCGCCCAGCCCGGGGGCTCCCAGATGAGGTGTGCTGGCTGTTTCTTTGGACAGGAAGTCTCTTGTGTTTCCAGAAGGCTCTCCAGCCCACATCACGTCACCTCCCCCTTGGCTTCCCCAAGGTCATTCATGGGAAGTCCGACCTTCCTGCTACTGAGGAGGCAGGCAGTCAGCACCAAAAATACGCCTGCAGGAGACAGGGCACTGGGGCCTCAGGTCGCAGCGGCAGGTGTGGGCCGGGCCCCAGGCTGATGCAATTTTCTGTCTCTGGGGGAGGGAGGGCTGCCAGGGCCCGGAGGGTTGGCAGTGTAGCCCATCCACATCAGGTCCCCCGGCTCCGAGCAGGGCCCAGAGGCCGGTCCCGGAGATGCTGAGTGGAGGCTGCAGGAATGGCCTCTGGCTCTCCTGCTGGGCCCCCCGGGACCCAGCGGCACATTCCCCAAGCCACGGGCTGGGCCAGAGGCCTCTGTCCTCTCTGGAGCCTCCCCTGGAGAAGGCCCTGCGCTTCCTCCTGAGGGTTGCCGCCTGCCACCTCCCATCCTTCCCCATCCTCTCTAGCTGGGGAGAGTCTGGCAGCAGACTGGCGGGCGTCCGCTGGGCCCACACCGTGAGCCAGACCCTTCCAGGCGTGCAGCCCCACGTACCCGGTCCGACCCGGCCTTTCCTCCTCACCGCAAACTTACACCTCAGCTGCCCGCTGATGCCTGCGCTTAACAGGGTCTCCGTCCCCAAAGCCCCTAGGCCACCACATTCCTCCCGATGCTCAGACCGGAATCCCGGGAGGTGCTGTTCGTAGATTCCTCTCTCCAGACAACATCAAGTGATGTCCACTCAACTCCCAAAGTACCTTCCAAATCCATGTGGGTCCCCCTGTCTAATCCCACCTTCACTGGACTCACCTTCACCTCCTGGGCCCGAGCCAGTGCCGCCAGAGGTCCCCCACCACCTCCTCCGCTCCCTGCCCTCTGTCACCAGCCACCAGGGCTGCACCTGCTGCTCCCACGGCGTCCCCGCACCTGTCTTAGAACACCTGGTGCACCTGCGCCCCTCCTGGCGCCCTCCTGCCTGCAGGCCTTGTCCTTCAAAGCTCCTTCCCCAGTGGAAAGCTCCTCCCCCTGCAATGCCCTGCCCAGCTCTCAGACCCTGTATCTCAGAGGGACCCTCTCCTTCTGTCATTAGATCTCAGCCTAACGTCACCTCCTGGGAGACTGCATCCCTGGACGCACCCACGTGCTGTCCCCCATCCCATATACTCCTACCATCTGCTTCTCTGCCCAGTCGCTCCTATGGTGATCTTTCCCGTTTCCTCGTTTGTTCATTCACCCCCCAACTCCCACACATTGGAGGATACGCTGTACAAGGGAGAGTCCGCATGGGTGGGTGGTCTCGCTCACTGCCGCCCCCGCCCAGGCCCCCGGCCGCCCTGTGATGTCACTGAGTGTCGCCCGGGACCCCACAGCTGGGAGAGGGCAGAGCCTGTTGCAGTCTCCACGCGCTCCCCAAGGCGCCCGGCAGGCAGGCCGTGCTGTCCTCTGCTCCCGGGAACTCCTCCCATTCTAAGTCCATCTCGGTGCCTCCAGGCTGGTACTTTGCCCCAGGGGTCAGAGATGCTAGAAACACGTGAAAAGCTGCAGCTTGACAGTGTGCCTCCCAGACCCCGCCCCCCAGCTCTGGGCAGCCCCTTCCTCCCCCATCAGAAGTGCCCCCAGGCAGCAGGGCAGCTCCTGGGAGGCCGCGCCAATGTGCCTGGGCTGGATCAGTGTCCTGGGGCTGCCATAACCGATTACCACACGCTGGGGGGCTTTAAGCCACAGAAGTGTGTTCTCTCTGTTCTGGAGGCCGGAAGTCCAAGGTCACGGTGTGGCAGGGCCACGCTCCCTCCGGAGGCTCCACGAGAGGACCTTCCAGCTTCTGGCGGCTCCAGAGGCCCGTGGCTGGTGGCTCCATCCTCACGTGGCCTCCTCTGTCTCCCCGTCTTCTCTTCTAATGACACTTGTCGCTGGGTTTGGGTCCCACCTGATCGAGGATGACGTCATCTGGAGATCCTTCATTTAATTACACGGGCAAACACTTTGCAAGCAAGGTCACAGATGCAGACTCGGGGTGGGCATAGCTTTTCGGGGCCACCACGTGACCTATTACAATGTGCTTTTTTTCCTTCCCGTTTCCTAGGACCTCTGCACCTGTGAAAGCTTGACTCTGCCCTCCTCGTGGCCAGGGCAGCGGCCCGTCCATTCGTTTCTACGTCCTCTGGGTCTGGTGCAGGTGGGCACTCTAAACGCTGGTACTTTGCTCCGGGCCATCCCTGGTGGGGCATGAGGGCAGAGCAGGAGTCCCTTCTAGGCCCCCCGCCCAGGCTGGTAAAAATCCAGCATGGAGACGTTTACAGGCTGGACGGGGCTCCCCCGCCGCAGCGTCCGTCCATCACAGGGTGGCCCAACAGACATCTCCGGAGGCAGGACGGTCAGACTCACCGGAGGACCTTCGGGACTGTGTGTGGCTGATACCTGGGCCTCCGCTGCAGAAATTGCAAGCAGGCCCTGGAACAGAGACAAATTGGCACCCAGAGGTGACGCGCGGGCAGGCGGGGCCCCCTCGTCAGGCTGGCAGCTCATTAAGGCAGCGCGGGAAGCAGCCGGGGGGTGAGTTCACAGCAGCGGACGGGGACGGATCTGATTCATCATTTTACAGAAGTTCACAAACGAGAAGGAGGTGAACGTGTGACCCACTTCTGCCGGCTGATGGGCACTGGCGCTGGCAGAGACGCTATGGCAACCAGAGGCACGGGCTTAATTACATCAGCCCGTGGTGCTTTCTCACAAAGATTAATGGGGAACAGACACCTTCACCTCTCCCTCCGTCAGGGAGAAAGAGAAGCCAGCTCTGCTGATGAGAGGAGACTGTGCGTGCTGCCCTCCAGGCCAGATGTGCCCACGGACCTGCCAGGAGCCTGGGACAGACAGGGCCATGAATCAGGGTGTGCCCGACCTCCCCCTCTGCTTCCCGGGGGCCCCGCGCCAGCTGGCCCTCTGGCCTCGCTTCTCCTGTGTTCCCCTGCCCACCTGGCCTTTGATGGGGTGCTGAGCACAGCCTGCCAGTCTGGGGCAGCCCTGGGAGGGGCATTGAGAAGCACAACGGTGTCACTGAGAACCCTCCATCTCGGGTCACCTCGTATCAGCACACGTCCGGGAGCAAGTAGAGAAGGCAGAGGGAACCCCCGCCCCCAGACCCTACCTTCAACACCCTCTCCCTCTACCACAGGTGATAGGTTTTGGATTCCCAAACCCATTCTCAGAGACTTCCGAGGGAAAGGCGTACATCCCGAACCACCGTGTCGTGTGGAATCACGGGTTAGGGTCTCAGCGCCTGAAGCAGCCGGGGTGGCCTGACAGCATCTCTGTGTCTTAATACGAGGACGGTTTAGGGCCCAAGTATGGCCGTGGCCATGGGGTCAGCCTCAGGCTCTGGCCACTCACGAGGCAGGTGGGCCAAGCGGCCCCTAGAAGCAGAGGGAACTAGCGCTCCGGAGGGTCCCGTCCTGGCGACTAAATGCTCAGCCTGGAAGTGCCACACCCCCCTTCTGCTCAGAGCTCATTGGTCAGAAGCTGTCACGTGGCCTGACCCCCACAGGGACCCAGGAAGTGCTCTCCGAGGTGACTGGAGTGGGGAGTGGAGACACCTGGGAAGCCGTGGTTATGACACCGCAGCAGAAACGTCCCCACAACCACCTGTGCCCACCCCCAGGACTGCAGCCTTGGAGCTGTGAAGCCCTAAGGGCAGGGACCCCCCCACCCCGAGTGCCGGGCCCAGGTGCTCAGTGTTTGTTCAATTAATAAATCAGTCCACATATGAAAAGAAGATGCTCCTGGCGCTTTGAAGGCACAGTCCCAGGGAAGCGCTCCATCTAGGTTTCGGGGAGCAGCCGCTGAAGGGTGATCTCACCCACTCTGACAGCTGCCAGCACCTGCCAGGTGACACACTCAGGGCCGAGGCTCCCCTTGGAGCAGAAGCCCCTCCCGGATAATTCCCTCCGGTCCCTCGAGGAGCTGGCGGTGGGCTCCTGCCAACCTCCACGGCTTCCTCTTCTCCCTGCTCCCTCCTCTTCCTCTGCGTCAGAGCCAAGAACAGACGTGGAGAACACCTCTGAGATCGCTGATGGGGTGAAGGCGGGGCACGTGCGCACCCACTCCAGCAGCGGGGCTGATGGCCGCGTTCCCAAGTCCTCACTGCCGTCCCCAGTTGCCAGCGCTCTTGCCCGTCCTTTCCTGTCATCATCCCCTACTCCTCCTGGTGGCTTAGAGAAACTGGCCTTGGGAGCAGAGTAACATAGTGGCCCAAACGCTAGCTGTGAGTCCAGGCTCCACGCGGGAGGTGCAGCACGGATGGCTGTCAGTGGGTAAATATTTCTGTAAAATGCAGCCGGAGAAACCGAGGCCTCCCTGCGCTGTGCAGCGCCCAGCCGTGTGCCCCGGGCAGCTCAGCGCCCTCTGAGCCTGTTTCCTTCTTAGCGAAAGGGGCTGATGAAAGTGATCCCTGGGATGTGTGCGGGTTGGTGACGTCATGTCTGACCATGGGGGCCTCGGGCCGGGCTTTCTGGAGAGTCCCTGGTCCACAGCCAGCACCCCCACTGTAGAAAAGGGAGAATGTCCTGGGTTCAAATCCCGGCCCCTCCGCACACCAGCTGGGAGGCAGGCAAGTCTCATCAGCAGCCTGAGCCTCTTCTCTGCCTCTGTAAGGTGGGGAGAGCGAGGCCCTGCCTCATGGGGCTGTTGAGTGGCTCCTATGAGACGAGGGATGTGACATTTCCAGCTCCCAGCTAAACACCTGGAAGAGATGCGGTGATGGTCCACGGGGATGACTTTGCTAACTGCCTAAGAAAGTATGTCCTGAATCGATTTCACATTCAGCATCCTGCTTAGGTGTGGAGGGTCCAGGGAAGACTAATGCAGTCTCTTACACATGCGTGCACACACACACACAGACGTGTGCACATGCACGTGCAGAGAGCCCGGGGAAGGGCCAGTGCGCTGTCTCACACAGACACGCGTGTGCACACACGCACACACTCACAGAGAGTAGGGTACGGGGAGAAGAGCGAGGTCAAGGGCCGGGCAGTGGTGGCGGCTCTGTGGGCAGGTGGCTGATGGGGGAGGGAAGATGGATGGCCGCGCCTTGCCAGGAACTGCAGGGGCAGCACGTTAATGTCGTTAATGTCAGTTTTTTCCCGGCTGAGCTGTGTACTTTCAAGAGGGAAGGGGGGCAGGTAAATGGCCCCTTCCCTGGATGGTCAGAGAAATCTCAAGACAGGAGACTCCCTGAGCTGGGAGGCGGCCTATGCTGTGCTGCCCATGCAGGGGACGCTTAGAGGGACTCCGGAGCTGTTTTTCCCAAATGAGAAAAGAGATGGGAGCAGGTCAGGGACTCTGACACTGCAGAACAGCGAGGACTCAGCTCGGGAGGGTGTGGGGCTTGTTCTAACTGCAGGTAACGCCCTCCAACCCCCAGGGGTTCTAATCAGGAGGGTCTGGCCGGGCCCAGCAATCCCACCAGCGCCCCCAGGTGATCCTGATGCAGGTAGTTCCCAGTCGAACATATCACGATTTCTCTTGAATTTCCAGACCAAACATCGAGTCTGCTGTTTCTGTGATGGGGACGGGTTTCCTTGCAGGCCATACTGAACTTCATCAACCAGCACTAAGCTGGCTGTCTCATCCTTCCATCTACAAAAAGAACCGGCCCAAGTAACTGGCAGGAGGAGCAGTTCCGCCTTAACTCTCATTTCCTGGGGCTTTATCATGCACAGACCAAGAAAGTTTGCTTACATAGATCCCTTCAGTAAAGGTTCAGTGAGGTAGGGGACCAGGTGGGGTGGAGTTGACCTACGTCACAGAAGCCTGACTGTGGTAACTTATCCAAATTCAGATTCTTTTTCTCCCCGACATAACATAACATAGATCCAGAGATCTGCCATTCGTACCCCACAGTGACATCAGGGACCCACTCTCGGCCTCTTGGTCACAAAACGGCTGCAGCAACCCCAGACATCATTCATACTTTACACTGGAGGAAGGGAGAAGGGTGAAGGGCAAAAGGTATAAGCACCTGAATCAGCCTCCTGTGGTCAAGAAAATGGTGGCTTTTCCAGGAGTCCCACCTGCCAGGCTTACATGAGCCTACATGAGTCTCCACCAGAACCAGGTCTCAGGGGCCACCCTAGCTTCTGGGTTGTGCGGTTGGGAATATCCACAGCGAAGCGTGTTGCTGTGCCAAACAGACAAACGGCTTCTAAGGAGGGAGGGGAGGGGGAATTGCGAGGAGACAAGTTGCAGCGCTGTACACTGGGGATGTCTCCGTGCTCACAAGACAGGATGGAACGCGGGCCAGGAGGCTGAGGGAGGGGCATTTAATCCCGGTGAAGTAGTTCAGAGCACGGAGCGTGCGCTGTTCAGCTGTTAAGGAACCCCGACTCCTGGGCAGCTTCTTCCCTTGTCAGCTGCAGTGGGAGGTCCTGGTCCTCTGTGAACACGCCCCCGTGACAGGGTCACCTGCGCGCAGGCCCTGGATGGAGGCCATGGTCCAGGCTCCTTGCACGGAGCACTTGGGTTGTGGCTGCATTACCGTGCTCACATCATGACCGGTGCTGCTTTCTTTATTGGCTAAGTCACTACTGCCAAGACCCCAGGGCCATGGGGCCCTCCAGAGACAGTGCATCTCCACCCCCTCCCTGGATGGGGTTTTCCCTGCCTGTCTGGGAAAAATATCAGGGTCTCCTTATTCCTTGAAAACTTCCGTTTGGGAATATGCCACCAGCTGTCTGGGAGGAGGGAAAACTGGCTTCAAAAGAGCTGGGCAGGGGCCCTAAGAAAAGTGAGATGTGTGCGTCTCAGGTCCCAGCGGTGCTCATTGGGCAATCAATATCTTCCCCCGACCCCTCGCCCCCCGGCCCCTTGCAGCCCGGCGATCCCCAAGTGTGAGGTCTGGGGCAGCTCCCACGGCTCCCCAGACCCTGGACAGAGCTCGAACTTTGCCTCCTGGGGTAGCAGCAATGCAGAGTCGCCTGAAGGCTCACGGAGCAAGTGCTAGAAGCTTCCGCGGGGCCTGATCTCCCACCGTCAGGGCCGCAGACCTCTAGAAATGGCTCTTTGTGGGGATTAGAGCTCAAAGCCTGAGTAAAGCCCATTCTAGGATTTGAGGTGGGGGGGTGGGGGTTGGCACTGCCCCAAGTTAGAGACATTTTACCTTCCTCCTCCCTCCTTCCTTCCCTCCCTCCCCTCCCTTCCCCTCCCTCCCTTCCCCTCCCTCCCTCCCCCCTCCCTCCCTTCCCCTCCCTCCCTCCCCCCTCCCTCCCTCCCTCCCTCCCTCCCCTCCCTCCCTCCCTCCCTCCCCTCCCTCCCTCCCCACCCCTCCCTCCCCCTCCCCTCCCCCCTCCCTCCCTTCCTCCCCCCTCCCTCCATCCTCCCTCCCTCCCTCCCCCACCCCTCCCTCCTCCCTCCCTCCCCCGTCCCTCCACCGTCCCTCCCTCCTTTCCTCCTTCCCTCCCCCTCCCTCCCTCCTTCCCTCTCTTCTTTCTTTCTCCAACAAGATGCCCCATGAAAATAACGCAAGTACCTGCTGCTTCCCAAGCACAAATCTGTGCCAGGGCCGTGCCGAACGCCCCCCACTCTTTATTCCATGTAATCGTCACAACTACCCTAAAGTCACTATTACTGCTTCCCCACTTCACAGATCGGGAGGTTGAGGCTCAGGAGGCACAAGCCCCAGCTCAAGGCTGCAGAGCTGATGGGCAGCAGAGCCAGGATGCAAACCAGGAACTCACAGCTGCTGCAGAGTCTGAGCTCATGCCTGTCTGGATGTAATAGGCTTACAGCAGATTTTTGGTGTTTTGTTTTGTTTTTTTAGTTCCAAGGGGGTAATTGGAAAATGCAAAAAAAAAAAAAAGAAAAAGAGAGAAATCAAGCCAGCCAGGTTCTTTCACACACACACACACACACACACACACACACACACACACACACACACACACACACACACACACACACACACACACCCCCCTCACAACTTCATTAGAAATGTGATTTGCCCAACAGTGTTCTGGTGCATCTGGAGCCCAGCTTGAAGGGCAGGGCAGTGCAGGCGGGGCAGAAGAGGTCAGCTGGGGCCAGAGCCTGGGGCAGGTTGCTTTGCTGGCCTCCAAGGCCATCTGAGAGCCGCACGCCAAGCCTGCAGAGGAGAGAGTGCACAGCCAATTCTTCTGACTCTGAAACCCAGGCTGGCGCGTCAAGGGCAGCATGTCCTCTGGGGGAATGGTCCCCCCTCGAGAGGAGAGTGCACCTGAGCTAGGCCATATGTCGGGGATCTGAGACACATCTGCGTGGAAAGTAGGGACGTGGGAGGGAAGCTGGAGGTTAACCAGCTCTTCCCGGCCCCGGGCTGCAGGTGCACGGAGGCGTCTAGGAAGCAGGTGGAGGTGTCTCAGGATGAGTCGGGAGTAGCAGGTGCGCCTCCACGTGCAGCCAGGGGAGGTGGAGCCTCCCCGGGCTCTGGAAACACCAGCGCCTGCTGTTCATTCCTCCGAGGACAGCAGAGCCTTGGGACAGAAGGACTCCGGCCCGTAGGCCGGCTGTGTCCTGCCCGTGGACAGAGCTCCTCCTACAGTTTGGGCCCTGGGTCTTCAAGAGGGCGGAGGAGGCATCCCCTAGGACCGTCCACCCTTGGCACTGGGGAAGTGGTCCAGGCTCATGGTAACTTTCTCCAGAAGTCCTTGGGGCAGCCAGACGTCTGCAAGGAGCTTGTTCTTACACCCCGGTGATGAAGGGCTGGACTCTCTCCAGCCGAGAAATGCACCCATCACCACAATGGTGCACGGAGACCCGCTAGATGCCAACAGACAAGAGCCAACTCCAGCGAAGGGACGGGACTCCCCAGGGGCCTGAGCCGCTGAGTTCCATAATGAGAGGCGGCAGTGCTCGGCGGCGTCCCCTGGCGCCCTGAGCCTGAGTTGGCAGCCCGTGTACTGCCTGCCTCACCAGCAGACTGTCCTGGTGATCGTGTCAGTGTGTTGCCTGGAGGGCCCTGAGGAGAGCCAAGGTCAGCACCGAGGCTGCTCCAGCCGGGACGGGAGCAGTGGGTCTCTGGGGGTGGTGGGCAGGAAGGGCTCAGAGTGGTCCTGTGTGCACGTCCTGGCCCTGACTTCCCGCTCTCACCTCGGGCGGGCTCACCTCTCCAAGTCAGGATCACGTCAGCGAACTGACGTGATGCTAACATCCTCCAGGCTGCAGTGGGAGGTCCTGCATCCTCCATCAGACAGGGTCTTGAGGCCGGTGAGAGAAGGATGGTTAGGAGGTGCAAACCCCGGGCTTGGCTGGAGTGGGACGGGTGAGGGAGAGGTGGATGGAGCCCAATCTGTGGCTGTCTTCTGGACGCCCCACTGCTGTGGGTATGCTAGGAAGAGGGGCATGCCCGTGGGGCGCTCAGTGGGACGTGGGAAGTGGCTCAGGGGCAGCGTGGGGCAGCGAGGCCAGGGTGGGGGGAGCCCACCGGGCCGCATGGGAATCTGGCCAGGGCTCTGGCCGGCTCCCAGGTCAGGGTGGCCTGGGCACAGCTGCTCTTCTCCTCTGTGTCAGGGCCTCCCTGTGGGATCTGGGCTGGCATCCCCCAGGGCTCCGCAGAGCCCGGGCCCCTCCAGAGGGTCTGCAAAGAACGAGGAGGGAATGGAAGGTTCACAGATCTGTGACTCAGCCCCCAAGGCACTCGGGGCCGGTGAGCAGCCTAACGGGGCAGGAAGGGGCAGAGGGCATCTCCCAGATGGAACTCAGAGCCGGGCCTTCTCCACGGAGCCCCCGTGGGCTGACTTCCCGCACTGCTCTGGCGGTGCAAGGCTGCGTCCGGCCACGGGGAGAGCAGCAGTCATCTCTGGGCAGGGGGCCGAGGGGGTCCTTTATCTTTCTCAGCCCCAGGCTCCTGGCCAGAGGCTCAGGCCACCTCCTCCCGTTGACCACCTCGACCTCCTTCACCTGGCTCCACCAGAGCCTGTGAGGTCTGGGCCGGGTGGCCAGTCCAGCATCGTTGCTAAGTAACCACAGATGGGGCTCGGGGAGCCGGGCAAAACCCGGTGGGCTTGGACATGTTATGTTCTGCCGTCTTTCTAGGTCTGCCTGCGACTCCACAGCCGTGGCTTTGAATTTCACACCCGGGGCATTTGTTACGGAGGCGGGAGCCCGTATTTATGGTTGCTAACGATTTTCTCGGGAAGGGATGTGCCGCAGCCGTCTGTAAATTTAGGAGGCGGTGGAGAGGCGTCCGTGCACCTAGATGGAGATGGATACGTGTGTTGAGATCTCAGCAGCCTGCCTGGCTGGGAGGGAGACGGATCTCCCCTGGGCCTCTGAGAGGCAGCTCATTTGTCTGGGGGCAAAGGAGGGAGGGGGAGGGGCCCGAGTCTCCCATTTGTCTGGCTACGTCTCCGAAGCTTCCTTGCCCGACTCAGCACCTGGGTCTGGGCTACCCTCCTCTCTGGGCTCCACATGCCTGTGGGAACGGGGGCTGGAAGGACCCCGGGGTGGGGTGGATGCAGGTGGGTGGGAAGTCAGGGAGGCAGCAGCTGAGGGGCCGGGGGGGTTGAGGACTCCGGCTCTGCCCATGGTGCTCAGCCACTGAGCCGCACGGCCCTGGAGTTAAGAATCAGAACGCGGGCTTCCCTGGTGGCGCAGTGGTTGAGAGTCCGCCTGCCGATGCAGGGGACGCGGGTTCGTGCCCCGGTCCGGGAGGATCCCACATGACGCGGGGCAGCTGGGCCCGTGAGCCACAGCCGCTGAGCCTGCGCGTCCGGAGCCTGCGCTCCGCAACGGGAGAGGCCACAGTAGTGAGATGCCCGCGTACCAAAAAAAAAAAAGAAAAAGAATCGGAACACGATGGGATGCCAGACAGAGATGGTGTTGGAGCAGATCAGGGGTCTGCAAATCTGCCCTCCTGGCCGTCCCAGCTTCTGTGGGAGGAGCCCTTTCCCCTGGGCATCATGGTACACTTGGCCCAAGTGACAGCCAGCCAGGGCCGACCACCGGCCCTAAGAGGCCTCGCGTGTCTCCCTCCGTCCTGGGAGTGTCGTCCCTCTCCCCCCAGCCAGCCGCCGCATCCGTGGAATCTGAGCCACATGGGCTATCGGTGCCCTTGTAACCCCAGCCCTCTCTCTGTGGACACCCGGGGTTCTGAGCCCGGAGGCTGGACGCAGCTGGGGCATCCATCTTGCCTTCTGAGCTCCGGCACAGATAGGAGGGTCGGTCATATCCAGCGTCCACCCTGCCCTGCCCCCCAACCTGGAGAAAGTTGCTAACCTGCTCATCCCCACAGGATTCCTTTGCAGCCAGTGGGTCCCAGGCCCTGGACTGGGTGCGGGCCTGAGCGTGAGCAAGGCGGCCCAGCTCCCAAGGAGAGTCGTCGAGCAGCAGCTCCTCACAGAGGCAAGCCCTGGGCTGCACCGCACCCTCCCAGGAAGCCCATCCGCAGTCGGCCGGAGTCCTGCCCTGTGCATCTCCCAAACACTCCGCCCTTCTTTTCTGTCCTCAAACCCACCCTTCTGGCCTCCACCTTAGGGTCTTTGCACGTGCTGGCCCTCTGCCCACAGCAGGTTTTGCACAGCTTGGAGAGGCCGTGCCTGACCACTCCTCCTGCCTCGTCCCCGAGGCACCTGCATCTCGCGGGTTTCTTGGTGATAGTCTCTCTCTTTCCCAGTGGACACGGGAGCAGCGGCCTCATCAATCTTCTCACAGCTGACCCCAAACTCCTGCTGGGGATGCAGGGCGGAGGTGTGCTGGATGAATGAATGAATGAATGAATGAGTGAATGGAAGTGATCACGGGGCTGACTTGATAGGGGTGCCCACTCAGAAGCGCCCCCCTCATGCCGGGACAGTCTGATGTCGTGTCCCTCGGGGGCCCCCAGGGCCTCTCACGCTCTGGCTTGAACCCACTTTTCCAGACGTAGCCCCCGCAACCTCACGTGACCCTGATGGACCACTCTGGACACTTGATGTTCCCAGATGAATGTCCACCTTCCTGGGAGCCGGGGCCCTTCAGGGTGGGGAAGCCCTGGGGGGCTGGTAGCATCGGATCACAGTTGGCACGCCCCCTCCCCCGTCCCGGCCCCTGGAAGTCCCCTGAGCCTCAGTCTGTTTGGCCCGAAGGTGGGATGATGCCCTCTTGCTGGCAGGAGCATCTGAGAAGCTACACCAAGTGCCTTGTCAGTGCTGGGCCAGAGGAGCCCCCAGAGGGGAGTGCACCTCCTCCAGTGGGTGCTGGTCTGAGTCCCCCGCCACCCTATCCTCCACCAGCCCCAACCACAGCCACGACCTTCTCTTAATACTACCACTGTTGTAGGTAGACCTGGCCTTGGACGTACCTTCTCGTCAAATCCTCACAGACGTGGATGCACTAGGTATGATCGCTGCCATTTTCCAGGTGAGAACACTGAGGCCTGAGCTGACCCCTCAGTCCTTGCTTCTCGGTGAGCAGCCCGTGGGCCAGCAGGACCACGTCTAACACGCCCCAGGGATCTGCGTGCACGCCGCTGGGAGACCACCTGCAGTGAGGTGGGACTGGACTCCAGTCCGCAGATTCTCGGGCGGTGATGGCCCTCCCCACCCCACCCCAGCAAGACCAGCCCAGCAGGGGTGTCCTCAGAAAGGCCCCCTAAGCCCTGGCCATGGGGTGTGAGGGGGGTAGACGGACCCCGAGCCCCTGCGCCCAGTCCGATGTTCCCACAGGGCCACCATCGCTTGAATCCTGCCGGCCTGCGTGGGCGGGTGATGGAGTTCAAGGATTCACGGCTTCGGCAAGCTCAGCCCTCTCTAACATGCTAACTAGTGTTTTCACTTGGCTGTCAGTGGGCCATCGGGAATGTCACAGCACACCCTTCCTGATAAAGGGGGGAGGCACTCAGTGCTTCCCGGGAACCCACCACCGGGCCTGGAGTGGCCTTTGCTGCAGGACCCCTGAAGAGCTTCACGAGCTGGGGGTGGACGGGAGCAGGGGAGCTGCCCCGCCCTCCACTGAGCAGCCAAAAGCCGCCTGCAGCCCCTGGCAGCCCGGCGTCCACAGGGACCCCAGGAACGGCAGCATCGGAATCGAGGCTCATACCCGATGCCTTAGAAACACACGAGGGGGAGTTTGGGCACCGAGGCCTGAGGGTGGTGGGTATATTTAGCAAAACCCACATCTTTGGAAATTCTCATACTTTCTAGAAGGTGTCCCTGGTTGATGAGTCAGCCAGCCTCTGCGTGAAGCCAGGAGACGGCTGAGATGTTGGCTCATTCGGCCCCTCATTCTTTCCACGCAGGACCCAGGGTGAACTGGCTGCCTGCTGGGGCCTCACGCTTGGCGAGGGGTGTGGCCAACGGGAAGAGGGGTCCACGTCAAGACAGACATCGCCTGCCAGGAGCCCCCGCTGTGTGATCGGTGGGCCAGGTAATGACCCCATCCTTCTCCAGCCCCCACAGGACTGGCCGGGACCCCTGAGGGTGATGAGGATTCCCCCGGGCAACCCCAGTGGCTGAACCTCTCCGTCAGCTGACAGAGGAGCAAGGGGACATCTGGGCCGGGGTGGGGAGGGATGTCCCATGGTGAGTCACAGCATCTCTGAGTCCTACCTCCTGCCCCAGCCCGAGCCGGTGGGAGAACTTTGCCCAGCTTAACAGAAGCGTGGGTCCTAAGTCAGCCCAGGAGAATGGTGTGTAGGAGAAAGTGAGTCTTAAAAAACAAAGAAATTGGGGTTTCCCTGGTGGCGCAGTGGTTAAGAATGCGCCTACCAATGCAGGGGACATGGGTTCGAGACCTTGTCCGTCTGGGAAGATCCCACATGCTGCGGAGCAACTAAGCCCGTGTGCCACAACTACTGAGCCTGCGGTCTAGAACCCGCGAGCCACAACTACTGACCCCGCGTGCCGCAATTACTGAAGCCCGTGTGCCTAGAGCCCGTGCTCCACGACAAGAGAAACCACCGCAATGAGAAGCCCGCACACCGCAACGAAGAGTAGCCCCCGCTCGCCACAACTATAGAAAGCCTGCGTGCAGCAACGGAGACCCAAGGCAGCCAAAAATAAATAAATAAATAAATATAAATAAATAAATAAACTTATAAAAAATAAAACAAAGAAACGGTAGAACTGGAGTCACCAGTGGAGTTCCCATCAGTTTCTCTCCTGAAGGAACAGAGCAGGATTGGGGAAGTTTTGCCGAGCAGCCCCGCCCCGGAGCTTGGAGGACGTTGCCCCACAAAGCCTGCAGTTCCTGGGGGCTGTCAGGTGCGGGGAGCAGAGCCCTGGGGAGGAATCAGGAGGCTCTGCTCCCCTAGTCTCGTTACTCGAAGTATTATTCATTTCACATCTTGGTGCCAGTCAGAAGTGGGGGAAATGCAGGCTTTACTCTCACTGTTTACACGTGTAACCGTGACCCAGGGAACCTGAGGTTGGAGCAAAGGAAAAGGTGAGCCGTGGACGTGAGGCTCTCTCAGATCAGCCGCGGACAAGAAGAAAAGGAACAAGAACGTTCTCGTCGATTTGGAAATAAGTGGTTTTATTTGCGAAGAAGGAGAAAAATAGCCTGTTACTCTAAGACTACAGCTCTCCGTCAGACCTGAGGCTGCCGTTTCCCACTCGGGCCGAGGTCACGGGTCCACCTCGTCGGGTGCAGACCCGCAAGCGGCAGGGAGTGGGGTGTAACCGGGATTACAACGCTGATGTCATCAAGAACCGTGGCAGGAGTGCTGTCAAGAGCCAACGAGCTAAGAGCTAAACACCAAGGGTCTCAATATCTGTTCCTCCCCCTCCCCCAACAGACAGCACGCCGGCCCCACTGAAGGACTGGGGTGGGCCCAGAGGCGTGAGTGGGCACGACCCTCTGCCCTTGATACAGAGCTGGCCCCCTCACAGTGAACCTCAGAACTCTTCATGTTTGACCATTGTAGAAAGTGATGTGCTCTCACTCTTCTGAGGTGAGCAGAAGGACATAAGGACAAGGGGTGGCTCCTGGCAACCATGCTGTGACCATGAGGGCAGTCAGCCCAAGGACAGAGCCAACACATGGAGAAGGCATAGCCCAGAGAAACACAGAGAAGCAAGGCCCCAACCCACTGTGCCTGGGACCCAGAAGCCTCCCAGAGCCTCAGTTAGAAGATGAAGTAAACCCATTCATCTGGACAACGGTCTTATGACCTGGGAGCTCTTTGGTTTCCCATTTTACAGATGAGGGAACTGAGGCTTAGGGAATCTAAGCAGCGTGCCAGTGATCATGGAGGAGCCAGAATCCGGATGCAGGTCTTGGAGCCAACCTTCCGACTCTGACACACACACTGTTCCGTCTTGGGTTTGGGCACCAGAGCCGTCCTTGGGGAGGGGAGGCAGATGAGGCGCTGAGGGTGATCATGGGCTGGGCGGCTCCCCGGCTTCTCAGCAGGGAAACTCGGGGAGGAGACCAGCTGAGAAGAAGGCTCCCACTGCTACCCAGAAATCGCCTGGACCCCCAATCACCAGTTCACGTGGCTGAGGTGGAGTGATCTCACATCTGTGTGGTGTGTGCACATCGTGGAACTAGGTCACCGGCACCTTCCACTGATGGGGCAGGAATGGGACTGCGTGGCCCGGCTGAGAAGCGTACCTGTCTCCATCCTTCCCACAGATGTGCACAAAAGTCGTCCGTGTGGGGGAATAGAGCCGATTTCCAGCACGGCGTGTAAGGGAAGGTGGGAGGTGGGAGGGGAGGTGGGTGAGGAAAGCTCTTAGTGTGCAGCTGTGTGGCCCCTCAGTGCTGCCTGGTGGAAGGAACCCTTGGAAGAAACAGGTAGTATTTAGAAATGATCTGGGGGAAGTTCAAGAAATACCCCGTTCCTCCCTCCATTTCCCTGAACCTCTTCTTAAGTCTCAGATACTGTGAAATTGCTGGGTGGCTGTGACCCCAGGAACTCCACTTCTGTGGCTGGAAACCCTGCTTTGAAGCTGGGGGGAGCCAGGAACCAGCTTTCCTAGTCCTGGGACTCAGACAGTGTCCCCGCTGCTCCGGGCAGGCCCCATCCTATGCACGCAGATCCCTTGGGACTCGCTGCTGCCCTGCCCCGCCCAGCAGCAGGTGTGCAACAGAACTGGGGTTCCCTGCTGACACCAACAAGGTCAAGGGGAGGCTGGTGGGGGAGCAGAGTGGATGTCAGCCCCTCCCCAGGGCCAAGAGTGTGAGCTGCCAGGTGTCTGCTTGGAGGGGGGCCTGGGGGCTTCGTCTCTCGTCAAAGGCAGAGGAAGAAGCCCTCACCTTCTCAAGGGCACTGTCAGCGGGGACCCCTGCGTTTGGCAAATTCTACCTTGTGTCACCTCGTATTTCCTCACCCCGTGTGAGTGACTGTGGACCCAGGTTTATCAGGCAAGGAGCAGGCCCCTGCAGAGGTGGGTGTGCCGGGGGCGGGGGGTCTCTTGGCCCAGTTTTAAAGATGAATTAGTTAAGATCCCAAGTGGGAGCCAGTAGGAAATCACAACTCGCTGGGTGGATAGGCTTATGCAAATGTGATGAAGAGAAGTCCATCTGTGGAGGAAAAATAGGACACACGCTTCATTCTCACGGATTTCAGACTGAACCTCCGACGCACTGCCAGTGGCTATCCGGAGCTGGACCAACCACACCTCAAGGGCACATCCTAACTCTTCCAGGAACAGGAATCGGCTTCACCCAACACTCCTGAGACTACTCACTGGAGGGCAATTTGGGGTGTGGGTCTGTGGTTACAAGACCTGCCATGGTCCAGGTCGTCTTGGTCCCTGAAAGAGTTTGCGGGGATGGTTTCACAAAGCAGCAGATGGCTTAGCGAGACGGTGGGACGGTCAGGAGAATTGATGGTGGCATCAGGGAGCCTTCTGAGGTTTCCACGGCTGATGTGAGGATGGTGGGGAGAGAGGCCAGGAACCACTGGCCACCCCGTGCCGGAGGATGGCGCTGGCCTCTGCTCAGAAGAGGCCCTGGCCCTGAGGGGCTCACCCCTGGACAGAGGAAGGTGCCTGGGATCCCAGAGAACTGGGGGCACCTGAGCCCCGATGCCTCAACTCACACTGGGGATACCTGTGTGTCCCTGGGTGAGCACCTTCTGTGTCTGCGTGCCTGACACACAGTGTGGCTGCAGAGAGGGTGACGCCTCTCTCCTCTACTCCAGACAGGTGTGCGTGACACCATGCCTGCTGAGGGTACTGGGTCCCCCCTGGCCGATCCAGCGTTTTATCTTCACGGCCAGGAACACGCCAGCCCCTGTGGATTGAGGGAGGGGGCAGGGGCCCCAGCCGCAGCCCCAGCCCCTGGGTTTGGCCGGAAGAGCCAAGTGGGGGACAGATCTGCATTTTCATTTTACAGCAGAAACTCATTTTCCACCCCTTTGCAAAGAGGACTGCCTCTGTGCATGGAAATTCACCAGATTCCTGAAGCCACGGGTGACTTTTAATATTATGGGAGTTCTCCATTTTTCACTAATTTAATTTCTGGGGCCATTAAAGGTAGCCTGAAGAAACACCATCTGCTGAGTCGATGATAGACTGGAGAAAGAATTTAGCAGCAAGACTGTAAATTTCCACTTTATCAGGGATCTTGGTATCTAAAATCAATTGGGGGAAGCACTGAAATGCTTACCGGAAGGATTTCTCAATCAGGGGCCTCTTCCTGTGTCATTTTTCATTTCGATCCAGCAGCTCCCGACATCCTCCACCTCGAGAAGGGCCCTGATGCTCGTGTCCAAGTGCAGCCATGGGAAAATAAAACATTTAGGCATTTATTATTTTTATCAAAATTCCAACAGTCCTGAATGCACCGCACCTCAGTAACAATCAGGTGTATTTCCATCTGCAGAGCCGACTTTCCAGGGAGTGGGAGAAGACTTCGGCCCGTAGAAGCTGGTCCCCTCAAACCTCAGGTCTTACCTTACGGAAGCATCCTCCTGTCCTGGAGGTAGGCTGGGAGATTCTGCCACCAGACAGCCCCTCCTCCAAGGACTCTGGCCTCTGGGGTTCGCTTGCACTCCATCAGCGACTTGCAGGTACCAACTGCATGCCAGACACCAAGCAACAGAGCAGGACACAGCCCCATCCTCCTGGAATGGACAGCACGCAGGGGATGGACAAGAAACAGCCACAGGAAGCCTCCAGGGCTCGACTGCAGATGCTGAGAAGGGCGGCAGAGGAGACAGGCCAGGGCTCCTGGGCTAAGAGGTGGCTGAGGCCCTGGGGACTTCTGCCGTCAGCCTCCCCAGAGGGACAGTGGACCTGAAACCCACAGGGAGGGAAGAGGCCGGGGGTGTGGGGATCGAGGAAGGGCGCCCCTTGGGGGGCGGGGCAGCGAGCATGGCGTGTACGAGGGACAGGAGGACGGTGTCCTGGGGTGGGGTGGGGGACTTAGACCGTGTCTGTAACTGCCCGGCCAGCATGTGAGAACCCATGTCCATGGAACAGACAGAGTTTACAGGAAGAGATCCACCCTGGTGTCTTTTGGGAGTTTTTGAAATGCTGTCTTGACCCCAATTTGAGATCCTGGCAGCTGACTACGTCCACTCCCAACACCCCCTTATCCGGGACCACTATACCTCCACCGGATTGCCCCAGGGTCAGGCACCAGACCACTGGGGGCGGCCCCCGTGCCCCAGACCCCAGAGATTATTCGAATCAGCCAGTCCACAGGTCATGAGGCCCAGCCAGCCCCACCCTGCTCTCTGCACAAGGCTGTCCTGCAGCATGTCCACATAGTGGTCACACGGGGCCCTGCGGGATGCCCGGCCTCTGATGGGGGATGGGCGCGCTGTCTGCTGGGTGCCTCACCCAGGGCTGTAGGCTCAGCCCCGGCTCTAAACAGGATGCTTGCTCCCTGGATGTGCCCCTGTGGGAGGGAGAGGAAGTGCAGCGGGCAGGCCCGGGCAGCCTGGCCCGCCCAGACTCTGCAGGTCGTTGCCCCTGAAGGAGGGCTGCCCTGGGTTCGTTGGGCACCTGGCAGGCAATGCCCTGAGCTAAGGGGGCTCATTCCCAGGACTTTGGTTTTTGCAAACGGCCTTTGCGCAGCAGGGGCCCCAGGGAGCATCTCCCCTCCCGTTCTCTCCTCGCCCCCTCCCTCAGTGTGGCCCTGCTCCCCACTCCTCACTCCAGAGCCCATGAGGCGCCAGGTGAAATCCACGAGAAACTTGGTCCTTGCTCCTGGCACGCACGGCCTCCCTCCCTCTCTACCTGAAGGCCCCAGCTCTCCATCACCTGCTCCCCCCGCCCTGGCCTACCTTGCCCTCTCTTCTTCACTTACCCAAATCCTGCCTGTCCTTCCTAGGCAGGCTCAACCCCCTCTTCCAGGAAGCCCCCCGTCCTCCCCGTCACACCCACCTTCCCTCTCCTCCCTGAGGTCCTTAAAGCTTCCCTGGCTGTGAGTTCTCATCTTCATCTGGGCACGCTGACCACTGAGAACAGGTGGGTCTCTTCTGATGGGAGTTAACCTGAGAAGAGGGAGGGGCAAGGTGTGGGGAGCTCCCAGGCCCCCAGGCTTGCCACAGACCCTCCGTGGAGCTTGGACTGGCGACACGGCCTCCAGTGGAGGAGAGGGGCCCCGGCTGTCTGCTCCTGCCTGGCCCCCCCACCCCAGCTTCTCCAGGTCAAACACTGCAGGCTCGACTCACTGCACACACACCCTCCCCGCCGCTTTTGCTGGTGGAAACACAGGCCTCTTTCTGCCCAGCGGACGTTTCTGAACCCCGAGTGCCACTTTCTGAAGTGACTCATGTGCGAGTTGGCTCCGTGAGGGCATCGGGTCTCTGCCCACCTGTGAGCAGCTGCCTGCGTCCCGCACATATCCCGCTGCCTGTGAGCCCATCCCCTCTGCTCCTGCGCTGGGATTCTGAAGGGCTTCCTGCCTTTCCAACCCATCTAGAAAGTTCCTGTATTGTGACGGCCCTCGGTAGCCGGCTCCCGGTTGTCAGGTAGCGCAGTCACGATCGGCAACACCTTCATCATCAGCAAACACCTTCATTAACAGCTAACGCCTCTGTCAGGCCGTGTGTCAGCCGCAGGGAGCAGTGATGGTACAGGAAGGCAAGGCCTCCAGAAGGAGGCATGAGGGGCACCAATAGAGGACAACGCTGGGCCTGGGCCCTGCTGCTCGTGGAAATCCCTTTGTGAGCCTGGGGGAGGCCCTTCGAACTGGGAAACCCAGTGCCCAAGCGGGGCCAGAGAGCAAGCCAACTCCCGCCTACAGGGCACAGCCCGTGGAGACCCCCCACGTGGCTATGACATCATTGGGGGGGGTGGGGGCGGTCAACTCGTTCTGGAAAAGGCCGGATAGTGGATGTCGAGGCTGTGCAGGACGTACGCCCTCCGTGGTAAGTACTCAGTTCTGCCTTCGGAGCAGAGAGCTGGGATAGGTAAACAAATGGGCATGGTCCTCCGCCAGTAAAACTTCATCTCCACAAACAGGCCGGCTTTAGCTCGTGGGTTTGCTGGTCCCTGGACCCTGTGGTTTAGTCTTCAGAGCATCCCTGGAGGTGTCTGTGATGCCCATCTTGTTGCTAGGCAACCAGCGATGGAAAGGACCCGCCAGAGTCAGGGCAGCCGCGGCTCCTGCAGGGAGCAGCCTCACCTGCCCCACCCTCTGCCCAGGAGGCCTCCATCGTCTCCTTTTAGTGCCACCCCAGCTCCTGTCTAAGTCAGGGAAACAGGACTGACAGGAGATGTATATAGATAAAGAGGTTTGTTATAAGGAATTGGCTCCCACGATTACGGGGGCTGAGAATTCCCAAGGTTTGCGGTCAGCAGCGGGACACCAGCGGCACCCATGGTGTCAGTTCAGGTCCAAATTCAAAGGCAGACGAAGGTGGATATCCCAGCTGGAGGAGCCAGGCAGAAAGCGATTTGCCTTTCCTCCCTTTCGTGTTCTGGGTGGGGGGCGGTCTTCAGTGAGTTGGATGAGGTCACCCACATTGGGGAGGGCCCCCTCTTCACTCGGCCCATCAAACCTAATGCTAGTCTCTCCCAGAAACACCCTCACAGACGCGCCCAGCGCACTGTTGAACCAGGCCTCTGGGTCCTGTGGCCCCATCACATGAGCACAGAGTTGACCATCATGCTCCGGCAAGAGCCATTACGATTACTCAGATTATTACTGCTGTCATTATTAATTATTCCATCTGCAGATGAGCAATGAGTCTCAGGGGTCAGGGGGCTCGCCCAAGGCCCCAGGACTCACAGGCTGCAGAGCTGGGACCTGAACCCTGTGACTCATTCCTCCCCAGACGCAGCCTCCACTGTCACAGCGGCCCTGGGAATGCCGGGGGCTCCTGGGCTGCAGGGCACAAACGTAGGTGGGACAGGCTTCTGCACGTCCACACTGCGCCTCCCGGCCGGGACCCCGGGACCCTGCTGTGAAGCCCCCAGGAGCCCCGCCCCGACAGGCGCGAAGACTGAGGCCCGGCCGGTTCGCCCGCTCCCGCGGCCTCGTTTTCTCTCTCTCGTCCCCTTTCCCAGCTCAGGCCAGGCATCTAGCGGCCTCCTCCGTCTTCTGGTCACGTAAACCAGTTCCCTTAAAAGCACTGTGTTCCCTAAGGAGGGCGGGAGCTGGGAGGAAGTGAGGGTGGAAAGCAGATTTGTCTCTGATCATCCAAAGAGGTGAAAATAAAACACATCCGTGGAACTCTGGCTGCTTTCTCACAGGCTGTCCTCAAGGATGGGGTGGCAGCCAGGTCTCAGGGTATATGTGTAACTGTCTCCTGGGGCCGCCATAACAAAGGACCGCAACCGGGGGGCTTACACAGGAGCAATGCGTTCTCTCACAGGTCTGGAGGCTGCAAGTCTGAAATCTCGGTCGGCAGGGCTGGTTCCTTCTGAGGCAGAAGCTTCCAGGCCCCTCCAATCCCTGCTGGTCATTGGTGAGCCTTGGGTTTCTTGGCTTGTAGCCGTGTGGCTCCAATCTCTGCTCCTTTCCTTCTCTGTGTTCGTGCCTTCAAGGGCGTTCTTTGCTCTGTGTGTCTGTCTCTGTGTCTCTGCTCTGCAGAGACACCAAACACATTGGTGTCCAAACAAAATGACACCAGACACATTGGATGAAGGGCCCACCCTTCTCCAGCCTGACTACCTCAACTTACATCTTAATTATTCCTGCCAGGACCCTGTTTCCAAATAAGGCCACATTCACTGGTACAGGGCTTAGGACTTCCACATCTTTTTGCGGGGACACAACACAACCCACGGCACATGGATATGTGAATTCCTTGAGCACTTGAAACACCAGCTTTCAGGGAACATGACAGGTGGGGAGTGACCAGGTGACCTGGGCACTGGTGACATCAGCAGAGGCCCAAAGCCCTGGGGAGCCAGGAGCACATGCGGGGCGAGCCTGAGAGGGAGCCCATCTTGAACTAAGAAGCATCTCTCTTGGTCCAGGTTCTCGGGGTTTCCCAGTTGGCTGCCCCTCACGGAGCTCCTAACCCTGGGGGAGGCACCCACGGGGTACACTGACTACAGGTCATGGTGTTCACGTATGACCTGGGCGTAGCAGCCAGGTTATGGGGACACAATTGCGAAGAAGCTGTGTCCAGCAAGGCCAGCACCTGGAGGCCTGGACAGAGCACAGTGCCCCTGAGCGGTGCCTCGGATGGAAACATCACCCAGGCGGGAAGACGTCTTGGGCAGAAACGTAGACATGTGGGCGGGCCCATCTCTACCTGGGAAGATGCTCTGTGTCCTGCCCATCCAGGGTGCTGGCATTGAAGGTCAGGGACCTCTCACCTGCTGTCTCCCAGGAGCCTGAGCGCAGGTGAGAGCAACCGGGGAACGAGGTGCACTCACTCCCTCCCTCCTGTTCCCCACCTAATGGAACATAGCACGGACTCCTCCATCCTAAGTGCCCATCAAGGCCCACCTGCCCTGGCTTCTACCCTTTCAAGGAGCCCCTAGCCTGGGCACTGGTTTTCAGGATCCAAGATCAAGGGAGGCTCCTGTCCACACAGCCCTGGAGCCCGTAATAAGCTGATGTAAGTCTTTCAACAAGAGCAGAGTGGGCACCATGCTTCCCACCAGGGCTCTGAATGCCGTGACCTTGCCCTAGATAGCGATCGCATCCCCAGCTGGCACAGTCGGTGCCTGGGCTCACCTGGGGCTTGTCCCAGCCAGGTGGAGACCACGGCTGCTTTTTCACGTTTTCTTTTGAAGCTTTGTTATCATTCATGCCCTGGGCAATGCAGCCACTCACGGGCTTTCCACTGGCACCACACTGACAGCCAGCAGGTGCAGGGTCTCCTGTGCCCGTGGCTTGGTGCCCATCTGTGCCTGGGGCAGGACACGGCCTCCTCGTCACACCCCGGTGGCCAGGGCCCGGGAACTCTCAGCTTGGAGGTGTTGAGGCACTGCCAACGGTGGCTTCCAGCTCAGCGGAAACCCCCATAACTGCCCCATGCACAGGGATCATCTAAGCCAGGTCTCCCCTGGCCTCAGAGAGACCCTCCTCTAAGCTTGTTTTCAGGCTGTGTGAAGGAGGGAGGTTCAGAAGTGGGCCTGTGGCCCCATGCAAGTCCCAAAAGGACCCGCGAGTTACCGTCTGATGCTCCCACTGTGAACACGGCCTCCTCCAACCCTTGACCCCAGGCATGCATGGCCACACTCATTCCCAAGTACAAGAGGTGGGGCAGACCCCAGACAGCCCATGGGAGGAGGTCTCAGGGGCCAGCTGGCCGGGGTAGGCTCCCTCGTCTAGACTGACCAGCAAAGGTCTGTAAGGCCCTGATGAGCCTGTGACCTGGGCTTTTCTGCCCCGACGCCAGCACCTGGGAGCAGAACAGAACTGGTGCTACAATACCCATCACTCCTTGCCGAGTACCAGAGTCTGTAGTATCAGGGATCCCGCTGGGAGGGGAGGGGCCGTGTGCACCGGTGGAGCTGGGGCACCTTGGTCACGGACGATGAGGTGCCTCTGAGGCCTGGAGACAGTGCCCATGAGTCGTTCACCTCCCAGGACCTTGGGTTTCTTTGTCTGAAAAGCTATTACTCATGGAACAGTCCACCCTGGGACCACAAAGCTCAGGTGAGCGCCTGGAGGGAGCTGCCGGGAGCTCCCTGGAGAATCGCACAAAGTGAGAGACCAGCTTCCTAACCCGAATGCACCTGAGCCTTTTGTGGGGCCACCAGGGATACTTCAGCCAGTGGCCCTCAGAAGCACACGCCTGCTTGGGCTCCTCCCTGCTCTACCACTTCCATGGCTCCCGTGTGCTCTCAGATGCCTGCCGTCTTACCATCCAGGCTCCTTCCCTCCACCTGTGCATTTTCCCAGGGTCCCCAACCTCCTTTTCCATGTCACACGCACATAGGAAATGATAAGAGGCACGCTGGAATAAGTGGACGAGGCTGGGGGGGCAGGTGGTGGTTGACAGGTGAGGGGGCTCTATACCCTGTCTCCCACCCACGCTGGGTGTGGCACTTGGGAAGCACCGGAGCCACTCACACTGGTCTTTCTTCAGCTTCGGGGACACATCCACCACTTTCCCAACACAGGAAATTTCACAGATGCTGCTCCTCTACTGACACTGTGGCTCTGCTCATCGCACGTGCACACAAGTACACACGTGTGCAGAACACACACACGTACACGCACACCTTCAGATTTCAGCTCAGAGTCTTCAGATCTTTAGGGAACATTCCTGAGCCTCCGACCTTTTTCGCACCTCACAAAGCACCCTGCTTTCTCTCCTTCACAGCACTGACCAAAACTGTAACTTAAAACTCACTGTGGAGGACTTCCACTTCTGGCCATGATGGTGCCAGACTAGCCCTACTGCTGCAGACACCTACAAAATAGGGACAAAGTTTCTCAGCCTCGACAGCGGCAGGACTGGGATCCTGAGAGGGGAGGAGTGTACAGTGTGAGTCCCACAGTCGCTGGCTTCCTGTCTGGGGTACTTTCTGGACCCCCATGTGGTCCCGCCTGGACTCTGTTCATGGAGTTCTCCTTTCTTCCATGATGTGTGGTGACTGCCCAGGCAGAAAATGTGGCTTCTCTGAGCTGGGGAGGCAGGGATTGGAGTTTGGGGCTGGCAAGGTAGCTGCAGCTGGGGGCAGAGTACAGGAGAGGCAGAAAGTGCACAGGTAGGAGCGTCCAGAATCCACACGGGGTCCCATGACATCTTCTGAATACTTGGCTGCACGTTTAGGGAGAGAATCTGCATGACCAGCAGGAACGGAGAAACCCTGTTGAAATTCCCAGGCATTCAACCGACACCCCAGAAAGGCTATGCCTTAGGAGCAGGACTCATCTAGCCCTAGAGAAAGAATCTCTGTAAACATATCTAATAAAACTCAAACCCAAGCCTAAGAATCATCTGATCTGCCAGCAAATGAGCTGCCTGTCAGAACAAAACTCAACACCCTCCCTAGAAAGACAACCATGTCCAGACTCTCAACACTATCCTACCCACAATGTCAAGCATACAACAAAGATGACTAGACACGAGAATAAGGAAGTGTGACCTATAAACAGGGGAAAACACAGTTCATACAGGCTGACTTTGAAAAGACCCAGATGTTAGAAATAACAGACAAAGAGTTAAAGCAGCTAATGTAAATATATTTGAGGACACAAAGAAAATTATTTCATCAGAAATGAATAAGGGAGGGCTTCCCTGGTGGCGCAGTGGTTGAAAGTCCGCCTGCCGATGCAGGGGACACGGGTTTGTGACCCGGTCCGGGAGGATCCCACATGCCGCGGAGCGGCTGGGCCCGTGAGCCATGGCCGCTGAGCCTGAGCGTCCGGAGCCTGTGCTCTGCGACGGGAGAGGCCACAACGGTGAGAGGCCCGCGTACCGCAAAAACAAAAAAAATGAATAGGGGAAATCTCAATAAACAAATGGAAATTATAAAAGAGAATAAAAAGAAAATTCTAGGACTAAAGAGCTCAACATGTGAAATTGTGACACTTGCTGGATGGAGTTAACACGAAACTGAAAACGGCAGGAAAGAAGGCCAGCGAACTGAAAGATGGAGCAATAGAAAATCTCCTCTCTGAAGGGGAGACAGAAAAAATATTGAAAACAATGAACAGAGCCTCCACAACCAGTGGGAAAATATCGAGAGGTTCAACGTACATCTCCTTATGAGAGAGGATGGGCCAGAAACAAAAGGCTTGAAGGACTAATGATCAAAAATTCCCCGAATTTTGGGAAGAACAGAAAACTTACAGATTCAAGAGTATCAGACAACCGCAAGTAGAAGAAATACAAAGAAGACGACTCCTAAACACATCATCATCAAATCGCTGAAAACCAAAGATGAAGAAAAAGCTCTTCAAAGCAGACTCATTGCCTGCAAGGGAATGAAGATATAGATGATGTCTGGTTTCTTACCAGAAGTGATGAGGAACAGAAAGTATGGGATTGAGGACATATCGGTGACAATATCCTCCAAAAATGAAGGCGGAAAACGATATTTGCAGGTAGACACAAACTGAGAGAATTCGTCACCTGCACGATAAGAAATATTAAAGAAGGTTCTTTGGGATGAAGGAATTGATTCTAGATAGATGTTCCCATCTGGAGTGGGGAGAGAAGAGCACTGGGTGTGGTAAATATGGAGGCTACCATCAAGGAGATGTTGTTTTCTTTTCTTAATTTCTTGAAGAGACAACATCCACCTCCTGGGATGACGCACTGAGAAAGATACAACCTCACTTCTGGGTGGACCCCCCGAGAACGCACAGCCCAACTGGACAAACTTGAATAGGGACTGTGCCTCAGCGAGAACTATGATCCCCCGGGTTTGATCATTGCGCTGTGATTACCCAAGAGCGGTCCTTGCTCAGTGCTGACATTGAGGGCAAAGGGCCAGCCACGTGGTTTTCCAACTTACTCTCAAATAGTTCGGAAAATGGTATAGACGTGTCTGCATGTGTGTGTGTGTGTGTGTGTGTGTGTGTAGTGACAGAGGGAGAGAGAAAACACAATGGTATATGAGAGTACTTTGTACTGTTTGTGTAATTTCTCTGTAACTGTAAAATTATATAACAGTTAAAAGATTTTTTTAAAATGATCATTTCAGTAAAAGCTATTTGTAAGGTAGTTGTTTAGTATGTTTCTCCACTAAAGAGTGAGCGCTGGGAAAGCAGGGACCCACCCCAGTGTGGTTGGCCTGTCGTAGGGTATGTCCAGGTGGACGTGGGAGTCTGGAGGCCTGGTCCCGGCTCAGCTTCCAGTGTCCAAGAGACCCTGGGTCCCTCACTGTCATCCCTGGCCAGTAAGATGAATATTCGCCCCGCTCCCCGTCTCTCTGTGTCTATCTCCCTCTCTGTTTCTCTGTCTCTCTCTCTCTCTGTCTCTTTCTCTCTTTCTGGAAGACCAGCTGCCCTCTTCGGTTCTGGACAAGTGAAGGACAGCCATTGTCATTCCCCTTCCTGGAGGACAATCAAAGCATAAGTGATCCGTCAGCAGAGCTCTGACCGGGAACAACTTTTGTCCTCAGGACGCCGTGTGATCACAGGAATGTCACTGCTCAGGGACGTGTACAACCTGTCCCCAGCGTGTCCCGAGTGCTGGGCACTGGTTTATACATCGCCACGTGCTGCTGACTCACCTGTGTGCCTGGCGCCTCCAGGGGGGCCGGAAGCCCCAGGGGACAGAGACCCTCCCCCCACCCCCGACTCGCGACGCCCCTCTCAGCCTCCTGCATCCCGGGGACAGGGCAGGGCTCGGTGAGTGCTCCAGGCCCTCGGGGGCTGCATAACCAGAGCCAGGGTAGCCACAGGGATGCTTCCTGACAGAGCAGGTCTGGGCCTCGGCACACGGCCCCTGCCCCGTGCCTGGAGCTACAGGGAAACCACAGCCTAACGGAGTCCCAAGGCACATGTCAGCTGTGCTCAGCCGCTCCTCGGCGGGACACTTCTTCACTCCTGATCCACATGCCTTTGCTCGTGACCCACTGAAAGGATGGTGGCCTGACCGCTCTGAGTTTTCTGCCCCAACCCTGACTTCCTCCAGGAGTGCCTCAGTTTCCTGTCTGCAGGGCGTCGGTGCCCGAGGAGCAGAGCGGGGCACTGCGGCAGGTCGAGTGATGACAGGTGCTTCATCCTGTCCAGCCCATCGAGAGCCCCTGTGGCCCTGACTCTGGGCCCACCAAGCACGCTGAGCGGTGGTGTGGCCCTTCCTCCACCTGGAATCCTGCCACCGACCCACATGCCCTTGGGCGAGTTCCCACCTCTCCGAACCTCCATTTCCGCATCCGCAAAAGACGTCTCACGTGGTCATGGGGGCTACAGGGGGGGAAGCGTGTCCAGAGCCCACATGGTGCCTGGTGTGCCTGGTGACCGCTGCCCATGCAAGCCCAGCCGGGGGAAGGACGCTGTGATTCTCTCCGCAAAAAAAAAAGTCTTGACACCGCTCCGCACAGGAGGGAGGGACGCTGCCCTCAGCGGGGGGCTTCCCACTGCTGCTCTCCCAGCTTTCCCCATCACTACACCTGGCCTGGCCCGCAAGCAGCCTGGGGGGTCCCCGGGACTCAGTGAAACGTTCTCACCTGTCCCCCCACCAATGTCCTTATTCCTTGGAGGGAAGTGACCGTGTCCTTGGGCAGCCTGGCTCCCGGCCATCTGGCAGCTGATGGCGCTGGGGGGCGCAGCGGGTGACAAGCAGCTGGCCCAGGGCTGAGAATCACCTGTGGGTCTCCATCTCTGGCTTCCGAGGCTGGGCTTCCCGGGACTACATGGTGCTGACGAGTCTGGAACCCAGGGAGCTGCGGGCAGTACAACCCCCGTCGCAATACGGGGGATGACTTGGGAACATCGTTCTTAAGTTCTGCTGGGAGAGAAGGTTCCAGAGTGCAGCTGGGGTTGTGCCGTCTGGGTCCGATCCACTTGAGTCCTGCCGGCAGGACGGTCTCCCTAAGGACCAAGCCTTCCTGTCAGGGAAGAAGGGTCGGCCAGGGTCCAGGATCACTGTCTGAAGACGGGTCTTAGGGCCACACCTCCCCTCCTGAACCTTGCAGTGAGTAGTGGGCACAGGTGTCTCTGCGCAGTGCAGCCCCTTGGCTGGAGACACACCTGCCCCTTGGTCTCCACTCCCCACGGCCTCACACTGACCCGCCACCCCCGAGGCCCCACAGCTGTGTGCCTCAGCCCGCATCTGGGAAGGACACAAGCCAGGCTTAAGGTCACCGTGCCAGCCGCTCCCTCAGAGAGCAGAGACAGCTGGGCACAGACCGGGATCCGGATCCTCCCTTCCGGATGCGGGATTTTGGGGGTAGGGGTGGGGGACAACCCTCTGGATGCCATTTCTAAACTAGAATGAAGGATAACGTCCCTGCAGGCATCTTCTCAAGATTCAAGCCTGGGCTGCAGAGAGCGCTTAGCCCGTTAATGAGCACATGATAAATGACAGCTATGACTTATCTAGTGATAAAAGCAAATGCCAGGCAAAGTAGCACGGTCCTTGGCAACACAAGCAGGATGACGCTTGGGCCACTCCAGGGCACGGCTTAACTGCCAGTGTCCGGCCAGAGGGAGAGCCCGTCGGGCAAGTGAGGGCAGCGCTTGGCGGGTGCGGTGGGCGTGTCCGAAGGTGAGGTGCGAGAAGGGCTGGCCAAGGGCTACCAGATGGACTTGCTCCAGCTACAGGGTTTGTGAGGCCGAGGTGGGCTGACCCCGCCTTCCCTGGTGTCCGAGGCGCGTCCTCCACGGCGGCCCAGGGAGAGCCTGGGTGGGTCTCGGTGGTGTGCAGAAGCGACACCTGTATCACACGTGTAGACCTCATCTGTACACTGACCCCTTCAGCACGTGATCGTGAAGACCCTACTCCACGCTGGGTGGAGGACAGCCAGCCGGGGAAGCACAGACACAGCCACCCTTACGGCCGCTGGGTGGAAGGTTCCAGGGCCACCGGGGCTGGCGCAGCAGGGTCGATGGGCAGCTGAACACTGATGGCCAGTAGTTGGTCTCCCCTTAACTCTGCTGGAGTCCAGACCTGAGAGGGAATAGGGATGAGCAAGGCCAAGTGCCTGCCCCTGAGGCGCCGCCGTCACGCAGGGTTGGCAGGACCCACACCCAGAGTGGAGGGGGGGGCAGGTGTGGTCAAGCGACCCACAGGCACCAGGTGGGTTACGGGCCCCGCTCAAGATGGGAAGCTGGTGGCACTGGTCAGCATTCCCCACGACTCAGGGAGGTGCCCGGGCCAGGGCCTAATGGGTTAACGACTATTAAGGGGCACAGGGCTTCCCTGGTGGTGCAGCGGTTGAGAGTCCGCCTGCCGATGCAGGGGACGCGGGTTCGTGCCCCGGTCCGGGAAGATCCCACATGCCGCGGAGCGGCTGGGCCCGTGAGCCATGGCCGCTGAGCCTGCGCGTCCGGAGCCTGTGCTCCGCAACGGGAGAAACAAAACAAAACAAAATCATACAAAGAGGGACCCAGGGACGGAGAAGCTCCTCTTGTAAGCAATTATCTTAGAGCTAAATCAGTCAAGCAAGCAAAGACCCAACATCAAGGATGGCCACTGCTGTGATGTTTACAGGAGGAAAACTGAAAACAGCTCATCAGCCTTCAGCAGAACGGGGTGCATTGATCTGCACTTTGTGCAGGGGAATCACAGCAGGGGGCTGGCAGGAGTCGGGGCACAGAGGATGCCGGCGGCGTGAGGTCTGGGCCAAACCCTGTGCACAAGTGAGCATCGTCTCCCTGAAGCCTGGAGCCGTGGTCAGGCGTGGGGGCTGTTCTGGGAGCATTCCCTGCTGCACCCAAGGTCACACCCAGCCCGATTGGAAACTGGGTTCTTAGCAGTGACCCAGTATAGCCAAGAACGTGATTCAAGGCTCAGCATCTGTGGACGTGGACGATGTCACAGACTCGGAAGTGGGAAACAGCTGGTTATAACGCTGTAAGCGCACAGCCTGGGCTTATGCACACATGCACATCTTTCTGCTCAGAAACGGGGTGCTCGCTAGCGGGGGTTGGGGGGTGGTCACTGTTTCCTCCTTCAACTTTCTGAATTTTCTGAACTGTTTTTGCAATAACGATGGATTCGCCGAGTGGTCGCTAGTTGGGGGGGTGGTGACAATCTCCTTCAACTTTCTGAATTTTCTGAACTTTTTTTTGCAATAACGATAGATTTGTGTTATGATCAGAAGAAAACAATAGAGCTATTTTTAAAGGCAGGCAACTGACACCTTTGTGGCAGGAGTGCGGCAGCCTGGGGTGAACCATCCGGGGCATCAGACGCACTGGCACCGCACTGAGGGACTCGGCATGACCTTACAGGCCAAGGATGCCCCTGCCCGGATGGACCAAGCGCTCGGAGGAGGGGCCCAGGGCAGAGGGGTGAGGGCAGGAGGGAGGAGGCGCCAGCCCCTGCCAGTGATGAGACAGCTTTGTCACTAACATATGGGACACCCTTCTGCTCTCCCTGGCTGCTCTCTACCCACACTTCAAAACACACACACAAACGCAACACCTCCACCAGGGAGGGTTCAGGTGGGTAGGGAGAAAAAACGGTGCCCCTTTTTGGAATAACAATATGAGGGAGGAATACAGCCCTGTCCGGAGGGAAGGTTCTGCCCCGTGGCACAATCGACCAGCAGGCAATTCCAGACACTGTCCTCGTCGAGCTGTTGTCCAGCAATGGGGAGGGTCTGCGCGAGTGGTCCACACCCCCCCGTCGGAAATCAGCACGCCAAACCCCGCTCTTCCTGCAACATTAACCAGCCCAGACCAGAGGTTTCTAACCGGTTCTTCTGGTTCTGCTAAACTCCCATCCTGCCTCTGTTCAGAAGGGCATACGTTCCCCCCACCCTCCCTCCCCCCTTCCCTCCCCCCAGCACCAGGTCCTCCAACAAAGAAATGAGGAGCACTTTTGACCTCATGTTTGCCTGATGGATGGACAGAGCTTGGGAAATGACGCAGGCGCCGGCCGCAGAGTGGCAGGTAATGGTGGGAAATTAAACCAGCCTCTTGGGTCATCCATCATGAGAACCTCATTCCTTGCCCCCTGCCCAGGGTCAGTCGCGCTCTCTCAGAGCAATCCATCACCCGTGGGCTGCAGCATCATGAGACAGCATCTCTCCCTGAGGCCAGGACCAACCAGACACCCAAAGCCCAGTGCCGGCTCACTCGCTCGGAAATGCCTTTAAAATGCTGTCCTAAATGAGGAGTTAATTGAAGTGTAATAAGGCATCTCATATGTGTTTAAAGGACAAAGCGCTCCTGGAATGAAGCAACATTTAAACAATCACTCTGCCTTCTTGGGCGTGGCCTCACCCCACCAACGGCCACCCACCAGGCCTTGGGCAAGCTTTCATTTACTTGAGAGAAACGTAAGAGGCAGAGACAGTCTTTAGTCCTCCTTCTGGGGTCTGAGAGGTGGAAGACCAGATGGGATGTGGGATGTGGGGTCCTGTGGCCAGTTCTGGCCAATGAGATGCAAGCAGTCGTTGCAGGTGGAGGTGGTTACCTTCCATCTCTCTCTTCCCCACCTTGGGAGGCATGGAGGCCCCGGGCTGGGGTACGGCATGGAGGGCAGCTGCCCTGGAGAGCGGCCTGGCCCCAGAGCAGTGTCTGTGGAGAAGGAGCCAGTGTGGGCGCAAGCGCTGAGGATACAGTTCCGCAGTCACTGCAGCCGACGCAGCCCAGAAGAACGCCCGCACGGGGCCCTACTGCTTGCCGGGTGGGGACTGCAGGGCAAAGAAGAAGACGCGGGTCTTGCCTTTGGGGCTTGCAGTCTTGAAGAAACTGCAGAACCACTCTGACGGTCTCATCTCAGAAATGAGGCACTAGATTCCCAGGAAAGAAGGTCACCCCCAGCTAGCCAGCAGCAGAGCCCCGATAGGCACCTGCTTGGTCCTCTAGTCCAGGCTCCAGCGTCGTCCTTGGTGGGGCTGTTCTAGAAGCTCTTGAATTTCAGGATGAGCTGTGGGAGCTCTAGGCTGGTTCGGTGACTCAGATGGAGCCGCTGGGGTCACGGGACCAGCGGAGGTCGGAGGCAAGGAGTCCCCGCTCCCTGTCTGGCCAGCTGGTTATTTTCTGTCACATCTTCCCCTGGAGGCGTCCACTGAATGAGCAGAGACACTGGGTCACAGTCACGGTCTGGGTCCATCATTCTGACACAGACGCACTGCCTTGGTAGGGGAGGCACAGACCAGGTTTAACTAAATAGAGAGTTCATCAAGTTTTCGTCAACAGTGGGAAGGCTTCAACAAGCGTCTACGAACAGCCTGCCGCGAGCACAGCACTCAGTGCCCTTGAATCCTGAAGCTGTTTGAAGACCAGGCTGAAAGATGCGAGTAGCACACTTGGAGTGGGGGAGGGAAGGGGGGGGGAGGGGAATCTGAGTTCCGACATCGATTAGTCATTTTTTCTCATCTTTTCAGGGTTTCCAAAAGTCTGGGCCCATCATGAACCCAGGGCTGGGAAGGACCTTGAGGGCACTCCAGTCAAACCCCTCCCCCATCCTCCCCACCGACCCGCCATCCCCTACGATGCTCAGATTCTCTGCACCGGCTCTCCAGGCATCTCTGGAGACAGCTGCTCACCTCATCCCGAGGCAGCCTGGGCCACTTTGGGTACCTGGAGTGCTCAGTGGCACGTCCCACAAGGGGATCGATCTCCAGGCATCAGGTGGTCAGTGGGTGCCCTGACCGGATTGCAATCTACACAAGGACAAGCTGCACCTCTGGGGCTGGAATCAGGGGCTCTCTGGGCCCCCGGCAGGAATCAGGGAAGGAATTTGGCCTTGAAGACACTCCCAGGTCCGTGCTCTCAGGGCCAGGGTGACTCCTCACCTCTGTTCTTGAAGAAACGTGTCACGTGTCTCGTGTCTCAGAGACTCAGTGCCCCCCTGCCGTCTCCCCGATCCAGAGTCCAGAGCTGGGGCAGCCATCACCCCCTCGCCTGCCCCTGGACCCTAAACAGCCCCTGGGAGGGCTTCACCTCCCCCGTGGCACATCAGTCCTGTGCATCCCTCCAGATGTCAAAGCAACAGGACAGAGTTCAATTCCTCCTCCGAGCACCTCACTGCGTCTTCCAGAGCCCACCTTGGAGGGCCTCCTTTCAGAATGTGTCTTCTTCCAGCTGCATTCCACGCCCCCCCCCCCTTCCATGCTGTTAAGGAGGCTTTATGCTGCCTCAGATGTGGCATCTTTGTCAGTTTTCAATGTGAAAAATAAATAATTACAGGGGTGTTGACAGGCTGGTTAAAAATAGTCCCTTCTCTTTTTTTTTTTTTGTCTTCTCACATTCTCCTAATTCATTATTTTTTTTCAACATCTTTATTGGGGTATAATTGCTTTACAATGGTGTGTTAGTTTCTGCTTTATAACAAAGTGAATCAGTTATACGTATACATATGTTCCCATATCTCTTCCCTCTTGCATCTCCCTCCCTCCCTATCCCACCCCTCCAGGTGGTCACAAAGCACCGAGCTGATCTCCCTGTGCTCTCTTAAAAGGTGAAAACTTGATGAGAAATGCGGGGGCCTGGGGGTGGGGGATGGGAGCTTGCCTCCGTCCAGCCCACCCACTATCCCGGGAAAGCCAGCCCGCTCCAGACTCCGGGGGCCCAATCAGATGCCCCGACGCTCCCTGCCGGCCTGTCTCCAAGCCTGATGTCCTGATCAAACCAGGTGGGAAGCCAAGCTGCCCTTGAATCTTGTTATCATGACACGTAGGTTTTGATTCAAGGAATGTGACTTCCCCAACAAATCGCCTTTTATTAGGTACTATCACTTTAAAAAGAAAAAAAGTAGCATTAATTCCAGCTACGTGCCATGCCCTGGGATTGATTCCGCTATCGGTGTGTCCGGAGTCCCTTCTTCACGGAAGAAGCTCTCCTGAAGTGGGTCCAAGGACCGCGGTCTTGGCGCAGGAAGGGACCGCCGCACACAGACCCCAACTGCAGAGGCGGTGGTGGCCAGCACTCTGGAGACCTGAGAGGCTCGAGGAGCCGTGGGCAGCGGGGGAGGTTGGTGAGAGGGTGAGCCAGGCCCGGCGGGATGTGGGCAGCGCCAGGGCCCCTGAGCTATCTCCCGGGGGTCATGCTTCCCGCCCCCACTGCTCCACAGCCCATGCAGCTGCCAGAGCCCGACTCCAGGCCCTGATGCCCTGCCTGGGACCCCCGAGACTCTGTATCACCCGTGGGTCCCCCTTCTGCAAGCCCACAGCCCCACCCATCTGTGGGCCCATTCCCAAAAGCGCGGGTGTTCATCCTGCCTCTGCCTTCCACACCCTCCTGGAAAACCCCTCCTCATCCTCAGAGACCATCCAGGGTTCCCTCCTCTGGAACCTTCCTTGACCCCGGGGCCTAACTTCCCCTGAGCTGCACACAGCACAGGCCTCCTGGAGTGCATGCGACCCCCGCCCTAACGTGAGCCCTTACTCGCCACTTTCTTGTGCTTTCTTGGGGCACAGGAAGGACCGCCTACACTTGTCAACCCACTCGCAGACTCTGAGCGCTACCCATCAATAAGGCCTTGATTTCACTCTCTTCACCGCGTCTCGATAAAGAGCTACAACTGCCGCCTCCATGCTGGGACCACTTGCCTGGTCAAGTGGCTGCAGAGCTCCGTCCTCTGTGTAAGTCAAGGGGCTCCTCCCCCAGCACAGCTGCTCCCAGGCCCGGCTCTTGTCCGCCCACCTCGGTCCCTCTGCCTTTCTCAGGCAGGTTACGGAGGACAGCTGAGATGCTGCCGTCAGGGAAAGGAGAGCCCAGCCAGCGAGCCCACTGCCACCTCTGCCCCGCCCCAATCCACACCAGGCCACGCCTCCAACAACCACGCCCACGCCACGCCCCATCACACCCTGCCGCGCCCACACCCCTGCTGCGCCCTGCCACTCCCCCTTCACAGCGCATCCCTGCTGAGGCCCCACCCACCTGGCAGGGCCTGCCACCTCCAGCCTTGGTCCACGCCCCTCTCTGTCCCTGGGCAGCTGCCACGCGCAGCGCCTCGCCGGTCTCTGTGTCCTCCTTCAGTAATTCCTCTTCATGGCGGCAGTGTTCGGCTTGCTAACGCACAGCCTGGACCACGTCCCTCTGCTGCTCTAAAGCCTTCCAATGCTCCCGTGGCCTGGGGACGAAGGCCACGTGCTTGGGCTGCCATTCAAGGACTCCACAGTCAGCCCCCGAAGCGGGAGCTGATCAGTCCTGCCTCTTCTGATTTTGTCGCCCGCCCTTCCTCTCCGCCCTTCCTGGTGCGGTCACTGCATCTGGACCCCTCATTCTGCCTCACACCCCACAAAGCCAAGCCTAGACCCCGTTTTTCCCACGAGACACCCTGATTGCCATGGTCAGAGGTGGTCTCCCGCGTTTGACGGGGCGGGGGGGGGGGCGGTGCTGGCCTTTCATTTATTGGTTGTTATAAATAATCATAGTGTTTCTTGAACCCCCTCAGGGGCCAGGCCCTGGGCTGAGGCCTTCCCGAGTGCTGTAGCCACAGCCATGGGAGGCTGGGAAGGAGGCCTGCCCACTGTGTGAGGTCAGTGCGGTTTGCTGAGTGAATACTGAGCTTCTGACACAATAGCTCGGACCGGGAGTGCTTAAGCTATGGGGGAGGGGATCCCAGGACCCTTGAAGAATATCGTGAACGTGGAGTGCACATGGTCACAAAGGTCCACCCCGTTTCTGATGCACTCGCGGTCCCCATCACGCCCTCCGGATCTGTCCTCCAGGCTCTGGTTTCTGCTGCCCGCTCTCCTCTGCCCCTGCAGGCCTGCAGCCCTCCTCCCCACCGGCTGGAAGGGACGCTTGAGGGAGGGGATCAGGCTGGCAAGGAGTCTGCACGTGATCCCAGAATGTGCACTTGAGCTCCACTTAGCTGCCCACTGTCTAAAAATGGAAGGAAGGGATTAAAAATGAGCAAACGAGATGGCTTTGTGTAAAGCCATCAGCAGCAGAAATGTGCAGGCTAATTTGATTTCCGCCTCCACCTGCTCTGAAGGGAGCAGACGCAAGGGCTGAGCATCTCCAAAGGCAGGAGGAGAGGAGTGCGTGCCGTGCTGCAGTCACAGAACGCCTGCCTCTGACAGCTGCCACTTGTAAAT
The DNA here is from genome assembly GCF_011762595.2 of Tursiops truncatus. Classification (NCBI taxonomy): domain Eukaryota; kingdom Metazoa; phylum Chordata; class Mammalia; order Artiodactyla; family Delphinidae; genus Tursiops; species Tursiops truncatus. Next base: position 112,235,615 of record NC_047039.1, on the reverse strand, counting down.
CTCCCCAGCTTCCTCCAAGCACCAGCATCCCAGTTATGGCTCCTAATAACTCCCCACCGTCTGCTCTGGTAATCACCCAAATTCCAGAGCTGCACTGGAGAAGAGAGAAAAGGGCCAACTGCGGCCAAATAAGTGTGAGGCTTCTCGGGTTCCTGGGTTGTAAGCCTTAGCGAGCGCCGTGAGAGCGCAGAGGCAGCTGCGGTGGGCCACGTGGCACTGGGCCGGCTGGGAGCCAGGCTTCCCCATACCCTCATGTGTAATGCTCACGACCACTCCATCCAGGGGGTGGGTATCAGTCACCTACGGCTACAGTGATGGGGACAAGTGACCTCCAAGTCTTGGCTGCAGAAGACAACAGAAAACAATCATATCTCAATCTCTGTGGCCTCCTGGGTGGTCTCGGGTGGGCTCAGGGTCTCCCAGAAGGTGGCGGTCAGGCCGGCAGCCAGCGCCGACTCGTTTGAAGGTTTGAGTGGGTCTGAGGAGCCTCTTCCAAGCTCAGTCACATGGCTGTTGGCAGGAGGCCCAGTTCTCCCCCAGGGCTGTAATGACAGCATGGCAGCTGGCCTGCCCAGCACGCACCATCTGAGAGACGGGGAATACGGCCGCCCAAGGCAGAAGCCACAGTGCCTTTTATAACCTAATCTCGGGGGACGGAGCACCCCTTCTGCAGATTTCCGTTGGTCACACGACCGACCCTGGTACAGAGTGGGAAGGGGGCTGGCGAGGTGTGATGCCAGGAGGTGGGGTCACTGGGACCATCTTGGAGGCTGGTTTCTACATCGTTTCCCCATTTTACAGGTGAGAAAACTGAGGCTCAGGTCAGGTAGGTCGCTGGCCTGAGCTCACGCAGCCCGTGGGGCAGACCCCGGATGGGACCTCAGCATGTCTGACTCTGGGGTCCTAGGACTCCCATGGGACATGGGGGTGAATTCCAGCTCTGGTACAGCTGCTCACGCTGATGTGTGACCTTGACAGTGCCACTCGTTGACCTGGGCCTCAGTTTCTCCGTGTCTTCAAAGGGGGTGATAATGGCTGTACCAAGATGGCCCCAGTGTCCTGAGGGGACATGGGCAGTGGGCAGGGGAGTTTGGCTCTGTTCCCCCATCTGAGTCGGCCTAAGGGTCCGGCTGGGATGGGCAGACCCAGCCTGGAGCCAGCACTAATCCCCCCACAGCCTGTGCAGGCAGGGAAACTGAGTCACAAAGGGCTGTTACTCACCCAAAGCCAGCTGCTGGTCAGGGCGGGGCTGGGGGTCGGGGTCAGAGCACACGGACCCCGTGTCCCAGAGATCTTTACTGCGGGACCTGCCTACCTGGACGGAAGGTATGAGACTCAGAATACTAACAAAGGTGGTTGATGAGACCTGTTCTGTGCCACCTGGGCTCTGTCTCCTCGCCCCTCACTGCCACCAGCCCCACCCCACCCCTCTCCCAGCGGCTGCAGCATCATGAACTCCACTCAGAGGCAATCACTCCAACACCCCCAGGGGACCCTCTGTGCATGTCCCATAAGGAGTAGGTATTAGTCAGTAGGCAGCTGGTGTAACAAACATTCCCCACACACCCACCTCAGAGGTTTAAGACAAAGTCCTTTCTCACTCAACACGCCGGCCAGTGTGGGAGGTCCAGATGACAGCTCAGTCGGCAGCTCCTTCCTCCCTGGTGACCTGCCGTGACCCCTCAGAGTCCTTGGACCTAGTCCTGATGGAGGGAGAGCTGGAGGCGAGCCCAGCCACAGGGCTCTTGTTTGCGGCATCACTTCTGCCCGCATCTCGCTGGTCAGAGGACAGACACACGGTCCCTCCTGACTGCAGGGCTGTGTGTTCTTCCTGCCCTGTCACCCTGTTCCCCCCGACCTACTCTGCACCCCCAGGGGCTGAGCTGCTGTCTGGCTTCGCCCCCCTTGAGGAGAGGTATTGAGACCCACTGCCTGGATCCTCAAAGCCCGGCCAACAGCCTTGGGAGGCTGAAGAGGCCGGCAGAAGTCTTCACTGGAGCCCTCCTCCCCCAACACGCGGCTTCGCCAAAAGGCCCAGCTGGGCCATCACAGGGCTCTGGCCCCCTGGGCAGCTCGACATGTCATTGCTCGTGTTCAAGTGACAATATTTCCATATGAGAAGGGGCTGCAGGTGGGCTGTGATGGGCCCACGGGCCTGAGAGCCAGCTGGAGAGCCAGCCCACCTCTAGGCTTTAGGGGAGCCCATGCTCGGTGGGTGGTAGACCATCCGAGTTCCGACTGTCCCCCGGTCAGAGCAGCCAAGGCCCAAGAGGTGGCCCCAGGCAGCCCAGGCCCCGCCCCCGCCAGCTGAGCAAGCATCTGCTTGGCCACCAGCCTCTTCCTGTTGTCACAAAGGAGGGGACTCGGTGTTATGTCACCCTGGGAATACAGTGCCGGGACTCAGCGTCTGCACGTGGGGCCCCACGCTCAAGGCGGGTCCCTGCCTTTGCTGGGGATGTGCTGTGACGCTTCTTGGTCTTCTTGTCCCTTGAGCAGCCTGACCTGTCCCTCCATTTTCAGAAGAGCCCAGGGGAGTGGGTCTCCACCTGACCCCTCGCTCAGTGGCCAGGTGAAGGGAGGGGAGGGAGGGACGGGGGCTGTTCCCCACCAGGCCTCTGCAGACGCGCAGATCGGCAATGGGAAGCTGCTGGTCCGAGCGGCAGAGGGTCTCGGGACCCTGGTCATCACCTGGCTCGTTTCCACAGCTCCCGGTCCTGCGGAGCTCAGACATACGGCACCTCCAAGGTGAACCTACACCCGATGCACAGCTCACAGTTGGCCCTCGGTTCCCCCCGTCGCTTGGGACAAACACGCTTTCCCCCTTCCACTGGACCTTGAGATTTGTGCAGATACAGTCCCTAGGTGCATTTGTGCAAATGCAGCCTCCTGGGACCTGGTGACGAGGAGATTTCACGGCCTCCCCCTCCCCGGGATGCCCGGCAGCCACGCCTGCAGGACGTGAGAGGGTGCTGCGCCCAGTGACTGAGGCCACACAGCCCCCAGCAGGGCAGGGCCCAGCGGGAAGGCCATCTCAGGACTGGCAGAGCTAGAGGGCAGTCAGGCTCCTGTGAGCTGCCGCCCTTGCAGAGCGTCCCCCAGACCTGCCGGGGCCCCGCCGAGGACAGGTCCCAGGCTGGACATGGGGGCATAGAGATGACCCCTGGGCGAGCAGGGGTACAAGCAGGGGCGAGGGGAGGTGGCCAGTGTCATCTGCTCCCCCTCCCTTCCTCCCCTTCCTCCTGTCATCATATCTCCCAGTGGCAGCGCAGTGCCCGCTGCCTGGCCAGCGATGTCTGGGGCCTAGGAAGACTGTTTTGTGTTGTGTTTTCCCAGCCCCTCCACAGTGCCAGAGTGCCTGCAGAGCCTACAGAGTCCATCCTCCCGTGCACCTGAGCCCTGCCACCTGGCTCACCCCGGCAAGGGTGGCCAGTCGTATCAGGACAGCTTCATTTTGCTTTCAGGGATGACTCACTGGCATCCTTACCACCTGGACAGCTCCAGAGTGGAATATGAAACTGGGTTCCTCTGCCTGCAGGACGGTCAGGCCGCAAAAGGGAACTGTCACCACAAGATCAGAAACAGCCCAGAGTGACATACCCTAAGGAGAGAGAGCCATGTCGGGGGCCAAGGTCCAGACGCTGGTCATGGCACTGCCATGGTGACACCAAGCAAGTCCCTTCCCCTCTGTGACCCCACTTGCTTGTCTGTAAAGTGGCAATGGTGATGTTTATCTCCAGTGGTGATGTCCAGGGCAGTGACCTGTGGGCAGTGGGCTCAGTGCTTCCCAGAGCATGCCCCTCGATCAAGGAAACTCCAGACACTCACCTACTCTGTAGAGACCCTAAGAAACACTCCACTCCCACTGGACTTCGTGTAACCCAGTGTCTCCCAGTGCTTGTAACCTGAAGCATCTGTAGGCGTTACACTGTATCAGTCAGGCTAGTCCAGGTTATGCTGCAGTAACAAACAGCCCCCCCGCCAAAAAAGGGAGAATTCATCCCTCAGATGTGCTGTGTGCAGCATGGGGCTGGTGGACGAGATCTACCTGCTCGACCCCAGGGACCCGCAGGATGGAGGTTCCACCTTTGTCTGCACTTCATCACAGAAGATGGCAAGGAACGTGCCAGACCACCCTCTGGCTCTGCAGCGGTCCTTCCGGAAGTGCCTGCAGCACCCCTGCCGGTGTCTCATTGTCATTGGCCAGTGCGAGGCCACGCCCACCCAAGGCAGGGGTGGGGCCTCTACCCTGAGCCCAGAGAGGAGGGGTGGAGGCGAACTTATGGCGCTCCAGCGCTCCCGCAAAGCAGACTCTGGGGAATGCTGGTTGGTTCGCTAATGACCCCAAAAGGGAGAATTGTCCTCAACCAGAATTTAAACCCAGCATTTCAGGGAAACACACTCACCCAACATGAAAATATACAGTGTTGCCCTTCTGTATCTCCTCAGCACAGATTTCTACTAGCTTTTGCATTGCAGAGTCACATATTTATTCATATGGAAACTGTTTCCCAGCCAAGTGTGACATTTGGATACTGAGTCATTGTTCATCCCGACGTCCTGCAAAAGATGAAAAACACCCCCCAAAATATTGTGGACACAGTCTTGCTTGTTTGCTGGAAGCAATTTTTAAATTAATGACTAACATGAGATTAAAAACAAATAAAACGCGAAAGAGTCCTCTCGCTCCAGGGACGGGCCGAGTTCTCCCTCCAAGTGTGCAGTCTGGGAAGTTTGGACCCTGTGTGGGACCAACAGAGCCGCTGGCACGGGCCACCTCCCGCGGGACGCCTGGTGTCACGGCCTCGCCCTGGGGGTGGTGACCTGCCCTTCAATGGTCCTGTGAGTCCGTCAGGGGAATCCTCGATGTTTACCTGGCCATCCCATGCTGCGTCGGCCCCCATCTGTGAAGTGGGCTCAGCGGTGCTGGTCCCAGCCTCCCGCCCTCTCCCTGCTGGTCAGAACCCTTCCTACCCTCTGCCCGCCCCATCCCTGTGAAGATGCCCTCATCACTCTGGGGCGCTGGCTGTGCTTTCTACTTCTTTTAGACTCAGCTCAAGTTCTCATCCCGGGAAGTGGGAGAGGCGACGACCAAGGACCTGGTTAAGGACTTCCCGTCACTGAACGTTAAGGCTGCCCTTCCGGTGGGCGGGTGGGCAACAGATGCGCTGGGAGTGTGGGCTGTGCCTGGCAGCTGTGACACCAGGGGAAGCTCGGGAGACAAGCTCTCTGTCCTTTCCTAGCAACAGGGAGCCCACATCACTTCCTGCTCATCAAATCCTTGCTGGTCCCTGGGGGCCACAGGCCTCGAGCAGCCATGCGCCCTCCTCCTGGGAAGCTTTTAGTCTTCCTTCCTTCCACTGCCTCCTCTTCAGCTTCCAAAGGTCACCGTAGCACCAGGAAGCCTTCTCGGCCCTCCCAGTTGGTTTACAGACCGAGCAAAACCAGGAGCAAATGTGTGGGCACGGAAGTTCAAGGCCCAGCCCCTCCCCTCGCAGCCTCGCCCCACAGGCAAGCTGCCTCTCCTCCCCGAGCCCCAGTTTCTTCACGGGTAAATGGGGAGAAGCAGGTACCAACCCCCTCCTGGTCCCAGGCTACCCCCTGGGGAAGATCCCTGTCTACACCCTTCACTACATCTGCCCGGCGCCCCGTAACCCACTTCCCACCACCTACCGAGGATGACGTCAGCGTCTGATTCATCCCTGCACCCCAGTGAGCACCACCCCGAGCCTGGCACGCTAAGAGCTGGTTGGGTCACTGGGTGGCCCTGTGCCACAACCCCCTTTGGCACAGAAACCCCTGGACCCCTGAGCCCCTGGTCTTCACCACCAGAGGCATCATCACAATAAAAGGAACTCAGAGGCCTCGCGACACCGGGAAGGGAACAAGGCTGGGCTGGGAGATGCTGCCGTCCATAACTCATGGGCCACTAAATTAATGACCGTGGCAGAAGTATGGAGAGCGCTGCCCGCGTCTCCTGGAAACCACCTCCAGTTATATAGCACTTGGATTTGTTAAAATATTGAACCTGTTAGGAGGAAAATGAAAAAAGCCAGACGAGACACTCTTCAGCATGGTTGCAGGGCATGTCAGGGATGAGAAAACGCAATCTGCCGGCTGGTCTGGCCCAAGATTAATGACACGAGGTCTGGAGAGGCTCCAATCGCTGGCCTGCTGTAAAGCCAGTGAAATATGGTATTCTGTAATCTGTGCACTTGCCATGTAAACGAGCGCCCTTAAGGGGCTTTACACGTGTCTTGGCTTCTGTGCGGAAAGCTCAGGTGCCCCACCAGAAAAAGGCATCCATCAGCCCGAGGAGTGGATTCCCAGACAGCCACAGTTGCCATGGCGGTCTTCAAGGGCAAACCCAGGCTCTCTTCTGTGTTGGCTGGGGTGAGCAAGGGGACTTAGGAACGAGGAAGGATGGCTGGACTTGCAGGGCTCCGCTGCAGTGCCGGGAAGGGCTGCCCCTCACGCCCTACCCCAGAACCATGGATCTTCCCCCCAGTGGTGGGGGAATTGGGAGAAAGGAGTCATCCCCAGGAGACCTAGCATGTCTGGGAGTTAGTGCAGGAGGGTTCAGCTGCCTAAATCCATCCTCAGGCCTGTCCCGTCGACAAGGCCAAGAAGGCTGATTGCTGAGAGCTACTTGGATATGGGCATAGATTAGCCATCAGGAAGGACATTCAGCAGACTCGTCTTGAATTACAAAGACAGGCTTTGCAATCGGCCTCCCTAAAGGGCCCACTGGCTTCCTAGGAAGGCTGCAGAGTCCAGAGTGAAGATAGAGGGGGCGTGGCCGGAACTAAGTTGGTGATACCTGACATGGACCGTCACTCCTCATGCCGCGCTCAGGGCAGACATCACTAAGCAATCTGCTGCTCCTTTCTGCTGAGTCCGGCAAGGAGAGCAGAATCCTGATCTGCACAGCCCTTTGGTTGCCAGCAACAGAAGCTGAGAAAGCCACACAACCTAAAACGACAGCAGCAGATGACAATGGATTTGCTGGCGGGACTTGGGCAGCTCACAGCTTCCAAGGAAACACTGGAGAGCCAGGCTCAGAAAAGTCAGGAGCTGGGGCAGCTCTAGGGATCCCAGGAGCGGCAACCACCTCTCAACTCTCTGGGGAGGCGTCGCTGCCAGAGGCATCCTCTCCTGCTACTGCTGACCTCAGGGTCCAGAGAGGGGTCTGTGGTCAGCCTAGCTTGGACCAGGTACTCACCCCAGCCAGGCGTGACCAATCGTCCCAACAGCATGGATTCCAGATTGGATATGCAGGCAGCCACCCCTGCATGTGGTCCAGACAGTTCAGTCTGGGGCTCTGGCCCTGCTCGTGGCGCATTTCATTTCTCCACAAAGACCGGAGGATCTTTGAGAGCAAGGACTGTGCCTCCTTTTCCTCCTGGGTCCTCCTAGAACTTCGTCCAGCCCTGCATTATTTCAGTGATTTACAGTAAGCCACTTCTCTTCCTATAATCAGGTGGGATGCTTTCTGGTGAAAACACAAATGTCCACGTGCATCGTTAAAGGAAAGATAAAAATTGAGTCAAAAACTAAGATAACTATACCAAAACCGAGACATGAAATAGTTTGCAGTTGCAAGCTGAGTGTAACTTTGAGCTCCCTGGCAGCCAAGGAAAAAGAGAGGGAAAGGAAAAAGGATGGGTTATAGATCTTCAGATGTTTGACAAAGGGGAGCAAAAGATTCTATAGCAGACAGAAGATTTTCCTGACCCCAGGTTCTTACAGAGCCGGCTGCCTACAAGAAGCTCAGTATCTGTTTGCTCAATTCCCCGGGCTGCCCCGTCTGCCACCTGCAGACTTCCATGGACCACCTCGAGTCCCAGCCCCTTATCATCCTGCAAGGAGCTGGGCTGTACAGACCACACCTCTCCTACCTGGATCCAGTGACTCGACGGTGAAAGGCAGTTACAGGGGACTTTTAGGGCAGCAAAACTATTCTGTAGGAGGCGGCAATGGTGGGTACATGTCATTATGTATTTGTCCAAACACACAGAATGTCCAATATCAAGAGTAAACCCTAATATAGGCTGTGGAGCCTGGGTAATGACGGTGTGTCACTGATGGGGGGATGCTGGTACTGGGGGAGGCTGTGAGGGGAGGGCCATAGGAGAAGCCTCTGTTCCTTCTGCTCAGTTTTGCTGTGAACCTAAAACTGCTCTGAAAGCTGAAATCTAATTTAAAAAAAAAAAAGTTCCGGCAAAGCAAACTTAAAAAATAAGAATAAAACGATAGGGAAAGTTGTGGGTGGAGGAGGGTGTATGGGATCTCTGTCCTCTGTGTTATCGGCTCAATTTTTCTGTAAACCTAAAATTGATCTAAAAAATAAAGTCTATTAATGAAAAGAAGAGAGAAAAAGGCAGTCGCAGCAAACATTCAGAGCCTGGGATACTTTTTTCTCCCGACCAGACTGTGAACAGCTTGGAGGCGGGGGCTGACAGGTATGCTATGAAAACTGCAAATTCAGTTATTAAACCTTAAACTACTCTGATATTGTTTTTTTGCTTAATTTAAAAGTGGGGAGGGGACCCTGATCCCATAGATGTAACTGTGATCCAGAATTTGCTGTTAGGCCCTCCAGTGAGTTTCTTGATAATGTTACCACAGGTGATTGTATCGGTAAGCAGTATAGAGATTTGTTTTGTATGTTTGAAAACTTTGTAGGAATCTATGAAACAAAAACAGACTCACAAATATAGAGAACAGACTTGTGGTTGTCAAGCGGGGGAGAGGGGTGGGGAGGGGAAGGGGGAGGGAAGGATTGGGAGTTTGGAACAAAACAAGAAAGAAATTGCACCGCGCTCTGTGTACTCTTTTTTTTTCTTAATAGATTTATTTGTTTATTTATTTTTGGCGCATTGGGTCTTCGTTGCTGCGCGCGGGCTTTCTCTAGTTGCGGCGAGCGGGGGCTACTCATCGTTGCGGTGCGCGGGCTTCTCATTGCGGTGGCTTCCTGTTGCGGAGCGCGGGCTCTAGGGGCACGGGCTTCAGTAGTTGCGGCTCACGGGCTTAGATGCTCCATGGCATGTGGGATCTTCCCGGACCAGGGCTCGAAACCGTGTCCCCTGTATTGGCAGGCGGATTCTTAACCACTGCGCCACCAGGGAAGTCCGTGTGTATTTTTCTGTAGCTTCGTTTTGTCACTTAATTATAGCTTTGGGGATTGTTCCACATTCATGAGTATGTTTCTAGTTCATATCTTTGCACTGCTGCATCATATTCCAGTGTATGAATGCGGTGCCCTAATGTATCAATCTTCTTGCTGAATGAAAAAAAAAAGTGAGGAAAGGGGAAACCCAGCCAAGCAGCTGGGGCAGGAGGATCTCGGCTTCCAAGCTCATGTGCACGTGTGTGTGGGCCTGTGTCCACACACACGTGATGAGTGGGAGGAGAGCAGCCCGGGTTTGAGCAGAAGAGCTGCTAGCAGCTCCTATCCAATCAGAAGTCACTCTCAGCCAGGCGCTGGTGCCTCCTGTGTCAGATTTTCGAGCCTAACATCTTCAACATACAAAGTAGGCTGGTAGGTTTCTTTAAATCTGCAACACGCTTGCAAAACGTGCAGCCCCAGGGGATCAGAGCGCTCATCCTCCGAGATCCCCATCCCAGAGGCCCGCAGGAGGTGGAAAGTCCGTGCCCTGGGGAAGGAGTAAGTCCCGGACACTGACACCATAACCATAGCAACAATGGGGATTCTAACCACAGGGGTGCCCCTGTCTTTAGTGAGCCACGCCAGCATCCTGCGACCCCCGGGGTGGGTGTCCTTGGCCCTGCTTTACAGACAGGGGCTCCATCACTGCCCAGGGCCACACACAGAGGGAGGTTGGGAGCTGAGCCACTGCTGACTCAGGACCTATGCTCTGACCTGGGCTGGACCCGGGAGAGGCAGAGGAGGCATCTGGGGCACTGGCTGCCCACCCAAGTCGGGCCCTGCCTCCAAATGCAGCCAGGGTATGGTCTGCCTAGGGACCCTGGGGCCAGCCCCTGGCCATGGGGTGATCACCTCTGACTCCCCCAATTCTCTGAGCCTGTTCCGCCCCTTCTGCCTGTCTATCTCTCTCCACTTCCCCTGACCCTGGAAGAACATCCCATAACGGCCCCTCCAGGCCCACCCCCATTGCCCACAGGGAAAATCTGCTTGGCATGTAAGGCCCAGCCAAACAAAAGCCCCCACCTGCGCCTTCACTGAGCTCCTGGACAGACGTGAGGTTTACACCCGGGACCCTCGGGCCTCTCGCTGGGCCTGTGTGGCCAGCATGTGCTCAGTCAAGGCCGAGTTTAAAGAACAGGTGGGCCCTTCTCCGTCCTCCGAGGTCCTGGAACCCCAAGAGGGCGTAGCTCAGCACCTTGGCTCCCCCACTCCCCAAGGAGGGTCTGTCTTCAAGCTGGACCTGGTCACTTGGAGCCTGACGTCCTGGGGCACCAGCCAGGTAGGGGCATTTCTCTGAGCACCTGGACAGATGCTCAGTTGGGTCAGCCCAGGGCAGGGGCCACTCCCAGTCCCCTGGACTCCTGTCCAAATGCAAACTCCTCCAGGGCAGTGCCTCAGGGAACCTGGTGTGCGCACAGATCTCTCGGGCCTTGATGCAGGGACCTCCTGACTCAGTAGGTCTGGGGACAAGCCTGGGCCCACCATCCTGTGCAGGTGATGCGGACGCTGCCGGTCCCAGGACCACACTTGTAGTATCAGGGTGCTAGGGAATCCCCTTCTGAGAGCTGACACCTGATGCCCTCTGTCCCAGGGGTCAGAGGTAGGAGCCGGCAGGGTGGAGCGGGGAGGGCCCAGAGGCCCACAGTCCAGACAGCCTATGAGGGTGTGGCCAGGATGCAAGGGAGACGGGGACTTCGGGGTCAGGTGACCCAGCTAAAAGCTGGCTGTGTGCCCTTGAGCGGGTCCCAGCATTTCTCAGAGCCCCAGTTTCCTCACCTGTGACCTCCACCTGACCCCTGACAGAGCAGCTGCAGGGATCAGAGATCCCTCAGGCTGGAAGGGCTCCAGCCCGAAGCCCAGGAGATGCTCAGAGGCCAAGTCAGAAGAGGGTCCTGCATGGCGAGAGGAATGATGGCCTGATTCTCCGGAGGCAGAGACCCCAGCGCACCCCACATCCCTCCCGAGGGGCCCACGGCACCGCCCTGACATGACCTCTGCCCCGGTCATCAGCTCAGGGCCTGCTCGGTGGCCACTGGTGTTACCGGGAGCAGAGTGGTCCCTTTTCCCTCCTCCTGGCTCCCTTCCTGCCACCCCATCGATCTCCCTCCTAGACACCCACATCCTCCTCCCAAATTAGTCGTCCAAGAAGGATGACTCTTCATCAGGCACTGTCGCTCAAGCTGTTGGGATGGGTTTGGGGACGCAGAGCTCCTCTGATGTCACTTAGGAGGCTCTGATGACGAGAGTGGCCTGTGTGAGCAGAGGAATATTCCACCACTGTGAGTTTTTATGTGAAATTACATATGCACCGGCTTAATGCGCTAATGTCAGAGTAAATAAATATATGTGGAAACAAGCACCCCTCCCCCTCTGCCTCTCGCTGCGGCCCAGTGGTTATCCTCCCGGGCTCCCCACGTCTTTAATCTTCCTGATTCATTATCCTGCCTTCCATGAGGCATATTAATGTTAGGTCAAAAAGTATTTCATCAGTTATTCTGAAGGTCTTATTTCATTTTTATTCAAAAATATGTAATCCTGAGAAAAAAATAATTATATATGAGACCTACAGTGGAGCTCTGACCTGAATTCACAGATTCATGAAATCTCAAATCTCGGAAGGGGATTAGAGTCAACCCTCTCATTTCACAGATGGGGAAACTGAGGCCCGGGAAGGAGGAAGGACCAACGCCTGCCTGGCATATCAGGGGCCAGTGCCAAAGTCAGGCCAGGCACCTTGTTCTCCGGATACCCACCCCAGAACACTCACATCCTAGGTGGGGACAGGAGGTTGTCACCTTGGTCATCTCATAAAAGATTGAGCTTCCGGAGCAGGAGGTGATTCAGCAGACCAGACAACCACCACTCAGAGGTGCTGTGATAGTTATAACCACTGCTGTCCCCTGAGCATTCCCAGGGCCAGGCTGGGCTCTTCACATGCATCACGGTACTGAATCCTCAGTTGCCCTGATGGTTCTCATTTTACAGATAGGGAAACTGAGGCACGGAGAATTTTGGAATCTCATCAAGGCCACATAGATAGTGAGTGACGTTATCAGGATCTGTACCCAAGTTCATCTTGTTCTATTAACCAGCGTGCCGCATGGCCACAGGGGGACCTACTGCCCTAGGGCACCTCAATATAGCTTCTAAGGCCCCATTAAGTTCTAAGAGCCCGTGAGATACCTAAACATATTGCTACGGCACAAAGAACGGTCGGTCGTATCAGTTACAGTCACTGCTATAACACACGTCAGCACCTTATAACAACACGAACGTAATATCTTCAGTTCCGGAGGTTAGAAGTCCAGTGGGTCTGGCTGGTCCCTCTGCCAAAGTCTCCCAAGGCCAGAATAAAGGTGTTGGCAGGGCTGCCCGGGCTGCCTGAGGCTCTAGGGGAGAATCCGCTTCCCTGCCCGTTCAGGATCCAGAGGACAGATCCCTGCTTCCTTGCTGATGTCCGCAGAGGGCCATTGTCAGCGTCTAGGGGCTGGTGGTACTCCTTGGCTGGGGGCCCCTCCTCCAACTTCAGAGCCTGTAACCGCAGGACACGTCTCCCCGCCCTCGAACCTCTCTGCCCCTCCACATCTCTCTAAACCCTCTGCTTTCCTCTTCCACTTCTAAAGGCCCCTGTGATGACACGAGGCTCACGTAATCCAGGCTATCGACCCACCCCAACATCCGGAACCTTACGGCATTCGCACCATCCCTGTTGCCTGGGGACCAGGATGTGGGCCGCGACGGGGGAACGTTCTTCTACTACAACAGTGAGGATGGGAAATCCTTTTGTTGGACTGAACCTGGAAGGTGAGAAGGATTCACATGAATTCCTGGCTGGGCTGACGTCTTGGCCAAACACCCCTGGGCTTGGGAGGAGCAAGCCTGGGGGGCTGGTGACAAGGAGATGGGCGGAAGAGATGTGTGCACAGTCCTCTCAAAATGGGCCAGAGGGTGACCCTCCAGAGACACATCATCCAGCTCCGGCATCATGTTCTCCGTGAACAGTGCCTCTGGGGCTGCAGGACGTGGCATTGCTGCCGTGTCCCGTGGGGATGCTCACCCCAAGGCACCATGGGAAAAGGGCCCTGCTCACCAGCCGAGTGGACAAGGTGACTTTTCCATGGCCTTCTGCTGGCCTCCCTCTCCAGTCCCTCCAGTGGCCCGTGCGTTAGGCGGCCGTAGTGTCAGCGATGCAAAAAGAACTCACCCATCAGGCTGACTTCACTCCCACCACTGCGGGTACCCAGGCTGCCAACAGTAGTGAACGATGTTTAAACTCAGTTATGGGTTACATTGCATCTCCCCAAAAGATGTTGATGTCCTAACCCCCAGTACCTGGGAATGTTCCCTGCTGGGGGCTGAGGCCCACCAGCGGGCTGGGGCCTGAGGCCCCTGAGACAGGCAGGCCCAAGACTGCCATTCTAGATGGGGAAACTGAGGCCAGAGAGACTGTCCCTCTGGAACCTGCTTTGGGGGTGGCCTGGGGAGTCTGGTCTGCTGTCAGGTTGAGTGCCTAACGCCTGGCATGATTTCTGGTACAAACACAGGGCTCGCTGAGTGTTTGCAGGAGAAATGATGAGTCGGTGAGCCTGGGAGGGTCGCCCGGTCCCAGAGGAAGGTGGTGGCTGAACACACCCCCTCCCACGCCCACCCCCAGGACTGCACACAAAACCTCGCAGGCATCTGCCCCGCGGCTCCACGGAGTCACGGGGGTGGGTTCCACCAGAGCCACCCCTCATGGAAGAGGAAGAAGTTGGCACTGCCCAGCAAAGCCTGTAGGGGCCCGGCCGGAGGCCCCGGTCCTAGGGCTGCCAGGCGGGGATGGAAATCAGCTTCTCCTCCAGGGGCAGGAGAAGCAAGCTCATGCCTGGACCCTGTCCTACCACCACTGCCCCCCAGCCGGGACTCACTGCAGCAGGAAGAGGCCGGACCCACTACTGACCAGCAGGGCAGGGCTGCAGCTCCTAGAGCAAGCGCCCAGACTGGCTTGTTTCCCGGAAGGATGAGCAGCCGGTCCGCACTTTGAAAGCCGCCGGCAAAGGACTTCTGAGCCCGGCTGGAGTGGCCGGCGGTCAGTGAACACACTCAGGCCACTTTGTCCCTGACAAATGGGATCAGGGGCATTGATTGTACCCTTCCCGGGGTACATTCAGATCCTGGCAGAGTCTGGGGGTGGGGGATCGAAGCCGGGGCTGCTGGCGTGTGGCCACTCTGGAGAGCTAAGCATCTCCTGTGGGGAAGAAGACGGGCTTTGATTGGCTGGAAGGAGACAGAGCCAGGAGGAGGGGAAATGTGGGTCCTTAGGCATGGCCCTTCCCCACCCCTCCCCTGGTGCAGGACTACAGGCAAGTCTGGGGGCTCCGGGATCCTCAAATTCCTCTTTCCCCACCCCAAAACGTTCACTCACCCTCCAATACCAACACTCGTCTTCCCTGTGTCTGCCCTGCAAACAAAACTTCCATTCCCTCATCATTCGCTCATTCATTCTATCCACTAAGCACTGGATTCTGTGTCCAGCCCTGTGACGTCAAGATTCGCGATCTCTGCCTCGCAGCGCTCGCTCTCTTGTGTCTGGAAGTCGGGCACTGACCATGGCCAGGCCACAGCGCCCTCCTCCCGTCCTGTTAATGATGTAATTAACCTCTAGGAGCTGTGCTGGGAGACTTACCTACATTGTTTCCATCACCCACAAAATCCTATCGGGGTATCACCACCCCATTTTATGGAAGTGGAAACTGAGGCTCTAAGAGGTTTACACACTGACCTGCTGGTGGCAGGTGGATGGCAGAAGAGTAGCTTCGACCACGTCCACATCCAAGTCCTGGAACCCGTGGCTGACCCCTCCGATGGGCTGCTCATCAGCTGACCTCAGGACAGGGGGATGACCGGGGTTATCCAGAAGGGCCATGTCACCACAAGGTCCTTACGTGGGGACAGGAGGCAGAAGGACGGTGTCGGAGCAAGACAGCCTGGGAGGGACCTGGCCGGACCCTGCGGCTCTGAGGGTGGAGGGAGAGGCCACCAGCCCAAGAACGCGGCTGCAGGGAAACAGACGGTCCCCTGGAGCCTTGGGACGCACCGGCCCTGCCCAACCTTGATTTTAGCCCCGTGAGACCCATTTCGGCTTTCTGAGCCCCAGAGCTGTAACATAATAAATGTATGTCTGTGAAGATGCTGAATTTGTGCTGGTTTGTGAAGGGGCCCCTGGGAAACTCACGCAAAGCCCAGATCCATCTGGGTCTGAAGCAGAGTTCCCTGCGAAGCAGGAGCGGGCAGGCAAGAGGAGGGGAAACTGAGGCCCGGGCCCTGAGGTCAGGCCCCGCGCTTCTGCTGCAGCCCCCGCTTAGAGGTGCATCTCGGTCCCACGGTCCCCCGGGCCTGCTGTCCACTCACCCCGCCCTCCCCACAGTCTCTCTGGCCTCAGTTTCCCCACCTAGAATGGCCGTCTCGGGCCTGCCTGTCTCGGGGGCCTCAGCCCCAAGCGGGGAACGTGGCCCACCACGCAGACCTCCCGGGGGACACACGGATTCAGGGAGTTTGCAGGCTGGAAGCAGCCCAAGGAGGCTGGTGCAGGCAGGCCAGGGAGCTTGGGCCACAGCCCACCTGTCCACACCTGTCCCCCCACATCCTCCCTGGGGATGCTCCCTCTCACGAGCCACAGACCCTTTTCAGAAGCTCTGGAGACTCTGGTCCTCCAGCCTCAGAAACACGACCTGCACACACGGCTCTTCCCCGATTCCGGGCTGCCTGTCCCGGAAGCCCACTTGCAGACTCTGGCCAGGGGCGTGGCTGCCCGGCTGGTGGGGCCGGAAGGAGGCAGTTGCTGTGATCGATCACGGCGCACGGGTGGGCGGGTGTGGGCTGTGAGTAGGGCTGCCAGACAAATTACATAACGCCCTGTAAAATCGGAGTTTCAGGCAAACGACAAATCATTCTGGGAGCGTAAGTACGTCTCAGATATTGCATGGGATACGCTTGTACTGAAAATTTCCTTGTTGTTTCTCTGAAATTCAGATTTTACTGGGCACCCTATTTTGTTTTGCTTTGTTGCTAAATCCGGCGGCCCTAGCGGGAGGGCTGTGTGTAAGGGGGCGGGCGTGGGGTGAGCGCATTTTGATGTTATCTGAACACTGAGCTTGGTGACATAGTTCAACCAAGATAAAAACCACTGAGAAATTGGATACGTTTAAATCTATGCGTCCGAAAATGCTGGAACACACGGATCACCTTTCCGGTAACCTAAAAAAGCTCCCCCAATGTACCGATTCCGAAGGGCAAAGTGTGCTGTCCGGGGCTGCCTGATCTTGGCAGGTCCCCGGGTTTTCGTAAAAACACTTAACTCTGCTACTGTCTGTTCTCTGGAGATGTAACCCTAAATTCCCGGCTTGTAAAGCATCGTTCACAGGTGTTGTCAGCTACCAACAGAAATGACTCCCTTCCTGGTACAGCCCAGTGGGGACTCCAGTTTTCGGGGCAGCTCAGCCCGGGGAACCTGGTCCCCCTGCAGCTGCCAGAGAAATCTGCAACCCTTAAGGTCTCCGAGCAAAGACAGGAGGATGTCAGGACCCCAGAAATGCGGCCGTGATCCCCGAAACCGGCCTCCCCTGCTCCGGAACAGGGAGGAACACAGGTGGCTGAACGCCATCTTCATCAGGTGCCCTTCATGCTAACGGATGCGAGGTCTTTTTGTAGCAATAAAGTAGATTTAATATCCAGACAGCGAAATTACATTTTTTTGGGGGGAAAAAAAAAGCAAGGTAGTAAATATTCAGTGATGCTCCCTGTGAGCTCGCTGGGGTTTTAGAAAGAGAGTAGAACATGCACACGAGTGCACGCGCGCACACGCACACACACACAGAGCAGCTGCCCCCTGTGGCCAGAGGCAACATAACCCTCTTTTCATTGGAAGCAACAGGGGTGCTCCCTCCCCCAGAGCCACGCAATATGATTTCCAGAGCCTCCCCTGACTCGAATTTCTACTAAGTCACATTAGGGTAGTAAGTACAAGCCCCTCTGGCGAAGCTCAGAGCCCTGCAGTTACAGGCGCTGGATGCGAGGCCGGGCTGGCTGCTGGGGTCCCGAGGCTGTGCCTGCTGCCCAAAGCCCCACCCAGAGGGGCCGGCTCCCGGGAGGCAGGCCCGGCCGGGGGCTCCCTTAGGCAGACCCTCAGTGCCTAAATTGCAGGAAGAAAAAAAATCCCATCCAGGCCCTGCCTGCCGAAGCCCTGATTTCTCATCTCCCAGGGAAATACAGTGTGTCTGTGATTTGCAGTTTCATCCATTCAGCAGATCTGCTCCCAGCGCCACCACCGCGAGGGCGAGGTGGGGAGGTGGCCGCTACCTCTGGGGGCCAGAGCCAGCAGAGAGCTGTGCACCAGCACCGCCCCGGGAAGCAGGGGCCCAGGAGCCCAGGCCCTGGGGCCCACACGCAGCCCTGAGAGGCAACAGGACCTCCGCGGACGGGATCCAGGGCAGGGCATGATGCAGGACTTTACCGTGAAAAGCACAGGGAGCTGTGGAGGGTGTTGGAGCGGAGGAGTGACCGAGATAAAAGTGCATTCGGAAAGGTTATTCCTGTGGCTCCGTGGAGAGGCGGTGGGGGTGAGAGGGGCAGGAGACCGATTATGAGGTGGCCGTGCTAATCCAAGCAAGAGAGGGGAAACGGAGGAAAGAGCAGGGGGCTTGCCCTGGAGAAGGCGACTTCACGGGGGCTGGGGGCTGCATCCCCCTGGGCTCTTGCCTCCGGGGTGGAGTCTCTGCAGCCTCCTGTGTCGGTCAGGGGCAAACTGCAGGCTGGCACGTAGTGCTTTTGTTTTAAGACCAGCAAGCACTCAGGCTCCTCTGGAAAGCACTGAATAAATTTCCCTTTATTAGACACAGACTCTGCCATCACAGCCTCTTTCCCCTCATTATTCCTGCATAAGCTCGTGCATAATGGGCTCGAGCTCCCTCCTGCTTTCAGAATCTTGGTCCCCAAAGGAGCCTGCCATGCACGCCTTTGCGCATGGACGGGGTGGGCGCCCGCTCTGCCTCCAAGCCGCCCTCCACCAGGCCCTCTGCGATGGGGGCCACTCGCCTGCACGGGGTCCGTGCCCTCACCTCACCCTGCAGAGAAAAGGGCAAGCAGAAAGGCAGGGTCTGCGCCGCAAACCTGGAGGAGGGCGGGAGGGGCTGTTTCTTTGCTGTCAGACGAGCCCTCCTCTGCCTGACTGTGCCCCAGCCCCACACGCGCACACCACACACACACACACACACACACGCCAGCATCTCCACCAAACCACTCACCTGACTTTCCCAGAGAATCTCACCCACCATCGGAGGGACGTGCAAGGGCCCCTCTGGAGGCCACAGTAGCCCACTCGCCCCGCCCTGCCTTCCCTACTCCACTGACCTTGGCCTTGGGCCACGCACAGCCCACACTCCGCCACGGCGCCCCCCGGTCCCGCCAGCCCCGGGCCTGCCCCGAGCTGGCCACACAGGCCGTGACAGCCCCAGCGTCCCTCAGTGCAGCCCTTGCACATGTGCCCCACCCTGTGTCTACTCTGCACGCGCACATCCACACGCTCACGCACACACTTGCTCATGCGTGTACTCGCACACGCTCACACACTTGCAAACACAACACACTCACGTCTTCACACGCTCACCTGGACACACCACCTTCTTTCTCCCCCCCGCTCCCGCAGGGGACCTTTAAAGGCCCCTTCATCAAGGAGGCCATCCTGGCACTCGGGCAGGATTCCGGCCCCTCCGCCATCTGCCGCGGCCCCCAGCCCGGTAACCTCTGAGGGGTGAAGGGGAGCTGGCGCCCCCGTCCTGGTGTGTCTCCGCCACTGTCCTGCTCTGCGTGTGGAGCCCAGTCTCTTCCCCGCTCTAGGCCTCGGTCTCCGCGCCTGCCCTGTGAGGAAGGGAGACCGCGCAGCTTCTCCGCGGCCCTGGGCCGCCCCACCGCAGGTCATGCGGCCGGGAGGTGCCGCCAGCAGCGGCTCACGGGGCTGCCTCACCCCGCGCCGGGGAGTCCCCACCCTCCCAGCCTGAGCGGCCCATGCACGGCGGCAGCAGCCCTTGGCGGTCGGCGATCTGGACCACAGCCCTCCGCTGGCTCTCTCCGTGGCATCCACAGCTCTGGGAACGGTCCGGCTCAAGGCGAGAATGTCAGGGGCCCGGAGGGTGGAGGGCTGTGGGCCCCTCAGCCTCCCCAGCCTTGTGCAGCCCTATCACATCTGCTGCCCGAGCTGCCCCGGCTGCCTCATCAAGTCCCTGTTTGCCCTGAGAGCATCCGATGATGCCTAGGTGGTCACGGCTTCTCCCTGTCACCAAGGCTACTCGGGGGTCCAAGGCCCCACAAATCCGCTTAGACTCTGCCTGAGACCCCAGCAGGGCAGAGGGGGAGGGACCCATGGCCCTCTGAGGGCTCCTGGCTCACGTGCTGGGGCCTCGGGGCCAAGCAGGAGGCACGTGGGGACCACAGCAGCGGCAGAGCTGCCCCCCAGGCCTGCAGGACCTGACTTTTCAGCCTGTCCCCAAGTCCACCCCCAGTCCCCTCCCACAGCCCTGCCCGCCCACTCAACCCTGGAGGAACGTCTGCCATCTGTGCTGAGACACACTGGGTGCCAGGGGGAGGCGTGTCCCTGACCATGAAGCAGGGCCCCCAATACACACCTGGACGTGCCAGGTCCTCAGGGTAAGGTTCATCACAGCCGAGTCTTCAGGAATCAGGAGACTGGATCCCCTCAGAAATCTGGGGGAATGGGTGTCCCACCCAGATGGAGCAGGTGGGGAGAGACCACCAACAGGGCAGGAGACTCACCGTCCTTCAGGCCTAAGGACTCCAGACATTGCAGGCCACCAAGCCTTTTCTGGAAACGAGATCCATGCAGAAGCCCCTGGGGTAGGACCCCCACGAGCCCCCGAGCCCCGCCCATCAGCCCCTGCCCCTGGGCATCCGAGACTCCGCGGAGCCCCTTGCAGGTGAGGGCCCCCGACAGGTGAGGGCCCAGGTAAAGTACCAGAGTCCTGATCCTGGGACACACTTGCTTCACTGTGGCCCCCGCGTGGCATCAGTTCTTCAAGTTACAGCCACAAAAGGGATTGGTTAACTCTTTCTAATTGGATCACTGGCTCAGAGGAGGGTGAGCCATCAGCCCAGAAGCAGAAAAACACGAAAGTCCCAGAATTCCGGGACCAAAGACAGCATCGCAGCCCGGGAGTGAGAGAGGTTTTGGGAGGCGCCTCCCCTCTTCCCATAACTTCCCATAACTTTCCGCTCCCAGCGAACACTGACTGAGCACCTGCGGAACGCTGCGCTCACCTCTGGAGACGCGGCAGGGAAATCCGTGTGCATGGAGCTTACGTTCCAGACGGAGGAACGAATAGATAACATGTTAGGAGACCATAAGTCTGCCTGCCAGTGGGGCTGCTGAAGGGGCTGCTGTGTGAGATGGGGGGGTCAGGAGGGCCTCTCTGAGAGGGGACAGTTAAGCATCTACTCGAATGATGTGAGAGAGAAACCATGGAGATACTGGGAGAACAGTAATCCAGCCTAGAGAACAACCCGTGCAAAGGCCCTGTGGCAGAGGGAGCTTGGGGTGCTTGGTAAGGAAGACCGAGTGGTGGGAGGGCAACGGGCAGGGGGGCAGTGATGGGAGGAGAGGCAGGCACGGGGTATCCAAGGCACCCCCAGGGGCTTGGGGGCGCAGCCCCGAGTCACGCGTCACACTCACGGCAGCCAGGAGGGCACCAGCCCCACCGATAAGGGTGTGGGCTGCCCTCTACCCCCGAAGCACAGAGCACCATTCTGTCTTATTTGACCTTTCAGAATCTTCCTTATTACAGGAGGCAGAGAAGCAACCAGCCGCACACATCAAAAGGCTTTCTCTCTCCCCGCCGTGGGTGGTGGCTGAGGGCGGAAGGAAGCAGCCAGGCTGGACTCAGAAAAGGAGTCGGGAACGGAGAAAGTGCCTCTTTTTCTCTTCTTTTCTGAGAGAACAGTGCATCTCTCATCTCCTTGTGCAAGCAAGGGCCATCAGCCTCTGTCTTCAGGGCCGACATGGTTAGTTATAGAACCGGGAATGAGTCAGAAGACGGCCGGGAGGGGAAGGTCAACGTCGCAGCTCCTGGGAGGAGGGAGAGACAGATGAGGGATCCATCGTGGCCAGGGAGACGGTGGCCGAGCAGACGTGCTGGGGGCTCCAGGCTGAGTCCGGCCCAGGTGCACCCAGGGATCCGACGTCGCCAGCCTCGGGCTTGCTCTCACCTCCAAGTGGACCCACAGGTGAGGGTGGGCATGTGAGGCACCTGCAGCGCAGAGCTGTTGCGGAACCACCTCTCGGACTTGCACCAAACAGGCTCCACGTCACGTGGCCGGA
Source organism: Tursiops truncatus (assembly GCF_011762595.2). Taxonomy (NCBI): domain Eukaryota; kingdom Metazoa; phylum Chordata; class Mammalia; order Artiodactyla; family Delphinidae; genus Tursiops; species Tursiops truncatus. Next base: position 112,214,085 of record NC_047039.1, on the reverse strand, counting down.
AAGTTAGACCAAATCCCATTGCGGGTCCTGCTCCCAGCCAGTTGGCTGTCGGGTGACTTGCTTTAATAAAAAGCACGCAGGGCAATAAAAATAAGTGTAGGGAAAACAGTCCACTAGCTGCTGGGTTGTCCTGGGCAAGCTTCCTCACCCCACCCGCATGGCAGGTGCCCCCCCGACAGATGAGGCTGTGTCTGCCCTTCCCGAGGTGAGAGCAAAGCCAGAACGCCCTTTACAATCACCAGGCTAGAGGAGCGATCGTCTCGAGGGAGGTCACAAGTGGCCTGTGTGAGCCTCGGTGGCCTCACAATCCCCTGAGGGAGCCTGTGCAGTCACGGATGCAACGTCAGCCTCACTGTCACTGGAGGGGTTGGGGTGTGCCGGCCGTAGGGACCAGTGGTGAATGATACACAGAGGGTCACAGGGGTCACCCCACAAGGAGCATCCGGATGCCATTCCCTGTGGAAGAGGCACCGATGAGGTCCAGAGCTGCTGTTTCATGAGCACATAGGACATGCGAGCACTTGACTGCCTCCCGTCCCTGCACATCCCTGCGAGGTGGAGCTATTATTCCAGCTCTGGAGATGGACAAACGAGGTCAGGCAGGGCAGCCGGGCCACCTCTGGTCCCCCAGGTGTAGGTCCTTCTGACCCCACTCCTGTCCCCCCGTGCTTCCGGCCCATGGTGAAGCCAAGAGAGGTGCACGAGTGGGTGTTTTCTTGTGTGTTTTTTGTTTGTTTGTTTGAGATACGCGGGCCTCTCACTGTTGTGACCTCTCGCGTTGCGGAGCACAGGCTCCGGACGCGCAGGCTCAGCGGCCATGGCTCGCAGGCTCAGCGGCCATGGCTCACGGGCCCAGCCGCTCCGCGGCATGTGGGATCTTCCCGGACCAGGGCACGAACCCGTGTCCCCTGCATCGGCAGGCGGACTCTCAACCACTGGGCCACCAGGGAAGCCCCCAAGTGTGGTGTTTTAAATCATCCTCTTTTAAGATGTGGTGTGTGTGTGTGTGTGTGTGTGTGTGTGTGTGTGTGTGTGTGTGTGTATAATGGTATGTATACACAATGGAGTATTACTCAGTCATCAAAAAGAATGAAATAATGCCATTTGGAGCAACGTGGATGGACCCAGAGATTATCATACTGAGTGAAGTAAGTCAGACAGAGAAAGACAAATACCATATAATACCACTTATATGTGGAATTTAAAATACAATACAAATCAACGTATCTACAAAACCAAAACAGATTCACAGATATAGAGGACAGACTTGTGGTTGCCATGGGGGGGGGGGGGGGAGGGAGGGAAGGAATGGAAGTTTGGGATTAACAGAGGAAAACTATCATATAGAGAATGGATAAACAAGGTCTTACTGTATAGTACACGGAACTATATTCAACATTCTGTGACAAAACATAATGGAAAAGAATATATATATATATATATATATATATATGTGTGTGTATAACTGAGTCATTTTGCTGTACAGAAGAATTTAACAAAACACTGTAAATCAACTATACTTCATTAAAATTTTTAAAAAATAAATCACCCTATTTTCTGTCCTTTCTTTATCCTCAGGTCCCCTGGGAAGTAGAGACCCCGCCTCAGTTAAACTGGGAGCAAGTAGCGGAAATTATTTACAAGGGTCTCCCGGCCACGTGTGGGAAGAGGGCTCTTGGACGCAGCCAGTGGTCTGCCCTGCCTCACCTTCAGGTGTTTTCACAGCTGCCTCCTCCAGAAATCCCAGGGCGGCCCCTGACCCGTGGGGAGAGCCTCTGGGCTTTCAAAGACATGCAGTGACCCAACTCCTCCCACCTGCTCCACCCCCTGGGCGGTCATCTTTGCAAACTGCTCCTGTCACCGTGAGCAAATGACACACGGAAATCACTGGACAGACTCGTGGCCACGAGTCAGTGCCCAGGGAGATGCAGTGTGATGGGCCTTAGCCACCCTCTTCCTGAATCGTGTCCTCGCTGGAAAGGTCTGATGGGGCTGGGAGACAGCTGTGGGGTGCAGTGCTGGTACAGACTGGCAGCTCGCTCTCACTCCATTAATTCACTCCCCACGTGTGTCCCAAGGGTCCTCCCTGTGCCAGGGGCTACATGCGCCATGAGGACACAACTCAGCGAAGACCCAGGCCCTGTGCTCGGGGTCCCTCTGTCCAGCAAGTGGGTGGGGCTGGACTGGCTCCCGTCACTGGGCGGGGTCACCCACCAGGTGGAGAACTCCTCCCTCTCTGGTACCACGAAGCACCTTGGGTGACAAGTCACAGAAAGTAAGGCCACCATAGTGATAATCTTGAATCTGCTCTGTTTTAAATAAAAATTCAAACGTTTTACTTGAGATGATGCACTGAAGAAATGAAGTTATTCCCCTCCCTGCCCCAATTCCATTAGAGAAAAACTTATTTTGAAAGAACAAATCTCAACTGTCTTTCTCTCCAAGCCAGGATAGAATGACAGGGGCTGGTGTATCCTCCTGCCTCAGGCCACTAGAACAACCAGGAAAAATACATGAAACAATGGTTTTCAGACAATGCCCAACCAGCAGCCTGAAACGTGGCCCACCTGGGGCCCAGCCTCCGGGCACTCAGGGCACAGGAGAAAGGGCTCAAAAGATGTAACCTCAGCTGTGGGTCAGGATCCACCTGACGGCTTCACTGGTGAATTCTACTGGAACACGCACCCCACACTAACTCATCCAGGAAGGAGAAGAGGAGGGAGGACTTCCCGGCTCATTCTATGAAGCCAGCGTCACCCTGATTCCAAAGCCAGGCCAGGACTTTACAAGACATTACAAGAAAAAAATGACGGCCCAATTGGCTTTGCAAACATAGTCACACAAATCTTCAACGAATAGGAGGAAATTGAAACCCACGGTGTATAAAAAGGACAGCACACCGTAACCGGGTAGGTTATATCTCAGGAACACAGAGTTGGTTTAACATTTGCTAACCGATCACTGCAGTTTACTACATTAACATAGGTACATACATACATACAGAGGTAGATAAATAGATACATACGTAGACACATAGAGAGATAAAGAAAAATCATTTGACAAAATCAAGCATCCATTCATGATTAAAATTCTCAGCCGACTGAGAATGGAGGGGAATTTTCTTAACCTGATAAAGGGCATCTGCAAGAAATCTACAGCTGAAATCATACTGAACAGTGAAAGACTGCATGCTTTTGCCCTAAGACTGGGAATGAAGCAAGGATGTCCCCTCTCATCACTGCTGCCCCACATTGTAGTGAAGGTCATGGTCAGAGAAGCAAGGCAGGAACAGCAGTAAAACGTGCACAGATTGGAAAGGAAATAGTTAAGTGGTGTCTATTCAAAGAGGACAAGACTGTCTAAGTAGAAAGTCCAACGCGATAGACAGAAAGCTACCAGATCTAGCAAGTCAGTTTATCGATTTCACAGGACAGGAGGAAATACAATCTATTTTATTTCTATATGCCAGCGACGATCAATCAGAAATGAACATTTCTTTTTAAATACTATGGAAAAGAGCATTAACACAATACTTGGAGACAAATCTAACAAAATATGTTCAAGACCTGTATACTGAAAATAATAAAATGGTGCTGCAAGAGCTGAAAGAAATCCTAAATAAACGGAGAGAGAGGGAGCCCACGGTTATGAACTGGAAGATCCTATATTGTTAAAATATCAACTTTCCCCAAATTGATCTATAGATTCAGCACAACCCCCGTCCAAATCCCAATAGGTTTTCTTTCACAGAAATTGAGAAGCATATTCTAAAATTTATATGGAAGAACAAAGGACCTGGAATAGTCAAAACAACTTTTTCTTTTAAAAAAGATCAAAGATAGCAGACTTCTGTGGCCTGGCTTTAAGACTTATTATTTAATTACAATAATCAGGACAAAGGAAGACATATAGATTAATGGAACAGAAGAGAAATTCCAGACATAGACCCAAACATAGGTACGGTCATTGATTTCAGAGAAAGATGCAGTAAATACAAGGGGGGAAGTATAATCTTTTCAGCAAATGACATTGGCACGATTAGCTACTTACATGAAGAAGAAAATTAGATCCATACCTCATAGCATTCACAAAAAATTCAGAAGAATTAAGGATGCAAACATCTAATAGACTATAAAAGTTTCAGAAGAAAATAGAGAAGAACATCGTTATATTCTTTGGGAAAGGAAAATGTGTAAAGTAACACATAAAACCCAGAAGCCATGAAATTATATCTTCCATTCGACCAAAGACACTATTTTAAAAATTCAGCAGACAGGTGACAGACTGGAAGAAAATATTTACAACCCCTGAAATAAACAAGGGATTACTGTTTAGAAAATATGAAGAGTCCTTACAAGTAAACAAGAAAATTAGGACAAACCCAATAGAAAAATAAGCAAAAATTGTAAACAGGCAACTCAGAGGGGGGAAAATGCAATTAGCATCATCTGAAGAATTCAAATTAAAGTAGTAAGATACTATTTTTGTCTCTAAATTAACAAAAATGTAAAATAGTGAAGATATTCAGTACTGGCTCCAGCGTGGGGAAGGAACCACAGTCAGAGCGCCCGTGTAATTTGTGTAAATCTGTAAAGTCTATTTATTGGGTGATTTTGCAATGCTAACAAAATTGTAAATGAGCATACCCTTTGATTGCGCAAATTCATTTCTAGGAATCTAGCCCACAGAAAGTCAAACATGTTCACAGAGATGGATGACTGTATCTTAGACTAAACCTTTGAAAACTCAAAGATAGATCTGATTCTCTGACATGTCCTCTCATGCTGCTCCCCCTGCATGGAGACCTCTTCCCCCACTCGTTGCCTAGAGAACTCCTATTCGTCCGCAAAACCACAGCTAATATGCCCTTCTCTTATTAACCAGTCCCTCTCTCCCTCTCTCTCTCTCTCTCTCTCTCTCTCTCTGTGTGTGTGTGTTGCAATGTAAGATGGTTTAATGTGTGACTCTGTCAGTTTCATCTGCCTCTCCTGCTGGACAGCAACATCCTTCTGATGTTGTACGGGGTGTACGGAGCTTGCCTGTGGCATCCCTGGCACTTCGCAGAGAGCCTGGCTCGGGGCAGGGCTCAGTATACGTTCAGAAGCAGCTGTCGTTTGCGCCCAGTGGGTCTCCAGGAGACCCAGAGGCTGCAGAAGGGATTCTGCAGGGCCTTCCTGGGCGAGGCCTGAGTGCTGAGAGGCTCTGCACACCTGCTCCTCGATAGAGAGCTGGCTTAAATCGGTGTCGGCTCTGACACGGAGAAGCCAGCTAGCTTCTTTTCTAAGTCAGGGACGGAGAGCTGTCCTCCAATCAGAGAGACTGCCGGCACCAGGAAGCAGGTGGAGAAGGTATTTTGGGGTTTGGAAGAGGCCCCCAGAGCCTGTGATATCACGCAGAGTAGGCGGCCACCTACCCTACCTAAATATAAAGCCAGTCTCAGGCTGCCAGGGCCGCCTCCCGGCTGAGCAAACCCCCCATCCACAAGGGGAGCGCTGGCTGGCATCCTGCGCAAGCCTCCCAGACCCCCGCCCTCTGCTGGAAGCCACTCCCTCCTGCCCCGTCCTGTTTCCGGGTTTGATCCTCACAGAGGCTTGGCTGCTTGGAGAACTGATGGTGTGTTCGTGAGACATAAAAAAGTACATGAAAGAAACCCACCCCTGGCCACGCCTCTGACATCCATTTTAAAGCCTCCGGGGCTTCTGTTTGATTCTCCTTTTCCAGGGTTTACCGGGTCCTCCCTTTTATTTCACGGCCCCGGGGATGTGCAAGGTCACCCCTTCCGAAGCTCCGGGAAAGGAGCAGACACCACAATTCAAGGGCCTGGGCTCCAGATGGGCCCTTCTTTGCCTAACATGTGATGGTGGACCAGCTGCTTCACCTCCGCGTCCCCCCGCTACGGCAGGGCGGTCACTCCCGTGCTGGGGAGAGCCTCGCACGTGGGGGGGCGCCCATGTAACTCTGGCAGGAAGAGTGTGCTTCGCGAACAGCCAGCGGGATGGCATCCGGGCCGGTTCGTTTGGAAGCCTGACAAGTCAGAGCTGACTCTGCATCGCAGCACCGTCCAAAAGGGACTCCTGTCTCCAGGGCAGCCCCTCCGTATCCAGGCGTTCAGATGCTCCGGTGAAGGTGAGCCAAGCCTGCCACCAGGTCGTACAGCCCACACCTCGGTCAGGAGGGAAGGCGGAGGGAAGACCTCTCAGCCCCAGATGGTTCTTCCCGTGGCAGGTTGCGATTCCCTCGGAAATCAGGAGACCACGCGGCCAGAAACACAGCAGCTATGTTAGTCACACCAAATCGGCCTGCAGAGCCGGTACCCCTCGTGCGCTGGGGAGCAAGGAACACCCTGTCTTCCCGACAGGGAACGATGCCCCGGGGCATCCTTCAGGCCTTTCTCCTGAAGTGTGAGCCAGCTGCCACAGATCATCCCGGCGGGTGGGAGGATTCTCAAGGACAAATCTAATCTCATTCTGTTTCCCATAGAGCAAATAACCTGTCACTTCTGCGGAAAGAGAACTCGCGCCCTCCCTTCTTTCCTTCCTTCCACACTGACTGCTCCGGGCTCCGTGTGTGTGTCCCAGGGCATCTGCCCTTACCCCCACCCCTGCTCCCATGTGCCCTATTGCCCCTGTCCCCCTGGACTCCTGCGGCCCCTGCTGTCACCCCTGCCCCGTCCTGCCTGCTGGGCCCCTTCTCCCTCTGCTGTCCAAAGCGGGCAGTGGTACGGGGAGTGTGAGGGCGTGGACAAGAGCAAATGACCCTAAGCTCCTCTCCTCTCCTCTCTGAGCTTCCATTTCTTCCGGGGGGGAAGTAACTGGTGTCGGGGAGGGCTGAGATGGCGAAACAAGGGGCCAAGCTGGGCACCCGGGGGAGCTCCGGTGACGGCGATGATGTTTTAGCTGTTGTCAGGAAAATGGTCCACATACATCCATCTCCTGGGGGATGAGCCCTGGGACTTTGCAGGGACCCCGGCACATGTCTCATGGTCAGCATCTCAACCTACCAGCCAGGAGGATGACCCAGGGCAGCCGAGGGGGCAGCTCCATCCCAGGCCAGCCCAGCAACCCCCAGCCTCTCGTGATGGGTCCTCCCTCCATCCCAAGGCAGCCAGTGAGTCTTCCCAGGCGACTTACTCCAGCCATGCTCTGGAATGAGCATCTGTGTCCCATCTCTGGTAAGGGACCCTGTGGACCCAGCACTAACCCCACATTGACTTCCTGGGGAACGCATCTCGGGCTCCCTCTCCAGTGTGGGATCCGGGACCGACTCCAAGCCAGGTGACCTCTGCTACCCACCCCTGGGTCACGCACAGCCCAGCTTCGTGAACCTCCAGCAGCTCTGTGCTCAGGAGGCCCAGCTCCCACACATCTACCCCACCGGGACTTGCCGGTAACCAGCAGTGTGGGTTTTCTCCTTTGGTGTTGGGCTTTTTCCCCTCTGGGGTGGAGGAAGTTTCTAGAATACAGCCCATGGGTCCCCTCCTTTCTCATAGGCTAGAACTTAGGCGAAACACCTTTCTGGTTCTTCAGAGACTTACTAGCTCTTCGAAAACCTTCTTCTCGTTGGTTCCAGGCCTTTTATGCACAGGCTGGTGATTTGGGCCCTGCTTTTCTCTGTCTGGCTGAGAGCCTCGAAGCTGGCAGGCGGCCACAAGGCCCGGCTCTGTGGTCCCCCAGGCAGGCGAGGCGGGTGACGGATGGTTCACCTGGAGCTTCAGAGAGTCTGAGCGCAGGTGGAACGGTCCAGGTGCCCGCTGACCGCGAAGGGCTCCTGCGCCTCTGAAATGAGAAGTGTCTCTCCTGGGCCTGAGTGTGGGATGCCGGGCAGTCGCTATGACGGAACCTTTGGGGCAGGACGGTGTCCAGGTGACGGCTGCAGCTTTGGGCCACACGGATCGGAGTCTGGACCCCCCCTCTGCCCGCAGCCCTGCGTGTCATAGCAAACGGCCCAGCTTCCTAACCTGAGTGGCGGGGTGACACTTGGGAGCTCATGAGACTGAGACATGGCCCGTTCGACATCACCGATATTAACGAGTGATGCAATATTAATCACCGGGCCACCCCTGGCCAGCCGAAACCCGCACCGAGCCACCTTCCGGAGCACCTCCGGAGCGCGGCCATCGCTGCCCCGAGGCCGGTGGCGAGGACGGCTGCGGCCACTGTCTCATCACCTGTGAACCACACCCTTCCTCACCAGGCGCGGTGAGAGCTGAGGGCTGTCTCTGAGGCCCTGAGAACAGCCCGCACACCAGGCTCAGAGACCCTCAGCTCTGCAGACGACTCATCCCCTGCATCGCTGCCCCAAAGCACAGGGCGGCCTCAGCGTGGTTGTCACTGGTCCCATTTCACAGATGAACTAACCGAGGCTCAGAGGGGCGGGAAGCCTGTTGACGTCGCCTCACCAGCAAGTGCGGGAGCTGGGACTCGACCCCCAAATTCTCGAGCTTAGCCCCTGCTCCACGGGAGAGTCACCCTGAGTCACGGGCGTTACAGGAACTGGGTGGCTGCCTCTCCTGGGCCCCCCGGGGGAGCCCCAGCTAGGACCCCAGCGGTGCCCATGAAGGGCTCCCACGCCTCTGGCAGGACTAAAATGAGAAGTCCAAGACCCAGGTGTCCCAGGGCTGTGCTCCATCTGGAGGCTGCTGAGGGGGTCCTTCCTGCTTCCTCCAGCTCCTGCAGGCCCCAGGGGTCCCTCACTTGTGGCTGCATCACCCCAGTCTCTGCTCGTCCTCACATGACCCTCTTCTTTGTGGCCCTGTGAGTCTCACCTCTCCTATAAGGACACCAGTTGTTGGGTGTAGGGCCCAAGCTAAATCCAGGGTGATCTCATCTCATCTCGAGATCCTTAACTAATTACATCTGCTGCCCAATCAGGTCCCAGTCAGAGCTTCTGGATGGACACACATTGCGGGGGACACTACTGAGCCCACACAGGCTCATGCCTGGAACCCCTGCAGTGCTGGGAACTGTCAGAGTCAGGACCAGCCTCCCAGCCCCTCGACTGACATCAGGGGACACTGAACACTGGGAGAAGAGGGTGGGGGGCTGGTCCTGGTCCCCGGCAAGCTGGTGGCAGAGCCGGGCCTCGCTGGGTCTGCAGCTGGCGGGCTGAGCACCTGTCCTGGCAGCTGTCAGCAGCCAGAAGAAGGAGCTGAGACATCCCCCGGCTGCCGCTTCATCTTCCCGGGGATATAAATAAGCAGATAAATAAACACGCCTCGGGTGAGATCATTGCAGGCTGCAGTGACAGCCCAGACAGGGCTGGGATGTATGTTGGAAAACGGTCTGCTTTCACGGAGAGCAAATCAAGTGGCCATCTGGAGGCGAGGACGCTGCAGGGGCGGGCGTCGCGCGGAGAATCAGAGCGACAGGTGGTGAGGCTGTGGCTGGGTCCTCTCGGGCGGGCAGGTTCGGGATGGCCACCGAGGGCAGGGCCCAACTGAATGGACCGGATCTGCTCCAGGTGCGGACACGGGCGCCTAGATCTTGGGGGGCTCCTCTGGAGAGGCGGGGGGGCCCGGATGGGCAGAAAGCGAGCTTCCCTTCTCCCCCTTCCTTCTGCTCCTCCCCTTTGCTCCCTGCCTGAACAGACGGGGAGGCCAGGATGGGCGGCAGACCCACGGAGGTGGAGAAGTAGCTCCCAGGGCTGAGTGTCCCCACACCTGGGAGCTCCCAGTGACCCCTCTCCCAACAACGGCTCCCACCTGTGCCCTTGCCCCACCCCCTCCGTCCCCTACAGAGGCTCCAGCCGCCTGCCTGCCAGGTCTTCCTCCCCCTGCCTCCCCCCTCAAGGAGGCTTCTGGCCTGGCAGGCCTATTTGTGTTATTTTGGTGTGTTTCTCCTTTTTTGGAAACAGACTTAGCAGAACGGAAGGAATATTAATGAGGATGGAGATCAGGGGTCGGGACCTGGGAGAAGTTGGCTCGTTTGTTTGCGTTTAGGAGTCCTGGATACGGAGAGCACCCAGTCTGCAAGGGAGTGGACTGCGGGAAGGCAAGGGGTCCAGCAGGCTGTGAGTGCCACGCGCTCCCCTCCTGCTGGGCGCAAGTTCCGGTGAAGAGCTCAGGTATTCCGGAGCGTCTGCTGCCCTCTGGACTGGGTTTCTTGGGGGAACCTTGGAGGCTGGAACCCCGGGGCCTCCCACCAGCTCTATGGGAGCTCCCGGGGCCGGGAGTGTGGGCAAGACCGCTGTTTATATATAGACGCACCAGCCTCCGGCCCAGGGTCCTGGCCAGCATCACCCGTGACCGCCAAACAGGCCAGTGGAGTCCTGGCTCCTGGGCGGCAGCCTCCTGGCCCCGTGCCTCCAGCGGGGACCCAGATGGGCTGCACTGGGATCAGGTCCCCGGGTTCCGGGTCAACCTTGACACAAAGGACATCTTTGCTGGGCTCACGCATCCTGAAATTCCAAAATTAACTTCCCAGGGAGTCAGACGAGGAGGAAGGAAGGGTGGGAGAGAATAAAAAGATGGAGGAATGACAGCTCGTCAACGGCTGTCCCCAAACCACAGACCGTGGGAAAGTATACATGAGCAGATCAATTGTCCTGCCTCCTTTCAGCCTCTCCTTTGCTCCACTCGGGGTTGGCGTCCTGGAAATTTATCAAACCGGGCTTTTAGTCATCTTTCTGACCTGGCTGTTTGAGAATTAACCCCAGGACTTGGGATGTACACAGCCGCTCATTAGCACTGCAGACTTCCTGGAGGAGCCTGGCCTCTGTGCTCTCCCTCCGCACAAGCCGCCACGTGTGATTCCTGTCCTGCGGGGCCGCGTCGGGCAGCAAAGCCCGGGTCACGGGGCTGCGAACCCTGGCGGGAAGACTAAGACAGGAGACGAAGCCCCACGCACACCTGAGGATGGAGTTTATGCCCATGACCTCCGACCTGGGACTGGAGGGGACACCAACAGGGGCTGGTGGGAGGATGGGCGGCCAGCGCCGGGGAGGACAAAGGTGTCCTTCTGTCCGTGGATCTCACTTCCCAGAGCCCCTGTTGTTCCCTCAGCCTCCAGGTAGGGATGACCAGGGGGCACCAGGCCAGTCAGGGTCGTGGACAGATGCTCCGTGGGCATCTCAGGGCTGGAGTCAACGGGAACGAAGCTCTGTGACGTAGGACAGAGTCACCCGCTTCCTCGGGGCGAGGTCCTGACCTCCCCCCCACCCCATGCATCTCCCCAGGAAGTTTCTAAAGTGGCCCACACCCACTCCCTCCATCCACACAGAAGAAGCGAAGCTTCTGAGAGATGCACCACCCACGGCCTCAGCGCCTGCAGGCCTGCGTCCTGGCATCCAGCGCCGTGGTCCTTGCTGCCCGAGAGCCGACGGCGCCCCGCCAGGGGCAAAGCGCATGGCATCATGGAGCCGCTACGTCAGAGACAAGGGATAAAAATCACTGTTGAGACTTCCTGAGCCCCCCACAGGGAGTGCCCCCAGCGTCCTGCAGGCATTCGCCCTCTGTCTCCACTGCGGCCCATGGGGGAGGAGGGGGTGTTATTACCCCCACTCTGCAGATGCAGAAACTGAGGCACAGGGAGGCACAAGCCTTCCCCCGGGTCACGTGACCATGAGCAGCGGCCCCAGAGCCTGGACCTTGATGCCGTCCACGAAGGTGCCAGTCCCCGTTCGGGACACGCTCCCTGCAATGACACTTCCGCTGCGTCCTGCCCCTGCCTGCGGCCGTGGCCACCACCAGGGCCTCTGCAGAGACTGGTTTTTCTGGCGGGGACGACTGTACCAACGTCAAGGACATGAGCCTTGGAGAGCGCGGCCAGCTGTCACAGCAAGCGTGGGCCTCACAGACAGCAGGCAGGTCCCACCTCATCCTCAGATAGGCCCTTTTTACAGGAAACGAGCCTGTTCTCCCAGCAAGCAAATGGTCCTGTCAACTCAAAACACCCAGGTCGCTGCACTTGGCCCGCCCGTGTCCGTCAGCTGCGTGATCCTGGGCTGAGTCAGCGCGGGACCGGCCTCCACGTGCGGGTCCTGGTGACCACCTTCTCGTGACGCGCGGGTCACAGCTGCTCCTCTAGCTGCTCCCTAGGGCGAGCGCACACACACGCGCAGACAGCACGCACAGGCGTGGACGCGCACGCACACAGCTGCACACGGAGCCCCCCAGATGTACCCACTGAAACATGTGTGCGTGCCCACGTGTGACACACGTGCATATACACACCTATGTGCTCGTGACGCGCACACGCACTGTTGTCCACACACACTCCTTCCTGAAACCTAAGACCCCAGTGGCGGGCTCTGGCCCCATGAGACAGAGGCTGCTTCACCCTTGTTTAAACGGAGAGCTCCAGGAGGCTCGCACCCCCAGAGATGTTTCAAGGTTCAGGAGACATCGGTGGGGCCCCGGGGGGACCTGGAGATAGGCCTGCTGCTGCTGGGTCTGTGCCGGGCAGAGCCGGCCCTTTGTTCCTGGGCCCAACCATCTGGCCGCAGTGAGGGGAGGAGTTGTTTGATCCATCTTTGATCCATCGGTGCCCGGCAGGCCCGGTGGGGTCTTGACAAGGTCGGGCCGGGGGAGCCCTACAGGCCTACAGCCCCGCTGATCAAAGAAGGGGCACCTGTGGGCTGTCAGCCGCTCAGCCAGGCCTGTCTTCCCCGCAGCCACGGCAACACAGGTCCGCAGACGCCTTCAGAAACCCACCTTGCTTCCCGCCCTGTGCCCATGGACACAGGGCCACTGAGGTCTCCCTGAGACCTAATTGCTGGGAGGGCCGGGATGGCCTGTCCGCTTTGCTGAGGGAGACAAGCTGGACTCATGCTGGGACTTCACGGGGACAGTCCTTGGCCCTGTCTCTGCCCCGCCCCCAACCACAAACACCCCCCGCCTCGCTGAAACCCAGCCTGAGGTTGTCCGGCAGCAACTCACGCCACCAAAGAACGGGCCTGCCCAGCCCCAGAGGCAGATCCACTGGTGGGAGCGAGCTGCCAGCCTTCCAGAGGAAACCAACAGCCCCGCACAGCACCCCAGCTCCTAGCCAGGCGGCCGGGGATTCTCGGGACACAGTTATGAGAAAAGCTACATGAGGCCCAGTTCTCAGGGATGGCACAGAGTCCTTGCAGGCTGGTGTTGGCACGGAAGATTGATTCAAGGAGATCGGAAAGCTCCCGGCAGCCCTGCGAGGCCAGAGGACCGGGCGTGGATGCTGCCGTGGGGAACAGGCAGCTGGAGCCACATCCACGCACGCCACGGCCGGTCTGGCAAAAAACCCCACGGCCACGGTCCCCCAAGGCTTCTTGCCGGTCAGGCCAGGAACAGATGTCAGAGCTCCACCAAAGCCACCCCCAGAAACACCGAAGCCATGGTCAACAGCACCCCAGGCAGAAAAAGGACCTCCCCTGCCCACCAAGGCCTCCTTGCCTCCTGCCACGCTGGACTTTTATACATGCCTCTGATTGGCCAAGCCAGGTCACGTGGCCACACCTGAGCTGCAAGGGAGTCTGGAAAGAGCAGTTCTGGGATCTCACTTGGGGAAGGAGGGCTCTTGGCACAGAAGGACCAGCTCATTGAAAGATGTCGGGCAACCACATGCAGCAGGTGTCCCCCTCAGCCCCCACTCAGCCCCTCTACAATGTGCCTTCTCTTCGGAAGGTGCTGAATGCCAGGCCCCAGGGGGGTCACTTCGGTTTCTGTGTGGCCACCACCATCCACAGATTAATATCCTGGCTTCCAGCAGCAGCCGTGTCCTCGCCACCCTCAGTCCTGCCAGGTCAGGCTACCCGTTCCCGCTTTGGGTGGTTACTGCCGTACCGGTCAGTACCGCCAATCTACTCTAGCTAATGTGAGAGAAAGGGGTTCTTAGAGGATGCCGGGTGGCGCCCGTCCTTTCTGGGACGTCTCCCAGTGGCAAACGTCCAGCGCAGCCGGGAGGTGCACCCGCCTGCCCTGCAGGACTCTTCTAGCACCTGCAGCCTCCACCTGCCGCCAGGTGGGACGGCGGGACAGTCTCCCCGTGTGCACTCACAACCTTAAATCACTCCCTTCTGTACCCAGGACTGACACAGGAGCATCTGAAAGGTGGAAACTGGGACACACCTGTACCCCAGCTGCAAGGGAATCTGTATTATATTTCACACGGAGACGGCAGAGCTCAAAGTGCAGGGACCCATCCAAGTGAGATGAGCCCGTTACTGCTATTAGCCCCTGGGCTCAGTCCTGCCTGGACCCTCCACGGAACCGTGCAGAACTTTCCCTCTAACATGTCCCACGGAGGGACAGCAGAGCTGAGCATCTCTCAGCCCACCCCCATCTCTCCCGCCTGGAGGGGTGCCCAGCTTTAAACCCTAGGCTCTCTGCGCTGCCCAGTTACGGGTCAGGCTGGCTCCTGGGGCGCCAGAGGCAGAGAGAGCAGAAATGTGGGCAGGAAGTCGAGGTGGGAAGCAGGGAGCATGTGACTCACGAGTGGCCAAGGGCTCCAGCCGCACCCGCTGCTCTTCCCTGGACCCCATGCCTCCACCTGGAAGCCCATACGCCCCTGTGACTGTTGACTGCAGACTTCTGTCCTCCCTGTCACCCGTCAGTCCTGCCCTATCTGCCCAGGGCACCAGGTCCCTTCTCTTCTTCACCCACACGCTCCCCCAGGTGACCTCATCCAGGCCTTCTGCGTTAAGTACACAGGCCTCTCCAGCCCTGACGTCCCCCTCCATCCAGCCTCATAATGCCCAGCTTCCACAGGTGGAAGATTCGGCCTGATGAATAATAGGCACCCCAAGTTCCATGGAGTGAACAGGACCCCTAACCGCCTCCCCATCACTTGCTCTTTCTGCTTTTCCCCACCTCAGTAAACGGCCCCTCCGTCCACCCAGCTGAGAATCGGGGCCAGCCTCCGTCCCTCCTTCGCTCACAGCACCCCAATCCCAGCCATCAGGAGTCCCACCACCTCCAAAACGCAGCCCGGACCCACGCGCTCCTCCCCATGCCGCCCCTCCCACCCCGGCCCCAGCCACCTTCCTGGACCGGCCACGCCGAGCTCCCCTCTTGTGACTCGCAGGCCCCAGCTGGGCGCCCGACACAATCAGAGGCTCCGCTCTCGCTATCCTCTGTGCCCGGGAGGCTCCCCCTGTCCACCTCGATCTGTGTCTCCCTGACACGCCCATCGCTGTTCAGACAACACCCCCTTGGGGAGCCCTTCCCAGCCTCCACGTGCATGTTCAGTCTCCGAACCCCAAGCTCTGTAACAGATGAGGGGAGAGCGGGAGATTTGGGTGAGAAAGACCTGCGACTGGATCTCGCTCTTCCCCTTACAGGTGCCCAGGCCTCAGTTTTGCCATCTGTAAAATGGGCAGAGAAGGGCCCCATGTCCCAGGTTATGGTGACAACTCCCAGGACCTCGCTGCTCACAGGCTGAGCCCAGACCCGCCTTTCCCTGGCCTCTGTTTCTCCGGGTCAGGAGAGTAGGAACGGGCGGAGGAGGCCACCTGGCCAGCCTCACCCCTTCCTCTCTCCGGGCCTGTTTCTTCCCCTGTAGAGACAGGCTCTGGCACCTGCCTCACCTTCCCCAAGAGACTGGGGAGAGCTTCCAAGGGGAGCGTGGCGCGACGCGCTTCAGCCCAAAATAAAGCAACTCTCCAGGAGTTGCTGGAGAGCACCGGCTTACATCATGAGATGGGGTCACGTGACCCATAAGGAAGGAGAGAATGAAGTTAGAAAATCTGTGTTTCCAAGCTTCTAGCTTGTCTATTCCTATGATAAAAAATAATAAGCCCTTATCTACAGGTGTCTTTACAAAGCATCAACCTCCCTCAGGTACACTGCCCAGTGTCTTTCACAGAAAGCCCTGCGAGTGAGTCACGGCACCATTTCACAGTTGAGGAAACTGAGGCTCAGAGAGGCGCATGCATGGTCCTATCCAATCAGCTGAGATGAGAAACAGTGGCAGAGATGTGGAGACACTGGGTCACTCGGTCATCGCTGGTGGGAGGGGGGAAATGGTGCAGCTGCTCTGAAAAACGGTTTGGCGGTCTCTTTCAAAACTAAACATGTGACTACAAGGTGGTCCAAAGATCGCGTCCCTGGGCATTTATCTCAGAGAAACGAAAATGCATGTTCACACAAAAAGCCTGTAGACACGCGTCGACAGCATCTTTACCTGTAATCACCAAACACTGGCAGTTCCTCCAGACCATGGGACCTACTCAGCAGGTCCAAAGGATCCAACTATGGACCCATAAACAATTCGGATGAATTTCCAGAGAACGTGCTGAGCGAGAAAAGCCAGTCCCGGGAGGCTGGCCATTTCAGACAGTGCTCCGGGTAGCACAGTTGCAGAGATGGAGAACAGGCTGGTGGCTGCTGGGGGTAGGGGTAGGGGATGGGGGCGTCAGGGAGGCTCTGTGGGCACAGAAGGACTTGGGGGGGGACCCCAGAGGCTACGGAAAGTTCTGTGTCCCCGTCCGGTGAGATGGTGGCTGGCGGACGTTACCCTTGGGAAAACCCGGTGGAGGGGACAGGTCTCTCTGTGTTATTCTTACACACATGAATCGCAGTGATCCCAAGATGAAGAGCTGAATCAGAAGAAGAAAAGAAAGAATTCGCAGACAAGCAGTCAGGCGAGGGACCAAGGCATCCTGGCCCCCACCCCGTGGAATGTCTCGGAGTGGGTGTGTGACTGTGGATGTGTCTGTGTGTGTCTGTGCCTCTGCACGTCTCTCTGTGGGGTGCACCCTCGACCCCCAGAAGGGCACGGAGAGCAGAATCGTTCATGTGACCCGCAGGTCATCCGGGAACCTTCCAGCCGAAAACCAGCCCCCCTTCTTGAAAACACCAGAGAAAACCCCTTGTTCGATCAGTCATCCATGAAGCTGCAAAGCGTCAGGAGTGTGCTTCCCGGATTGAATTACCCCTCGCGGTGGATCTAATTTCCCTGGGCTGCTCCACCCATGGGCCTTATCTGGGGTTAAGCCCCGGAGCAGGGGCCTCTCACCCGCTCAGTCCACTCGGCATGGGGCTGACTCAGAAGGAGAATCGGGGGTGCCCAAGACAAAGAAGATGTCAAAGGCCCTTGGAAGGAGCCCACAGAGCCACATGCTGCCCCTGGGGACTTGCTGCCTGTGTTCCAGCAAGTTCTAAGCCTCCAGAGCAGCTGATGGCAGAGGGATGCCGTGTAGAAGCAGCAAAGAGTCTCTCTCCAGGCTGCTCCGGCACTGCTGCCCATGAGAGAGGCTGGTCCCTCCTCGGGGCACCCTGAGCCCCCACTGAAGCTTCTGGAGCACCCCCTCCCACCAAGGAACAGCCATGCAGGTCATGGGCAAAAGTTTCCTCCCTCAGGGGCACCCAGAGAGGGAACCACTCTCCTTCACGGAGACCCCGAGGGATGGGGCAGCCTGGGACAGAGAGCCACGCAGCCTGCACACAGCCTCGGGGGGACAGCAAGCTGGACACATGTCAGTACATCCTCATGGTCCAAGAAGGGGGGGACCAAGGGCACAAGTGGCCGGAGGAGGGGAAAAGCCCTACCCCCATCCCCCAGGCGGGAAGGAATAACACAGGAGTCCCACTGCAGGCTGGGCAGGACAGGGGTGCCGTCACATGCACCCTTCCAACAGGGGAGAACATAGATGCAGCTCTCCACCACTGAGTGATGAGGCCCCGAGCCAAGGAGCACTTGGGGCCACCGGGAGCTGGAGAGGCCAGGACAGGTCCTCCCCTGCCCGGCCCAGCAATGCCTCCATCTTCTGCCCTTGAGAACTGGGGAGCACACGTCTGTGCTTTCATGCCACCAACTCGGGTACAATTTGTTACAGCAGCCCCTCCCCAACTGGCTGGCTGTGGGTCAGGAATGGACACTTGCTTCCCTTGCTGTAGAGCCAGGAGGGGCCACCAAGCACCGTGAGGTGCCCGAGAGGAACCAGCTCCGTGATTGCTGTCATCCTGGGATGCCCAGCCCCAGTCAGCAGCCGCAGCCCATTGCTCACACCGTCCGCACTCGGGCCAGCCTCCCCAGCTTGGACCCGCGCGTCCCTGCAGCCCCTCTTCCCTCCCCTCCCCTGGCCCCATGTGGACCTTGCACTCCCCCTGGAGACCACCTCTCGTGTTCATGACCTGCCCGGTCATTACCACCTCCAGCAGAGCTGCCTGCAACCCAGGGGGGCATGTCTGACCGTTTTCTGGTGGGTCCTCAGCCCCACTGGGCACAGAACTGATGCACAGACGTGGGAGCTGGCCAGTGGCAGGCTGCTAAGCTGCTCACTGCTGACCACCAGGTGTGAGAAGAGTGGTACATGTGTCTCAGTCGGCGTTCTCCAGAGAAACAGGACCAATGACGTGTGTATACTTGCATACAGAAAGAGAGTTACTATGAGGAATCGCTCACGTGGTTATCGAAGCTGAGAAGTCCCAAGATGGGAGCCAGCAAGCTGAGCTGGTAGTGCCACTCCGGTGGAAGGTTAGCTGGGACCAGGAAGGGCTGAGGTTTCAGTGGGAGCCCAAAGACAGGAAAAGACGGCTGTCACAAATCAGGTGGTCGGGCAGGAGGAAACTCCCCCTTTGTCAAGGAAGGGTCGTCCTTCTGGTTCTATTCAGGCTGTCGACTGACTGGACGAGACCCACCCACATTGGGGAGGGCCACCTGCTTTATTCAGTCCGCAGACTCAAGTGTTTACCTCATGAAGAGCCACCCAGACACACCAGGATAGTGTTTAACCGGATACCTGGGGCCCCGTGACGACATAAAATCCGTCACACCAGGTGAGGACCAGCGTGTTTGTTACTAACCGGCAGAGACACTGACAAAAGGTGATTAAACATCATTAAATCCCCCATGCCTGCCTCTGCCCTTGGTGCTCAGGGACGTTCTCGTCTGATTACACGCTGCTGTGACCAACCGTCCCATCAAGTCCCCTGTGAACCTGGGAGGATGGGGTTCTGAGAGCAGGTGTCCCCTTTCTGGCTTTCAAACACTCACAAACCGGCTAACCTGTTAAATGACTAGGTCTCACCCATCCGTTACAGACCGGATATGACGTGAGGCCTGAAGCCTCAGCCTGAGTCACGCTGGGGCTGCCGGGAGCTTTCTCTGGCGCTCCAGGTCGCCGGCAGGGAAGAGGCACCCGGTCCCGCTGGACGACACTTGCCAAACATCGGAGGGCTTCTCCTGTCACCCCTCCCGTCCCAGAGTCCAGGTGGCTGCGGTGAGCGGCCCATGAGGGTGTGAAGTAGATGCGGGACAGGAGCTGCAGCTGCTCTCCCGAAACACACGCGTGCACACACACACACACGTGTGTGCAGACACGCCCATGTGCACAAGCGCGCACACCTCCCAATCCCATGGTCCACGGGAGGGACCGGCCTGGGGAGGTAGCAGTTCCTGGGGTGCCGTGGAGCAGGGGTTGTTTCCTGGTGACACTAGACATTCTGCATAAGCTGGGGAAGAGCCCCCACTTCAGGACTTCACGGCCGTCCAGCCAGAGCAGGGGTCCGGCCATGCGCAGTAGCAGGAACCAGCTACACCCCGTACATTCCCATCACCACGTGGGGAAGCTCAGGTCTCCCCTCCTTCCAGAATGCCTTCCTTCTCCCTCAGTGCATCTCGCAGTCTCATCCGCCGTCCAGGCCGCCTCCTCCTGGAAGCCTCTCCTGATTGGAACCCTCCCTTCCTCCCCAGAGCTCGCTCTGCCCTCCACCCAGGCCCGGTGCTCCGCCCACCTTGAATCATGGTGCGCGGCATCCGGCTCGGCCTCCCGTCTTCTTCAGAGCAGGTGGAGCCCAGCGTCCTTCTCGGCCGCCCCCGCCCGTGGCACAGCACCTTGCATACAGTCAGGACTTAATAAATACTCGATGCCCGAACAACCCTAGGATGAATCCATCCCTCAGGCTGTTCACCACGCAATCCACGAGGCTTCCGCTTACCAAGAATAGAATAGTCTGAGGGTGAAGATTTCAGTGGGTCCTTGTAAAACCGGACTCCACCCAGCCAGGGCAGGCACGTCTGGGAGTGGCTTCCCTGGCAAAGGTGACCTTGACCTCGGAAGCTGCAGAATCTGCAATGCCTTAGGGCGGCCTCCGCTCCCTGCGCCTCCCCGTCACGGCCCTGCTCCCCTGCCCGGGTCGCCGCAGGAGCCTCAGGGACCCGCTTTGTGGACACAGCAGCCGAGGTCCCACAAGTCGCACCCGTACTCCCGGCCTCGCAGTGGAGGGTGACCTGAGATCCAGATCCCGGCTTGGCCTGGAGCCTTTTCCGCTTCACCCCGCCGGGCTCTGCCATCCACGAACGCAGGCCCTGACATTTCACTCCACGTTTTAGCTCTCCAGCACTGGCCCCATGCCTGGTCTGTGGTGGTCTCCCCAACTCTGCAAAATGGCATTGATAACAGAGAGGTCAGCTGTTCAGAGCCGCACAGAGAGGAGACAAAGGAGCCGCCCAAGGGGTCCAAGCCTGGGGCCCTTTCAGCTCACCCCAAACCGCTGACATCCCCCAAAGGCTCCCATCAGAGGTGCTTATCTGTGGCACCAGCATGTGAGTGACTCAGGCCCCCTCTGCAGGCAGGGGCTCCGTCTCCATGGCCTCAGCACTGACCGGGTCCCTCCTCCCTCCGCCGGCCCTCACGGTCCAGATGCTGCCTCCCAGCTCAGTGCCCCGTGTCCACGGCATGCCTGTGATGGTTAATTAGACACAGTTGGCGAGGTGCCCACTGAACACCAGCAATGATAACCGTGCGAGGAGACGCGGCATAACCAGGGCTGCACTCTAATTCAAGAAATATGGATCTGATTTTGGGGGATAGCACGCCAATTCCGAGTGGGTTTTAAGTGCCCCTGACGGTTCTTCCGTATGTGGCCCGACCACAGCACACGTCCTCCAGTTACCCCTCTGGAATTTTCCGAGCCGGGGTCAGAGCTGAGGGGTCAGACAGGGGCATTTGCACCCTGAGTCACGAGCGGGTGAGGCCGCATCCCCGGAACGGTGCCCTGAGGTCAACCTTCCCCGGAGAAGACGTCTCTGAGCTGGAGTCCCCCTCCCGCTGGGGGAGCTGGAGGGGACCCTCTTCTTATTTCAGATCCCTGGGGGATCCCATTAGCACACACTGAGGTCCAGGATCCCCGGATGACTTAATAGGGACATTACGATGCAAGGGCCTTACTGGCTCCCTCGTCCTCTCCTCTTCGTTTGAGGAGCCCAGCTGCTGCGCCCCAGAAATAAATATTGCACCGGGTCCCATTTTCCAGCTGGCGGCCACGGGCACAGCCCGCTTGGTGCCCTGATGGCAGTGCAGCCTCAATCTGGGCTCGGCAGCCAGGAAGGACTGGGTCTTTCCCACACGAAGCAGTGTTTGTTTTTACTTATTGAATTAACTACAGACATCCTTGCTCAACGCCACTGCGCTCCGGGGGGAAGTGCAAGCACTCGGAGCCTGCGTTTCTCTGGGTGAGCGTCTTGTCTGGCTTGTGGCCCGGGCTTCCCCAAAGCTGGAGGGTCGGGGCTGCCCACTTAGTGCAGGGGCTCTGACACCTGCCGCCTGGAGGCTCTGGCCACGAGGGCAGTCCCGCTGAGTTCCGATGGACCAGCGGGGTTGGGGGGGATTTCTCAGGTGCCCCAAAGGAGCCAGGCTCTCTTTGTCCCAGTGGAAGCAGGCCCAGGATGGACCGCACAACCAGAGGCACAAGGAACCCTGAGGAACCTCCAGCCTGGACGGAGGGCAGAGGCTCTCGCTCCGAACCCTTCCACCCTGCGTGGGTGTGCTGGGGATTCGTCTCCTTCCACTATTTCGAATCAGCTTGGTTAGGACATGTGTGTTAAGACCGTCTCCACCGCAGCGTCCAGCCCTGAGCCACCTCGACCTGGGGCTGCAGTGCCCAGATGTGGACTCGTCCCCCTCCCCCAGTGGGCTGATTGCACCCAGCTTTCCTCCCCTTGACCTCAGAATTTTCCTGGGTATGGGGGGTATCGTCCAACAGGGGTCCTGGCCGGTGGGTCGCTGGCGGCCCTGCAGGGGAAAGAAAAGTCCCTGCTTCATCCAGAGGCGGTCGGCTCTGTGCCCATGAGACTGGAGGCACGGATCTGGGCAGCAAGACAGGCTTTCTGGGCACAGGCAGACAGCCTGGAGGAGGAGGCCAGGACACGGTGTGGTGTCCAGGAGGACTCACCGTGGGCTCACAGGGGACCCTCCAGGAAATGACTGGAGGGGGCCTGACAAGAGGACTCAGGATCCCATAGGAGAAGGTGGGTGACTGGGCTGGAGAAATCCTGGGGACAGCTGTCCATGTGGCCCCTTGGTCACCAGCCCGTAAAAGGGCAACCTCACCAGGGGAGCAGAGGACCCAAGTAGAAAGCAGTGGAGGACCTGAGGGAAGACAAAGGGACCTCAGGGACCCCGGTCTTCAAGATGGGTCAGAGGGCAAGACTAGCTGAGCTGCCCCAAGGACAGGTAGGACCGGGGCAAAACCTGGCCTCTGGGGACAGGAAAACAGCACCAGCACCCGGACAAGGAAGGGGGCAACCCTGTCCCCCCCCATCCTGAGCCCCGAGGGCCTCGCCGGCTCTCAGATCACCCGCAGACTCGAAGGACCCCCGGCAAAGAGCTGGACCCTCGGTAGTCTGCGTGTCCCCATCCAATTAAAGACAGACCCCGATAGAGCCCAGGGCCTGTGGCATGAGGCTGCATGGGGTGAAGGTCTAGACCAGTGGGTTCCAACAGGGCTGACTCCAGCCTGAGAGGACACTTGGCAACGTCTGGAGCAGTTTGGGTCCTACGACCAGGGGAGGGTGCTCCCAACCCCTAGCGGGCGGGTGGGGGGGTGCGGAGACAGGGCTGCTCCAGACAACCTGCAAAGCACAGGGCAACCCTCACGACAGAGTTATCCGACCCCATACATCAAGCATGCAGGGGCTGAGAAGCCCTGCTCTAGACTGAGGGAATGGTCTTATGATACCCAGGGGGCCCCCACCAAGGCTTGGGCACCCACCAAGCGGGTAGCCCCTGTGCCAGGGTCTAGACGGTCTCTGCGTCTCCGCTGGAATTCCCATCTTGCGTGTATCTCCTTTGTGGAAGCTAAAGTCCACAGAGAATGCAAGAGACAACTGGTCGACCCAGGCTGACAGTCTGACAGGCGCCCCCTTGGTGTCCCCGTGGGACTGAGCCCTAGGACACGTCCTGGAGATGCATGGATGTCTTCTGTTATCTTAGTTAACCACCGCCCCATCTCCACCACAAGACACCACAGGCAGAGCTCCTATACACGTGTGCACACAAGCACACGTACACACAACACACACATGCACACATGCACACACAGGCCCACATGCACACACACAGTGCACGTATGCTCACACGTACACACACACAAAGAGCTTCTCTGAAAGGGTTACTCCCGCTTCCTGCCCCCCTGCCACACCCGGCGCCTCCAGCCTACAGGAGAGAAACAAGCTCAGATTAAGATGTCTTGATGGAATTTGACGTGGCCTCTCCCCGTGCGTATCTGCATCTGGCCCTGAGCTTCTCAGACATTTTAGTATTCCGCGCACTCTGTTCCCTCCTCGCCCCGATCCTACAGCTTTGAATTGCCTCCTTTTCATCCCTAATATTACTGCTCACATCTTTGCTGAGCTCCCGTGGCAGCCGCGGTCCTTCCGAGGCTAAGATTCTACAGGAATGAATGCAAAGGACAGAAGCGGTATCTACGGGCCAGACGCGAGGTGGCTGAGGGGCCCTGGTACCTTCATCGTGGTGGGGAAGCCACACACCGCCCACTCCGAAGAAAACCTCCCACGCTGATTTCGCTTGATCTCAGGTAGCGATTTTGTTCAAAGCCTCTTTTCTTATCATATTTGCTCTTTGGGCTTTTTTCCCCACGGTGATCACTCCATAATCACAAATCATAGGACCTGCCGGGATCCACAGGGCCCGTCCCTCCACGACGAAGCAGCCTTAGGCAGAGGTTCTCCAGAGCAAGGGCGGCCCCAGCACGCAGAGGTGGCGGGTCCTGTCCTGACCACTCCCCGAGAGCTGGCGGTGCCTCCCGAGTCTGACCTCAATTTCTCCTTTCTGCTGAGAAACACAGTGCTGGGCAGGCCTTGTTTGTCTGCTCATGGAGGCGTCAGCCCCAGAATCTCAGGAGGATGAGGGAGAGCAGGATCACCCCTGGGGACGCAGAGTCTCTCTTCCAAGAGACCAAGCCCGGGGCTCTCAGCTCCCCAGGAAGCGTCACCCAGTCCGGGCAGTATACAGCCCTGCTGCCGCAGCCCATGCACCACCCACCCTTCCTGGGCCATTGACACACAGTCTTCACTCCAGGCTTGCGTGTTCCTCCCAGCTCTGAGCTCAGAAAAAAGAAAAATCTCCCACATATGAATTATGTATTGAAAACCCAAGCAGAGCAATCACGGGCAATAAATAATTCCGAGCTACAGACACATTAGTTAGCTGTACAATTCACTTACAGGCCAAACCAACCATCTTACTAATAACAGGCAAAAGCAAGAGCATTGCTAACGTGGAGCTGGGCCCAGGGCCGGTGGCTCACTGGCCGGATGGCTCCTCTGCGTGGTCCCTTGGGGGTCTGCGGGTCAGGACCCCTGACTCATGACAAAGGGGTGGGCGGCGACTCTGAAGTGACCAGACTCAAAAGGGAGGACGGGGCTTCCCTGGTGGCGCAGTGGTTGAGAGTCTGCCTGCCGATGCAGGGGACACGGGTTCGTGCCCCGGTCCGGGAAGATCCCACGTGCCGCGGAGCGGCTGGGCCCGTGAGCCATGGCCGCTGAGCCTGCATGTCCGGAGCCTGTGCTCCGCAACAGGAGCGGCCACAGCAGGGAGAGGCCCGCATCCCGCAAAAAAAAAAAAAAAAGGAGGAAGATTACAGAAACTCTGCCCTGTTGAACAGCAGGGGCATCTGGTTTTAGAAACTGCGCTAACATCACATTGTCTGACGAGCTCTCCTTTATGGGTTGCAAAGGATTCCATGCAGCTCTAGAACTCTCTTAATGAGCAGATAAGAATTCTATTGAAGTTAGCACTTAAGCGATTTGTGGTTCCGCTGGACATTCTTTTTTTTTGGTCATTTTTCTAAACTCTTTTTTTTAATTGAAGTATAGTTGGTTTACAATGTTGTGATCATTTCTGCTGTACAGCAAAGTGATTCAGTTATACATATATTTACATTCTTTTTCGTATTCTTTTCCATCATGGTTTATCACAGGTTATTGAATGTAGTTCCCTGTGCTCTACAATAGGACCTTGTTGTTTATCCATTTGATATATAATAGTTTGTATCTGCTAATCCCAAACTCCCAATCCATCCTTCTCCCACTCCCACCCCTTGGCAACCACAAGTCTGTTCTCTGTGTCTGTGAGTCTGTTTCTGTTTCGTAGATAAATTCATTTGGGTCACAGTTTAGATTCCACATAGAAGTGATACCATATAACAGTTGCAGCTGGACATTCTTAAGTGCTTCTCAGGACATTCTGCTTTCTAAGCTATCCTTGCTATTATCCCAGTAAACTTGTCACACTGACTGCAAAGTCTTAAAAAATTATTTGCTAAGCAAAGGTCCACCTTGACCCAGAACTCACTTAAATAATCCCTGGTCAGCAGGCATGTCCTTTCTGGTGATGGACGTAGTGCCGGACATGAACAGTACTGGTCTCTTGCTCTGGTTCAAGACTTCTTGGGCAGCAGGGGTGGAGAGTCCCTCACCGTCAGCAGTACCATTTCCTGGGTGCGAGCTGTAGTCCTAGTTTCTACTGCTTTCCTCATGCCGGCCCTGTGCTCCTTCACACGCGTTATCTCATTGGATCTCGGTGATGTTACCAAGTAACCATTGTCACTACCCCCACTGCACCCATGAAACGAGTGAGCTTAGAGTCCCAGGGCTGGTGAGAGGAAGCAGACCCTGGTCTGCCCGACCCTCAACCTCAACTGATCCGGATCCCATTCCCCTGTAGTGGGTCAGCAAGGTGGGCATTGACCCCCCAGCTTACAGAAATGGAAACCCAGCTGCAGGGAGATGACGTCATTTGTCCTAAGGCATGTGCCTAGTGAATGGCAGGGTCAGGCCCTGGTCCCTGAGCTGGGGAGCTGTCTACAGACCCACCAAGCATCCACTCCTGTCTTATCTTGTGGAAGACAGGCTCGGATGGAGCATGTCTCAGAGCCAAGCTCGCTCCTGCAGAAAACTCCATCTCCTGCGCCCCAGGCCAGGCCCAGGGCCCCATCTGGAACACCCCACCCTTGCCTCACCTGCCCTGGCCTCAGTGGGAACAAGCACAAAGGGCCCTGGACAGTCAGTGGCCTCGACAGCCGCGGTGCAGACTCCCGCTGTCTCTCTCCTCCCAATTTGGAGATGCATTTGGCCAAGACAGACCTTGTTCTTCCCAGCCCTGAAGGTGCAGGCCATCATGCACTTGCCTGCAAAGGAGCCCAACCTGGTGCCCTCCACCCCCTCGGAGGTGCCGGGGGACACTGCCCGGGTCGGAAGACTCGTAAAACAGGCATATCTTCTCCTTAAGTGAAATTCACTCTGGGTCTATCCAAGCTCCTCTCGGCACTTGAATGCTTTAAAAGATCCCGCTTTCTCTCTGGGTCAATTTTCTTCCAACAAAATATTAAGATTAAGCTTTGAAAGCCTGTACCGTGGTCTGAGTGCCAGACCAGGCCCTCTGAGCCTGGTGGGTGTAAATATTTAAACAGATGCTATTACAGGGAGCAGAGCTCTCTCAGGAAGCATGGAACCGCGGTGGGCCGTGGGTGCCGAGAAGGACATCTGCAGCCTTGCCCGACAGGAGCACCTGGCAGGGAGCTGTCTGACCCTCGGGTCACTCCTGACAACAGCCCTGGGATCCAGCGATGAGGCTGATGGCAATGCCAGCCCCGCCGGCCACCCTCCCGGGCACCGGGAGCAGCTCCTGCTTCAGTCTTCTCGGGCCGAGGAGGTGACACTGTGATGGGCCCGATTTTGCAGGGAAGGGGGAAACTGAGGCACACAAAGACTGAGCGAGCTGCCTACGTGCGATCCAGCACCAGCCAGGACAGCACGATTTGCCTTTGCTTCTGCATTTTGGGCAACCCCAGAAGGAACACAGACCCATCGGTTCAAACTCCTCATTTGGCAGAAGGGAAACTGCAGTCCAGACTCATCCGGGGGCGGGACAGTGGGGAAACTCAAGTCAGACCTTGTCTCTCAAGCCTTCATTCATCCGTTCGTGCAATCGCCCATTTCATAGACGTGCGTGGCTCAGTGGACGCCCCAATCAGTGAGTGAGTGAATGAAATTGTGCCGAGCTCAGTACTGGACACTGGGGCCCTAAGGTGGGGGCACCATGGGTCCTCATCCAAAGCGTGGAGTGGGAAACACAGGCAAGCCAGGGGCAGGTGCTGGGTTGACGGGGCTGCTGTCCAACGGAAACTGTGTTGGGTCCATCTCTGAGTCCAAACAGCCTGGGGGAAGGATCGGGTGGTTGGAGGCCAGCGGGTCAACCGGCAAGTGAGGGATCCACACCTGAAGAGCTGAAAGCATCTGGTCCGTATAAGCACAGGCAGAAGCACGTGGGCTTCCGCTGGAAGACGTTCCCCGTCTTATCAAACATCCCATAGCGGGGAGCATCCTTTGCTCTCTTTCCTCTGTTGGGGGCGTGGTCCCTCCATCCTGCCTTCTCACATGCTTGTCTTCAGGAAGCACCTCTCTGCTGGGAGCAGGCTAGCTCTGTAGACCGGCAACCAGGGTGTGGAACGGGGAGCCCTGGGTCTGATCTTGGCTGATAACTTCCTTTTTCTAAGTTTTAGTTTCCATATCTGCAAAGTGGGGACAATAGCAAAGACCCGCCCTCCGGTCAGCGCCCAGCACACGGTAGAAGCCACAGATGAATGTGTCTCTATCCCCCCATCATGCATCTCTGTTCGACATCCCCGTGTTCTGTTCTGGGCCTGGGCCCCTGCCCTCTGACACAGGGGCCACCTAATGAAAGAACAGCCAGGGAAATAGAGGGTCCTGAAACCTGGGCAGAAGAGCAAACTGGGTCCAGCAGGGCCCCTGGGATGCTCTCTGGGAGGGGCCTCCTCCAAGGCAACGGCTCCTTAGCCGGGAAGTCTGAAGGGTACAAACCCCAGTCCCCACTAGGCAGGAGGTGAGGCTGCGGCCTCTTCCAGCCAAGCCTGGGGTGGAAACACCAGGACCTTCTCTTTCAGTCAACGCTCACAGCACCCGTTGCCAGGACACACACTTCCAGAGCTTTTTGAAATGCCAACAGCTGCCGGCCTACCTGGCCCAGAGTGTCCATCTAGTTGAGGACACAGCTCTCTGCCACACGACCAGGCAGGTCACACCTGGTGCCCTGCGTAAGGCTGCCTCAGGGCGGGGTGGGGTGAGGGGGAGACTTCCGTGTCACAGCTGTATTAAGGTCCTGAAGCGGTTTGTCCCTACTCCACTGAAGTTTCTCTTATCTCGCGGGGCCCCTCCCTGGCTCTTCCTCCCTCCCTGACCTCCCTATGGGGGACATCCCCGGGGCTCTGTCTTCAGCCGTCCCCCATCCCTGACTGCACCCCCCTCGGAGACCTGCATCTTGCCATTGCCAGTGCCGGAGGCGCCCCAATTCCTTAGCTCATGGCCCCTTCCTCTGTCTTCAATGCAGGCAGCGTGGCAGCCTCCAGTCTCTCTCTCTCTCTGAGCCTCTGCTATCACGTGTCCCTCTCTCCCACACCTCCCTGCCAGCAGGAACGACACTTCATTAAAGCCACAGCTGCAGGAACAGGGACCAGGGAAACACCAGAAGCGGATCCTTGTGGGGAGACGTGACACCAGATTGGCCAGGAGATACCATCAGATTTTGGAAACTACTCAGTGGAGAGGCCTTAGTCAGTGCAGGATTTGGCCCATGTGGGGAGAGTCAAAAAATATTGAGACCAGACACGCCCTCCTTGGACGCCCAAACACATTTGCTTTGACCTTCCTGGCCCCAAACCACTGGCTGACCCGGAAGACAGCCCAGGAGATCGGCAGGGGGCGCACCCTGTGAATGGGGCGGGCTGGCCCGGGCAGAAAACCTGCGGCTCTTCCAGGCGGCCTCTGGGTGTTTGGAGGATCTGGTCCATCAGATCTCACAGTACGACAAGCAACCGTCTCAGAGCCAGAGCCCGGCTGATCTGCAAGCCCGCCTGTCGGAGCCCCAGGACCACCTTCCGCTTGACCCAGGACGTGGGAGATGATTGCTGGCTCCATTGCAGTGGTGACCCCTCTGGCTACTCAGCCCCTCTGTCCTGTGGAGTCCCCTTCCATGGGAGCCTCGAGGCTTCCTTTGCCTCAGTTGATGCCAATGCCGGTTCCCCCCTCCACGCAGGAGCTGCTCCAGTGACCGAGGCAACGAGACAAGGCCCCATCGGGCCTCACGTCACTGGACCAAAGGCTCTCCTGCCACCACGGTACCCAGTGCACAGATGCTGTCGAAACTTGATCGTTAAAACCCTCTGAATTCCTCGACCGGGGCTCATGGAAGATGGAAGACATTTCAAGATGGCAAGAAACTGTATCACAAGACAAATAGTCGTTGCACGTATTTCAACCACCTGTTGCCACTTCCCTGTGTCACTTCCTCATGGATGTAAATACCCACCCTCACCTTCGCTCAGTCACAGTCTGGAGCAGCTGCTACGGGCCTGAGCCTGGAGGGAGCAAGACAGCCTGGCCCCCGCCTTCACGGGCCAGGGACCCAGGGCAAGGGAGTACCAGGTGGAGTCCTGAGACAGTCCTAGCAGGGGACGAAGGGGACAGTCACGGTGGGGAGGGAGCCCCTGACATGCTGGGAATGGAGAAGAGCTCTCAGCAGCAGTGGAATTTCAACAGAGACTTAGGGTGTCTGCAGAGAAGTCATCTGGAGTGGGTGCACTGTGGGGAGGGCTTCACTCCCCGCAGGTGTGTAAAGCAGCTACCCGGGTTAAGTGCCCAGATGAACAAAAGGCATGGGGTCTGATTGCTCCAAATCCCAGACTTTATGAATCTTGGAAACTCTCCATCTCTGCTCCCCAATTTCATTCTCCAAACGCCCTCCACGCCTTAACTGGACTCTGTCAGCTGAAAACACGTCTGAGTAACCACGGCCGCTCCCCAGCCCTCACCTTTTTTCCCCTTTTCTTCTCTTTCACATGCAAAATCAGATTCCTGGGCCAGCTTTGGAAACCGATTTCTAGAGAAGTAGCTCTCCGAAGCTACGGGCACACCACATCATAAACAGCGGCAGCTGACCCACATTTCAGGGTCAGCAGAAATCATATAACCACCCCAATTATTGCATAATGCACTAATTATCAGCGTTATAAAGAATCTTCATCAACCCAAGATTCATTGGAAATTAACCAAAAGTCTGGAGCTCTCTGGAAGATGGGGCCTCATACGGCCCAAAGTGGCTTCGAGGGACCAGCATGTAAGGACATCTTCAAAAAGGCCACCATCCAGCCTGTCTCAAATGGCCCAACACAGAAAATGCCCATTTTCCTTTTTCCGCACATGTGTCCTGACGCCTGGGGAGCCTGGAAGGAGGAGAGGAGAGACAAGCCCAGCGGACCATCTAATATGACCCTGACAGCGGTGCTCAAGGTCAGGGCCATCATCACGCCCATTTTACAGATGAGGAGACTGAGGCTCAGAGAGGTAAGGAGGTCAGGTAGAGGACCGAGGTGGCTGTGGTGTGTCTACCTGGGAACATCCGGACAACAAAGACCAGGTGAAAAAAAACAGAGCAGTGGCCCCAGCTTCTTCCCCCGGGCCAGAGTCCTCCTGAGGACTCCAAACTAATGACGGGCGAGTCACTCAGAGCAGCCTCTCTGTGGCTGCGGCTGGACCATGCCCTGAGCCCCCGGCCTGTCCGGGGTTGTGTCCTTGAGAGACAAGGGTCACCTTCTATCCTTTGTCCAAACCATGGAAATGGCACCTCTAGGGCCACACTTGGGCTGAAGATTTCGGGGGCTCTCTCTCCCAGCAGATTCGCTGCCTCATGTGGAAAGAAGAACCTTTCCAGAGCCAAGAACTTCCCCGTGTCATCGACATCCTTCGTCTTCCCCGATAACCCAACTCCACAGCTTAAAAAGTGTGCTACGGCCTGGGAGGCACAAATACCAAAATCCCTGTCGAGAAAGTGTATTGAGGTGCACGATGACATTCTGCGGGGTGCCTGGCGAAATCCCATGGAGACTCTGGCCACATGCGGTGACGATCCGTCTGCCTGGGGTTGGAGCAACACTGGGCATCGTCCTGCTGACCCCAGAGGCTGCCGGGCACAGAGATCCTACCGGCTGCAGGCCTCTGGGGTCCAGGCAGTGTCCTCAGGTGAGAAAGGAGGGAATCTGACCCCTGAGGAGAGGCCACCTGTGCTGGCTCCACTCACCCTGAGAGATGTGAGAGGGAGAGAATCTCCACCTCTGGGCGCATACAGGACTATTGCAAGAGGAAACAAGGAGGAAAGCGGACGGGGGTGGACGGCAGCGAGATGCAAGCTTGCACGCTCGGCTGTGCTCGGCATGGCCAGGTGACGATGAAGATGCTGGTGGTGACGGCAGCACTAGCTGGGGGACCGACTGCCATCCTCACACGTGAGGTGCAGATACTGTTATTCTCCCTGCGTCACAGATGAGAGAACCAAGACTCAGAGAGGTCGAGTGACTTGCCTGAAGTCACACAGCTTGAAGGCAGGATAGAGCCAGACCCACCCCAAGCATCATCTGTGTCTCTACTTGCAGCCTCTGGGACTCGGTCTTCTCAGTGAGTCTATTGACATGTGACTTAAACATCTAACAGAACTTCCTAGACTTAACCACCTAGACCAGTGCTAGCCAAAAGGCTTCCTGCCGTGCTGGAAATGGTCTAGATCTGCCATTCGCTGTGGCGGCCACACATGGCTGTTGAGCCTTGAAATGCTGCTGGTGTGACCGGGGAGCTGGATTTCCAATTGCGTTGAATTTCGATTCATTTAGATGTAGGGAGATTCATGTGGCTGCTAGGGACAGTGGCTCCCTGGACGACATCACAGGCTAACTGAGCATTCCTCCAAGGACAAAGCCACCCAGCCCCACCCCAGACCGGCCAGGTGAGGCTTCTGAGGAAGTGGCTTGCTGCCGGGTCCCGTGGCTCCTGGATAGACCCACGCTAAGGCCAGCTGTGGGCGGGGGGGGTGGGGGGGGTCCATCTCCCACCCACAGGAGGCTCTGTAGGGCCCAGGAAGGGCCATCACGTCAGCAGCCAGCTCTGGCCAAGTCACTGGGGTCCTGCCTGGCCTCCTTCCACACCTCCCCAGGGCTCAGCGTCACCCCAAGAGGCAGCTGCTTTGCTCCGAGAAACAGAATAACAGCAGCAGCAATAATAACTTTTTTTTTCATCTTTATTGGAGTATAATTGCTTTACAATGGTGTGTTAGTTTCTGCTCTATAACAAAGTGAATCAGTTATACATATACATATGTTCCCATGTCTCTTCCCTCTTGCCTCTCCCTCCCTCCCACTCTCCCTATCCCACCCCTCTAGGTGGTCACAAAGCACCGAGCTGATATCCCTGTGCTATGCGGCTGCTTCCCACTAGCTATCTATTTTACATTTGGTAGTGTATATATGTCCATGCCACTCTCTCACTTTGTCCCAGCTTCCCCTTCCCCCTCCCCATATCCTCAAGTCCATTCTCTAGTAGGTCTGTGTCTTTATTCCCGTCTTGCCCCTAGGTTCTTCATGACCATTTTTTTTTTTTTAGATTCCATATATATACGTGTTAGCATACGGTATTTGTTTTTCTCTTTCTGACTTACTTCACTCTGTATGACAGACTCGAGGTCCATCCACCTCACTACAAATAACTCAAATTCGTTTCTTTTTATGGCTGAATAATGTTCCATTGTATATATGTGCCACATCTTCTTTATCCAATCATCTCTCAGTGGACATTTAGGTTGCTTCCATGTCCTGGCTATTGTAAATAGAGCTGCAATGAACATTGTGGTTCATGACTCTTTTTGAATTATGGTTTTCTCAGGGTATATGCCCAGTAGTGGGATTGCTGGGTCGTATGGTAGTTCTATTTTGAGTTTTTTAAGGAACTTCCATACCGTTCTCCATAGTGGCTGTACCAATTTACATTCCCACCAACAGTGCAAGAGGGTTCCCTTTTCTCCACACCCTCTCCAGCCTTTATTGTTTGTAGATTTTTAATAAAAACTTTTTAAACCCTGAAGCACGGGCAGCAGCGGGCAGGCCCGGGCAGCCCACTCCACCTTACGGCTCCCATTTCCTGCTAAACAGCCCTCTGGTGCCCGGAGACTTCCAGGAAGATTAAGCTGAAAACCGGCTTTTCCAGCGTCGGCCGCTGGAGGAGAGGAAGTTGCCATGGAAACAGCATCTGGCCGATTTGCGTGAGTTTTAGAACAGAGGAAATGAATAAGGAAAATACAACAAACCCCCAAACGCCAGCCTCCCGCGTTTCCCTGAACGCACGTGCGTGAGGCCGAGGCGGGGAGAAGGGAATGTTCTAAAACAAGCCATCTAGGATTGAGTTATAGTTTTCATACCCAGTGCACCGAGCCTGGTTCTGACTGCTGCTGCCGAAGGTGACGTCAGATGTTTGGCATCCGGACAGCAGAGCGGCGAGGAGAGACGCAAACTTTTCTGGGGCTGCTGCTTCCCACGAAACCAGCCCCTCTGTAGCCTCCGCCGGAGATGGGGGCCAGGGTGCTCTCAGCCCCCAGCGCGCTGTGGCCTGGAGGGAGAAGGAGGTCACACAGATGCCCACCCTTCCGCCAGAGCGCTCAGGGTGTGGGGGGACTCACAGTGAGCTTCCTTATGTCCATCACGTATGCACATGGGACATATTCAAAATAGAAAGATTTATCTGCTCCGTATGTGTATGTACACATCTGCACACGTGCATTAGCTATTCACTCAAACACAGTGGGGACCAAGTTCTGCAGTTGGGGAGGTGCCGGCTGTACAAGCAGAGATCTCGGGCGGCCTCGGCCTGCAGCGGCTTGAAGCAGAGTTTCGGCTCCCGGCCAGTGATTGAGGTCAGGTCGCGGCAATGAGAGCGCTGAATCCCGGCCACTAGACTGCCAGGGACCAGTGGCCGGTGACAAGGCGCTGGCCCGTCCGCTGTGTAGAAGTGAATTTCCACATGGAGACAGAAAGTAGTGAAATAAGTAAAGTGTTTATTAGGGGGAAGAAGAGTAGAGTGTGCATGAGGACAGACACACGGGAGACTCAGAGACAGGGAGTCGCACCCTCCTGGCAGTTTGAATCACTTTTATGGGGCATTTTTTCTGGGTTTCCTCTGGCCAGTCATCTTGCTTTGCCTGGTTCTGAGTCCGTATTTGGTATATCTCAGGGTCCTCCCATGTGTTCACGTGCATCTCTTAGCCAAGATGGATTCTAGTGAAGAGGCCTATGGGTAGGTTGACATCACTCCCTTTTTGACCTCTGAGGAGCCTCTCTGCGCATGTGTAGTCAGGAAGGTCTCCTTGGCCTCGAGAATGAGGAATCTGTGGTCTCTTATCAGGGCAGGGCTCTCGTCCTCCTCCACTTCATCTTGGAGTATCTGTCCACAGGGGACAAATTCCAGCTGCTCAGTCTGGGGCCCATCTATCTCCTGCCTCATCACCACGTCCGGAGCAGGAGGGAAGATTCCAGGAAGGCTTCCTGGAGGTGGCGGCACCCAAGCCAAGTTCTGCGGAATGGCTCAGCCATGGGAGGAGGAGCAGGTGGAGAAGCAGGTGGCACAAGGTCCCCGCGGCAAGGACCTGAGTGATGTGTAACCTGGTCAAAGCAGATGACAGGGACAACACAGCTGAGGGCTGGGAAGGGCTGTCCCCGGGGCCTCCTTAGCAGGAGGGATTTGGGGGTTCAGCTCTTCTCAACCAGAGCCCCCAGGACCCCATGAGGGTGTTCAATAGTGAGAACCACCCCCAGCTGCCGGGTGGGGTCCAGGTGTCCAAGGGCTGGGACTCGAGCTGAGGCCGGGTGGAGGCCGGGCCCTCAGATGGCCTCTGCAGGGAGGCAGGGTTATTGGCTGCACCGGCCTCGGCCAATGAAGGCCAGCGGGCTGGAGGTCTGTTGGGGATCCAGGGGAGCTGGGGGCCGGGTCCGCTCCCTGGAAGGAAGGTCAGGGCGCAGCCTGACACACAGACACAAGGAAACCTGGAAAAGCATCCTAGGGCCTCGGCGAGCGGTGCTGGAAGGAGCAGAGCCAGCTCCAGGTGGAAGGGCTGGCAGGAAAGGCAGAGAACCAGGTCCCTGGGGGAGCCTTGGAGAAGGCGTCAGCCCCTTACAAGGTACTTCCCTCTACACACCCCTTGTTTACATGCAAATGAAGACTTTTAAAATTGCATTTATTTCCAAATCGAACTTTGTAAGCCATAGATATTCATCCCGGCACATCATGGGGCATACAGGAAAGCCCCCCGCCCCGAAACATCAACGCCCACAGTCCCAGCCCCGAGGAGGAGTGACAGGCCATGCCTGGGTGCAGGCCTTTCCAACTGTCCCTACACATAGATCAGCACGGGGCCGCCTGCACAGTGTTTGAAGGCCGCTCTTCTTGTAACATCGTCCATTTCCTGGGCACCTGTCAGGCCCTCATCGTTGTCAGTAAACATTTGTCGAATAAATGGGTGGAGGAAGGAGGCTTCTCTCCTGGTTCGTACTCTCCTGCAGTCTGCTTCTCACGACCTTTTGGTGACTGCCTGGGGCTCCAGGTGTGAGAAAGCCGTGGACTTACCCACCTTCGGTGCTGGGACTGATGCTCTGAGGTTATGCTCTGACCGTCTCGGATGTTGTCCTGTGGACTTCGTGGGGATCACATCTCTCACCTCGTCTCAGACGACTGGGTCAAAGGATGGCCACTTCATTAGAGCTCTTGACACGTACGGACGTGCTCATCAAAATGTTGTCCCCACAGCCAGCACCCACCTTCCTGCGACACTCAGATGGTTGCTTCCAAACTGCTTTCTTGAAAGAAAAGTTTATCCTTCATAGTTTAAATCTGTGCTTCCCAAATTCTCTGTGGCTAAGACTAGTCGTTTTTTCTAATCCACGTGGACCAATACCAATTAAATGAAGTTAAAAAATCATTTTGAAAAAAAACCCCACAAATGATAAGCCCCGATGTTTTATTATTAGCTTCAGCAGACAGAATGGTCCTGTCAAATCCCTCTGGGTTTCACAGTTCGTGAACCCGCGTTCTGGTAGCTCATGCGCCACCTGGGTGGGGCTGGCCAACCATGACCAACGCTTAAGACCGGCAACTTCATTTGCATTTCCAGTCCCTCAAGGCCAGCGGGGAAGAGCGTGGCATATTCCCATTTTAAAGACCAGCAAATCGAGACCAGGAAGCTTAGGCCAGGCTGCGATTGTGGGTGAGTCAAGAGGTGAGAGCACAGACCCCGCCCTTGGACTCCTTTCCCTCACTCTACTGCCATTTTCCAAAGTGGAGGGACCTGCCCTCTTGTCCAGCGTAATGAGGCCTCCTGGCAATTGTCCAGCCGGGCAGAGGCCCTCATCTTTGCTCCCCCAGGGGTCTTGTTCAGGCCAGAAGAGCCTGGACTGCACGGACAAAGTGATCAAAACTGAACCAACGGCCCCATCAAGTCCTTGGAGCTGCATTTAATTTGGAATTAAACTGTTTGAGGTCAGGTATAAGCACTTCATCCAAGATGGTTTTCTTTTATGAGGCCACGGTGGCTAATCGTCGGGTGTGATTTTATAGACGGTGCAGGAGGGAAAAACTAGTTGTAGAAACGGCCCCGTCCTGCTCACTCCCTGATTTGCTTGTTGATCAGCTGAAATCTACACGACAGGGCCTGAGTCTCCACTAATCCCTGGACCCTTTTGGAAGCAAGAAGCCAGACCTGGACCAAGTTGCCCTCCTGCCCACCCCGCCCACAGGCCGGCGGTGGGAGGGCGGGGGGTGGGCAGAAGTCCTGCTCAGAGCCCAGGGAGTTCAGGGCTTCCTCAGTAGGTAGCACCCCCCTAGGCTCTCCTTGCCCCAGGTCCCTCCAGGGAGATGGTGGGCCTCACCTAAGGACCTCCAGTTACGACCTGGAGCCCTCCTGGGCCTGCCCACCGGAGCTACACGCAGGAAACCCCCAAGGGTCCGAGAAAGACGCTCTCCTTCTTGGGCCAGGCCCCTCGGAGCCGCCTTTGCCGCTAGGCTCTGCATTCGTCATCGCTTTGCCCGAAAACACATGAAAGAAAATGAGTTTGCTTTTCTCCTGTTAATCCATTTTTGTCAGTTCAGTTCTCAGGTCCAGCCACGCACCCAAGAGGGCGGAGGAAAACTCTTTCCTCTCTGCAGCGCTCAGAGCCCCCATCCAAGTAAGACCCACAGGCCCCACCCCGACGCCAGGACAGATCCGGGAGGGACTGCAGAGGGGGGCTCTGGTCCAGCGGGGAGGGGAGACCTGGAGGAGCATCTCCCGGCCAGGGCGAAGCTGGAGGCCGCAAACTTGCACCACCCACAGGCGGCCGACGCCTGACCCGGGGCTCCCTTGGTGGAGCGCGAGGGCCTGTGGAAGCCCTGCCCAGCGTCCAGGCCTGCCCTGGGACGGAGACTGCAGTAGCTCCTTTTGCAGCTCCCTGGCTCCTGGGCGTCTCTCGCCTCCGGGGGGACCAGGTCTGGGCCCAGAGCAAGGTCAGGGCTGTGCACTTGGAAGGAGGACAGAAGGTTCTGAAGGGCTAATCCCCAGGGTCCAGCCCTCAGTTTCCTCCACAGCAGCTGGCCAGACAGGGAGCTGGCCAGACAGCCTCAGGGCTAGACCAGAACAGGCCTCTCCACCCTGGCTGGCTGCTAAAAGCTGAAAAAATAAGTCTGGGTCCCTGAGCCAAAGGGCCAGCGGAGCCCCCTCTGGAGGCGAGAAACCAGTGGTGCTTTCAGCCGCTCAGTCCCTGGGGCAGCCCCTGGCACGCTGAGCCAGCCAGAGGCAGAGAGGGCCGGGGGCTGCGTCCTGGCAGATCTGACCTCTCCCACCGCCACCTGCCACCCACTCCCCGCTCCCACGTCCCTCCCACCCCAGTCCTGAGCCCTGGCGGGGCGGAGGCTCCTCGAGGACCAGCTGTGGGGTCCGAGCTCCTGCGCCCCCAGGGATATGGGCAGGATCTGGAGCGCTGGCCGAGCGCCCTCTGGGGAACTTTGTGGAGGTCGGAGATGTCCCAGCTCTGAGACAGAGGTGGCCCCGGTTCAACTCTCGTCCCCCCCTTAGAGCTGTGACTGCTTTGGGGGGCAGTGTGGGCGCTGTGAGGACCTCTAGGCACCATCACTGTGAGGGCAGAGGGCTGAGTGACAGTCCTTCCTCGAGTAAGATGGGGAAGTGAATCTAGTCTCATGAGAGGAGCCACCTGGAACATAACGGTCCTCCGCCTGAGTCTGCCAGGTGAAAGGGTGGGATGAGGGATTACACTCCCAAAGGCACGCAAACTATGGAGAGCGGTTCGCAAGCCGGAGGAAGAACCCTGGACCCCTGACCTTTGCAGAGGGGCTGCCAGCACCTGGGGGCAAGGGGCAGGGTCTCCAGCAAAGCCACCTCGAGGGGCAGCAGCATGACGCCCCTGGCGCAAAAAGAGCTGGTTCCGCCCACGGAGGGGCAGAGACCTGCAGACACTCTCATTTCTTGTGATTATCCGAGTGTCAATCCTGCCCCGTCCCTCTCCATCCTTGTCAGATCTGCTTCCTCTGAAATCCTGAGGCGCCTCCGGCTCATTCCCGGCCGCCAAGAGCTATTCTCAGACTTGGCAGTTAATTACCTTCTCGCTGCTTCCTGCCTCCGGGCAGGCTCCGTCTTGGGACCCGTCACATGGGCACATCGCCAGGCTGTGGATGAACAGACGTCCCAAAGGCAGTGGGCAGGTGGCCCCTGGCCAGGCAGCTGGGCCTCTCAGGCCTGTCCTGGAGCGTGCACGTGGGGTTCCCCAGATCCGGTCCTTTTGGGGACAGGGCTGGCCCCGCGCCTGGGAGCCTGACGGCGCCGCCTTTCTGGAGGCCACTAGACAGCAGGAGTAAAATCCGTAAAAATGAAACCTCCTTCGCTGGGGCAATCACACTTTTAGGAACGTACGGCAGAAGGGCCTAATAAGACAGGGACTCAGGAATGCTCATCTCAGGAGCGTCTGACGGTGAAAACCCCAAAACTCCTTCTGCGCGGGGAGATGACCGTGTTCATAATAGCAGAACACAAAGGGAGAAAAGGAAATCATGGCCCTGGGTGCTTGGGTACCATCAGCTCTTCTCTACCTGAAATCCCAGCCTCCTTCCTACCACTTCCCTGGGATCCACACGCTCAGAAACTTGGGGTCCACTCTGCATTTAGCCCAAAGGAGCCGAGAACAGGAGGCGATTATTCCCGCCGCCCCGGCCCCTGCCACCTTGCACACAAAAGAAATGTGGTGATTTATAGATGCCAGTTGCTCATAACATTCTGATTATATACTGTTTAATTCCCTGAGCCCTCATGTGGGTGACGGGGGCTGGGACAAGGGGGTCACCGCTCACCCCTCCCCGTGTAACCTCTGCCCCACCACACCTGTGCCTGCTTCTCTCAATATATCCTGCATCTGTTGTGTTTTCCTGCACACGTTGATGACAGATTGAGACCATAATGGAATAATCACAGTTCAGGCAGAAGAAATGGAATCGGGCGGCCACTGAGGATCTGGTCTCAGACGCGCCCCTGCACAACTGAGAACTGGAACTTTCTATGAATTACATCGAATCAAGGATGCCAGCTGTTTTAGAAACAATGTCTGCCACCTGCAGCCTCTGGTCTTGGGTCCCCCTTGTAACTATGCAACCACTTTGGACCCCAACCGATCCTTGCTTAACAAGTACCCTTACTTCTCGTGCCAGCTCCAGTTATCATCCTTGATAAACAAAGCCATGGAACTAACTGTGGCCTTGCAGTTTTGCCTTTATACGCTTCCTCCCTTTTGTAGTCCGGTGGAACACAATTCAAGTGTTTCTGGAATCTGTCTCCCAGGCTGCAGCCCTAAAGACCCAAACGAAGCCCTCTTTATTTCAATCAGGTCTCCATCTCTGGTTAACAATGGAGACCCACAAGCACATACACATACACACCTCCAAACCCTGTGAAGACAGCAGAGCTGTCTCCTACACATCCTTGTGTGTGACTAACACAGTCAGATATTCGAATGGACAGATGGATGTGTGGATGGGTGGATGGATGTGTGGGTGTTTGGGCGGGTGGATGGGTGAATGGATGGATGGATGGGTGGGTGGATGAGTGGTTGGATGGCTGGATGGATGGTGGATGGATGGATGGGTGGATGGATGGGTGGATGGATGGATGGATGGGTGGGTGGGTGGATGGATGGATGGATGGATGGGTGGGTGGATGGATGGATGGATGGATGGATGGATGGATGGATGGGTGGGTGGATGGATGGATGGATGGGTGGGTGGATGGATGGATGGATGGGTGGGTGGATGGGTGGGTGGATGGGTGGATGGGTGGGTGGATGGGTGGAAGCATGGATGGATGGATGGGTGGATGGGTGGATGGGTGGATGGGTGGGTGGATGGATGAGTGGATGGGTGGCTGGATGAGTTGGTGGATGGATGGATGGATGGATGAATGAGTGGATGGATGGGAGGGTGGACGGATGGATGGGTGGATGGGTGGATGAGTGGGTGGATGGATGGGTGGGTGGATGGATGGATGGGTGGGTGGGTGGATGGATGGATGGGTGGGTGGATGGATGGATGGATGGGTGGGTGGATGGGTGGGTGGATGGGTGGAAGCATGGATGGATGGATGGGTGGATGAGTGAATGGGTGGATGGGTGGGTGGATGGATGAGTGGATGGGTGGCTGGATGAGTTGGTGGATGGATGGATGGATGGATGGATGAGTGGATGGATGGGAGGGTGGACGGATGGATGGGTGGATGGGTGGGTGTTTGGGTGGGTGAATGGGTGAATGGATGGATGGATGCATGAATGGATGGATGAGTGGTTGGGTGGATGGGTGGATGGATGGTTGGATGGATGGGTGGATGGATGGATGGGTGAGTGGATGGGTGGATGGATGGATGGATGGATGGATGGATGGATGAGTGGATGGATGGGTGGGTGGATGGATGGATAGGTGGGTGGGTGGGTCTTCTCCCTACACATCTGTCTTATGTCCACTTCTCCCCCTTTATAAGGACACCAATCCTATTGGAGTAGCGCTTACCCTAGTGACCTCATGTTAACTAATTACATCTGCAATGACCCTATTTCCAAATAAGGCCATATTCTGAGGTCCTGAGGATTAGGACCTCAACCTATCAATTTCGGGGGACACAGTTCAACCCCTAACACCCTCATTCATTCCTTCATTCATTTGCATCAGTGTGAACTCACGGATTCTCTTCTTATTCACTGGGTTAAGCCCTATTTCTGTCATTACTCATGTTCATGCTAAAGTGTTTGCAGACTTGACGTGGCCCCTGCAAGTCCCTTTGTGCTGACTCCTATGTCCTTCCGATACGTTTCCCCAACCCCCATCCTCTGAGCGCTTCTTTACTTTCTGGCAGAAAAGCATGTTCTGGGTTCATCTTGTCCTTTCCTGACCCCCGTCCTGAAACCAGCCATCTCTCTGAGAAGCCCTGGTTCCTCTTAGAGGCAGGACATTAAAAACCAGGATCTGTGCAGCCCGTGGGCTGCTGGCCCCTCAGGGACAGCGCAGGGGCATCCTTGTGGGCACGTCTATCCCTGAGGTCCAGTCCAACCCCACAGGCTCACCTGGCCTGCCTCCTCTCCGTCCTGCAACATCACCCTTGATGCAATACTCCTGTGCTCTGTCCCAGAAGACACAGAAAGCAGCTTTAGAACTCCAGCCCGCACCACCCGGGAGAGCAAAGCTGCTAACTGGAGGTTTCAGACTCAGGGTGTGTGGTCGGAACACTGTGCTCAAATTTACCTCAGTCATTTCTTTGTGTCTTTTAGTGTAGTTGTGCCATTCACTTGAAATAAGTTAGATCCACTGGTGTGTTTGCTTTCCGTCCCTCCCTTATTTGTGTGTGTGTGCGCGTGTGTGTGTGTGTGTGTGCATGTGTGTGTAAACATTGGCAGGATTCAAAAGTCAAAACTGTCCACAAAAGTGTCCTCAGAGGAGTGTTACCCACCCCCCAGCCCCACTCCATCGCCACCCACCCTCCCCGCAGGTAACCAACCTTCTTAGTTTCTTTCTTTCTATTTATTTATTTATTTATTTATTTTTGGCTGTGTTCGGTCTTCGTTGCTGCGTGCGGGCTTTCTCTAGTTGTGGCAAGCGGGGGCTACTCTTCATTGAGGTGCGCGGGCTTCTCATTGCGGTGGCTTCTCTTGTTGTGGAACACGGGCTCTAGGTGTGCAGGGTTCAGTAATTGTGGCTCGCAGGCTCAGTAGTTGTGGCGCACGGGCTCAAGTTGCTCCGTGGCATGTGAGATCTTCCCAGACCAGGGCTCGAACCCGTGTCTCCTGCATTGGCAGGCGGATTCTTAACCACTGTGCCACCCAGAAGTCCCCCTCCTTAGTTTCTGATTTATCCTGCCTGTGTTTTCTTTCCTCCTCCTCTGCCTCTTCCTCCTTCTCTGAGAATAGGTAGATCCAGGTGGACATGTTTTCTTAGTTTTATGACGACTCAACTCTTAGCAACCTGTGCACACGCACTTTTGCACTTTGCGTGCTCTCGCCCTCCCAGCTGTTCACAGAGAGCTTTCTCCATCTGTTCTAAGCTGTGTGGTGTGCTGTGCCCACGTGCGTGGTTCATCCACCCACGTTCCCACCTCCTATGCAGGAGCACAAAGATCGTTTCCAGCGTACGGCACATGCAGACCATGCTGCAATGAATGACTTCGTGCGCAAGTGCTTTTGTGCTGTTGCGGGTGTGACCTCAGGCCAATTTCCCAGAAGTGGGGATGCAGGGTCAGGGTGAGCACCTGCGGATCCTGGCAGATACTGACCGTTCACCCCCACGAGGATGATACCAATTTTCCTTCCCACCAGCCCCCTGCTGCTGGCTTTGCAAGATTTGCCAACCAAAGAGGTGATCACGGTCACCCTGAATTTTAATTTACATCTCACAGAAGTCTTTTGAGCATCTTTTTGTTTTCATTTGTCCTCTCTAGCTAGGTAGCATGGCCTCCCATGGGAATTTCACAGCAACCTTTCCAGAGCCCTCAATGATGGCCGGGGGTTTGGGGGGCTGTGCTGAGAACCTTGCAAACACATCTCACTTGCCCCTCCGAGTTACCCTATTTTACAGACAAGAACACAGGCTCAGAGCTGAGAAGCTTCAGGGTGCCCGGAGACATGGGGACAGGACGTCTGACTCTGACTTGGGCTCCATGTCCCTGCAAATGCCCCCCTCCATGGGGATGTATGCAGACCCTTCCCTGAATGAGACACGGGTAAAGAGGCTCCCTGCAGCCGTGACAGCTCAGCCCAGCCCAGCCCAGCCCAGCCCAGCCCAGCCGCATCGAATCCCAGGTGTGTCCCAAGCCGATCAAAGATGCTGGAACAAGGCTGCCTGCCAGGTGGCCCCGTCCCTGTGCTCTCCTTACAAAGGCTCCTCAAAAAACGC
This sequence comes from Tursiops truncatus, assembly GCF_011762595.2. Classification (NCBI taxonomy): domain Eukaryota; kingdom Metazoa; phylum Chordata; class Mammalia; order Artiodactyla; family Delphinidae; genus Tursiops; species Tursiops truncatus. Next base: position 112,170,577 of record NC_047039.1, on the reverse strand, counting down.
TTTGATTATGAAATATTTCATGTCCTCAAGAATTAACATGAAAAACACCCATGCACCCACCACCCAGCTTTAACAGATGCTAACATTTTTCCATATGTTCCAGAACTGTCTCTCTTTTGACGGAAATAAAGCATCAGAGACAGCTCATGCCATCCCTGCGCACCCGCCCCCTTCCTGTTCCCTCCGGCTCTCCAACGAACGGCCCTCCTGGGATTGGTGCTTCTCATCCCACGACGGGCTTCATTATTTCCACGTCGAGAGTGTGTCTTTCAGCACCGCACAGTGTAGCCTGGAGGGCCTTGGGGCTGACACGGCGAGGGTCCCGGGATGGCACATCCATCGGACGCCATCCAGTCACCGTCCATGCGGGGGGGTGGCGGGAGCCTCCTGGAAGACCCCACTGTACCCGAGGGAGGGCCCACCAGGGAGGCACCCTGCGGTGAAGGCCTTCAGTGTCACTGGCTTTGCCCAATTGCCCTCTGAAGGCTTGTGCCCCAGAAGAGCACGTGCACCTCGTCATCATCGTCCGACGGCAGACCCCCTTGCTGCTTTACTCACGTTTTCACAATTCCGGGGGGGGTCCATGCCCTCACGCACCTCCGTGGGTCACTCTGGCCTCCTCTTCCGGCCCTGAGTGCACCAGACGGGGTCCGGCAGGAAACAGACACACAGAGGGGAGATGAGCATGATTTAAGTGCTGTGGGCAGAACTCAGGGTGAACAGCAGGGAGGGGTACGGAGCCCAGGCTGGAAGGGGCAGGACGGGGTGGACCCCGGCAGGATAGTGGTCTCGGAAGAGCGACACAGCCGCCTTCGTCCCCCAGCAGGAAGAAGCCTCACCACCCCCGCTCTTGATGGCCGGTAGGGCCTCTTGTTGGTCAATCCACCCTGAAGCCAGAGGGCACAGGAGCCCAAAAGGAGTGTTTCCTAGAGATCATCATCCCCAGGACATGGGCAGGGGGAGGGGGAGGATGGAGAGGAGGCAGGAGGGAAGCAGACCTCCAAAACCCATCCTTGGTCAGTCTCAGGCAGAGGGGTTAGGCTGGGGGTCTGGGGTCAGAGAGCAGGGGTCACAGGCTGCCCACATTACTTATGTACCAGCTGTGGCCTTGGACTTAACCTTTCTGAGCCTCAGTTTGCTCATCTATGAATTGGGAAAATAATAGAACCTCCTGCCCAGTTGTGGGATGAGAGGAGGCTGAGGTGAGGGATGTAAAGGTCTCACACGGAGCCTGGTACCCCAGGAAACTCTCAGAAAGTGAATGGGGGTCCAGGCAGAGTGTCCTCCTCTGGAACAGCCAAAAGACAGCCGAGGTGGCTACAGCAGAACCAGATAAAATATGCCTATAGCAACGAACATTAAAAGGAACTAGAGGGCTTCCCTGGTGGCGCAGTGGTCGAGAGTCCGCCTGCCGATGGAGGGGACGCGGGTTCGTGCCCCGGTCCGGGAAGATCCCACATGCCGCAGAGCGGCTGGGCCCGTGAGCCATGGACGCTGAGCCTGTGCGTCCGGAGCCTGTGCTCCGCGACGGGAGAGGCCACAACAGTGAGAGGCCCACGTACCACTAAAAAAAAAAAAAAAAAAGGAACTAGAGCGAACCCTACACATAGCAAAAAGTTAATTTCATCAGGAAGCTGCAACAATTCTCAACTTGCATGATGCTATGATCCACTGAGAGAAAACTGACAGCCCTGCAGGAGAAAGGGCCAAAAACTCCAGGATGGCAGAAGATGCGGACACCCCTCTCTTGTAATTGATGGCTCGAGCACATCAGAAAATCAGTAGGGACATGGCAGATTTGAATAATCCAATTAACATGCACGACTTCACAGAAAGTTCAACCTAGCACCCCAAAACTTCAGGTCACACATTTTTTTCCAGCACAAAAGGAAATATTTTTAAAATTTGATGACATGCTGGGATGAAAACAAGTCTCAACAGATACAAAAGCTTAAGGAACACAGAGACCACATTCTCTGAACGCAAAGGAATTAGGTCAGCAATCAGTGGCAAAAGGAAAACTAGAAACACTCTATGTGGGGAAACCAAGAAAAATAATTCCAAATAACTCCTGGTGCAAAGAATGTGTCAAAATAAAAGTTAGAGTATATTTAGTACTGAAAGGTAATAACAATACTGTACGTCAAAACTTAAGAAATGCAGCTAAAACAGTATTTACAAGGAAGTTTACAGTGTTAAGTGATTATTTTAGAAAATAAGAAAAGCTGAAAATGTGTAAACTAGGGATGCATTTAAAAACATTGGCAAAAGAATAAGAGACCAAAGCAAAGAAAGTAGCAGAAATTAAATAACAGATAAAGGAGAAAATATATACCAGAGACAGTCAAAAAGCAAAAACAGCTCATGGGGGGAGAAATGGGTAAGATAGACAAATCTTTGGAAACATGGATCAAAAATAAAAGAAGATACAGGACACATAAAAACTATTAGGAATGAAAACATAATTTTATACATAACCGTGATTAAATAGTTAAGAGGGCATTACATCAATAAACAGAAACTTTACGCCAATATATCTGAAAACTTGGGTGAAATCGACAGATTCCTAGACAAAAAATACCTTTCAAAACTGACTCCATAAGAAATAGAAAGCCTAAGTAGTCTTATAAACATTCAAGGGACTGGATGCATAATTTAACGTCTTCCCCCAAAGAACACACAAGGCCTGACAATTTCATGCAGAGCCTTGACTACTTTTCATACAAAATGTCTTGTCCTGGATCGAATACCAGTCAATGCAAGAGACAAACCAAGAAAGAAAAAAAACATCTGAAAGAGGCAAGGGCAGGCGTGGCTGGTGGACATCCCCTCACCCTGTCCCCAGCTCTCCCCATGGAGACACGACGGATGGGCCTGCCACAAAGACAGGTTGTCACCGCTACACACGACCCGGCCCTGTCCTGCCCACCCAGGCTCAGCTCACGGGCTGCACCTGAAGGATGCCAGCCAACCCTCCGAGGGCCGACAGGAGCCTGGGGCCAGCCCCGGAGCCCTTGGGGGAGGACGGTGGAGACTGCTGGTGGATGTTTGAGGCAGGAAAGCCGGGATTTAGGGCCGGGCAACACTGTCCACAACCCCGCTCATGCCCCCAGGGCTCCAAGTCTGACCAGGACAGGTCCCCGACTTCCTCCTGCCTGGAGGAGGGCATCCCGTCTCCTGGCACAGTGGTTTGGGAACCAGAGGTACAGCTGGGGGCACGAGGGTGCTTGGCAGCCTGTGGCCAGCACTCATGCCAACGCCAGTAGCTGGGACCCGCCCCCCCCACAGGTGGCCCCACCTGCACGGAACGTGGGCTGGTCGGGAGAGCATGGCTGGGGGAAGGGATGCACCTTTCCTAACGGCAGGTGGGCAGTCTGAGAGGGAATTATGAAGCAGATCCCCGAGGATGGGCTCACAAATGTGGAGTTTGGAAGAGGCCCTGTGGTCCCTGTCCTCTGCTCCAGGCGTTTGACAGGAAAATCAGACACGATCCACTTCAAAGACCCATTTTGCTCCAGGGAGGACCTGCGGCCGGTGGAGACGCATGGAGCCCTGGGGACAGGAAGATCCCAGGCGCCCCTGGCCTGTGGTCTCCTGTGTGATGCCCACAGGACCCTGCAGAGATCAGAGCCCTCAGTCCTGAGTGATGAACATAAAGACCACAGAACACAGTGGTGTCGCAGGGACAGGTAATTTTGGAGCACAGAGCCCCAGGGAGGAGGCCTGAGCCCAGAAGAGGGCCTGGGAATCAGCTGCCGCCACATGGCCAGCCCTAGCCGGAGGCCAGCCCCCGTGGCTGGGTCTGGGGAGAGGTCAGCATCTGGGTCCCTCCAGACTGCCCCCCTACCACGTCTCAGGGCTGAAGGGACGATGCCTGGACGCCACGGAGCTTGAGACCCCCTTCAGCCAGGTCGGGACCCAGACCCTGGGGAGGCCTGCAGACCTTCAACGTAGCCCGGGGTCACCCCACCCACGAGGCTGGACCTGAGCGCTGACCTGTCTGGTTCCAAAGCCCTCATTCTTAATGGCTAAACCCATTGGTTTTAGGGATTAATATTTTTAAAATGTTTACTTCCACATCACAAAAAACACCTCCAAACTCCCCATAAATGGTCAAAAGACAAGATAGGAGAACACTTTAGGTCACAGACAAGGGTTCACCTCCTTAAAATACACAAGGATCTCAAACGGTGAGAAGTAGACACCCAACAACCTGAGAGAAAACTGGGTACAGGACACGTGAAGAGACCTCCCAGGAAAACAGAGAAAACAGCCCTCAGAGATGAGCCCAATGAGAGGAGCCATCCCACCTCAGGCTGGCACACGTCCAAGGCTCCCTGGCTCCGAGGGGGACCTGTGGCTGGTGGGGACCCCAGAGCACTGGCGACAGGAAGACCCCTGGCATCCGAGGCAGGCGGGGATGTGGGCCTCTCAGAAAGCCATTCCCTTTATCACCCCAACTTCCCCCCGGAGCCAGGACCCACGTCCCGTAAGCGCCCTGGAAATCACATCTTGCTACTTCGATGAATGCTCGGAGGCCGGATCCGGCTGAGAAGACCCTGTCCAGCCCCACCCTAAGGAGGACCACCAGGGCGGTGAGACCCACCCCCAGAGCTGAAGGAAGGGGAGAGCCACGTGCCGTGAGCAGTGTGAGGCAGAGGGGATTTCAGACGTGTGTCTACGGGCTTGTTTTCACAAAACAGTGGCTGGATGGAACGAACGTTCCCTAGAAGGGGGTGGGGGAGGGGAGGGGGGAGGGAAGATTCTCCAAACACACCTTTCTTTAAAAGATTTGACACAAAAAAAAAAAAAAAAAAAAAAGATTTGACGCATCTCTGCTTTTCCCCAAACAAAACGGAATCAAACAAGAAAAATTCTCGCCCCACCGATGACTTGCTGATGGCCAAAGGAAGTCACACCTTCCCAAGGTTGGCACCTGGACCAAGGGACCACCTTCTTAGCGTCAGCGCTTCCAGCCCCTGGCGCACGTGGTCCTGCCCTGAGCCAGCCCCACCCACGTCCCGGGGTCAGAACACCCTGAGTCTGACGGAGGCACCACAGGGAACCTCCTGTTTCCAGAAGCACACGGGACCGGAGGTGGTGCTGCAAGGCCCCCGGCCGGTGCTCCCTGGGAGGATGACGTCGCTCGTTAAGATGTCACTTCCCGTCTTTGAGTGCACGGCTTCTAACTTCTTGGGCTTAAATCGCAGTGTCGTTTCACGTACCAAATAAGTAAATAACAGCTTTAGGCTTTTAGAAAATAAAAGTCGTGTTTATAAATTTAAAAAGTCAATGTTATAAAAAAAAAAGTGGGTAAACTTTTCTAGCTGAAAAGTCACTAAAGAGGCATCAGCAAATAAGTTGTGTGAATCTTAATTGAATTCTAGTTCAAAAAAATATCTAGGAAAGACATTTGGGGACAATTTGGGCATTTTCACATGCAGGGGCTAGGAGGGAGAGTTGGAAATTATGACTAATTTTTAGGTGCAACACTGTACTGTGGTCACGTAAGGAAACACTCCTGTTAGGAGGCAAAGCCTTCAAACCTCCTAACATTTGTAACAATTTCAAATGGTTCTGGAAAAGGAGAGGGAGAGGGAGGCAGAGACAGAGGGGGACAGAGAAGGAGAGGCAAGTTTTTAAATAATTAGCATGACCACACTTGGGGGTTGTGTGTGATGGGGGGTCCGTGCCCAGGGTAGCTGGAGGCCTGGCTCCCACAGATGAGTCAGGGATGCCACCACATGCGGAAGGGGAATCAACACTCATCGAAGGAAGGCCGGCCCCTTGGGAGGTGGACACGGGATGGGGCACATGGTCAGCACGGGAGAGCCTAGCGGCTGGGCTGCATGGGGCCTGCATCTCCTGCGAGCGGGGCTGGGGGCGGGCACACCCCTGCCTGGGATGAGGCATCAGGGGACGGAGACTATGGAGGGGGCCCTGGGGCTCCCAGAGGGGATTTGTCCTGCCCAACGTCAGGAGCTCTCCCTGACTGCCAGAGTCTCGTGGTCATTATTGTGGTCACGTGTATCAACTGCTCGCTCCGTGTGCTGGAATCTTACCATCAACTGGGCAAGCTCTGCTTTGTCCCCCAGAATTTTCTTTCCTGTGTGCTCTGATTCGGCGTGGCCACAGCAGGACATTTTGTGCTCAATCTGGAAGGCTGTGCCCCAACGCACCTTGTCCCCCGAGCCGTCTCCTGGGCCACGTGTGCGCCTCGCTCCTCTGGAAAGACACTAGCCAGTCGTTCCTTCCGGACTCCTGTGGCGTCACCAAGGACCTAGAGACAGGGCCAGGCCTGTGTGGGCTCCAGCCCGCCCTGCATGTCCACAGGCAGACCCTGGACACACAGGGCCTGGACCAGGGGAGGAGAGCAAGGCCCTTGGCACCTTGGGCGCCGAACTTAAGGAAGTACCAAAAAAACCCTCAGCAATCCAGATAGATAATATTTTAATGCAATACATTTGAAGTCAAAATTAATGCAAAAAAATCCATGATGAACAGATATCAAAATTTTTAAAGAAAGACAGGATCAGTGACGGCCAGGACTGCAGCTGTGCCCAACCATCTGAGACCCTGCAGCAAAAGGTTACATGAAAACATCGGGGATCCGGGTCCCACCCCGTCAGTGAGCCCCCTCTCAACCCTGCTACCTCCGTCCAGTCACCACTCCAGCGGGCTGGGCACACACGCCAAGGGCCCAGGACCCGCCGCCCCTGCACCTGTCGTGATGGGGCCGGGCCCGTGTCTAGGAGGTGGGGAGGGAGAGGCTGCACCGCGGGCTGGATTTAAAGTGGGTTTCATTTATTAATCAGCCGAAAGCCACACGAGGGGTGGGGCTCGTGGAAGCCGCGTGCAGTGTGTGGCCTGTCCGTTGAGCTGCTAATATAAATTTGCTCAGCTGTGACACACACAGGGTTGTTCTGGCTGAGAGAAAAAATAAACACCGGCCCATCATTTTCTTGCCGATGGAGCTAAAACTCTCCCGGGCGCACTGGAGTCCACAGGCAGAGCCGGCCTCCTCCAGGAAGATCAGCTGTCCCATCCGGCTCTGTCGCTCCCCAGCCACAGGACCTTGGACAAGGCAGGGCTGCAGCTTCCCCACCTCTGGGTGGGGACAGAACCCCTGCCCACTCGGGGCTGGGAGCTGTGGTCTGAAGAGGAGGGGCTTGGGCGGGGGGAGTGGCCTGAGCGCGTGGCTGCACCCCAGGAAGCCTGGACTCAGGGCAGGCAGGCATCGTCTGGAAGGAGGGGAGCCCGTGGCGCCCATGGAGCAGGTGAGCCAGGGGCGGGGTGAGTGGGGGGCAGAGGCACACGTCCAGGTGGGAGACGGTGAAGGCCAAGGCAGGATGGAGGGATTCTCAGGGTCGACAGACAGGAGCCACAGGCTGGAATTTAGGACATTCCAGAGGCTGTGGGCCTCAGTTGGGGCAATCCTCTCTTGCCCGCACGTTATTTTACAAAGCAATTAGGCACGTATCTGATCGGGGACTCACATCTACATTACATAAAGAACTTGTACAACTCAACAGTAAAAAGACAACTCAATTTTAAAACGGGCAGAGGACTTGAATTTCTCCAAGAAGACATACAAATGGCCAACATGCACACGAAAAGATGTTGAACACCATTAGTCATCGGAGAAATGCAAATCAAAACGAAATGTGACACCACCAGGATGGTGATAATCAAAGTGACAGGTAAAAACAAGTGTTGGCAGGGACATGGAGAAATTGGAGTCGTATGTGTGGCTGGCAGGGATGTAAGATGACGCAGCCACTTTGGAAAACAGTCTGGCAGTTCTTCCAAAAGTTAAACCCAGAGTTCCTACGTGCCCCAGAAATCCTACTCCTAGGTATCTACCCAAGAGAGATGAAAGCGTGTATCGGCACAAAAACTGTACATGAATATTCATAGCAGCTTCATTCATAATAATCGGAAGGTGGATTCAACCCAGAGGTCTGTCAGTGGGTGAGCAGGTAAACAACATGTGGGCCATCCACAGAGTGGAATATTATGCAGCCATGAAAAGGAGTGAAGCACTAATACCTACAGCATGTGTCGGTACACGTGATGCTGAGTGAAAGAAGCCAGACAGACACAAAAGGCCATATAGTGTGTGCTTCCCTTTATATGAAATGTCCAGAGGAGGCAACTCCATAGGGACAGAAAGCGGACGGGTGGCTGCTTAGGACCGGGAGGGGGGAATTAGGGAGTGACCGCCAACGGGTAGGAGGTTTCTTTTTGAGGTAATAAAAACGTCCTGGGGCTTCCCTGGTGGCGCAGTGGTTGAGAGTCCGCCTGCCGATGCAGGGGACGCGGGTTCGTGCCCCGGTCCGGGAAGATCCCACATGCCGCGGAGAGGCTGGGTCCCTGAGCCATGGCCGCTGAGCCTGTGCGTCTGGAGCCTGTGCTCCGCAACGGGAGAGGCGACGACAGTGGGAGGGCTGCGTACCGCAAAAAAAAAAAAAAAAAATTGATTACGTTGATGGTTGCGCAATACTGTGAATATACTAAAATCCACTGAATGGCACACTTCCGATGGATGATTTGTATGGAATGTGCATTATTTCTCAAAAAAGCTGTCACAAAAGAGAAAACTTTACAGTTCATCCTGTATTTGTTATTGTCATTTTGGTGTTACAGAATTTCATCGACGACTACATACAAAAAGACGCACGGGGGTGTGAATGAATGTTTAAATCAATTCTAATTCATTTTTCAAAGGGAATTCGGTCATCTCCGTCTCTTCCAGGACTCAGGACTCCTGGGTTTGATCCCAGCTTGGACGCTGACCACATCCCCATCCTTGGCTGTGGGACAGGGCTGCTCCCCGCACCCCCCTGGGCTGCCAGGAGAATGAATGGCGATACGATATGACACCCAAGCCAAGATGCTCACTGGAGGCGCCCCCAAAACTCAGCCCCACCAGGACCCACACATGGGGGCCAGCCTGGTTTCACGGAACAGGAGTGGGGGCTGTGGAAGGGCTGCATCACCCATCCCGGCGAATTACTGAGTCACTAACACGGGTAGGAGAACGGGGTCTTCCCTGGACAGGCTGAGCACTCGGGGGGCTCCCTGCCTGCCCCCACTGTCTCCCAGGGACTGTAGTCATGGTGCCTCTATCCCTCATAGGGCAGCAGGTGATGGGCACACAAAGGATGCTGGGAGAATCTTGGTGTTAAGAGCGTGATGGTGGCTGAGCTTTCCCTCTGCCTTCTCTCAAGTTTTTGCTCAGACAGCTAAGAAGGAGACAAGGACCAGTCAGGCTAGTGACTCCACAGCACTAAGGGTAGCCGTGGAAGAAATAATAATAACAACAAATAATAATAATAATAAGAGTCTGGGGAGAGCACCAACTTGAACTAAGTGCTTGGCCTCAATCCTCTCCCCAGCAGGACGCTCAGTCCCTGACTCACCCACCCCCCCAGGCCCACCCCAGCCCCACAAGGCTCCTCGTGTGGGATGGCCCCCTTTTCCTGGCACCTGTGTGCCCTCCCCCACGTCTGCCTCCTCCGAGAAGCCTCTCCTGATAGACCCCACCTCTGGCTGTCTCTCCCTCCCCTTTGCTGGTGCAGGCGCTCTGCTCATTCTTGTTCTAAAGAGGGACTCGGGGCACAGGGAGGTCTCTTCAGGGGTCCCTCAGTCCAGGGACGGGACAGGACGGCAGGCAGCCATGGGAGAGGCGTGGAGCAGGGAGGCTCCCTGGCAGACACTGCTGGGCCTGGAATCTAAGACCTGGAAGGTGGACAGGCCTAGAGGGACAGGTGGGCGGTGGGGAGAGGGGCCAGGAGGGTAGCAGAAGGGAGAGGGGGGTGGAGGGGTAGGTGTGTCCAAGGTAGAGGGACAGCACACACTGAGCCCTAAGGGAGCCTGCAATTCCAGGGGCCACAGGGGGACAGGATGGGCTGAGGAAGGCGCCCGGACCACCTGGACATGCCCAGGATTTGGTCCCTGCCCTGGATGCGGTGGGGAGCCACCACCCCACGTGCCTGTGCATCCCTGACCCCCGCCATCGGAGATCACAGCATCTGTCTCTGCAGGAAGCCTGGGACGTTCTAGAGCAGCTGTACTGGAAGAAGCCAGGCCTGGGCCTCGGGTGCTGTCAGGTGGGAGTGGCCGGGGTCCCAGCAGCCCCCTCCTGTCCCTGGCCTGGGACGCGTTGGGCCGGCCTCTCCGCCTTGGAGTCCAGAAGCCGTCAGCAACTCAGCATCAGCGCCTGCGTCACGGGCCGCAGGGACCTCCCAGCAGTTTCTGACATACTCAGTCGGACTAAACTTATTTATGTTTGTTTTTCCCTTTCCGGTGGTTTCTGTCAGCACTGGTGATAGATGGGTACGTGTTGATGGAATTTTCAATCTGCTCCCCATAAAAAGATTATATTTTGACTACTTTATTGCTTTGTGTGGTGTGTGCAATCCAGGTGTGATAATTACTGAAGGAATAGCTATGGCCCTACAACGGGTGGGGGAAGGACGCCAAGGGACCCTCGATGCCCTTCCCGCCGTGTCCCCCTCCCCTGCCCGTTTTCTGGCTTTCCAGCCTTGGAATGAGAAGGTTCCCAGGCTGGAGAGGGCGGAAGTTGGGGAGACACACAAGGAGCCCTCAGATTCGCTCTCTGGAGTCTGGAATTCTCAACAGAGGAGGGAGGCTCCCCCACCCCCGCTTCTGGACACAGGGCTGCACAGCCAGAGATGGTGTGAGCACAGACACATGCACACCCCTGGTGGCCCTCGTCAGGTTGGGGTCCTGGATGCCAGCAGATCTCCTGCACTGGGCACAGGACCTGGCTGGGAGCTGAGGATGTGGGGCCACACCAAGGACACCCTCGGGCTCAGAGGGCTGCCTGGGGACTGTTTCCCGAGCCACAGACCCCGAAGGACCATACGCGGAAGAGCTCGTCTTGGCAGGGAAGCAAGGCCACGGGCAGGAACCCGGAGGTCAGACCCAGGTGAGCCCTGGTGATGGGCCGGAGCCCTGAAAGCACAGGGCCGGGAATGGGCTGGGGGCTCGGGATGCAGGATGGGGCCACACCTGTGACGCCCACCCGCATGTGGCCGGGGACAGACCAACAGGACCCAGGGGCAGAGGCCGAGGGTCAGGTCCCTCAGCCCGGCCTCACGCCTCCAGTGTCTCACTCAGCTTCCCCAGACTCACTTCCTCACCTGGAAACGTGGATTCAAAGGAAAATGATGATTTTGAAGAGGACCAGCCCTCCAGCGCTGACTCCGTGCCCGGTCCCAGCTGAGCACGTTACACACATGATGTTTTTTAATCTTTGCAAAATTGCTAAGAGGTTGGCAGGCCTTACAGTCATCCTCATTTTGCAGATGAGAAAACTAGGCCCAGGGAAGTTAGGGACTCGGCCGTCAAGTGCTGGGCCAGGGTTCAAACCCGGGCAACTGGATCCAGTCATTTTACTGATTGGATCCAGTAAACGTATATCAAATTACAGGAGGGCTTTGCAAACACTACGCTGCCTTCCAGAAGTGAAGGCTCCTCGCCTCCTGAGCTCTGAGTCCCAGGATGTCCCCTGAGGCTAGATTCCTCCAAGCCTCCCTCTGGTATCACTTCCCACCTAAGTGCCGTGAAAAAGCCCAGATGACTCCCCGTTTGTTTTCAGCTCATTAAAGCGCCCAGAGCACTGAGATTGAGGGTCCAGCCCGGCTGGGAAACACCCCCCAACCCTGCCACATCCACAATGTCAATGCAAAAGGACCCGGCACCCGTGGCTCTGTTCACCCCCTACCCCACCCCCACCCTCGTTCAGCAGCCCCGATTCCCCGTCACCAGCTCACAGACCTGCCAGGGAGTTTCCGGTGCGCTGCTGGTGAATAATTTATCAGTCATCCGTGAGCAGGGGCAGGACATATAACTATCTATAGATATGGGCATGGCGAGCACACACGCCTGTGTATGTCTTTAAACCTTGTAAACCGTTCCTCTGATCTAATCGGGCATAAATTACCCGCAATGAAGGTGGCAGGTCTGCTTGCAGACGCTCCTTTAGGTCCCACTATCTCCACTAATAGCAAGGCTGCTGGCGCGCAGGCTCCATCCACTATGATTGTGAGCGGGTTGCTCATGTTTTTTCATGCAAAAGAGAAAACAGATCCCTTTCTAAACATCGCCGTGCGCAAGCCCAAGTCTGGGCCTCCGGGGGGTGCAGATTTCCCTCCTGCGGCTCTGCTCTGGGGATTCCCTAACTGCAGTGCTGCGTCCAGGCAGCCCGTGGCCTCTGCGAATCCTCCTTCTGGTGCCTGCTCCTCGCTCCTGGCCCCGAGCCCTCGTGCCAATCCCTGGGGTCCGCCAGGAGCCCGACCCTCACACCACAGGTCAAAACGCCCCATCCGCTTTCCCAGGCCGTGGAGCCCTATGCCCGCCTCCAGAGTCCACCTGCCGCCGCCAGACGGGGACATCGCTCCCCGAGGGGAGGCTGGGCCCTCTTTCCCCAGACCTACAGGAGATGCTCCGTGAACGTTCCTCTAAGGAGCACCTGCCTGGCTGAGCCCAAGCAGAGCTGGAGACTCACGGGCAGCACATCCCCGGGAGGGAGGGAGGTGCGCCTTTGCCTGGGCCACACCTCCAGCTCAGCCCGAGGCCGCTAGGACGGCTCTGGCCCGGCTCTTATCCTGGGATGGGGGCCTGGCGGTAACTACGGACCGCAGGCCCCAGACTGCTCACAGTAAATGGTGCCCCCGAGCCAGGCGTTCAGAGGTCAGGTGGCCAAACGAGACATCGCACAGAGGAGAAAGGCCGCCTCCCTCCGGGCCAAGCCCGAGTCACGGACCCGCCCTGGCTCCTGATACGCACGTGGGAGGTGAGGCCACCGCACCCCCTCCCCATCCCAGGAGCAGCCAGGAGCGGCAGTGTGACCCCAGCTCCGTCAATCACGGCTCGCGTGCCTCGAACCCTCGAACCTCACTCACTGTGCCTCAGTTTCCTCATCTATGAAATGGGGATAATGATCTAATTCAAGGGCTGTGCTGAGGATTAAAAGAAGTTAACACACAGGCAAAGCACTTAGGACAGTGGGAAGGGTGTGCATCTCACAAGCGTTTGCCGTTATTATTATTAATTATTAGTATTCAAGCCCAGTCCGCTGCTTCCTACAACAGGACATACACACTCAAAACTCCTTAGGGTGAAAATAGCACACTTTTTCACCCCGCCACGGGGCAGGGTCTGAGCTGTGCTGCTCGGGCACTGGGCTGCAGGTGACCCTGGGTTGCCGGGGCTTTGGAAACTCGAGTTAGCCTCCTTGGCTCAGCCTCTATGGCATTAGGATGCGGAAATTCCATCACGACGGTGCAGTTGGCCCGGTGCCGCCCCAGGACGAGGTGCACTGCCGTTGGCACCTCCGCGTGATACGTGGTTTTAAAAGGACTCTTGTTCTCACTATCCCAGTTGGACAGGTCCACACCCTGCTGACACTGCCTCCTGCCTCGTTTTGAAACTGACCAAAGTGGCCCCAGATTCATCACTTCATCAACGAAGTGCACTGGTGGGAGGTAGCTGGTGTGACGTCAGCCCCAGGTGAGCCCTGCGGAGCCCTGGTGGTCCTGGTGGGTCCTGCAGAGCCCTGGTGGGTCCCAGTGGGTCCTGGGAAGTCCTAAGGAGTTCTGATGGGTCTGGGTGGGCCCTGAGAAATCCTAATGGCTCCTGGGGAATTAGGAAGCCCATGAGCGTGATGAGGATAGAACCACAGCTTGAAGCCCCAGCCTAGGGCTTCTGCCTACAGGTGGGAGATCTATTTCGTTACCCCAAACACCCCCTAAAGAGGCAGAAATTTGACTATTTTTAAAACCCAAGCTCCAAGGATGGGGAGAGGAGGACAGGGGCCAGAGGGACAGCAAATGGATAAAAGCCTACTTCTCTGCAGTGCCCAGACCCCCCTTCGCTTCCCAGGCCCCACGCCTTCTTTCTGCCCCATGTGTGAAGTCCAACATGGGGAAGGGAGGTGGTTTGGGTTCACACCTCTGCCCCTCGCGATCAGATGGTGGCTCAGGCCACCAGCAAGGAGGTGGCAGAGTCAAGCTCCCATCCCAGCCGGGGTAGCCCTTCCATTGAGAACGTTCGCTAGTGATCCGGCCAGACCTCTTCTTCTGAGTCGCTGTGGTCAGGGCTGGGGTCGGTGACACTTCCTCTGGATCCCAGAAGGAGGGGCGCTCCAGGAAAGAGCGCTGAGATAATCTGTAGGGGGTCCACCTTCTTCCATTAGGGAAGCAGGATGCTGGGAGCCTCCCACACGTGAGGGAGGGGACTGGTCACCCCACTGCGCATGCCCACACCTGTCCCAGGGTGTGGCACGCAGTAGGTGCTTGTGTGAGTTTCCCGGGGCGGCTTAGACAACACAATGTATTCTCTCACAGTCTGAGGCCAGAAGTCCAAAATCAAGGTGTCGGTAGGGTTAGTTCTTTCCAAGGCCTCTGGCCTCTCTCCTTGGCTTGCTGCCTCTTCACGTGGTCTTTGCTCTGTGCACATGCGTCCCCAGTGTCTCTTTGTGTGTCCTAATTTCCTCTTCTTACAAGCACACCAGTCAGATAGGATTAGGGCCCACTTTAATGGGGTGTGCATCTCACAAGAGTTTGCCATTATTATTAATTATTATTAATAATATTTGAACTTAATTACCTCTTCAAATGCCCTATCTCCAAGTACAGTCATAGTCTAAGGTTCTGGGGGTTGGGGCTTCAACATATAAATTTTGGAGGGGACAAAATTCAGCCCATAAGCTCACTCAATAACTGTCTGTTGGATAGGTGATGACGACGACGACGATGACGATGATGATAAACAGTCCCCCTTTAGTGGACACTTGATATGTGCCTGAGCCCCAGGCTAAGCACCTTATTTACCTCACTCATTGTCTCCTCAAGTCTTAAAGAGGTATCACCAACCCTCTTTCCAGATGAAGAAAGCAAAGCTCAAAGAGGACCAAGAATTTACGGAAGGTCACTACCAGGAACCAGAGACCGGACAAATCCAGGCCCATCTGAGTCCAGTCCCAGGTCTTATCCATCATGCTGGAATGCCTAACACTCTGGGACACCTCCAAAAGTAACAGCCCCAGCTGCCGACCCACTACCATAGCCTAGCACTGTCCCAGGTCTTTTATATCCTTCACTTCATTTAATGTGATCTTCCTAACAATTGTGTGAGAAGGGCATCCTTATTCCTTTTTTACAAATGAGATAATTAAGGCCAGAGACATGAAAGCATTTGACTAACTGCTTAAAAGATAGATGGAAGGATAGATGGGTGGATGGATGGGTAGATGGGTGGATAGATCGTTGGATGAGAGATGGATGATGGATGAATGGATGGATAGATGGATAGAGGATGGATAGATGGATGTTGGATGGATGGATGGATGGATGATGGGTGGATGGATGGTGGGTAGATGGATGGATGGGTGGATGGTAGATGGATGGGTGGATGGGTAGATGGATGGATGGATGGATGGAGGGTGGATGGATGGATGGATGGATGGTAGATGGATGGGTGGATGGGTGGATGGATGGATGGATGGATGGTAGATCGATGGGTGGATGGGTGGATGGATGGGTGGATGGATGGATAGAGGGTAGATGGATGGATGGATGGATGGATGTCTGGCTGGATGAATGGATGGTGGGTAGATGGATGGATGGATGGATGGTAGATGGATGGGTGGATGGGTGGATGGGTGGATGGATGGATGGAGGGTGGATGGGTGGATGGATGGAGGGATGGGTGGATGGATGGATGGTAGATGGATGGGTGGATGGGTGGATGGATGGATGGATGGATGGTAGATCGATGGGTGGATGGGTGGATGGATGGAGGGATGGGTGGATGGATGGATGGATGGATGGTAGATGGATGGGTGGATGGGTGGATGGATGGTAGATCGATGAGTGGATGGGTGGGTGGATGGATGGATGGATGATGGAGGGTGGATGGATGGATGGATAAGTGCCCCATCAGGTCTGTATCCTAGGCCACAAAGGAGGGCAGGGCTACTGAGCTGAGGCTGACAGCACCACTGACCAGCCTGCAGTGTCCCTGGCTCAGTGCTCCTGGCTCAGCAGGTCTTCTGGGACAGGGCTTCATGAACTGTGATGCAAATGTAACGCAGCCCGAACATCTCAATGACACGGTGGATATCCGGATAAGTGCCATGCTACAATTTGAGTTCCCTGGAAGAAAGGAGCTCTTACATGGTCACAAACGAGTCCAGCTCACCAGGCGAAGAAATGGAAGCAGTAAGTCCTGGGTCACGTTCACCTGCGCAAGAGCTGGGCACAGCCATTTACCATGGTTGAGTCGTGAGGTTGTTTTTCTAGAAGCAAAAGACATCTTTCAGCCTGACTCCTCCCGTCTGTTGAAGGAGATCTTCCGGATGCTTCAAATAGCTGAAAGTAACCAGGCTGAAATGAACGTCTGTGAAATTGCAACGTTGTTGGTGTGATGGTGGCAGGAACCAGCTGTGCCATGTCCCCACCATGTCCCCGTCAGCATCTAGAACAGGGCCTGGCCCAGGGTTGGCACCACTAAATGTTTGCAGAAAGAACGAGAGAAGCTGCAGCCAGCCCCGTCCTCTGTGCCCTCACCCTCCCGCCCATGACCTTTTCTCAGGCACCTCGCATTCTGTGCTGCTGTGGTTCTGCAGAACGGGCATCCCAAGTGGGCCTCCTTCAGTCCCAGGGTGACAGGGACAATAAAGAGAGGGGTCTTACAGTCCACCTCTGAGCGGCGCTCACGGCTGCCAAGACCCCCTTATAGGGGGTAAATCTGAGATCGCCCTCCTGGTCCTACACACAGGCTCAGGAAAAGCTCCGTGCACCCAGTTGAGAACGTGGGTCGTGGCGGCTGAAGGGGCGGGGCAGCCACAGCACAGATGAGCCTCGTCAGAGACGGGCACTCAGGAAATATGGGGGGAATAAAACCATATTTGCGGCATCTTGGACTCTTCCTTCTCGAA